>NW_028277034.1:37382500-38007500 GCF_059951505.1 Python bivittatus | reverse complement strand
AAGACTTCCAGAAAGAAGTATGCCGCTCTTTTTCCCTGAATCAGCAGCTGCCACCAAGAAAGAGATCCTAGTGGAGTCCCCAACAAAAAGGTGTCAAAATTGGTCCAGATGGTTTGGTCTGGCCTCCCCCCACTCCTGCACAGCAGTATAAGATGCCAGGTTGAAAAAGTCAAGCCACTCTGAGTCTTTACTGATAAAGGAGAGAGGAAGCAGGAAGCAGATTTACCAAACTGCCAAGTGACCAAGAGATTAGAACTCCCCAAGTCAGGAGAGAAATTGCTACAGAGAGAAGTTGAAGTTAGCAAAAAGCAGTGAAAGACACTTTTAAAATGCAGCAAGAAAAGATGGGGAAATAAAGTTAAACAGGCTGATAGGCCAGAGCAACCTAAAAATAGAATACAATGAAAAAAGGGGCTTTGTAATATTAAAATGTTTTAAATATTTCTTCTTCTTCTTCTTCTTCTTCTTCTTCTTCTTCTTCTTCTTCTTCTTCTTCTTCTTCTTCTTCTTCTTCTTCTTCTTCTTCTTCTCCTCCTCCTCCTCCTCCTCCTCCTCCTCCTCCTCCTCCTCCTCCTCCTCCTCCTCCCTCTTCCTCTTCCTCTTCTCCTCCTCCTTCTGACTATGGCCACTGCAAAACCTGATTGGTTGTTTCCTTGCTTAACAATCCCATCCATGCACAGAACAGAAGCCTTGCTGGCTGGGACCTGTATACACTGGTCTACCAGGGCTGTCTTTTCCTTTTAGGAATTCCTTTTAGGAATTGTGACTACTTCACTAGTCCTTGTACTATTCCTTTGCTTTTCCAGATTTTCCATATATGGATGCATTCATACACACCTTGCCCACAATAATCTTTTGCCACTAATGCAGATCCTTTCAATTTTTCTTTATTTCCTTACAATACCATTGCTCTAAATCTCTGAAGGTTGTTTGCAGCTCCTTCTAGGTAATTTTCATTGACAAATCCACTTCCTACCAAATTTACTTCCAAGTGCCCTTTTAAGAATCTGGAAGCCTGATTGTGCAAGAAAACTGCTGTATGGTGCAGAGGCATTTGCAGGAGGGGAGAAAAAAGTCAAGACAGAGGTCACAACCACCTGATCAAATAACACATATAAAGGGGGGACTTCACATTGTTGCAGCCATCTTGATTTTTTTGACCAACACACACACACACCTTGCAGAAACTTTGGTGTTTTCTTACACATTTTCAGGTTAATATGTTAGCATAACTGATGATAGGAAGCTAACGTCTATCACTTCGGGTCTGTAGCCTTGGTAGATTCTACTTATTGTAATGTCTTTTTACCCAAATGAACACCCATCATAAAAAATCACAAAATGCTAACCAATTATTAGTGTTAAAAGTCTCAGTCAAAATATGCATTTGATTATGCTTTTGGCACTGTGTGTATTATGTTTGTAGGAAAACTAAACTTAGATACATTATTTTTTAAATTAAAAAAAAACATTAGACACTTTCCCATTTCATACGTATTCTCTGCCTTGGCCCCCATGCTCTCCATAATTGAAAAATGATGTTGATTGAAGGCAAGGGAAGAAAACAGCCCAAATAATCACTTAAAGTCTGTCAGTCTTATAAAACAAAATTCTGAGATTTGTGGCAGGAGAAAACAAAGAACCCCTCATCATGGGGTTAGTGAATGCAAAGCTGTCAATGAAATCCATCACTGCTGGTCCAGCAATTTCTAAATTTATTTTTCTTCCATTCAAAATTGTTTCAAGTAGCCTTTAGGAGTTGCTCCCAAGCATGCACACACAAATACACAAACACGGACTATGACACTGTCAATGAACATGGCACTTCACAGAGCAACAATATAGAGATATATTTCTTTCTAAAAGGCTTAGGAATGGCATACAAATTATTATGTATTTTTATGACCATAGTTTCATGGCTATTTCCATTTGAGCTACTGTTTTATCTGAGAATTGTGGAAATGTCAGGTTACAATGGATTGTACATATGTGCCTACATATATTAAAGCATGGATAAAGTCACTCACCTATCAAGAGATGGGGAGTGAGTGAAAAGAATCAGGAAACATTGGTATGGAAGAGACAATCAAGCCCAATCAACCATAATCACCAGAACAGAAGTTCTTTCCAAGCTTTGGACACATTATGCGAAGACTTAGCTCTTTGGAAAAGGCTCTAATGCTGGGAAAAGTGGAAGGAAAGAGAAGAAAAGGATGACCAGCAGCAAGGTCTGTTACAGTGGTGATGAGTGCACTGTTGGAAAAACTGAAGGACCAAGTTAGGGACAGATCATCATGGAAAAAATCTATGTGGTTGCTAGGAGTCGAAAACAACTTGATGGCACATAACCAATCCATCTTTCAAAGTAGGGCTACAAGATCTAGGCTGCAAAAATCTGTATGATCACTAGATGGCAACAAATAACTAGCGTTTCCTGTGTCTTTTTGCTGCCATCTAGAGGTTGTCTGCTCAATCTTAAAGGAAATCAACCCTGACTGCTCATTGGAAGGATTGATAATGAACCTCAAGCTCAGATACTTTGATCACCTAATGCGAAGAGAGGACTCTTTGGAAAAGACCCTGATGCTGGGAAAGATTGAAGGCAAAAGGAGAAGAGGACGGCAGAGGATGAGATGGTTAGATAGCATCACTGAAGCAATGAGCATGAGACTGAGCAAACTCAGGGAGGCAGTGAAGAACAGGAAGGCCTGGCACAATATGGTTCATGGGGTCACGAAAAGTCGGACATGATTTAACGACTGAACAACAACAACAAGAGGTTGTCTGAATGTTTGCAGCACAGATCTGGTGGCTCTGTTCTATAGTATGTGGAACTATTTAAAACTTTTACTACTCATAAAATAGCACTGTATGGTATTAATGATCCTTAATCAGAAAGGCCAGTTTGAAAAGAAGTCACACCAACCCACACATTCTCAATTGCCAAACTAAACCATTTTTGCTCAGGCATAATTTCACTGGCAGGTGAAGCTAATAGTAGAACTGTTCCTTAAAATGATACCCTTCTGCAAATGGTGAATATCTGATCAAATTTTTATTTCTACAGGACCTCCTAATAAGTGAATGAAGAACCTGTAGAAATTATAGCAGTTATAAATAATTCTGTATAAAGTTTCTGAAACCGTCCCGTAATCAAACAGAAGCATTGTTTTCAATGTATGGATTTAGGATAAATATATATGTTGAGAGACAGCCCCTCCTTACAAAAATGAAACAAAGCCAACCTTGGGCTGAGATAATCATCCTTTCAATTTCCAGTTTTGAATTTCAGGGTAACTTAGCTTATTATACATGTGTTAAATAACTAACTTGAGCTCAACCAGTTTAGCTGAAACGATCAATTTGCTTTATTTGCACACATTACCATTTAGTGTTCCATTATACTAAGACTTGGTTTTACCTTCTACTTCAACTTTTGTTACCATATGTTCACCTACTAAATTCAAAAGGGAAAACATTCTGCTAAGGAATTAATCATCAGCAGAACAGGCTTAGTCAATTCCCTTAAAAGTCCCCCATGCAAAAGAAGGTCACCCTTCATTACAAAACTAAACCTGACTAATCAAATGAGTCTTCAGAAGCTTTAATTATGTATAATTTGGTCATTATTTTCTGCCAGGAGTTAATTGGTCACTAGTTTAGTATGCACATGTAACATATGTTCTATATATTTTGATCCCCCTCTAAATAATTCATCAGAGAAAGTGAGTTCAACCACAGAAAATGTTAGACAATCTATGAAGGGTAAAATCACTGCTAGCAGTGATCAATTAGAGGATTACTTAATATCCTATCTATCTAGAAATAAATAAAACAAATCTCATGTATACATCTGTGATGTTTTCACATACATTGCACACTCCAGTCGTATCAGCTCTACTGGACAGCATGCATATAGAACAGTAAATCATTTTTTTAAATGTAGAAACAAATTCAAATTCAAACAGATGCCTTGATTTATCTTCCAAAGGCATCTCTCACCATCTCAGGTCCCATAGCTTCCCTCTGAATCCAAGTTGCAAGAAAGTATAACAGATCCTTCCTAATGAATCTTAATTATACTGGAAACCACAATTCTTCTTGATTACACTTTAACGGCAAATATCAGGGGAACTGGATGGGGGAACACACTCTAAAGAGCTATCTGAGAAAGACACCGTTCACAACTAAGCATTTTCAACCTATCCATCACTGGAAAAAGAAAAGTACAAAGATAGAGTTTCAGCTTATGCAGCAGTCCATTAATGATAATGTAAAATGGGTACTGATGATATTTTTCCCAGTGAAGAAATTCAGTTCAAGAGTCAAGTACTTATTTCAGTCCCATTGCAATTTATTCATTCGTGTAGGTAAGGCCTACTGGATGGTTAGTTCACCACAATGGTCCTGTGCATTAGGAATTCCAAGTTTGGAAAAACATTCCTTTGATTATTTCCAAGCCTGACTGAATGCTATGGAAATGGGATGGACTCAGTGATTTAAACTTGAGGACATTAATTGCCTTTTAGTAGTTGCAGATGTGAGTTTAAAGCCTGATGCGAGGTTGCAGGGGAATTGCTTCCCCTCTGCTGTGCACACCCTTCTGTGCAGATTTCAAGCCATACAATACAAGGTTTGTAGGTCAGACAGCTGGGACTTTATAGGAATGAACTTGGCTCACAAACTCCTCCCTCTCTATTCCACTGCAGTAACAGAGATGGAAAAAGCAGCGTTTTCCATGGAATGCCAGAGGACCTTCCTGCTGAAATCCCTTTTGTTGATCAGCAGTTTCACCAAAGGGCTTCCCAGTTAAGGATTGGAAATGTTCAGCAAAGACCACTCTCCAACAGACTGCAGCATTACTGCCAACAATGGCATTCTTTTATCCTTCTTTTGCCACGTGGGAGCCAGTTTTTGCCTAGAGGCTTCTAGTTATGCATCTTTAATACATATTATGCACACCTTGTTCCTATTAGGAACTTCCTTTACCAATGCATGATTGTATTATCTTCAGTATAAATAAATTATTCTCTTGAGAAGTCCGTAATGCTAGGAAAGGTGGAAGGGAAGGAAAGAGGATGACCAGCAGCAAGATGGATGGACTCAATTACAGTGGTGATGGGTGCACCTTTGGGAGACCTAAAGGGCCAGGCTAGGGTTGAAGCATCCTGGAGAAGGTATATCTGTGTGGTCATTAAGAGTCAACACCAACCTGATGGAACATATTCCATCAATAAGTTATATAAACATGAGAAAATTATTTAATCAAACTGCTATGGTTGCTCCAGAAATCCCCATGTTTATTTACACAAAAATATGCATATAAAATCATAGAACCCTAGAACTGGACAGGATCATTTAGGCCATTGATTCTAACACCCCATTCAGTGTAGGAATCCAAATTTAAGTATTCCAGATGGCTATCTAGCATCTGCTTGAACAGATCTAGTGAGAGGGAATCAATCATAGCTCTGGGTAACTG
Source organism: Python bivittatus (assembly GCF_059951505.1). Taxonomy (NCBI): domain Eukaryota; kingdom Metazoa; phylum Chordata; class Lepidosauria; order Squamata; family Pythonidae; genus Python; species Python bivittatus. The sequence continues at coordinate 38,002,018 of NW_028277034.1, read as the reverse complement.
GTTCCACTGTTGAAGTGCTTTTACTATTGTAACACTATTTTCTAATATTTCATTGGCACTTCAAATTCAATTTTAATCTTAATTTATTTCTTTTAAGGATTTAATGTGTACAATTATAAGAATGCAATCATGTGAAATGAGTATTCCATCCTAGTCTCCTTTCCATGTATAAATCAATCATTCCGTTTCCTGCATTCTGAACCCATCTTGATCTTCTTTTGTGTCACTTCCTTTTAGACATTTGAAGATTGCCATCAGCTGGTGAGAATGTCCAAAAAAGTCAAGATGGTGCTTCCAATTGCATGCTGGAAGCCCCAACTCTTTCATACATACAACATATATAAAACAGGAGTGATGCTTCAAGGACCTGGTTGAACCTGCCATCCTGACTTTTATGACCCCTTTTGAGGTCATTGGAGGCTGCTATCACATTCCCTGTCCTCCTTTTAATGTTCTCTTCTTAGGGCTACACATGCCCAGTTCCTCCAGTGTCTCTAAAAGTGTTTAATTCTATCCTCTGATCATCCAATTACGCTTCTCTCTTCCAGGCTAAAGGTTTACATTTTAACACTCTATCTGAATTGAATACAGTACTGAAACTGTGATCTGATCAGTGCAAAATAAAAGGGAACTATTATTTCCCATGATTTGGAAACAATACTTCCATTAGGGTGACATAGAAGTCCATTTGCCTTTTTTGCAGCCACATCACACCAATCATTTATATTCACTTATATTCTTATATCACACCAATCATTTATATTCACTTATATTCACTTATTCAAAGATCTTGTTATATTGTCAAGCCTACCCCATTTTGTCTCTGTGCATTGGATTTCTCTTTCTTAAGTGAAAAACTTTTCATTTGTCTTTATTAAATTTATTTTGTTCTTTCCAGCTCCTTTCTCTAACCCATAAGATGGTTTTGAATTTTATTTCTGTCTTCTAGAGGATTAGTTATATCATTTAATTTTGTGACACCTCTGCCTCAAAGCCATTATTATTATTATTATTTTAAATAAGATTACAGATCCCAGGATGGAAACTTATGGCATCCTATATCTCAGTCCAATTTGATGAGGAACCATTGATGATCATGCTCAATTAAAAGTTGGCAAGGTTTCTTATTGACAAATCCATGCTAGCATTCAATAATTACTTTTTGTTTTCAAGATGCTTGAAATTAGGGCTTGGTTAATAACAAGAGTCCAAGCCTAACTTGAGGAAATCATATACAGTGGTCCTTGGGTCACAAACTTAATTCGTTCCGCGACTCTGGTCACAACCCAAATTGGTCGCAACCCAAATCAAATTTTCCCATAAGGTTCAATGTAAATACGGTTAATCCGTTCTGAACCATATGTATTTTTTTTTAAACCACAAAAATATGAAACAAATTACAGTACAGTATGAAGAGAGAGAACCCTAACCTTGCTTGAAGCGACTTCTGGCGTGGAGGACAGGAAGGTGGGTGGGGAGGCGGTTATTGTTTGGAGGGAGAGTCCGCCTCCCTACAGGAAGCCACGACCACGTGTCACAGCAGGGAAAATGGCTGCTGATCCTGTTTGTCACCCAATGGGGAGTTCGTGAACGGAAGCAAAATTTTGCAAACAGTGCCGTTCGTGAACCGAATTGTTCGTAAACAGAAGCGTTCATGACCCGAGGTACCACTGTATTTTTGAAGGACTTTTACTGGTCACACCTTACTTAGGGAAGCATTGGTTCTACAGAATAAGTAAATTTTACATGATGTAATTCTTTTCCAAAGAGTGCTTGCTTTTGCTATTCAATCCTTTTTTGTAATTGGACTTTCTGCAACTGATACTACTTTGCATTAGTTTTTAATTAGCTGCTCTGAATAGGCCATAAACCCTAGTATTATAAATGAAGATAAATACATTCACAAAATGTAGGCAGTGTTTTTCAAAATAATGAGATTAGCAATGAGCAGCTATCTGCATTTTTGGTTTTGCCACTTCAGTTTTATGTTCTGCAATTTGCATCACTTAGTCCTAAGAGGCAAATCTTCCAGATGCAAACCATTGTAATGGAGGCACAGAAAACAGTAAACTTATTTTCAGGCTATTAGGGAAAGGGAATTATGGCATTCTGATGACAAAGTAGCAAAACATGATCTTTTTCTCAAGACTTTTCTGGCTATGAAAACATGCATTTACAGAAATGACAAAACTGAAGCCACAGAGACATCCATCACTGTTTCTTTTTACTGTCTTTAATTGAAGGTACTACAGTATTTGCAACCCGAATACTTTGGACTGGCTCCAGACTTTTTTAATAGCCTTATGCAACAGTTCCGTCTGTTCTTATTGAGCAATCCACGCTGAAAGATCTCAGAGTCCCAGACCCAAACCAGTTTCCTTAGTTTTCATTAACAGGAGAAATGTCTGTATCTCAGTTCAAGACTGAGATATAAAATATAAAGTGTACGTAGCTTCAGTAATGAATTGTTTGGAGGTTCCATCTTGTCAACTGGCTCATACCTAACCATTTGCTTTTATTTTATTTTATTTTTTATTCAGAGGAATAATTGACGTCATTTAAGTAGGTTAAAGAAGGAAGCATCATCTAGAACAGATATCTCATTGAGATATCAGAACCTACTCAACTCCTTACCTCAAATTTTAGTAAATTTTACAAAATGTAATAACTTTCATCCATATACCTCATTGCCCGCTGTGCTTCACTGATTTTAGGGTTCTTTAAAACTTACAGGACTTTCTTTCATTTTTTTTACACCACCAGAGCAAATTTGCTTTATGACTCAAAATGATTTCTGCTAATGAGGAATAAAAGTTCCAAGGTTAGGGTAGGATTAAAGTAGATGCAGAAGTCTTCTGCACGATTATGGAGGGGAGATTTCAGCAAATTTGAAACTAGAAATAGTGTGTGTTTTAAGACTTGTGAGAATGTTTTATCTGAGAATTAGTCCATTAGGGCAGGGTTTTCAAATGTTGTAGTGCCATGATGCCTAAAATGGATAAATTTGGGTGACTTACCCCATGGCTGCACTCTGGCAGAGCTCCTGCTGACTGCCAAGACAATGCAAGCCTGTCAAAGTGAGACCTGACAGTTTTATTTTTGGGAGGGGGAGCATGAACACGCAGCCTCCCCTTCCTGTTTCTGAAGGTAGCTTTTTGGTGCTTACCTGTACCCAGAAGCTCCTTCTCCTCTCGTATAGCAGCCATTCATTTGACCAACTTTGCTTAGGCAAATACAGAACAGCTTCAGAACTGGGCCTAGCATCTGACCTGTATAGGAGGACTGGCAAACATGTTGCAGATACATCAGTAGAGGTAAGAAACCTTCTGCCCAGGTAGCCTGTATCTCCAGGCTGGAATTAACAGCCTGAGAAAGAGGATGATGGTTTGCAAACTATAACAGGACCACAACATCATCCCATTTGTCCCATATCATGAAAACAAGTAGCAACATCCTCACTGCTTCAAGAGGCAGTTGGCAAGAGGATGAGAGAATCCCCACCCCAAAATGTTGACTGATAAATGGGCACTACAATATGCATACCCAGTTTCCAAGATTCTGTAAGCAAACTTCCTTTTTCCTTTCAAAAAAATATAGCTCTGTGAGAACCTGGATTTTTTTTATCGTGTGTGGCTGGGACATTTGACACTGGCAGAACTCTGAGGCTCTGCTCAGGTTTTGCAATGTGTCAGGGAGAAGAAACTGGCATCAAATCCCAGTGCAATTATCATGTACCCTAGAGCCCTGCCTCATCAACCTTATATAGAAACATGAGGTCAGAAACCAATACAGTCCTTTTGGTACAGTATGTGTTGAGGGAAGGGCGAAGGAATGTTAACTTCACACCAGAAAGCAGAGATACCAATGCTGTACTGGCAACTAACGTGTGGTCTGACCTCTTGGGCGGCAGCTGATAAAGAGCTGTGCTGGGAGAGCACTATGGAGAATGCAGCTTCACCTTGGCTTTGCAGCAGGAACATGGACACCAGTGGTGGAGCACAACTAGCAAATACCAGGAAAACATCCTTGTTTCTACCATCTGGGCAGGTAGGGTGTTCGGCCCTTCTTGTTGGGAGGTGTGCTTCCTTCCCAACCAAGTTCATCAGGATTTGCCAAAAGCTTCCTGCCTCTGCCCTATTTCTTTAAGCAGCCTTTCAACCAACTCCTAATGGCTGTGGAGTGCAAGGAGGCCCTAAATAATGCTGGCCTTAACTGGTCCACCTATTATTCCCTCTCTCTGATTGCAGCAGGAGGTGGGAAGCAATTGAGAGCGAGTCTACAAAAGTGGGCAAGATGATGAGAGTTGCTGAAAGCTGGCAAGTGTGCCTGGTAGGAAAGCAAGAGAGGCCAAAGTGCTTGGGAGGAGGGGGGCACAAGACCAGTAAAACTTGCAGTCACCTGACAGTGTAAGATTTTATCACCTTGAACAGTTTAGAATCATCTGCAAACTTGGCCAGGTCAATGCTTACTTCTGAATCTTAATTACTAAATCAAGATACTGAGTAAAAAAGTACTTGAACAGATTCTTGAGGCATTTGTCTTATTTCCTTCTGCTGAAAAAACTGCCCATTGTTCCTACTCTTTAACCAGATAAAAAGACAGGTCTTCTTATCCCATGGCCACTAAGTTTACTAAGGAACCTTTAATGAAGTTTGTTAAAGTCAAACTTCATTAAAGTTTTTAAAAATCTAGGTGCAGAACATCAACTGGGTCACCACCATCCAATATCTATTGAGACTCTCAAAAAACTCTAAAAAGGTGAGGCAGGATTTACCTTTGAAGAATTGTATCTAGTAATTCTTTGACTAGCGTTCCTACTAACTTATCTGGAATATATATTAAGCTGACTGGTCTATCATTTCCTAGATCTCCTGTGTCCCTTTTTAAAAATTAGTGTCACGTTGACTATCCTCTAGTCCTCTGGTACTGAGCCTGTTTGAATGACATTACTTATTTTACATTTTGTTTTTTAAAGAACTTTCAAGCAGATAGCATTAGGACCCAGTGAATAATTACAGAGTACTCTAGTCTCTCACAATCTTGTTACCCCAGTTTGCTTCAGTTATTCCAGGTCCCTTGCTGAGAAAGTCAATAAAGACTCGGATATCCATCCTAGTTCTTCTGTAATAAGGATACAGAGCACTATTCAATTTCTCTGCAACCTCCATAGTTCTTGAGGATCACTTCCTTTGTCATCCAACAGCCAACTATATTTGTGGCTGGTTTTCACCTTCATATTTAAAAATGTTATTATTTCTCTCTGCCCTCCCTGCCTCCCTTCCACTTTTTATGCCAGAGTTTGTGTTCTGCTCAGTAGGACAGGCTTGCTTTTTCCTTAAGGGGCTTATCTTTTATATCTTGCTGGACAATACTAGAAAGCAGGATGTCCTGTTCCTGGTTTTGGTTGACCTTTCTTGGAATACATCCAAGTTAAGTATCTATTATTATGGTTTTAAATAACCTCCAGACACTACGAAAAGATTTGGTATTCTTGATTTTTTTTTCAGTCCCTTATTGTTTAGAAATGTTTCCTTTCATAGTCAAATATTATTGTGTTGGACACTACCAGTAGTTTTCTAGTTGCATGTTCACTAAATGTAATTCCATTACCATCACTGTTTCCTTGGTTCCACAAGTGTTACACTGTAAAAATGATCATTGCCACTACTTAGAGAATTACATTTAAATAGCTTTATCTTGGTTGCTTTCAAGAAACAACTTTTTTTTTTTTTAATCTGCGCTCAGTCGTTACCGACTCTGCAGTGACTGCTTGGACGAGTCCTTGCAGTTTTCAAGGCAAGTGTTTCGGAAGTGGTTTGCCAGAGCCTCCTTCCTAGAGCAGAGCCCAGCTGGTGTGCGCAAGAGGCGGGGTTTCCGTTGCTTCGCGCCCTTTTCGGGCTTACCAGCAACTGCTCCCGACTCCTTTTTGCAAGGCGCCGCCAGCATTTTTCCTCCCACTGGAGAGTACCCATTTATCTACTCACGTGAGTTTTCGAACTGTTGGGTTGACAGGAACTGGGGAGGAAACAGGAGCTCACCCTGCTAATGTGAAGGCTGGACTCGAACCGCTGAAGCGTCGACCATTTCTGGCCAGCAACTTTCAGTGTCATTAAGCCGTTTGGTTGCTTTCAAGAAACAACTAAGGCGCAATAATTTAAAGTATATAAAAACTCGGTTTCTTTTTCATGTCTCGAGCAGGAACGTATCCAGTTTATGTGAAGGTAACTGAAATCTCCCATTGTCTTCTTTGCATGCCTTCCTTTTTTAAAAAAAAAAAAAAATCTTAAGATTATCCTCAATATTTTGATCAGCTGAGTGGTAGCATACTCCTAGATCAAGTTTACTTTTGTGGTCAGATATTGCCACTCATGGTGATTCAACTGCAGGCCTTGCAATGCATATTCTCAACCACAATACTACCATCTTTTCACAAACAAGTGCATTCTTTTTCATGTTGACTTACCCATCAGGATGGTTGCCTAATTTTAACAACAACTCATCCCTTTTTCCTCAGTTGTACTAACATAAAATTATGGCCATTTTTGTCCATAGTTTAAGTGGATGGATTAAAAAAAAAATCCTTAGCATTCTGTGTGTGTGTGTGAAATAACAGATGCATGGGGAAAAGTTCTTGATGCTTGTTTGCTCTTGATATTTACTGTGTTTTATCTTCACCTATAACTGCAATATGCTTGGCTAACAAGCTTACAGAATCTAAATTGAGGTTAAGAGCATTTGCAAGCTTTTTATAGAATCAAGTCATTTGTCTATCTAGTTCTGTGTTGGTTGTCTATATAGACCAGTGTTTCTCAATCTCAGCAACTTTAATGTGTGTAGACTTCAATTCCCAGAATTCCCCAGCTAGCACTCTCCTGGGACACAAACAATGGTTTTCAGTCCTCCTATCTGAAGATACCAGGAATTGAACCTGGAACATTCTGCATGCTTTGCTATAGAACTATGGCCTCATCCAAACTTTCACCTTTAGTTTTAAGGCAGTGATATGCAGAGTCACTTTCAGGACAAAATATATAGTATCTAAACAAAGCAGAGATAGTACCTAGCCAGAAGTCAAAATTCACATGTACAGCTTATACAATAACAAGGCTGTTCTATGTTAATTTGGTTAATTTGTGGCCCCAAAATACTGAAATGGATCAAAGGAGGCATTTCTGAAGCAGACATATTTTTTTTGCCAAAACTTTCACTTCTCTAGAAGGGCAATCCTTTGTGTTTAATAGGAGCCTCTGGGCTCAGTGAGACTAGAGCTTAAATGATAATCATATCAACCAAAGTAATTTTAAAAGATCATTATATTGAGCAGGAAAAAAAAAAAGATTAAAACAAAAATTTGAAAAGATAGTAATGGTGTTACAGCCACCAGAAAGAAACCTATGAAACATAACTGGTGATCCATATAATCAGAATGTCCTGCTGTATTTTCTATAATTTTTCACATGACTACAAAAAAACTAGGCAAAAACAAAAACCACACATCCATCAAAGAATGTTTAATTTCCAATCCAAGGCTACTTTGGAGATTCCATATAAGAACTTCAAAGACCAGACAGAAAAGTATAAGTGTAGTACCTTAAAATCTATGTTATGTTGATTAAATTTAGCACCTATTTCTAGCTCATATAATCAGACTGTCATAGCTATTCTTTAAACTATAAAACACAAAACATTTGAACTACATTACAAAAAGTGAAAGGAAAAAGCCAAGTTGCAGCAGCATAGAGAAGTGCAGGGCAAATAGAGGGGTAAACAGAATGTTAAAAAGAAAGGATTTTTTCAAATCCTACTGTAAGAATTTTAACTGTAATAAAAGAGAAGACTAAAAAAAAACCAGTTTTTTATCAATATGTAACAAAACACATAAGAAAAACAGAATGATTCTAGATTAAGGAAGATATTTCTTAAGGAAAAGGTTTTTTGACAGAAGCTGCAACAAAGCAGCGTAACTGGGTGGTCCCCTGTCTTGTTAATAAATGAAGTGTCAAAGGTTGATCTGCAATGAATAAGAGCAGCTTAAACTTTTTCCAAGGATTGGTAATACTCTGTCAGCACAGTCCATGCTTTAGGAGCCATGAAACCTTCAGGAGGATTTTGACCTTCTCGAGCCAGTTTGCGCATGCGGGTTCCTGAAATGAATTCAAAATCTTCATGGCTAAAATAAAAGGGAAAAAGAAAAAAAACTTTTAGAATGAATATGTAATCAGCTTCAATTGAACTTTACTTGTCTTTAAAGTAATACTATGATCCAAAAGAGCATCTTGCAAAGCTATAGATCAGTGTTTCTCCAACTTGGCAACTTTATGTTACCCCAGATGCCGGAGGGAAATTCTGGGAGTTGAAGTCCACACAACTTAACATTGCCAAGTTGGTGAAACACTGCTATAGATGCTACAGCCAGGACCTCCTACATGGCACTCACCAGTGCCAACCAGCCCAACCAATGCCTCCCCTTGATGCCAACCAGGTTCCCAACCCACTTTAACTTTTGGCTTCTTTAGATTTCAACTTTATACAGAAGTTCATTCTTCAAAGGAAAACAGCAATTTAAATAATCCTCTTTATTTGCAGAAAGCCCTTGATTTTCATATAAATATTAATGGTCTACTTAGAAGTTAAAAATGATGAGTGGCTGCAGCTCAGCGCTTTATACTAAAAGCTTCACTGAAGGCATGTCCCTCTAATAGGCTTCAGATGCAATAGACAGAAAGGATTGATTTTACTGATGTTTCTGGGAAGACATTGGAAAAATTGGAGGGTGCGCAGGCCAGCAGGGAAATCAACAGGGAGGTGCTGAGAAGATCAGGGGTGGGCAGGGCAGTGACATATCATGAAGGATCACACTAGCAGTGGCAGTCATTGGGTTTTTACTGCAGGGTTGGGAGGGCCGTGGCCATGCCACTCTGGACACATATCATTCCACAGCAATGGGATGAATGGGATGTCAGGGGGAAGGGGAGAAAACATTTTATAATTTGCTCTATGTCAAACATGCTCATGACACAAAAAAGGTTTGGAAATCCTGCGGAAAGCATTTTACTCTGCACATTTATGCATGCTCAAAAATACTATACACAAATGCAATCTGCCACAAAATTGCAGTGTGGCGTGGTCTGATTCAGTTTCTGGTCACCCTTGCCATGCCTTGCTGAAGATTTTCTATGCTATTGCTTCCTTCCTCCACGCCCCACTCTGCTTTGTATTCTATGCTTCCAAAAACATTCAATGCCCTGTGATTTCTTTAAAACAAGTTCTGTTGTGTTTCTCTAAATTTTGGGCAGTTTCCTCCTTCCCCAAGCCTGCCAATTTCTACCTTCTTTTACGTGGATATTCTATTTCCATAAACATTCTTCCTCAGAAAACAAAATGCATTATTTGTTCATAAGATACTGCCCATTTATTTATTTTACAGCCTAAATTAATTAGTAAAGGCCACTTATTTTCCTAGAAAATAAAATATTTGTATTCAGTCAAAAGCATGACACTTCACAAACTGTCAAATAGACACAAGGAGAAAAACAAAATCAAACATCCAGGTAGCCATGAGATACACTATTTATCTAGATTTTTATTAAAGCAAATTAAAAACACATGGCCTCAAAGACCACAAATGCAACACACACACAGTTCTAAGTACTCTGAAGCAAGAGTGATTAATCAAACAGTAAAAAGAGATGTTTTTACTTACTCTTTCATTCAGTCAGCTACATCTATGTCTTTCCAGTTGATCCATTTTAAATATAAGCCAAATGCTGACTTCAGTTGGATATGGCTCAAGACAGAAGAAAATGGGAGCCAAATGTATTGGGGGGCTAATTGGCTTGTCTGAACACTAAACTATACTTAGCAAATAAAGGACAATGGCCTTCTCACTGTATGTGCAAGAGATTAGCATCATAACCTTTGAATTAGCTGGGTACAAAGTTGCAAGGATCACTGCAATTCCCAGAAATTATCCCAGAATGGTTTAATCGCAGGATCTACTGCAAAATGCTATTAACAGTTTAGAGTTGGCAAGCTCACGTTTCACCCGTTTTGAAAAATCTGTGCTACCAATTAATTTTCTAATTCCAATGGGAGTTTTGATCTTAAAAGCCTTACAAAAGGTATATGGAACCTGATGCCCCCCAGAGTTCTGGACAATTTCCATGGCTTGGGCATAGAGGATCTGGAATCCAAAACATCAGGGGCGCAGTAGGTTGCCTACCCGTGCAGCTCCAAAGGTGGTGGTGTCCCAGGAAGTCTCTTCTTCGGTATGACACATTCAAAAATCTAACAACTCAACCATCCCATCTCACTCTGATGCAGTCCCAGAACTCTGCAGTGTTGCCCTAGGTAAGTTCTACACCCAAGATGAGACCTTCTATTTCACGATGCTTTTGGCAACTTGTTCTTTTCCTTTGGTGTTTTATAAGTGGTTGGTTTTTAATGCGTGTTGCCAGCTTTGGTTTTTATGCATTGTCCTTGGTAATATTTAAAGTTTTCTAGATCTTTTTCGAAACTGACCTTGAACCCGACAATTTTTTTTTTTAAGAATGTTAAATAAGTAGAGATTTCATTTCATTGTTGTTTTTATATATTCAAATTATGATTGTTCATGCCATTCCTTGGCTGTTTCTGTTTATTACTTATTACAACATTGATATTATTAACTTATGAACATTTATTTATATTTCTAATCCACAGCACCTGACCATTATTGACAGATCTCAGAAATGCCAAGTTGGGTTATTAGTCCTTGGGTTAATACTTGGATGGGAGATCAAAAAGGAAATGCTGGGTATATAAACTAGAAGGGGAAGTAGAAAGCATATTCTTCAAAAAGGCAATCAAGCACCACTTTCATATTGTTGCCCAGAAAACAACATGGATGTTCCATATAATAACTAGAAGTGAAGCTCCATTCAAAGGAGACTTTACTACTTGCCCAGTAATTGTAGTTCTCTAAGACAGCTGCAAAGTATTTATTTAAAACAAAAACAGTAAAAAACAATAAAATACATTAATAAATAGCAAAAGATTGTATGTGCCTTTAAAATTTAGAAAAAAATAAATATAAAGTACTTGGGAGAAGATAAATGCCATTAGCCAATGTCAAAAAGTCAACAACATAGGTACCAACTGTATTTCCCTTGTGAGAACATTCCTCAAGTAAGACCTCAAACAGTGATTTTCAATATTATTTCTTGGTTTTATATACCTTGCTTGCCCTGCTCCTTTGTCAGAAATATCTCAAAACATATTTAGGTCTAGCTCAATTTTATATTTCTGTTCTTACCTATTCCTTTCCTTTATTTCTTATACTTTATTAAATTCTAAACTTTAAAGCAAGTTTAGGAATTTTTCCATGGACACCTGACATATCAAAAGGTCTCCCTCCTGTATTACGTTTGTAATAAAGAAACAACAATCAATGCATTTTTCCTAGGAATCAAACAATAGATGCAATTAAAAAAAATAATCCAATAACTATTTCATCCCCATATTCAATGATCACAGATCAGCAATCATGAATCATGATCAATTCGTCATGGGATCATGGCACTCAAGTGTGCAGGCTTGATTTTCTATTTTAAGTAACAGCAGATTGCCTTTTTTCATATATGCTAAGCTTATTTTATTATACCTCCCTTTTGAAATTTTGTGATATATTTGGACAATGCTACACTCACAGGTTTGCCACATACAGGGGCCTAGGGTTGCTCAACCCTAGTTTATACTCACTGTTTACAACTCACTAGCATGTTCTATAGGTTTCCAATATGCAATTCCAACATCTGTATTTTCAGCAGCTCCTAATTTCCTAAGACTGTCCTCATCTTACTATTTTTAATAAGCAAGAAAGTCAACAAGACTGAGAAAAGTGTTTGTGCCTAAATAATGAACTCACAATGGGGCAGAATTATATACAGGTAGTTTTAAGCCATGTTACCCCACAGTGACATTTGTACTGGATCACAACTGTGAATAAATTCAGATCTTTGCAGAATAAAGATTACCGTGGCCTTTTAAAAAAGAAAAAAGAAAAAAAGCCAACACGCGCTTCATAATATGCATAAATGAGAAACAGTTTATTTTCCATTTAATCTGGCATTCAAGATGTATTTCAGTTTGAGGGATAAAATATACTGAGTTACTCAAAAGAAGCTTAATGGAAGATCTGAACTGGGAATAAACAGTGCAAATTAGAGACATTTCCTAATTGAATCAAGTGCCAAAAGATACTGTTAATGTGTTTTTTATCAAGCATTTCTGTATAACAGACACAACAGGCTCCTATTCAGCAGCTATGGACAATCTGTATATAAAACAACCGAAGATGAACAAATGTCTGGATATACTGCACAAATGCAAACCAGTCTGACAACCTCCCAGATTGCAAGCTAGTTTTATGAAGCTTCAGTGTAAAGAAATAGGATGGCACAATATGATAGATAAAATCTTTGTTACCAGGTGAGGAAAACTGTACAACTTTGGTTGGTATCTAGAACATTAAATATATAAATAAAACTCCTTATTGGATTAAAGGGAAATTATAGAGATTTTCTAATAGGCTATGCCCACATACTGACCCATAGAATTATGTATTTTATGACTTTGTAATTAGATGACTGTTCGAAGCAAGAACTGCAGAATAAATTAGCTTTTTATTTTTCTACCATGTTTGTGAGGAATTCCATGGAACACAATAACCTAAACATTTAATTTCATTATCCAATCAATTCCAGGTTGTAATTTATTTCAGATGACTTGCACATGTATGAATCATTTGACTTATAGCTAAACATATGAATTGCCTGTGTGAGGTGATTAGAATGTTATTGGTCACAGTGTTTGAGTCATCATCAGCTAATTTATATAAGCATAAATCATCATTAGAGCAGAAGAAATTGCTCTGTGTGAAATCAAACTACTGACTATCTAATGCAGAGATAGAGATAATACAGGGTATTTGGTCCAGGGAGAAAATCTGGAATTCTGAGAGGATGTTGTGGGTATTCCCATGAAATGATTGCCACAGTTGATACTTCAAAACACCCATTTAGCATAAGGTAAATTGGCACGGCTGCTATTCATCAGCTGTCCCCACCTGGATATCCTCCAGATGCATGACTATTCCAGGATTCTTAGCAGTAAGCATTATAGCTGGGGTGTTCTAGGAACTGAAGTCTACACATCTGGAAGGCACCCAAGTTGAGGAAGACTCTTCTATAGCACCTTCTCTAGAAAGGCTGCTCTCTATTATCCTCCACTGACTTCTTTTAATGGCCAGGTGACCACAATGCCAAACAGAGTACAATGCCAAATGAAGTGATAAGCATCCCCATGTTTCCGAAGGAGCCATTCTTCTAAATGATGTTAGAGGCATCTGCTTTGCAGCACAACAGCTTCTCTTATTTTAGAAAAATCAAAATAATTGTTTTCAGACAGAGGTCTTTCCCATTTTCTTCTACTTCTCCTTTTAATTGAATTTCCAAAGCTTATGTTCTATCACTGAGCTAAGAGCAATTCTCATTATGTAAGAACAGAGATTATACTGACATTGACCCACAAGGTATTCCACAATATATGCATTTACAAATACATCTGGCTACTGTTGCATAAAACCTGTCTAACAGATTAGGAAAAATCAGGTGTTCTGTCAAGAAACAGAATTATTAACTTTTCCACAGTTTTCATTCTAAACAAACTTCATTCTCAGTCATATCCTGAAGCTAAATTATATAGCTTCCTCTCAAGACTTACAAATCTGTACACTGCAAAATTGTAAAGATAGTCCGCCATATCTTGTTTGTAATACCATGTACCCCACATAGCCAGATACCTCTATTGCTACCACTACTACTTTTAAGCAAGTAAAATATTGGTCTAAAGACTGACCAAATCTGTAGTGCCAGATTTTCATTACAATTAACATATTCTATACTTTTAGGCTATTGTCACTGCCTATATATATATATATATATATATATATATATATACACACACATAAACACACACACACACACACACACACTGGGGGGGGAGAGTGCATTTGAGTCATTTTTTGATTCCTGGCAACTGTGTGGACTAGTCCCTGCAGTTTTCTTGGCAATGTTTCAGAAATGGTTTGCCATTGCCTGCTCCCTAGGGCTGCACAAGAGTGACTGGTGCAAGGTCACCCAGCTGGCTTCGTGCCTCAGGCAGGAATAGAACTCATGGTCTCCTGGTTTCTAGCCTGGTGCCTTAACCCCTACACCAAACTGGCTCTCTTTTAAAAAAAAATCTCAATACATTTGGAACAGCTGACAAAACACAATACACAAAATCAGGGAATAGGTCGGCAAGCTGTCAGAACAGTGCTCCAGGACTGGAGAAGGGTGACAGATATGCTGTCAAATAATCTTTTATCTGTCCCTAACCCCAAACTGTGACAGAAGGGACATGATCCAAGAGCATTCTAACACTTTTGCCACTCCTACAGTACAATTCTAACCATGGGAGGTCTAATATGGCTAAACTGGACAAACATCACTCATCATTACAGGCAACAAATAGTCAAACATTCTACTTTGTTTGACTTAAAGTCACTACACACATATTTATGTAGAAAATCTGACCTGCTATTTGGCAAGAGAAATGGAATAATAAAAGCCCACCAGTTTGCTCGGTGCTTTTTGATTAAAAGAAAAAAGGCAGACCGATTAAAACCTTACATTCTCCCACAGCGCCAAGTTGTGTATGCCTTCCCTTTGAAGGGGGATTTCAAGAGCAGCTCCCCAGGCACCTTCTCCTGAGAACATTTCGCCCTACATCTGGGCTGCATGCTACAGACACCACCCCAAATGGGAGTTCTGCTTTCACATGTTGCCAGCCCTCCTTCCTCCAATCCAGCTACAGTAAACATATCTTTTCACCCTAATTAATTAGGATCCCACTTGGAAGATTTTGCTTGACATAATGCTTTTCCACACTGTGCCTCACAGACAGAGGCGGCAGAATACATAGGGATTGACTTCTATGGCAAGGAGATGCACATTTTCAGACTAGCAAGCAAAGAGCCATCTCCTTTAGGCTCGCAAAAATGTGCTTCCTGTGATCCACAGCAAGCCGCTTTTGGAAACTCTTGGGAGAGTCATACACTGCAAAGCTGAAGTCTCTCTGCAAAAAATGCAAGCCCTAGCATGTGCACGAACAGATGCTTGAAGCGTTTTATTCACAATCCAGGACTGCCAGCTCATACGTCAAGTAATTGCAAAAAACGGCAAAGTCTCCATCAAGTTGAGCTCAGTTCCTGATGATTACATCCAGGTGACCATATAGTTGTTTTTGCCATCAGCTTCTTCCAGGTGCCGTTGCTAGCAGTACTTTATTCACACAACACGTGCAGCCACACACAAAAGCAATAACCCAAATAAGGCATAACTATACTATAGGGATGCTCAAACTGTGGGTGGTCATGAGAAGTCTAACGGGATCCTGGCCACTAGAGCCAGGATTGGAACATTTTTTGTCCTTCCTCAGCTCTTGCCCAGGGCTATTCTCTTGGGTACACATGCAAGGCCAAGTTATTCCAGTGGCTGTTGCTCCTGCCTTCTTCCCACTCCCTCAATGAACTAGGCTAAAAATCATCTTGACAAAATCTTCCAGACAAGGTAGGGAGGGAGGCTGAGCCCACTTCAGTCTGAGTAGGCAGCAAGTTCTTAAGAGCTAGTTTAAAAATAAAACAGAGAAGAAACTGTATGGTTTTCCTTTTCCTTTTTTAAACAAGCTTTTAATGGGATTCTGCATAGAGATCATTGGGGGGAGTGAAAGAAGTGATGGGAACAAGGGAAGATATCCCCTGATTGAAGTTTGCATGTAAAATATTTATGCATTATAGAGAGAATGAGTTGACTAATGAGTAATTCTTCCCTGTGACAGTGAAAGTTGGACTTTGAAGAAGCAGGACAGAAAGAATATTGACACTTTTGAACTTTGGTGTTGGAGAATACTCCTGAGAATACCTCTGACAGCCAAGAAAAGAAACAAATGGATCATAAAACAAATCAATCCAGAGTTCTCACTCAAGGGACAAATGACCAAGCTCAATTTTTCCTACTTCAAACACATTATGCAAAGACCTGGCTCTCTGGCGAAGGCTTTAATGGTGGGAAAGGTGGAAGGAAAGAGAAGAGGACAATCAGTCGCAAGGTGGATGGACTTTATTACAGCCGCAATGGAAGATTTGAAGGCTCCCATCTATTGGGACAGATCGTCATGCAGAAAATCTATCTACGTGTTTGCTAAGAGTTAACACTGACTTGATGGCGTATAATCCATCAAATAATAAGTAATTAATGAGTAGATTTTTTTCCATTATCCCCATTGTATAATTATTTTATTTAAGTATTTACTACCAGTATCACTACCTTCTCCTACGAAGACATGAGGTATCAGCTGTCCATATGGGTTACTCCATTTATTAGGTCAGTTTTCTATTGAAGCAGTTAGACCTATGCTACTTACTATGCCTTGGGGGAGCAACTGTCTGGGAGTTTCAGGAGCATTACAGTGACACAATGAAGTCATCAGAAGACAGAGAGGACTAAAATATTCCAGCTTTTGGGAGGCTTGGAGAAGGGATGACTGCAAACAAAACAGGTTTATTAATTCTGTAAGAGGTGTAATACATGTATTTTGCACTGGATTTTGGGTGGGGGGGGGCTGAAAGTTTGGCACTTCAATTTCAGGGAAGACTAACACTGCAAAGGAAAAAAGGAGCTCAAAGAAAAGCCTTTATTTTTAAAAATAAGTAAAACTGGACACTATTAGAGTCTTATCAATTTTTCAAATGTCCTTATATTCTAAAACAGAACATGGAGCAGTGTTTCTATATGGTCTAGATATAACAATACTGAAGGACTGCATTAATCTTATATTGATGCTACATGGATTTTTTTTAATGTTGCATTTACTTTAATCACTGTAATATACGTGGATTCTTTTTTTACTGTACAATCACTGATTAATCATCTTGTTTCTTATATTTCATCAATAAAAATAAAAAAAACAATTACACATTTGATTTATTTTAATTGTATGGATGTTACTGTTATGCTTCACATTTTGCATTTTTTTTTAAATTTTGTAAGTCACCATGAGTGCCTGCACAGTACAAGGATAGGGTACATATTTAATGTCATAGTAGGAAGCATTAAAAAAAGAGAAATAAAGTATTAACAAGAAATTTTTGTTTTGTAAAAAATAAAAAAAACTGTAATTATTTAGGTTTGCAAAATTCTTAGATAATATATTGTTTCATTATAAGAAATATGTCTTTCATACCACTATGAAATACAAATCGCAGCCAAGATTAAATTATTAGCTTTTATTAAATCTTAAGTAAATCAAAATCTGTATTTGCTTCAGTTTACTTCAAGTAAAAATTAACATGTCATGTAAGTTGGGAAGATGGCACTAATGAGCTGACAAGGCAATTACTCACTCAGTGTCTCATTTTATTCAATTTATTTTATTCATGATTTATTTTAATTTACTTTGCTAGCTGATTTAATTAAGTAGTCATAACATATTGAGGAGAGTCAGTCTGGTGTAGTGGTTAAGATACCAGACCAGAAACCAGGAGACTGTGAGCTGTAGTCCCACGTTTGACACAAAGCCATCTGGGTGACCTTGGGCCACTCACTCTCTCTCAGCTGTAGAAAGGAAGCAATGGAAAACCACTTCCAAAAATCTTGCCAAGAAAACTGCAAGGACAAGCCTAGGCAGTTGCCAGGCATCAAACACTGACTTGAAGGCACACACATAAAACAAAAACAAAAATACATCCAGAGCATCTTAGAATTTAATCCAAACCCCTTAAGAAAAGAAAATGGAATGGGGATAATAAAAAATGGTAACAGAATGAGTCCAGGGTGTCAGAGTCTACCTAAATCATTAAAAATCAACAATTATATGTCAGACAAGAAATTTGTAAGTAAAATTAACAATGTGTGCATATGTGTAATTAGTGATTATTCACAAACTTCTCAGCACAACTTCAGTTATTTTCATATGCTCTTAATTAACAGCTGCCCTTATTTCATATGACATCCTGCTTCCTAACCACAAACCCTAATCCTCTTGTTTGGTTTACTCTGTGCGATTTTGTTTTGTTTGGGATGCTCAACGTAAAAGGTTTTTGAGAATTAAAACCCCAAATACCTTTCACTTAGACAAGTGAGTCATACTCTCCAGAACCAGAGCATAGCAAATGACAATGTATTGGTTTTTAAGTTTCATCCCAAACACATTTCTTTTCTAGATTCTTTTTCATCATTCTTGATGAACCTCATCAACAGATGTTCAATAATCAGTGAGATGCTGTTCAATATCAAGGCCCATCGATACTATTTACCATTGTGTCTGAAGGCCACAGGTTCCCCATCCCTTGCTCTAGAGGTACAGGGGTCCCAAGAATTAAACTTTTGAATCAATCAGGTGGGGTCCACTATGGTTTTCAGCTGGTATTTCATGGCTATGCCTATATAATTTAAGGCATAGAACCATCTGACTGGATTTTGCTCTAAGTATAAAAGCAGAAAATGCACAAGATTCCCAGTGAAACATCCAGTAAACTTGATTAGTGTTGTAGTAAGTGCTGGTTTTTATAATTTTTGTTTTCATTATTTATTGTGTTGTATTATACATATGAAGTTTACATACAAAGATGAAATAGGTCTCTTTAAAACTAGTTTGCCGTGCAAACATAAAACCTACAATAGTGAGAATGGATTGCTCATCAATACCTATCCTGTACTGAGGCAAAAATATCACAAGTCAAAATGTTTCATTAAAAAAAAACAACCTTGTAATTATTGCTTTCCGTAGCAGCAAATACTTTATTCCAATTATGTTTTCAGACAGTTGGGCGTGATATTGAACAAAGTTTCCATTTGGATCTAAATTGGAAAATGAAACCATGAGGCAAAAAAGGATTAGACATCCCAAGACTTCTCTCATGGCTTTATGATGTGAAAGAGGTTAGGGGCTTATTGAGAAATATTCCTTATGACATTAAAAACACAAGTCAGGCAAGCTTTGGAATGGACAGAACTAAAAGCAATATCCTGATGTAACAGCAAGAAATTATGGATAATGTGTCTAATAGACCTCAACTCACAGAATACAATATAGGACTGCCAGATTATTTATAATTATTTAAAAGGCTGTATTAGTAAAGTTGCATATCTAAGCCCTAAGGAAACTTGGAGCATTGTCTCATCTCTGCTGCTGTATAATGCCTTTGACATAGTTAAACTTATGGTGTCTCAGAGGAATTAATTACTTAAACCACTTTGTTACGCATTACAGGCAAACTGACGATCAGTACAATCCACTTCCAGGATTATGTTAATATTTTAAAGCTGTTCTTAAAGTGTTAAAGTAACTTTCTAACACAAGGATAGACTTTTCTTTTTTTTTTGCAGCTACATTTTGCAACTGTTTTTCAACAACAGCAGCAAACTGGCTTCTGTTTTCTACACTGGTAGCAGTTTTCAGCCTGATTTTACTCCAGGATTGAATTTATCACCCATTTTTGGGGGAGACCGAGGAGTTGCATCATTCTGATTTTTAAAGTCTTTTCTTAAAGAAACAAAATGGATGCTGAACATTAAAAAAACTAAGATCATGGCATCTGGACCCATCAATTCCTGGCAAATAGAAGGGGTAGAAATGGAAGCAGTAACAGACTTCATTTATTTAGGCTCCAAGATCACCGCAGACGGAGACTGCAGCCATGAAATTAAAAGACGCTTGCTCCTTGGGAGGAAATCTATGGCAAGCCTAGATAGCATATTAAAAAGCAGAGACGTCACCTTGCCGACAAAGATCCGCATAGTCAAAGCTATGGTTTTTCCAGTAGTAATGTATGGCTGTGA
The DNA here is from genome assembly GCF_059951505.1 of Python bivittatus. NCBI lineage: Eukaryota > Metazoa > Chordata > Lepidosauria > Squamata > Pythonidae > Python > Python bivittatus. The sequence continues at coordinate 37,982,099 of NW_028277034.1, read as the reverse complement.
GAGCTGGACCATAAAGAAGGCCGAGCGCCGAAGAATTGATGCCTTTGAACTGTGGTGCTGGAGAAGACTCTTGAGAGTCCCCTGGACTGCTAGGAGGTCAAACCAGTCAATCTTAAAGGAAATCAACCCTGATTGCTCATTGGAAGGATTGATAATGAAGCTCAAGCTCAGATATTTTGGTCACCTAATGCGAAGAGAGATCTCTTTGGAGAAGACCCTGATGCTGGGAAAGATTGAAGGCAAAAGGAGAAGAGGACGGCAGAGGATGAGATGGTTAGATAGCATCACTGAAGCAATGAGCATGAAATTGAGCAAACTCAGGGAGGCAGTGAAGAACAGGAAGGCCTGGCGCAATATGGTTCATGGGGTCACGAAGAGTCGGACACGACTTAACGACTGAACAACAACAACAAGGCAACAATTTTATTCCTTGACTGACGATAGAAAACAAAAAGCTGAATATGTTGGCCCCAAATTAACACCGTTCAAACAATCATGTAAGCATCTGTCCCCTTCTTCAGCTATGAAAAATGTTTTGTGCTACATTAAATGGCAGGAAGTATGTTAAAAGGATATATTTCAAATTACTAGACTCTCTTCTCTTTATCAAGAATAACTCTGTTAAAATTCATGCAATAGGATAACCAAACCCTTGTATAAAAACAGCAGCAGTGCATAGATATATAATCTAAGATAGGAATGTTTATACAGAAAAAAAATAGACAAACATGTAGTTGTCATAGATGAGAAAATGTCTGTAATAATAAACATGCTAAAACTTTAAACATGTACTTCAAAGCTTGTCAAATGGTCCAACGGTATCAAATAGAACCATATTTCCAAATGGAAAGATTCAAATTAAAAAAATTGCAACATGATCTACAGTACCGCAGGAACCAATATTTTCCATTATAAATGCGAGAACGATCTTTGGGCCAATTCCAGGGCCACCCAGAATAGCAAAACAACTGCAGATCATTGGAGATTCAAGCTTTTTTTTTTTTTTTTTTTTAACATATAGGTCACAGGATACAAGAAGTTAAAAAGAGCTGCATGGTAAGACTGGGTGGGGATTATAGGTTTCTAAATTATACAGACAATGAACTGAACATAGGCCCTGAGAAATGAGAATTTATTTGGAAGTTAGGCAATTTATGGTGAGACATAATGGCATGGAAAACCAAATCCCAACTCCATACCCAACATATTATGTGGGACATTCATTTTTAATGAATGAGCTCCCAAAAACTTACTTTAACCCCACCTCCCAAAAACTTACTGTTGTGAGTCATAGTAATCCATGCACTTCTTTTTCTTGTTATAAGCTGCTACTCTGAAGGGTACAATTTCCAGTGTTATCAAGCCTGGTGCCATAGTCAGGACTTTGGCACCGTGGGTTGGATCATAGAGGTCTTTCCCAGTCTCAGGATGCGGCATCCCAGCTGGATCTCGGCCCACAATATAGAAGTTTGCTCCAGCTACCATTCTCGCCCTGCAATGCCACTGAACCTAGAATAAGATTCAAGACGTTAGCAAAAGCAAAACATGAAAAGAAGGAGCAACAGAACATCAGAAAATGGTCTTATTAAATAAAAGAAAAACATGTGTCTTTTAGGCTCATAACATTGATCAAGGGCAGATCTACCATGGTTGTCATCAACTTGTTATTTATGTAAGAGATATGCACCATTATAAATTCTAATGCACAAAGCTAACACTGCATGGCAATTTGTATAGCAGCTTTACAAACAGGAGGATGCCATTTAACATTCCAGTCAATCACTCGGCCTCAAAAGTTTCAGTGGGAACACATTTACCAATAAAAGAAAAAAAAGAGAGAGAGAGTCAAACAACTAAGTAGCCATACTCCACTGGAAGAACTCCAGAGAATAATTCTCTATTTAATAGTGTCTTCTTTTCAAACTAGTTCAGATGCTGCTTAAAGTTAAAGAAGAAGAACAAGGAAAAAACAACTTATTAATTACTTATATGTGAATCAAGAAAAATTAGCATCTGGGAAACTACCTTTCTATGCTGAGCCATTGTATGTTTCTTTCAAACTGAGAATATATTTCAGATGGATGGATTTACATGCATGCTAGCAAATAAAAGCTATACATGTTTGCCATCTTTTTGGTAATGCTTTTTCTCAGCATAAGGAGTAGCCAAAACTTGCAAGAGAAAGGGGAAAAGACAGAATTCTAAATAAGAAAAAGTGGTAGAAAGGAATAAGGGATACAACATCGGTAATGTAGCTTAAACCTCATGAACAGGGCTGCTGTAAAATTAAACATCAATTAAGTGATATGCATAGATTCACATGAAAGTCAAAACAGTTCTGGACACACACACCACATATTTTCTTTTGTTTTAGATTATGCCTGTGTGTCAGAACATCCATCATCTAAAAGACTTGTGCTGTTCTCCATGTGTGAAATGGAAATGCTTCTTAATATGTACAGTACTTGTATTTAAAAACAAGCCCATTAGATTGTTCCTTAACTATTTTTTAGAATTAGGCAACAGACCTTTATGATTAATCAACATATTGAACATTATAAATGTAGTTATATTTACAATAAGTTATGATTAATACAATATGTTAAACATTGCAAATTTATTTGTGAGATTTAAAAATTCAAGATACTGTACTGTATTCATTCTGTATTGAATGAATGTTAAGGAATGACCAAATACTGTATTGAACAGTATTTGGTCATTTTGTTTTTGTTCCTCCTATCTGAGCTTTTTTTACTATCTAGAAAAGAAAAAGGGAAGGAAATTGAAATCCTATATATTTCCAGAATTCTGCTCCTAAATAGTGTTTATTTTATGCTAGCCAAGAGATTTCAAATCCATGTGCTTTTAATATAGCAATTGATTTGTTAATTTAAAAAAAAATGTAAGACAAGAATTCTTTATTTTAACTGGAAGCTATAGCAATCACTCCAGATAAGAGTATCTGCAGAACATGCAAATACTACATACTACAAAAGTAATACATTTACCAGGTTTATTTCTTTGCCTGTTTTCTTGCAACCAACTCAGTTCTATTCACAAAGTACACGATGTATGTTTCCAGGATGGCCAGGGAAAAAAATCTCTGCGATGGGTTGTTTTTAAGTCTTAAGCATCAATAGTATCATTTTATAATTTAATTACTAGAGATCATAAGGTTAGCAGCACTGAACAATTTTATTTTCTGGATAACTCCTGAAACTGGTACATCTAAGTTTTCATGACAGCAAGATTCTCTTCAGTTTTCTCCCATAATGGTTCTGAACTCATCTGGCCATCTGCATATCCAGATAGTTACTTTCTGCAAATAGTGTTAAAGAAGAAAATTGGTTTCTGGGATCATGATTGGAATTATCTGAATACTGAACTGCTTACACAGGATGATTGCCCTTTACAAGAACTGGCAAAGTTGATTTGGCTGAAGCATGGTGAGCTTGATCAAGATGGCATTAAACTTAGTTCTGTATACACACATACTCATCATGTATTGGGGTAAGAAATGCAATCCAAAGTGCAGAAAAGGAGTAAGAAATAACAAGCCAAAGAAAGTAAATGATGAGATAGGAAAAGGAAACATAGCTAAATCAGAGGAAACTAGTGGGGCTATAGAAAAAGTTTAAAGGTATGGAAACAAAAAAGGACACACCGTGAACACTGAAGGACAAGTCACCAATAAAAAGTTTATTCAGGTAGCCCGGATCAGAACAGTTAGTATCAGGAAAGCTAAAACATGGAATAAGCTGAGGTTCACAAAGGGTGATAAAAACAACAAAAAGAGCTTGTTCAGATATGTTCAGAATAAAAGGAAGAGAACAGAAAAGTAAACCAGCTGCTCAGCAAAGACAGCAGAACTGCTCAACTATTTGACTAAATTTCTCCACAAGAAAGAGTATATTCCACCAGGTAAATGTGAGGAGATAAAGTGGTAGGATTGAAGTCTGAGATTGACAGACATGGGGCCAAAGAATACCTATCACATTTACCCCAACAAAGAAAACTCTGAATTTAAGACCCGTTCCAAAGGAAAAATAAAGAGGAAAAAAAACATGAACACAGACAAAATTTTGTGCAGCGTCCCTATATTGTCAGCCTAATACTGCCAATTCAGCACAAACTAGACCCGGAGATTTCCCTCTTGCAAATAAAATGTGTGCATGTGACATACTTATCTGTGTGTACATGGGCATGTATGTGCCCTATGTGCAAAGATATTTGCCAGGAGTCCAAAAAAAGGGCATGAAGATAAAAAGCTTAATTGAATAACTAATTAACATTAACTGCCTGTAAACAAGCAATTCCATCTATTACATTTATCTTCATCTGCATTTAATCTTTCACACCCAAATAAACATACATATATAAACATATACATATACACTTCCCTCCCTCCTAGTGGTACAGACAATCATCACCACCACCCCCAGTACAGAATGGAGATGGGTTAGGAGTAACAGATAGTTGTACTGGAAAAGGAAGAAAAGAAAAAGAGAGGAACAAAGCTAGATGGAAATGAGGCAAGAGAAGAAGTAGGGAAGGGTAGGATAAGACAAGATAGGAAAGAGAGAGAAGCTGTATTTAGGCATTATTTAGGCTTTATCTAGTTTGGTTAGTGGTTAAGGCACTAGGCTAAAAACCAGGAGACTATGAGTTCTAATCCCACTTTAGGCATGAAAGCCAGCTGAGTGCCTAAAAATGCCTTAAAAAGTAGGATGCGGGATACCTCACTTGGTAATAGTACTTATGAAAAACCTCTTTGATCAGGAGGTAATTAAAAACTGATTATGAGTTAGCAATAAAATGTGGCTGCAAAAAAAAAAAAAAAAAAGGAAAATGCAAGTTTGACTGCATCAACAGAAGTACAGTTTCCAAATCACAAGGAGTAATTGTTCCACTTTATTCTGTTTTGGTATGACTCCGTCTTTAGCAATATATCCTACTCTGTTCACCATTTGTTTAGACACATTGGAACAGTTTCAGAGAAGGGCAACAAGAAGGGCAACTCCCTTAGAGTAGAAAGTCAGTCCTATGGAACGATATGGAAGGAACAGGAATGTTTAATTTTCAAAAGGGAAAACTTGAAAGATGGTATAACAGCACTCTTCAAATACCTAAAAGGGTGTCACACTAAACGCTGGGACCTCCCTTAGTGTTTTCTATCATCCTAGAATGCAGGATATGGAATAATGGATTTTAAGATGCAAAAGGGCATATCATGACTGATTGTTAGGAAAAACTTCTTAATAGTAAGAGCAGTTCAACAGTAAAACCATTCATTGGAAGAGAATAAATGCTAGCTATCTGTGGTTCCTGCACTAAGAACAGGTTTGGCCTAAATGATTCCTTCCAACTCTAGGACTCTATAATTCAAAGACAGGTTTGGGGTTTAATGCAACATGCCATCCCAACAATTCAAAAATCTGGATCTAAAACACTTTAAAAATGGAACAACTAGGAGTGCCTTAAGAACTACGAAAGACATTTAAATACAAATCCTTTGTACACCTGCATACAAACATTACAACCAAGAGCTACCTCAGCCATTGCCAGATTGTTGAGCAAGTGGTAGACATTTGTACCCTGACCACAGAGAAGAGTTCTGCTGAGAGAGAGAGATACGTTGCAAAAACTTTTTTTTCTTGTTGTCTTAAACTTTTGATTGATATAAGAGTCACTGACACAAGACACACAGCTGTGCCTGTTCAGCTCAGGGCATTTAGGGATACATTCAGATAGCTAAGTATTCCAGGTTGCCACAAGGGAAATGCAAGCAAGTTAGCAATTCATTTTACAATTAAGCATTCAGAAAATGTGTGAGAAAGTATAGTTTTGAAATATAGACAACATTAATCATAAGCAATTCATCTTTCCCAGGGATTTTAGCAAATTTACTTTCCCAAAGTGAAGAAATCACCAGCTTTAGGTATATTTTGCTGCCATACTGACAACAGCCTATATGTTGCAAACATAATTGCCTAATTTATTTGATGACATCTCGTATTTTATAAAAAGGGTTTTCAAAACAGAGGGAAGAAAGAAAAAAATGATATGTTTAGATATATACCTACAAAACATAACCATTAAATCTTTACTGATGAAAAACCATGTTCCAACACTCGATAACTATATTGGCCTAGCAGCTGTCTGTTGTTCTGCAAGTCATTTGTGCTACAGAAACAAATCTGGTACCAATGTCTTCTAAATGACCTAAAGAAAATGATTAAAGGAAGAGTTGCCTTTTATTAGTTGGCTAAAACACAATATTGGCAAATGGTTTTGTGAGATCATTGGAAAACACAGCATAAATTAAGGAATGTTTCTTATTTTATTTGTAATCATGACTGAAGACTACAAGGGCAGGTTTTCTTCATCTTCTTGCTTCCATGCCCTCCAAACACATGACGTGGATCATTTTCAGAAGCCACAATAAAAATGACAAATACACAAAGAACATGGATGGATGGATGGGCAGGTTCCACTGAAGTTGTAACTGGCTTACATCCAGATTGCAGCCCAAAAGGTGAATAATTAATGAAAATTATTATTCTGGAATAAGCCAACATTTTGGGTATGTAAAACAGAAATAGGATTAATCCTTTCCATTCATTCTCCTCACAAGTACCAACTATCTCATACATATACAGATCTCCTACAGCTCTTGTACCCTATTCCAATACAAACAGGCTCCTCAAAACTTGCAGCTTTGTGAGTCAAGGTTTCAAAATGCACAGAGGACCACAATATCCATTTTACAGTTATAATCTATCTTTCCTCAAGAAGTTCAAGGCAGGGTACATGGTATTCCCACTCCAATGGCCCTTTAGTCATACAATGAGCTTTATGGCTGAGTGGGAAGCTTAGTCACAGTTCAGCACAGTAGCCATTACAGGTAGTCCTCAACTTATGATCATTTGTTTAGCGACCATTCAAAGTTATAACGGCGCTGAAAAAAGTGACTTGTGACCAGTTCTTGCACTTACAACTGTTGCAGCATCCCCGTGGTCACGTAATCAAAATTCAGGTGCTTGGCAACTGGCATGTATTTATGATGGTTGCAGTGTCCCACAGTCATGTGATCACCATTTGTGACTTTCCCAGCTGGCTTCAGACAAGAAAAATCAATGGGGAACCATATGATTCACTTAACAACCATGTGATTTGCTTAATGACATGATTCACTTAACAACCATGGTGATTTGCTTAACTATCTCTGCAAAAAGTATTGTAAAATCAGGTGCGGTCACATGATGCCTCATGTGACCGCACCACTTAATGATGAATTTTCCAGTCCCTGTTGTGGTCATAAGTCAAGGACTACCTGTATACCATACTAGCCTTTTCAACAATAACAACAAACACAGGTCTGGTCTTCCTCTGTTATAATAATACAATACAATACAATACAATACAATACAATACAATACAATACAATACAATACAATACAATACAATACAATAATAATCACTCATTATAACAGAATGTTATAATATCATTAATAGAATAAGACCTGGAATTATTTCATCTTAGTATCAGATTCCTCAGGATGAATGTTTTTAATATCATGTTTTGCTAACTCTGCCAGCGATTGTTGGATCAATAAGCACTGTTTTTCATGTAAGGGATTATGGGGGAGTATCAGATTTCTGTTAGATAGCTTATTCCACCCCTGTACTTCCCAGTCATAGAAAATTGTATCAATTCTTCACATTGTTGAATTAGGATTGTGGTAAGTAATTTGTGCACAACAGGCACTCAGATTTCTATTTTGGGTTAGCCTATCAAGAAAAAAAAAACATTTCTGCCAACTAGAAGAAAGGATGGATTTCTCAAATTTGATGTTCTCCCAAAGTACTGGATTTGTCACTCATCATTCCCAGCCTACAAGGGTTTGAGGTCTAGAACCTAAATGCAAATCGAAGGTTAGCATGATGCATGCATTGCAGGTCCTAGGGTTACAAGTGGTTCACATAAGCTTTCCATGAGGTATCCAGAGTCCCTCCAAATGTTTTCAATAAATTTTAATTTTTGATGCAATGGAAGGAGAACATTATTAATTACATGGGGAATAACCATCTTAATTATACTGAATGTATTTCATTCCAATTTTAATTCAACTTAAATGTAAATTAAATCAAATTTAGCTTTGTCCTGACTTAACCCACTTTGGAGTGCGACCCCTGGCATACCCCTCAAAGCTAGTTCTGGCCCATGGCTTGAGAAAGAAGATATGTGCTGTTGCCATATCTTCACTGCCTAGCAAAAAGATTGCACTGCTTCAACCTCTGGCATCAGCAGAGGAAACAACAGGGTGGGATTGACATCTGAGCCAAGAAAGTAAATAGTTCGTGCTGCCTGACTGATTTGGAAGTGACCCTGACTCATCCCGTCTCAAGCCTCTGGCTGTTCCAAATGTCAGCAAGAGGTAACAATGGAAATGACAGAAAAGCTAAGGAACAGCAACATTCACGTTTGGAACACAACTGTATTTCTAGTCCAACTAATGACACAGATTCTCAGTTTACAACTCTGCAAGTTTCTCCCTCATCTGTATCTATTATCGCCTCAAGCTAACAAATCCATGCAATGAGCTGCTCTCTTAACATAGAAAGGTCACAGATGACCACAATTCTTAAAAGAATTACCAATTCATTTTCATTTCCATTTTTCGACTAAGGCAGGTTTGCATTCTTAGCAAATCAGCCTATTTTATTTATGTTATTTATTTTTCCAATTTATACATGCCCATCTCACAATACAAGTGACTCCAGGTGGCATTACAGATAAAAAACTATAAAATCCTAGAAAAAATGTATAAGTTAAAAACTACAAAAGGTTAAAATTAAGCTAAAAAATTAAAACTACAATGCAAACTAAAAAATGGAGGGAGCATCCTCAGGCTACCAAGCCACTCCCAGTGCTGCAGACCCCCACTGGGTTCCCATGCAAGTTGGCAGAGCCAGGTCTTAACACCCTTTCAGAAGGCCAGCAGAGTGGGGGCCAATCTCACCTCAGGGGGCAAGATATTCCAAAGGACAGGAACCACAGCAGAAAAAGCTCTCCTCCTGGACCCCGCCAGTCAAAACTCTCTAGGCAACAGGGTCCATAACATACCCTTCTTCCGGACCATGTGGGATGGGTTGATGGAATGGGGACAAGATGGTTCCTCAGGTAATCTGGGCCCATGCCATAAAGGGCTTTAGAGGTCATAACCAACACCTTGAATTGGGCCCAGAAGCAGACCCACACCCAATGCAGCTTATGCACCAGAGGTGTTACATGTGCAGTCCTAGAGGTGCTCATAACTGCTCGCAGCATTCTGCAGCAGCTGTAGCTTCCGAATACTCTTCAAGGGTAGCCCCATGTAGAGCATGTTGCAATAGTCCATACAGGAGGTGACCAGGGCATGAGTGACTGAGAGGGCCTCCCAATCCAAGAAAGGGTGCAACTGGCACATAACATGAACTTCAGCAAAGGTCCTCCTAGCCACGGCTGCCCCCTGCTCCTTGAGTAGGAGTTGGGAGTCTAGGAGGACCCCCAGATTGTGTACCAGGTCTGTCTGGGGCAGTGCCACCCCATCCAGAACCAAAGATGGTAAGACTCCAGATATGGGAGAGCCCCGAACACACAGCCAGGTGTGTTGTTCCCTTTCCAGACCCCCAGAGCCTCCAGCCACCACAAAAGAACATCCACAGCATCACTTAATTCACCTGGGATGGAGATGTATAATGAGTATCATCAGCGTACTGATGATACCTCATCCCATGGTGACAGATGATCTCACCCAGTGGCTTCACGTAGATATTAAAAAAGAGCGGAGAGAGCACCAAGCCCTGCAGCACCCCACAGAGCAGGGGCTGCAGGTTGGACCTCTTGCTCCCTATCAACACTGATTGGGACTGGCCTTTAAGGAAGGAGGTGAACCAGCACAAAACTGTACCCCCACCCCCAACTCCCACAGCCAACCCAAAAGGATACCATGGTCGATGGTATCGAAAGCCGCCAAGAGGTCAAGAAGAGCCAGGACTGATGCACTGCCTCCATCCCAGTCCCATCAGAGGTCATCTAAAAGTGTGACCAAAGCTGTTTTTGTCCCATATACAGTCCTGAAACCCGACTGGAAGGGGTCCAGATAATCCGTTTCATCCAGGATCCCCTGGAGCTGCAACACCACCACCTTCTCTACCACCTTCCCCAAAAAAGGGAGGTGAGAGACTGGACAAAAATTGTCCAGAATGGTGGGGTCGAGCAACAGCTTCTTGAGGAGAGGGCTTCCCAAGTTTGCTCAACAAAATAAATGGACTGAAGACAATAGAATTTTAAGCACAGAAAGAAAAGAGGAATAGAAGCGACCTTGGTGGATGGGAAGAGAAATGATACACACACATCCAGAATAGTAGTGACAGAGAAGTTCAATATCGCAAGTAGTGCCAAAAATTCCAGATAAAATCTTGAAAAGAGCATTAGGCTTTGATGCCCCTTCTTCAGCCAGCATGCTTTCAACTGTTTGCTCACACTTGTCTCAACTCCACATACAGATCTGAAAGAAAACACTAGAATGAAGAGGGGGCGGGAACCAGCTGTTCAGTTCTGGCCATGGGTCAATACATTAAGAGCATTTGTAACTTTCTCAAAATAAAAATATGGAGAAGAAATGGCATAACAAGCTCTTGTCTGTAAACAAGAAACTTCTGAAGATCAGTTCAACAGGACCTTTCCATTAGGGCCTCTAAACCAAATTTTATAAACAAGGCAGAAGAATTCTGGATAACCATGAATTATGCAAGGGTCCTGTGGTGAAGCAGTGGTGCCTGGGGTAGACCATATTGATAAATGAACTCAGGAAATCATATGAAACAAAGAACAAAACAAATGGACGAAGGGATTAGCAAGCTGTGGTATATGACGTCATACCTCAGTTGGTCCAGCATACATCATGGGAGAGGGAAATATGGCCACAACAGTTGTTTCTGGATTCAATATTCCTTCCTCTAGCACTGCTGCATGTTGCTTCATTCGCCACATCAGAGGAACATCGTCATCCTTTGTCCAGCCACCCAGAGGATGCAAAAGCAGAACTGGGCGCCTGTAACCTCGACCCAGAAGCTGCTTATGAGTATCCTGCATCAATAGGGCATGTCCATTGTGCACAGGGTTACGCAACTGGAAAGCAAAGACAGCATCTGAAGAAAGAAGAGAGAGAAGTCAACAATTCTAGAAGTAATGAATTAATAATTCTAGAAGTAGATTCTAGAATTCTACATTCTGCAACAATTCTAGCAGTCAGTGACAAGTGGGCACCAATCTTTTAGTCAACTCTGTTTGGCTTGTAACATATAAAAAGAGTGAGGAGGGTGGTCAGAGATCAGCCAATTGCACAGAGATGTCTCAATGGACCCTCCTAACTGGCAAATATTTGGGAGATTAGAGTACAAAAGTAATGTGATCAACACTGCTATGATGGGCTAAACCTCTACAGGTAGCCACCAAAATCCTAGTCAGTGGTGTCTGGCTTTCATTTCCCTCAAAGAGGGCATTCTGTCAATGCTATGTCACCCGTATTTCATGCCAAAGAACTATCAAACCACTGCACATGAAGTACCGTAATATTGCCTGCTAATGTAAGCTGTGAGGTGATAGTACAGGAGGAATATTTAAATAGCTGCCAAGAAAAGTGCAAGCTAGCACTAAGGACATGAAAGATATTCAGCCATTTAATGTATTTTCTTTGATCAATGGAATTTTTGTAAGTCTTAAACTCAAACTGAACTGAATCCCACTGCTAAAGCAACAGTGTTTCCCATCTGCCCTCCCCCCTCCAAAAACAAAGAAAAAAAACATAAAGGAGGGTTATCACCTCTTTATCAAAGTGGAGAGAGGAAGCATACATGTAAGTAAGTGAAATATGGTGATGGCAACGGATTCAAAAGCTATTTCTCTGTCCCCTGTGGCTGGCCATGGTAGGCCCACTCTACTATAAGCAGAGATAAAAATATCTGCACACATGGACTGTTGATGCTGGAATAGGGCCATATTCTTCAACAAAATTATAAACTTGTTTATATTCTGCATGCATCTGTAATTGTTTGCAAGTTATTGCTCATATTTACTATGGAGAACTGCAGCAGCTTTGTTCTGATTTCATGCTTCATTTTTTTTCCCATAAGCGTTCAAGATATGCAAAAGTCAAGGAGTTCATTTTCAAACAAGGAACTCCTTTAAATCAGTTTAACATCCAGTTTCTAGCCAACTATTAGTTTATCAATGTAAGTAAAGTCAATATTGCCAAGATCTCAGTTCCAATACATCCCAGAGAAGAGTTTTGAGGATGTGAACCCAAATGAGTATTATTTGAAGGAAATACTTGGAGCCAAAAATCAAAGGAAAAAAAAATGCATGCTTTAAACTCAGCTGTACCAACTGAGATTGGCAGCCATCTTTTCCCCAGCTAGAACTGGGGTGGGTGGGGTCTCATGGTGATATTCCTTTGAGGCCAACCAAAGCTATAAAAAATAGTATGCCATCTATATAGTTTTCAAAAGTCTTCATTAGGCAAGGTAGTTAAAAATTTAAGAGGAAAAAACCAGAAGGGAAAAATGTGGCTGTTTTAAGCCATATCTGCACCAGATTAGCCATGAGGATGTTGTAGTAGTCTGCAGCCATCAAACTGGGCTTTTGCAGATCCAGAACCAATATCTTTATTTATAATACGTTGCTACTTTAAAGTAGCAACTCTAATTTCAAACCTCCTTACCTATAACTTTTCAGTGTTAATCCAGAGGCTGCTCTTCTTTTCCCCAGCTGTAACAGCACAGAGAAAGCAAGCTGCCAGGCTACTGTTGATCTGTTTCTTATTTTACCAGTACAAAGTGCTACAATACAAACAAACTGACTGTACCTAGCAAAGTATTTCCAAAAGTATTTTTCTGAAACATTGAAATACCATTTATCACCACTGAGCATAACGTTCTTATGTTTTGTTTCCATATAGCTGTTCCTGAGGGAGGGAGGGAGGGAGGGAGGGAGGGAGGGAGGTGCACAAAACCAAAGACAGCTAAAAGATGATGCACAACATAATACAAAAATAAATCAAAATCCATCTAGATTGCTGAAGACCATAATGCCAGATAGCCGTTATGAAACAGGAAAGTAGTGTGCAGGCAGTCAAAAAAAATTGGAAGTGGTAACTGTTGCTGATCTCTTTTGGAATGCCAAATCTGCATGTTCAGAATGCAGTCAGCAGCAATAAAAAATGGCAAAACTATTATGTTTGTGTGTGCACTTCTCCTCCATTACTGTTACTGGTTTTTAGGATTGCATCCCTAGAAACAGTGTTCTGTTGAAAATAAAGATCAAGACTCTACAGCATTGTCCGGCACAAGTTTCTGGAAAGTGGCAGCCAGATTTCCTTCTTTATTACCACCCATTCTCATTTAAGAACTCACCAGCATTCATGTCTTTGAACCTCTGCTTTAACTCAGCAGGTGTGAGACGGTACTGGTCAAGGCCATCATTCCAATAAATACGATCCAGGACTTGAAGATCACCACCCACAAGCCAATCTCCCTGTTCCATAACCATCTAGGAAAAGTAAGAAAGCAGACGGTATCAACAGCAATATAAATTGGGATGAGATTTCAACTATATGCTAACAGTTGCTCTGAGCATCCTAAAAGAGCCCTGGTTAATCCCAATATTAATATTGTGACTTTTGTGTTGTTTTGTGCCATAAACCACTTGTATGCACTGATGTATCAGAATTCCTTATTACCTTCCCCCAAACAATTTCATATTTCCTCAAAATTTAAGTTAACATTTCATGCTACTATTTTACTACAAACCCTAAGTTTGCATTGACACCTATTACTGGGTATTGACTTACCCTATTTGAGACCTGAAAATCACCTGGAAAACTCATGTTTTTATACCTGTTCAAAAACTATGGTGTCATTATGTGCTGTCTTTGAGAAGACAGAATGGGGTTGATTTGGGAGTGATCAGTAAATCCCTGGCACTGAAAAGGCCAATACAGACTAGTGGGTAGCTTTTAGCATTAAATTAAATTGAAACATTGACCTAGATTTTAAAGAAGTATCAAATGTCAGGGGTAATAGTTAATAGAGCTTCTTTAAATTAACAAGCCTTTAAAGGATTAAAAAAAAAACTGCCAAAGGCTGACAAATTAGTTTGCCACCACATATATATGCTGGAACCTAAAAGTAGTAACTTTTTATTCAAGACTCCATTTGACCACAGAGCTCACTTTGAGCCACTCACTGTCTTGTAGCCCAATCTATCTCACAGGATAATTACTGTGAGTAAGTCTACTGAGCCTACTGAGTATGATCCAATGAAAAACAGGAATTATATCACTGATCCTGCTACAAATTAGCTTGAATCTAAATTTGGGCTCATCATTACAATTAAGAGACCAACTTAACAGATAATTTAAATTGCTTGTCAAAATAAAAGATGAACTGAAGGCTGGGCTCTATTATTTTAATCTGCCCAAGCCCTGAGGCAGAGAGGACAGCTGTTTTTCTGTCATCGCTTCTGAATAATTCATTTCAGAGTCTTTCCTCTAGGAACACAAATCTATATTTATAAACCAAATGAGAGAAATTGCTGTCCAGTTCAGTGACAGTATATAGGACTTGCATGAATTTGTTTGTACACAAAGATATGCAGTCATTCCAGACTTACTTCAACAGGCTAAGCACCGAAAGACTACATAGAAATGAACAGCTGTAACATGAGTGTTATCTAAAAATCCATGAAGGTTTGTTGCAACTACTCCAATAATCTTATTCACCATACTTATTTATGAATCATATTTATGCTATAGAAGGACTTCAGAATAAAGATAAAATTGGCTTGAAAAAGCTACCTTGATGTATGGGTGCTCCTTGCATGTTGTTCCCCACTGTCTGGCACAACGTTCTTCTTTTCGGTGCTCATAGAACTCTGGATTACGGACAATAGCCACACGCCGATCATCATATAGCAGGGCAAAAGCTGTGCACCCATCCAGTCTCTCCTTGTCCTCCTCTGTAACTGCCAATACTATAGGCACTGATAAATTAATGACTCCACCTAAAAAAAATAAAAAAATAGTAGCAGACATATTCTCCAGGTCTCTGGAAAAAAAATCTAAATTAAGAATGAGCAAACCAGAATGGTCAATTCCCAGAATGTGTATTCAGAACAATGCACACATTTCCTGGAATATTCACTTCTGGAATGAACAGATCATTGTCCATAACCTTCAGATCAGTTGGTTCTGAAGGAGGACTGGAACATTTCAGGGAACAGTGGAACATTTCAGGAGCAGACCATATGCTCTGCACACAATTATTCTAATCTACAGTGTTTTGACAGCATGTCCTTTGATGATGAATAGATGAAATTCCTTGCCTGTTCCTGTTCTGTTCTTGAGGCACAGACCTGCTTTAGCAATTTCTGGATTTTCATTTCTCACTAATGTGATCAGAGTAAGGACAAAAACAATAGATTATTGCTCTTACTACTCTAGGACAGCAAGTGGAAGATCCCTTTCTCTGCACTGTAGAGTACTTTTCATTCCAACATTTCATTTTCTCTACAAAGCAAACAGCAGCTGTTAGCTAACTCTTTTTAAGCACTAGGCTGCTGCTGCAATCTTTTCAGGGTTCTGGAGCAACTGAACCCACCAAAAAAAAAAAAACACATGAAAAAGACTGCTGGATAAGCAATCAAGAAAACATAGCTTTTCAAAAAGAATGATAAACCTTTATGGCTAATATAGAAAAGGTTAGAACAGTCAAGGTTAGAAAATGCCCAGCGGAAAAACTTGGGCAGTTCAAGTTAATAAATATAACACACAAAGTTTTAGAACCCACACCTTTCTTTTTAATTATTTACAAGATGTACGTAGGCATGTTTTTTAGAAAAAATGTGGGCCAGTATATAAAACAAATATTTTAATTCATATAATTCATAGTTTAGTATTATTACTGCAAAGGCAGCAAGTAGCTACCCAGCAAAATTTCCCTGGATAAGAACAATCCAAGGAACAGCAATATTTTGCTATCTAAGATGAAATAAATGTCACCTTAGCTACCCAACCAAGTCAAACACCCGAAGCCAGGCAAGATATTCCTTACAATAAAAATGCAAAAATAAAGCAACTAATAATGAAGATACCCTAAATCTGCTGTTTAAAGAACCACATGTGTAGCTAAGGGATAGATCAACTGTATACCTGACTTCTGAAGATAAAAGCATTCAAGATTGGGTGTTCCAGGATCATTTTAGCATATAAAAATGAAGAACATGATTTTTGAATTCAAATTTCACCAACGTTTTCTAATCATATATAGTTATAAAATTGATACAAATGGCAGTTTAGCTTCATGAAATTTTTTATTTGAAAGTAAACATAACCACAACAAAACATAACAGAAATACTACAAAGACTTTGATTTATTGAAAAAAAGCTACTATTCAAGAAATCCATCACTTAATGTTGTATCAGTTATAATACAGCAGTTTTACCCTAAACTAATCAAAGCTATTAACAGTTTGTCATTATTCCAAAATACGGATTTACTACAGTGGGGCAAAAAAGTATTTAGTCAGCCACCAATTGTCCAAGTTCTCCCACTTAAAAAGATGAGAGAGGCCTGTAATTTTCATCATAGGTATACCTCAACTATGAGAGACAAAATGAGAAAAAAAAATCCAGAAAATCACATTGTCTGATTTTTAAAGAATTTAGTTTAAATATACATAAACAAACATCTTTCAAAATTCCCATCAAACCCAGTTAGCATGGCCAATGGTGATCACCAAAACATCTGGGAGCTACCAACTTGCCTACTCCTGGGTTATGTGCTTACTACTCCAAGTTTCAACAATTGCCAAATTTCCCCTATTTTTATGCTTTCAGGATGTTGTTACCTGAAATTCTACAGTGTTAGTTTCCAATTTTAACATGTGTTATTAAAGTACTGATGGAGTGCGCATTTTGCAGATGGTGACCCATGCTTTTAAGACACCAACTCTTTCCTTATATCTCTAATCTATTTATGAAGCTCATGAAGAATCCTGACAAGCTTCTTCCCCATTAGCTTTTCTTTCAGTGAACCTTCCATGTTAGCCAAAACAAAGGGATAAAGAAAAGAGAACACATGGCCACTGAGTAAGGACAGGAATACCAGTTTGTACTTGGAGGGAAAGGACAAGATGAGATAAACAGAAAACTAAGACCAGGATCAGTAAGGCAAAACTAAGCCAACTATATTAGACCACAGCCTGATCAATAAGCCCATTTACTGTGGTTTGCAAATCATGGATTATGGCTTAAGATGCAAATCAGACCACTATGGCTTAACAACAGGATTTTGATGAAACTTTTTCTGGGCCTAAATCCATATTGCTCTTTCAGAAGCATGCCAAAGTCTCATTCTCCAAAAATTGTGGATGTGTCCAGGACAAAATTGAAAAAAAGTATTTTACATATTTAAGACTAAATATAATGAACATGATTATTCTCCAGATGTGTACTTAATAATTTGTCACATTAAAACTTGTAATTTTGTTTTGAAGTCTCCCAGGGTCAAATATAGCCCAGGACCTTGAGTTTCAAATAAACATTGGCTTCATGAAATATAATAACCCAGCCCAGAAAGTATAAGAATATTTTCAAGTTTTCTAAGTTGGAGTCTAGATTAATTTTTACACACACACACACGACTGATTTTTCTTAAGTGCAAATGGGAGAAATATATACAGCCTCTCTGCAAGACTAATGGACTGTGGCCTATTTGGAATGTCTTACCATCCAGTAGACAGTCAAAATGAAGGCACTGCAAATATTCTCTTTCTCTCATAAAGCCATTAAGTGGTGTTGCCCAACCCTCTGCAAGAACTTGAACCCACTGCATATCAACCTGTAAATACATTTTTGGTAAATCTTAGATTTGATGGAAATTTTTGACACCAGAATAAAAGCATTCATTTTCAAATTCAACATGAGATAAATTTGATAAGTTATGATTCTTAGTTCATCCAAACAGAAACATAGCAGGCCAAACCAAAACAATAAGAGGGTTATGGCATGTTTAAATAATGCATTATCACTGAAAATAAGAAACCAGAACAACTTCCTAAGTATAAGCTGGCAACTATCTACTTTAAGATTTGTTCACATTTGACTGTTCATTAAAAACTTTTATTCATTTTAAGTTTTGTGTGTCTACTACTTAGAGATGTATCTAGAAAACACAAGAGATTAATTAAACTGCATGGGTAGTTTAGTGAGCTCTTAAAGACCATAAAAAGGAAACATCAATCAAGTGAATTTGTAAATCTAAAAACACAAATCAGTAAAATAGTAGAAACTAAAGCTAATCAAAAGTAGAAAAAGAACACTTAAAACACAGTGAAAGTAAGAAATAGCTGGATAGAATTAAGGGAACAAACTCTGCAAATGCAAGAAAGATGCTGTAGAAAATACAGAAACACTGCATGATTGGTTAGCAAAATAAAATAGGCCAATCTAGTAATGTCAGTGATATCAATACTTAAGAAAAAGGTTTGCCAGAATCATTGGCATTTAGGGAAAATGTGCTGAACTTGAGGCTGGAAAATAATTATCTCTTTCTTTTTTGTGTTTATCTTTCAAAACTGAGCCAGGCTTATAAATACATATTCACCAGATCAGTTCAGATGGACAAAAGCACTTCTGGCAGTAAAACAAATGTTTTTGCAATTTGGATGACTGGGAGAGTTTTTTCTTCATAGCATAAAGCACGACAAAGATTTACAGGTAAGAAAAGATGTGTAGAACAAATAACTAACTTAGGTTATATGTGAACAAGTGAGGTACTATAGTTACTTATGTAAACTCCCCACTACCTTATTTATTTCCAGAGTTGGCAATGTTTCTGCATCTGTTTTGGCCAGTTTAAGCTTGTTTTCAGGCACATATAGTTCTTTCACCTCATAAGAGGCATCCACTGGTACAATATCCTATGGAAAAATGGATGAATAAAAGAGTTATTTAAGCATCTTGAATGCTTAAAGCCAATTTTCACAATGTCAGTTGGATTTGTGCTATTAGTTTACTACTTGAGCTGTCTGAGGAAACACTTGTTTTAGCAGCGCTATTTCTGGAAAATGCAGCACCCAGAGAATTCTACGAGGTGTGAAACATTCAGTATTCCCTTACAGCCCTATATATTTGTAGGCAGAGAATTCTATGCAGCCAGAGCTATCTATCACAAGGGAGGCAGAAAGGGAACAGAGGAGAGAACTCCAATTCTGAAAGGCTCAGGTACACATATCCCAACAATTCCATCTCCTCTGTGTTCTCCTGGGAGAAAACATACTAGCAAGAAAAGGCAGTGGCTTTTCTGCTCCTCTTTCTTTTTCACTTTTTAGAGAACTGGGGCAGGGAGGACTAGGTCCATGCTGCTGCCTTCAAAGAAAGTGGAAAACCATTTGCTTCCGCCCCACCCCTCCAAGTCATGTTACATAAAGCACTGCTCATATCAACTGCAACTACCACAATCCCTTATCCTTCATCTGCCTTCTCCAGGCACTGAGAATGGGCAATTGTCCAGTGAGAAAAACAAGTGTGAAGATGTAGCAGTTGCTCCCCAAACGATTGCCTTGTGCTCTAAGGACAACTTCAGTGGACTAAGAAAGAGGCAGCATTAGAGGAAGTACAGCTTTTCAAAAGAAGCAGGCAAGTTAACTATAAGAGACAACCATTTATTCCTTGCTGCTGAAAAACAAAAGCAAAGGTAAGCGACCCCATGATGGTAATGGCTATTTCTGCAAGAAGCAGGTACTGCCCTCCCTCACCACCTGCAATCCCCATTGAGGGTTTGGTATGATTTCCATCACTTTGTTTTGTTGTTCAGTCGTTAAGTCGTGTCCGACTCTTCGTGACCCCATGAACCATATTGCGCCAGGCCTTCCTGTCCTTCACTGCCTCCCTGAGTTTGCTCAGTTTCATGCTCATTGCTTCAGTGATGCTATCTAACCATCTCATTCTCTGCCGTCCTCTTCTCCTTTTGCCTTCAATCTTTCCCAGCATCAGGGTCTTTTCCAAAGACTCCTCTCTTCGCATTAGGTGACCAAAGTATCTGAGCTTAAGCTTCATTATCAGTCCTTCCAATGAGCAATCAGGGTTGATTTCCTTTTAAGATTGACTGGTTTGACTTCCTAGCAGTCCAGGGGACTCTTAAGAGTCTTCTCCAGCACCACAGTTCAAAGGCATCAATTCTTCAGCGCTCAGCCTTCTTTATGGTCCAGCTCTCACAGCCATACATTACTACTGGAAAAACCATAGCTTTGACTATGCGGATCTTTGTCGGCAAGGTGATGTCTCTGCTTTTTAATATGCTATCTAGGTTTGCCATAGCTTTCCTCCCAAGGAGCAAGCGTCTTTTAATTTCATGGCTGCAGTCTCTGTCTGCGGTGATCTTGGAGCCCAAATAAATGAAGTCTGTTACTGCTTCCATTTCTACCCCTTCTATTTGCCAGGAATTGATGGGTCCAGATGCCATGATCTTAGTTTTTTTAATGTTGAGTTTCAAGCCAGCTTTTGCACTCTCCTCCTTCACCCTCATCAAGAGGCCCTTTAGTTCTTCTTCACTTTCTGCCATTAGGGTGGTATCGTCTGCATATCTGAGATTATTGATGATTCTCCCTGCAATCTTAATTCCGGCTTGTGATTCTTCCAGCCTGGCATTTCTCATGATGTACTCTGCATATAGGTTAAATAAGCAGGGTGACAGTATACAGCCTTGTCGTACTCCTTTCCCTATTTTGAACCAATCGGTTGTTCCATGACTGGTTCTAACTGTTGCTTCTTGGCCCGCATACAGATTTCTTAGGAGACAGGTAAGATGGTCTGGTACCCCCATCTATTTAAGAATTTGCCAGAGTTTGTTGTGATCCACACAATCGAAGGCTTTTGCATGTCCATTAGCAAATGACTGGTTTATTTTCTTAGCTGACTGATTAATCAGCATCCCTAGCTTGGTCATAGCATGGATCTCTGTTTAATACGGTCAGGATCTTCATTCCAAAACTAGCCCAGGATAGGTAGAAGGGTGGGAGGAGCAACACAAGAGAGGAGGATTCAGCAACCACACCAACTCCATGCTTCATAAACCAGTTCTGGAATAAGACATCTACCTGAGCCTCTATCAGCATAAGTCCAAGACAAATGCTCTTCAATCATCATCAATGCAAGTTAAGCTTTGGGAATTCATTCCAAACTGTGGTCTCAACTATATATTTATAGGCCAATCCTTAACTAAATTTGATTAAATTCAGTGCCTGGCTAAGAAAAGAATCCTTATGTCTGGGCAGGTTCTTGCAGGTCTTATCGTTCTTTTCTAATTTTTTTGAAATACACAGGGTATTTATTAATTATTGACAATCAATAATTAAGTTCAGGAACTACATATTTTACTAATCTGCTCTAAAGGCAAAGCAATGCTGCTTCTGTTGCTGCTTATGAAAAAGGAGCAAAATGGAAGGATATACTTATTCCCACAATAATTGTTATTTTAAAATGTAGAGAAAACATCCATCTGAACACTTTTCTACCCTCTCTGGTTCATCTTTATATGAGACCCAAAATGTGGCAATGGGAGAAATATGAAACATTTTCTTAATGTTATAATCAAATTTTCCTCAATTATATAATAGCAAGTGTGGCCTAAATTCATTTTAGCTAAGGAAGACCAAACAACATGGCACTAAAGTAACATAACTGCCTTTCACAAGAACGTATTTTAGATTAAACCAGTATAACATAACATTTGCCAAACAGAACATAGAAGTATGCAGACAACCAGAACAACACTCAAGTGGGAAAGGAACATGATGGAGTTACCACAAAGTTAATTTCTTGCCAATGACAAATCCCAAAAATTATTCATAACTAAAAACAGTTTAGAAGTTTGGTGCCTAAGCAGCCTCTCCCCTCATCCCAAGTAAGAGCTATATAATATTTACAAAGCTGTCAGTTATGCTTTGATTTTGAAACTGGAAAAATACCCTGAAGTTTCCTAAACTAATGCAGTCGTTCACAAGTCATAACAAACACTAATGTCTGCTCTTCAGTTCTGCCATTTACTGCAAGTAATATCTTCAGCAGGATTAAGAAATTTCTCCAGAGATACAGAAACTAGATGAGCTGGGAATCCTCTATCTAAGCCTAATTAGCGTAGTTTAAGTAAACAGCTTAATAGGATACAGTGGGTACATCAATGAGAAATTAATACGGGAAAGGATTCTCAAAGGAAACAGCAACTGCTGTCCTATGAAGATGGATTGTTTATAAGCAAAAGCTGATTATTTGAAAAACATCCACCAAAGCATTTAGAAATACAATCTGCCACAAAGGTTTGTGCTTGTAACATCTGGGCAGCTGCCATTTGGTCCTCTGAAGATATACATGACCCTACATACTGACAGATGCAAAGACAAGCACTACTGGCTTCAAGAGGCCCTAGATGTGACTACCCTTATTATTGCATAAAAAACTCTTAAGCAATGCTGTTTGGAAAATCTGGGACAAAATAATATCCAAGCCTGGTTTCAATCTTGAAACAACTAAAAATATAGCACATGTTCCATCAGATTTGTGCAAAAACTACAGCGATTTTTGCATCAAACAAGTCTAAAATATCAATCCAGGTATTCATGAAAGTCATCCATTTTATTTTCAGCATATGAAGAGATGCAATATAAATATAGTTTCTACTTGCCTACAGAAGGCGGCAATCACGCTGATAGAATGCACAAATTACATTTCCCAATAACAGAAAATGCAACTGTGGAGTCCTTGGTGCTCTCTGAGCTTGGTTGTTTGCTCAGGTTGTACAGTGAAGAAGCTACTTACTCCGGTAATGAAACGTCTGCAAGCAACCAAGCTCAGAGCACACCAAGGACTCCACAGTTCAACCCTGAGCTACGTATATTCTCTTCTATTAGAAAATGCAATTGTACTATTGCATGATTTCATAACTATTTTAATAGTAAATATTACCTTCTTTAATTGATAATTGTAGAAGTCCTTCCTGCATCATAAATGTCTCATACCTCTGTACTTAAAACATATATGGAGTTATGACCAACAGCTTCAGAAGTTGGAACTTTTTAATGAATTCACATCATTAAAGTAATAAAATGTTTTATTTACAGAACTTCGATTATACACTGGATAGAAACTAGTTAAGAATTATAAACATATGCCAAAATTTACTGTTAAAAACAAAACACCATATTAATGTTTTATCAAACATAGAGATTAGATTTGTATACAGAGAAACATTTAAATGTATATTGTTTTATTTTGAAAAAATAACAATGTCTGCTAAAAAAATTCTTATCAAACTCCTAAGAATTGGAGTTTATTTATGTAACATTAAAAGGTCTGTTTTTTCACATGAACACAAGTGGAAAAATCATTTTATGAGGAATTTTTTAAAGTTATTTGAACATTTCACTTTTACAGATTCTGCTCTATTTTTTCTACTCTGGTCCTGTTTGGCTTCAGTGTAGTTTGGTCTGAGCAAAAAATTAGTCATATTGTAAGATTCTTATCAAATCTGCTAGTTCAAACATAAGACACAATGTGTGTATGTACAGTATCTGCATTTCAATAATGCACCAAAAGGCAAACATTAGCATATCAACAAAATTTTAAAATTAGGCTGATTTCACAAAAAGTGCAAGTATTTTAAAGATTTTAAAATATTAGTAAATCTAATAGTCCTGGTTCATGTATATTTTTGAAAACATTCTTATTTTACAGCATATTTTTCACACCTGCCTAAAACCTTTGCACAGTACTGTATATGCACAGTGATTAAACACTGGTTTAGATTACAAATAGATCCTTAGCTCCTACTAAGTCACAACTGCTCAGTGGGAAGACTATCTTAGAAGGCCCTCTAGTGATAACTTGAAGGTTGTGCTTTGACGTGAGAATTAATGTTACTTAAAAAAACAAAAAGATACAACTAAAATGCCTATTGGTCCCCATTACAATGGAATTGACATAAGGTAATGACTTTGACATAGGTACAAATGCATTTATCTTTAACTCACATTACCTTAATTTACCCAGCTACAACGTCTTGTTAAATGATACAAATAGAATTAGATAAAAACTGTACACTTTCTATAGAAGTGTATCAGTGATGAAATCTATGCCAGCAAATCTACTCTCCAAGTGCCTAACAAACATCTCACAACAGGCTTTTGAGAATTCTAGCATCTCTGCCCAAAGTAACAAGCCTTTGATTAGGGAGGCAGGACCTATTCGAACAGTCCGCCCCTGGTCTGCGAGGGTTCCAAAGGGAGCTGGGGGTTGATCCCGAGACTCTGCTGCACGGTCCAGCAGAGGCCCTGGCCGCAGCCTGGAATAAGGAGGTGGGTGGGGCCTTGGACAAGATCGCGCCTGTGCAGCCTCTCTTGGCCCATCACCCCAGCACTCCCCATAGTTTATGGAGGAGTTAAGGGAGCTGAAAAGGGCTAAGAGACATCTAGAACACCACTGGTGGAAAATTAGGGACAAGTCCGACCGAACATGGGTTAGAGCTGCTATTAAGGCCTACCTAGTAGCAGTAAGGGTGGCGAAAAGCCAGTATTTCTCCGCTTTTAGTGCATTCTCAGAGTGTCGTCCAGCAGCCCTGTTCAGGATCACTCGGTCCCTCCTGGGTAGGGAGGGCTCAGAGGACTATTTACAGGGCTGTTCAGAGGAATTTGCTGAACACCTGGTGGATAAAATAGCTCAGATCCATTCTCAATTGGAGGCCAAGTGTGAGGCGGGCCCAGTGGAGTTGCCCAGGGCACGTTCTTACCCAGTTATCTGGGAACGGTTTGATCCTGTTGCCTCTGAAGAAGTGGACAGGGTCCTCGGAGCTGTTAGTGTGGCTACCTGTATTCTAGATCCTTGTGCCTCCTGGTTAGTTAAAGCCACCAAGGAAGTGACTTTAGAGTGGACACTGGCGGTGGTCAATTCATCCTTGCAGGAGGGGGTGTTCCCAAAGCCTTTCAAGGAGGCTTTGGTCTGCCCCCTCCTCAAGAAACCATTGCTAGATCCCACCCTTCTGGACGATTTTCATCCAGTCTCCCACCTTCCCTTTCTAGGAAAAGTGGTGGAAAAGGTGGTCACGCGGCAGCTTCAGAGGATCCTGGAGGAAACAGATTATTTGGACCCCTATCAGTCAGGTTTCAGGCTTGGTTATGGGACAGGAACAGCACTGGTCGCACTTTTGGATGATCTTTGGCGAGAGCGGGATATGGATAATGCGTCCATCCTTGCTCTTCTTGACCTCTCAGCGGCTTTCGATACCATCGACCATGGTATCCTTTTGGGTCGGCTGCTGGGGCTGGGGCTGGGTGGCACAGTGCTGTGCTGGTTCAGCTCCTTTCTCCAAGGCTGAACCCAATCGGTGTTGATAGGGAGCAAGAGGCCCAACTCATGGCCCCTACTGTTCAGTGGTCTCGCTGCTATTTAACATCTACATGAAACCACTGGGTGAGATCATCCGGCACCATGGGATGAGGTATCATCAGTATGCTGATCATACCCAATTATACATCTCCATCCCGGGTGACCTAAGTGGTGCTGTGGCTACCCTCTCGCAGTGCCTGGAGGCTGTAGGGGCCTGGATGGGGGCCAACAGGCTTCAACTGAACCCTGGTAAGATGGAATGGCTGTGGGTATGGGGAGCCTCAAAATCTAGGAGTTAATCATCTTTGGTTCTTGATGGGGTCGCACTACCCCAGACAGACCCGGTGCGTAATCTGGGGGTCCTCCTGGACTCACGACTTCTGTTAGAAGAGCAGGTGGCAGTCGTGGCTAGGAGGGCCTTTATGCAACTTCGTATTGTGCGACAGTTACGCCCCTTCCTCAATCAGGAGGCCCTCTGCACAGTCACTCATGCCCTGGTCACGTCCTGGCTGGATTACTGCAATGCGCTCTACATGGGGCTACCCTTGAAGAGCATCCAGAAGCTACAGCTGGTGCAGAATGCTGCGGTGCGGACAGTTCTGAATGCCCTAAGGGGGCATATATAACACCACTGTTATGCAAGCTGCATTGGCTGCTGGTCTGCTTCCGGGTCCGATTCAAGGTGTTGGTTATTGTGATGGAATGGTGTTATGAAGGCCACACTCAGGGAGATAAGTGTTTCCTTAGCACTCAACAGGAGCGTGGGAAGTTTAAGAAGATGAGACTGGCACCACCCTAAGGAATTCAGGGTATTGTGGCTTGCTGGCTTGGGAACTTAGGTTCAGTCTGGAGAAATTTCTGTATTGAGGTGAAGCTAATAAATGCAACAGAACTGTACTGCACTGTCTCGTGGAGTTCTTTGGGCTGAACCTGACAGTTATCACCTTTAAAGTCCTTTATGGCACAAGGCCAGGTTATCTGAGGAGCCGTCTTGCCCCTGTTATATCAGCCCATCCCACTTGGTCTGGCAGAAGGGGCATGTTGCAGACCCCACCAGTCAAGGAATTTCATCTGGTGGGATCTAGGAAGAGGGACTTTTCTGCTGTGGCCCCCCGCTCTGTGGAACAACCTACCTCACAAGGCACAGTGTGCCCCCACTCTCATGAAGGCTCAGGAAAGGTGTGAAATCCTGGCTGTGCCAGAAGGCCTGGGGGCTGGATGGGGGCTCCCACCAGTGGAGGTGGCTTGTGGGGTGATTGACTTTGCCCCCTGTCATCTTGAATTTTTTAGTATTTATGTATAGGGTTTGTTTTTTACAATTGATTTTTAATGGTTTAATTAATTTTAATTATTTATGGGGTATTTTTAATTGTTTATGGGTTTTTTATTTTAATTGTGAGCCACCCAGAGTCACCCATTGGGGGAGATGGGCGGCATACAAATGTAATAAATAATAATAAATTAGCAAAAAAAAAAGTGTGTGTGTGTGCTTGATGGTTCATGAGAATACAGTGGGGCTAGATATTAAATATATAATGTCTGGGGATTTTTTTAGGAAATGATTTTTAATTGTGTATGTGTTCTGAATAAAGTAGATTAACTTCAAGATACGCAAAACGAATTATGAATCCCTACCTGCCTGCAGGATGGGAATAGCTTTAGTCTTAGCCTTGTATTTGTGATGGAATGTATCTACAAAGGGGAGGGTGCTGTGGTGGGTTGCAGTATGCTGCCCAGGTACCGAGAACTCAGAGGGGGAGTCCGACTTTGAATAAGGGGACGATGAGATGGAATGTATCTACGAAGGGGCGGGTGATGTGGTGGATTGCGGCAGAGAGCAAGGCTATCAGGAAGGAGGGGGTGCATTCCAGGAAGAGAAAGGAGACAAAAGACAACACAGTCCACAAAGGGAGCGTGGGAAGCATAAGAGGTTCAGGATAGCCACTCCTTAGAATTTCCCAGGATATATCCACTAGCTGCAGTAGTAGAGATTTAGTCTGGCAAGACTCTGTCTATATGATGTAAACAAATAAAGGAACTGAACTCCACTGGACTGTTTCACCATTGTTCTTGGGCTGGGCCTGACAGTATTATTTCCAATGGAACGGTTTTAACTTGCTAATCTTTGACATTCTCCTTCAACAATACTGATTTTGAAAATATTCCAGGAATGTTGTTTCCAAATATTTTACCTGAGTAGTTCAGAAGCAACTTTTGGGGAATGACTAGTTATGTGAAGATGTACAATGGACTGAGCCTGTAGAATAAATCTTACTTGAACAATACGCAATTCTAGGATTCTAAGAGATTCATCATTTACATTAGAAAAGATATTTCACCAAAATCTAGTAGTCTGAATGACTCAGTAAATGACAAACTTTCCCTTACCATATACTTTACATAGAAAAACAAAAGCAAAGCATATTTATAACTCAGCTGAAAACATTTCATCCAGGTCTGTTTATAGGGCCCACTGTTTTCTCTCCTTTGATTCTAAACCATAGTTTCTTATCCACTCAAAACAATTTTCCTCACGACTATATAGACAAAAGAATGACATCAACAGATCCTAGACATAGTAATAACTTATAGGTTCTAAGGAATACAGTACAAAAAATAGATTACTGATCAACAGTATTGGGCAAACTAGAAGATTTAGCTGAATTAAATGGTTACACAAGGTAGAAAAAGCATGTAAAGCATGCTTTCAGGAATTCTTTTATCATCAGCAGCCAGATGTTTGTGTGTATGTGAGCACTGGGAAGCATAAGACAAGCTGCCTTTGCTCCACTCTGGGTCCTGCGACCTAAAGAGAGGAGGGAAGGGGCTTAGAATAGGTTCTGAGCTACTACCCAACTGCTTCTCCCCTGGGGGGAATATTTTGAGATGTTTACCTGTGTACTTTGGGCTGATCCAGCCCACTTTTGAACCCATGTCAATCTTTCTTTCCTAGCTGTCTCCCCATCATCACACCTAATCTGGTCCTGTTTTGTTCAGTATTCAGAGAATTATGTTGATGGAAAGGAGAAAGTTCTTTCCAACTTTTTGTTGGGTTGGAAAAAATAAAAGAAGTTTCCTTTTTTATGTTAATCATACAGTAAAAGAGATTTCACTATAGTGATACTAATCTCTTATTTCCCTTGTCAGGGTTATATCTAGACCACAGCAATAATGCTATTTTGACCATGTCCAGCCTCCTTGCCTGCCAGCTTTGGCCCTCACATTTCTCTTGGTAACAGAGTTTTGTGGCTTACAATTCACCTTTATTTGCTACCCAATGGAAGCCTTGGCAACATCAACTTCATATCTTTATCTTACGTGTTTAGGTAGCAGTTGCAGCACTTCCAAGTTTCCATGAGCTGTCTGATAAAAATCAGACAAGGACTCCAACTATGTTATATAAATGCACACTAATCTAGCTAACATTTAAGTCAGGTATTAACCTTTAGTCTTCATTTATTTATAGCATTACAAAAAGAGAAAAAAAGGCATTTCCATTTCACAAACTCACATAAAGAGATTCTCCTTCAAGGAGAATGGTGGTGGGAAGTTTTCTGAGGTCACTTCTAATCCTACGTTTCCTGACCAGGGAACCATTCTAACACATCTGCAATCTCACGGCTCTTGTTACAAGTTGCCTTTTGGAACACAATAACTTTTCCTCTTGTGAAGTTTCTGCAGTATAATAGATAGTTAATACTCAAATTTATGCCTCATACTCCCATTTTATTGTATCCCATTTCAAAGATGCCAAATCAGTGCAGTAACAATAAAACCAACCATTCACACTACATTCACATATTATGCTATTCATGAAGAAACTGGACCTATCTCTTCCTAGTGTGAGTTCAGCCCCTAACAATGAATTCTGCTTAAAGTTGAAGCATAGAAAAATACTATATTGGATCTATACATTAGTTCTTCATAGTGGTTCTTTTCTCCAAATGGCTAATCAAGGGAAAAATAGGGGGAAAATTCAAATGCACAAAATTGTTCCTATGGTCTAGAATACTGGGTTTCACCTCATATAAATATCTTAAATGTGTTTGTGAGGCTTTCTCTCTGTAGACATATCCCAGCACATAGACAGGGGGAAAGATTGAAGGGGAAGCAATAACAGGATGAGCAAAGGGGAAGTTTAGAACTCAGCATTTAGAGTCTTCATACCCTTTCTTGCAGAAGTTCCACAACTTGTTGAATGCAGTCATTGACATCACAGGAATCTGTTTTGAGCACCAACTCAGGAGCTTCAGGTTTCTCATACTCTGAGTCAATGCCAGTAAAACCTGTATGAAAAACAAAGCATAATACACTTCATCTCTTCAGGTGGGATTTTTACTTTTCTGCTGATGGCCTGCATGGAGGCCTCACACATATTTTAGTTTAAAATAATAAGGAAGTGAACAACACACGATAAAATTAACATACAGCTTGACTGCTTTGGCAACTGCATCAACATTCCTGGTCTTTACCAGTTCTTCTATGAATAATAACTGAACCAGAACTGAAAAGCATTTTAGTTCCCCTGAAATCCAATTCTTACTATTGATTCATGTTTTTAATATATCTACATTCGGTTGTAGAATTTGTAGAATTATGAAAAAAAGAGGGAGGAGAGTGGGAACAGCGTTTAGAATATAATGTAGTTTGTAGCCAGACATTAGAAGCTGTTTGTTTTTTTTACCAGATCAGTGCAAAGCTGGATCAAAGTGTTTCCTATAGTACAAATTTAGGCATTTAATCCTTAAACATCCTAGCAAATTAACGTAGCTGAATATTTACTATTGTTCACAAGTTTGAAAGTCAAAAGAACCCAGACAAACTTAAATGTTTAGTGATATTAGCAAAGATTTTAAAGAAAAAAAACTATTTAAGCAAGTAAACGTTAATCATTAATGGTTGAGGAAAGAAGTACTTAAAACTTTTAAATATGTTATCTTGTTCTGCAGTAGCTAAACCACAGTTCCTTTTTCAGTTATGGAAGTTTAGCAGTGCCACAGTATTCTGGCTCAGCTAATGTGTTTGGTTTGGAATGTCAGATAATTGTAAAGAATTACAATTTATATAAACATTTAATGAACATTAGTATCACCTACAGAAAGACATCCCATTATAATCCATCTTGATTCATTACTCCAGTGACTAGAGTGAGATAATATCCCTCTGGAGATATATCTTAACAAAAAAGCAACTAGAGAGCATCTTTTCATCTGCGGACAGATCAAAAGAGATGTTTAACAACAACCAAAAAATGCTTCTAAGCCTGAAGGACAAATGATACAAGCTTTCTTCTGTAGCCTTAAGAACTGTGACTTAACATAGCATTTAATACAACTAGTAGTGGCTAATATTATATTAGACCAGTGTTTCTCAACTTTGGCAACTTTAAGATGTGTGGACTTCAACTCCCAGAATTTCCCAGCCAGCATGCTGGCTGGGGAATTCTGGGAGCTGAAGTCCACACATCTTAAAGCTGCCAAGGTTGAGAAATACTGTATTAGACTGTGGTTTGCCTAGGTTCAAGCATCATTTTAAGCCAAAGTAAACAAACCACATTACAGCATGAAGCAGGAACAGCCTCTCAGCTTTTTATCATAGAATATAAAACAGAAGGGAAAAACACATACGCCAGCCTAAGTGTTCTAGATAAAATGGTGAAATATTGATTGACCTTTAATTTCACCAGCACGAGCTTTTTTATAGAGGCCTTTTACATCTCTCTGTTCACAAACATACAATGGAGCATCCACAAATACTTCAAAGAAAGGAAGACTTGCCACTTCATGAATTTGTCTTGCATTGTTGCGGTCCTAAGAACAGCAAAGAAAAGAAATGACAAACAAAATCCTTTATTATGTAGCATATCTAGCTATGGCTCCATTACACATGTGCTAATATAAGGAAAGGTTAACACAACCA
Organism: Python bivittatus; assembly: GCF_059951505.1. Classification (NCBI taxonomy): domain Eukaryota; kingdom Metazoa; phylum Chordata; class Lepidosauria; order Squamata; family Pythonidae; genus Python; species Python bivittatus. The sequence continues at coordinate 37,950,699 of NW_028277034.1, read as the reverse complement.
CCTTCCCTTGTGAGCTTAGTTCAGTAGCTAAACCTGACTGCAATTAAATTAGTTCAGCCCACTAATCTTGATTTGCAAAAATTCTGGCTGGGTTCCCATTTTTTAAAATTATAGTTATTTGAGCAAACCATTGTTGCTTAGATCACACAGAACTGTAAGGCATAAACCATGATTTACAAACTGCAATGTGGGATTCATATATCATTTTAAGCTGAAATCATGGAACCAGAGAATCAGAACTTATCATTCCTATCCCTTGCTCAGTGCAACAGTAAATAAATCACATTATAGCTTAACAAGATGAAGCCCTTGTCTTCAATGGTCAAGTTCATAAACATCTCTAAGCCATAGTGCGGCTTGTCCATTTGTAGATTGATTTGACTTAGTATTATGGCAAATCAAGTCATCCTAGTTTAATGTAATGTGTGAACCATCACATCATGTAATAGTTATTTGAAATCAAACTTATAGGCGACTCTATAGAAAAAAAGACTAAATGAGTAACATATTTTATTATATTTGAAAATTACATGCCAAATGCAAATCACTAGTAAAAGAAACACTTTATCATTCCTGCAATCAGAATTTATCACTAACATCTTTTTCAATTTATTATCATTAAGTTTTCATTCACTTCAGCCACTTGGGAAGGACAAAGTGCCATTGACAGCTTCCTGAATTGTGCAGTTGCAACACTAATTACTGATTTATTTTTCACTGAAGGATATTTGTAGTTTGCAAAAGTCAAACTGTATATATTCACATCTGAATCTGAGAGTAGTCAAAAATACTGGAGAATCTTACAGCTCAGAACAGGCAGCCTATAAATAACAACAATAACAACAAATATTATTATTCCAATAGAAGAGAATATCTGGAGTTCAGGGTTGAACTGTAAAGTTCTTGGTGCTCTTTGAGCTTGGTTGTTGATTGCAGACATTTCATTACCCAACTAGGTAACATCATCAATGTGAGTTAGTGTGGGGTTTGCTGCCTGTTTATATATAGTAGCTTGCCCTGCCAGTTTTGTTGGGGGTAGAGTTTCCTCCTTGGTAGTTCCTCGATTATTGTTTTCTGCCTGGTTGTTTGTGTGGTGCTGATCCCTGCTTACCTGAATGTGGGCTGCTGGAGGGGATGTGTTATAGTCTTTTTGTTTCCTTCCTAGGAGGAGGAAGATTGATGATGATGATGATGATGATGATGATGATTTCACATCCCTGCAAACATCCCTTCTCTATATTGGGGGAGCCATCAGTCTGGCAAGTAATATTGTGGTGAAAACCTATCCATTCTGAAGTGTACAAGGGGCTCCTTGAATCCCACACAAAATTTAACTTGAGTCTATTGCCCATTTTCAAGAATGAATTATTTGATCATATTCTGGAAACTGTTAATAGCAAAATGCAAAGTATACTATAAAATCAAGAAAATATGCTCACCTGGGCATAAGGAGAAATAAAACTAGTAATGCACACCAAGCCAGCATCTGCAAATAATTTAGCAACCTCAGCAATTCGACGTACATTTTCTTCTCTGTCTTCTGGTGAAAAACCTAGATTTTTATTGAGGCCTTGTCTGATGTTGTCACCATCTAAGGTATAGCATGGAATGCCATGGCATACTAGATATTCTTCAAGTGCCATGCTAACAGTAGTCTTTCCAGCTCCAGATAGCCCTACATAATTTTCAAACAAGCAAAGTATTAATTTGTTTCCCCAATGCAGACAACTATTTTTGCAAGTAGAGAATTTGTTCCAGTGTTCAAAACAACAGAAGGACTGGCATTTAAGCCTCATGAAAACTTGCTCAGCCTACCATATTAGCGTGGTAGAAACATGATCTTTATTATATTTATGCCAAAATCAGCCACAAGTCAATGATTTAAAGGAACATAAAAATTGCATGGTGCATAAAAGACACTATGCAAAGTATTTATTGTTTATGTATCTTGTATCATCAATTATTTATTTTATTTTATTTATTTATTTAATTTCTCACCCACCCATCAATGGGGGGAACTCTGGGTGACTCACAACAAACATTAAAAACATACATACATATATACACACATACACACACACACACAAAAAAAATCAATTAAAAGCATTACTAAAAAAGGGGAAGGAGAGTCCAAGAGATGAAGAATCTGGGGCTGAAGACAGCAGGTCTCTATGGGGCTAGCCATCCCCATGCTTGAGGTATTCCCTCCCCACCCCAGGCCAAGTGGCAGAACCAGGTCTTCAAGGCCCTACAGAAGGCCAGGAGTGAGGGGGCCAGTTGCACCTCCGGGGGCAGAATGTTCCAAAGAGTGGGGGCTACCACAGAGAAGGCCCGCCTTCTGGACCCCGCTAATCAAAGTTCTTTCACTGAGGGAGCCCGAAGCATGCCCTCTCTGTGTGATCAGGTGGGATGGGTTGAAGTCATAGGGGAGAGGCAGTCCCTTAGGTAACCTGGTCCCATGCCATGTAGGGCTTTAAAGGTAATAACCAACACCTTGAATTGGATCCAGAAGCAAACTGGTACCCATTATAAATAACAAATTAAAAGGATTCTTAGGGCTGCAACCTTGGTCCAAGTTTCTATAGTTTTCTTTAAATAAAATCATGTAAATTTAACATTTTGATCCATTCTTAGTCAGAAGACTCCTTTTAAAATGTCACTTTCAATCTAGATAAAGAAGGTATTTATACTGACTCATCATGAATTAACATTTACCAGTGCAATTATAATTGTTTGAAATAAGATTATATGGGGATCCTAAATCTCCTTTTGTATATTTCCAGTGTTTCCTCTTCTTTCATATAAATAGTGAGGAATATGCTCTACCTTGCTCTCCCTGAATATGATTTTGAGGTCTGAGAATCCCTTGGGAATGATGCAGAGAGGAAGATATGAATGATTAAAAAAAAACTTGGATATAACCCATTATGTCTTAAATAGCCATAATATGCTTTTTTCGCCTCTTCCCAATAAGGCAGTGTTGTCCAAACTTGGCCACTTTAAGATGAGTGGACTTCAACTCTTGGCTGGCTGGGGAATTCTGGGAGCTGAAGTCCATTCATCTTAAAGTGGCCAAGTTTGGACAACACTGCAATAAGGACATACCATTTGCCTAGTAGGCAATAAAGAAGCACACAATAACTGTTGCTGAAAAATATATTAGTATTACATAAATAGCAAGATAGAAAGCAAGATAGAAAAAGAGCATCAGATTGAGGAAGCTGATGTGACATTTTATATTCCTGACACTTAGGCTCGTTGAATTATTAACTTGTTCTCCCTGCTATTGATGTTGAGGAAAAAATGGGAAAAGGCTAAACTAAACATATTTGATAGGCAGCACTTTTGTACCTGTTAGCCATACTGTGCATCCCCGAAATCCACTTCTGGTCCCTACCACCTGACCCCTCTTATTTCTGCTGACATGGTGGGCTTGATAGGTGACATTGGTAGCTCTCTGCATCCCCTGAAATAAAATAAGATTAAAGGGTAAAATGTTACTGTTTCTTAAGCATCCATTAGTACTTATAAAATAGGAAAGCAAACTGGCATAAACAAATTCATTGTCAGAAACCAGAAAGGCTTTAGTTGGGAAATGAAAAACTGTTCCAGCCCCTTAGATAACAAATATTTATCATACATTGCATGACTTCACAAATTTTAGCGCTGAATATTCACAAGCTGTCAAAGAACTTGACTTAGTCCAGCACTGTGTTCCATAAGATAAGCATGGGTAAGATTACAACCTAAACAGGGCTATGAAGACACCACTAATACTGAAAAACAGCATCCAAGATGGTTAGCACTCTTCAGTAACTGATGAGAAAAGGGAAACAACCTGCATTTCAATAGCTCCAAAGAGATTTTATTTCCATATTGTGTCACATTTATATGTAGCTTCTACTGGAAAACAACAACATAGATATACATTGTTGGCTATCCTGTACAACAGAAAAAGCAATCTAAATAAAACTAAGGCTAACAAACAATTAAATCTTAGCCTATCAGCCATACTTAGATATAGGTTAAAATAATTCTGGATCCAGAAACTTGATTTAAGTAAGTATATCCTACTGCACATGTGCACTCTTTGTAATAAAAAGGCTTCTATATTATATAAGTTTTCCTACTTGATCTATATGGGAGTAGATTTTTTAACTGATTAAAGTATTTTAATCATCAGTTAAGAATGTCATTTACAAGTGTTACTTTACTTGTATACTCAATTTTTTCTGCACTTACCATTTTCCTGTAAAGTAGCTTAGATGAATAATTATCAAATGCTTGTAAAGTTACCCCTTTAAATCTCCAAAATAGTGTAAAAACATTATAAAAACTTTAAGACATGACACACATACACACACAAAAAAGTAAGAACCTTCTGTTAAAAACAGAACAGTGGTACTTCAAAGTTTATGCACCCTTTCGAATTTTCAATATTTCTGCATAAATATGACCTAAAAGTGATCTGTTCTCCACATAAGTCCTAAAAGTTGATAAAGAGAACCCAATTAAACAAATACATAAAAACATTATATTAGTTCATGTATTTATTTAGGAAAATGATCCAAAGCTACATATTTGTGTGTGGCAAAAGTATGTGAACCTCTGGGATTATTGTTCAACTGAAATGGAAATTAGAGTCTGGTGTTTCAATCAAGGGGATGATAATCAGGTGTGAGTGTGGGAGGTCCTGCCTTATTTAAAGAACAGAATTCTGGGTATTCACTATCAAAGTCTGATTTTCATGACACAGGGATGCTGGGAGTGTTATGGCTCAAGCAAAGGAGATTTCTGAGGACCTCCCAAAAACCAGTTGCTGACACTCACCCGGCTGGAATATTTCCAAGGAGTTTGGACTCTACCAATCCACTATCAGGCAGGTCATGGACAAACGGAGGCAATTCAGCTCCACCATTACCCTCCCCGGGAGGGTGGCCCAACCAAGATCCCACCAAGTGCACCTATCAGACCCGTGTGGATGAAACCCCACGTTTCTTCACGCCTGCCGGGACAGGGCTCTCATTCAACGAACAGCCCACAAAGAGCCTCAGTCTCTGAGTCGTCCAAGATTTATGAATGGTCACATTGTACACCCGGGATTTCAACCCCCCCCCCGCTTCCTCCTCCAACAGAAATGAAGTAATACTGTACAGCGGTGAAGGACGAGGGTTCAGCACTTCCTCGGACTTCTCGGCCCCGCATCTTCTGCCACTCGCCGCTCTGAAAGGCGCAAACGCGGTCCTGGATCCCATCCCCAAACTCCATCCCGCGGCCACGCCGGAGACGTAAGGGAAGCGAGATGATTCCCTTCCTCTTTTGTTTTTCCCCTTCTTGAAAGCATAATTAAATAAATAAATAAATAAATACGCAAGCCTGCGGATACGTCAATGGACGCGACCGTTCTCCTGAGCGGTCGAGCCTCCGCAGCCCGAATTATTCACCGCCGCGCAGCCGCCGCCGCCGAGCCGGCCCATCCGAAAGGCAGCCGACCGGGATGCGCCCGCGCCCAGCGCCTTGCTTTCGAGCAGCAGCGGGCTTCCACGCCGCCGTCTCGCCTGCCTCTCGCGGCATCGTCAGCTGCTGCCGCCCACCCAGCCTCCCGCGCCGAACCTACCCAGCTCTGCACTTTGTTGCTCAGCTTGACTTTTTTGCACTGGCTGGCGGGCAAATCCATTCGCGGCGGGCGCGGACAAGCAGAAGGAGACGGAGGCGGCGGGAGGTAGGAGGAGGCGGCGCGCGGGATGCAAGGGCTGGGCGCGGCCAGGGAAGAGAGGAAGGAGGCGCCGGCTTAAGAAAACAGAAGTGCGTGTGGTGGGAAGCGCAGCAATGCTATTTTGCGGGATGCCGGCTTGGCACTCAGAGGCTCTTCCCCGGCTGCTCCCAAGCGGGCTTGGAGATGCGGAGGGAGGAGAGTAAGTGGGGCGCGCGCCGGGACGGGCAGGGACCGAGGCTGCGCGCGCACCCACCGTTTCCGACCGCTCCTCCTCCCCCTCCCCAGCCCTCCCCGCAGTCCAGGGGGCGGCCTAGCCGGCTGCAAGCCAATTCTAAACGGGAAGGCGGCGTCTTCCAATTCAGGGAGGAGAGAGGCCCGGGGCTTCCGGTTTGCCGCTCTAGCTTCACAAAGGCTCGTCTCTTTTTCCCGGCTTCGTGGAAAGGTGGCCTTCGCAGGGCTGGGGCGAGCGAGGGTTGGGGAGCAGCGGCGGCTCTCCGCACGCGGGAGGGATTTTGGGCCGCCACAACATCGCTTCTTTTCCCTCTTCTAAATTAGGATGATAGAATGCTAAATTAGCCTTCAGGAGTAGGGGGTTTTTTTCCCCTCCCAGAGACTAGGAGCCCCCGAGATCCTCCCAAGGGTGATTGGGGTAGCTGGAGCTGTAGTTCAGCACATCTAGAGATCCAGGAGCTCCCTCCTTGTGGCCTGGAAATGCTGTAAGTCATTCCTGAGTCACGCCATGCAAGACTGAACTATGGCTGTCCAGTATGTGATGTGTGAGCCAGTCAGTGTGACTTTAGAGTGAAGTGTGACACGTGAAACCCTTTCAGTCGGATCAATTCGGAACAGTGCTTACCTCTGGCTTAGCTTGCGTTGCTGTAACAGACAACCACCATGCTCAAATTCATCTTGAAAAAGAGTTGTGTTTTGTAATGTAGCCACTTTTAAAAACCCCTTCGTTCCTGACTTACCCAACATGGCTGAGGTCACACATCCCTATCCATGGTTTGTTTAATCATGGTTTGAGTAAGCCACAAATGATTGGCCTCACACTATATACCAAGCCATGCCTTGCTTAGAAACTGCATTAGTTGGACATTGGGAGGATAAAATGTGTTTTCTCACTGAGCTTTTTAGCCTAGCATGTGCAAATACAGCTGTTTTACTAGCAGGATTCTTCCTTGGTGCAGCCTCCTTGCAGGGGAGGGAAAGGACACAGTAGTTTTCTAGCAGATAACTCATGTGCCGTTCTTTAAGCATGTTTATCCATAATTTCTAATAATTTTATTGCGAAATTCCTATTAAGTTCTAAACTTCTAACATCTAGAGAAATTTTCAGTTTTTTCAGAACACAGTTCGTTAAATCCTGTATAGCAACAGTTTTCAAAGGATAAAAAGGATTTTGCAGATCCAGGGCATTGTGGGGAAATGCGATAAAGCAAATTTGTATGTTGTATTGGAACTCCCTGAAGATACTGTTTTCATTCCAATATTTTCTACTTAGCAGCCTAAAATGAAAAGTCGTTACTGAAAATTCTCGCAATTTCAATATTTTCTGATATTCCAATATATATTCCAGACTAAGATAACCACAGTAGTTCCTATGGATAGGTGTCAATAGGATCTGATTTTATTACAATCTTTACTTCACCTTTAAGTAAATTAATTATCCTTTTCAGCTAAATCTATTCTAAGCCCAGAGACAGAAAAAATATTTAAAATATTCACATATTTTTATGGAATAAGAAATATTCACCTTTTACAAAAGCATAGTTTAATAGTTTCACTAGTTTCTTTCACCTGTGTAGCAGTGAAGATTTAACTAACTGTGTTCTGAAAAACATGGGTTGATCTCCCTTAAAATTACTGGTGAAGAAAACGTGTCCTTTGCTGTGTAACTGTTTTCATTGCACAATAAGTTTTTAATGGTCTTTCCTCACCCTAAATGTTTCAACACATCACATCAGTCAGGAATAACTCTATACAGTGAACAGTAATTTTTCAAGTATTTTAAGATAATGTAAAAATGGTCATACCTAAGCTAAATGTATTCATTTATTTGAAGTTTACACTTGTCTCGGTAGATTGTGAGAAAGTCAGTTAAAATATATTCCAATTAATGAGGATTCTTGAGGCACTCAGGTTCCACAGACTGTCTTGTATAATCCAGAAATTATAACTTATTCCAAAACATGCTGTATTTGTGAAGGAGGGGCCCCTAGAACAGTGAGGGGCCTGGCAGTGATGCAGTGGCATCACTGGTGGAGGCAGGGCCAAATTTATTGGCCCTACAGTATTTTGGCCCAATTTTCTGTTTGTGAAAACAGGTGGTTAAACCTAGCAGAGGCTGAATACAATTATTTTGCTAGGGTTTGTTTTTTTTTTTAATTTAAAAGTGTGGAAGATACCGATACAATTAGGAAGGCTTCAGAAAAGTAAACACAGTGTATGATTTAATAGTTATCAGAAGGACTCGGGTGACTCCCATAATTGGAAAAAAGCAGAAACAATAGAACGATAGAGATGCACTCTGTTAAAAGTGTCCATGTTTGTTCAGAAATGGAATGAAATTGGTAATATTGTAGAGCACAACTGGGTTAAAACAAGGGGAGAAATAAAAGTAATACTGTCATTGCTATCTGTCGTTGCTTGTGAACCAAAAAAAAAAAGCATTGTAGATCTTGCAAAGAAGACTTAGAATGAGCTGAACTTGGCAGAGGAGGTTAAAAACAACAAAAGTAACTTTTGCAGATACATTTAAAACTGAAGAGAAATGAATCACTGTGTCATCTGCTGCATAAAGCAAAATATTAACAGATAACAAAGAGAAAGCAGAACTATGTAACTATTTTGGCTCAATTTTCTCCAACAAGAGAACATATATTTCCAGACAATTACGAAGAGGCAAGATTGAAATTTGAGACAGGTAGTGAAATAATCAGCGAATAATTCCCGTATTTATCTTAAACATGTTCCTGAATCTATCATCCCCCATAAGGAGTAGACAGGAAAGAAAAGAAAAAACACAGACAAGGATCCTATGCAATGTCCTGTTTCCTCACCTTGTCAACCTAGTCTTTCCAGCCCCAGCAGAAATCAATCCTGGAGATTTTCACCTGTGCACTAAATCTGCATGCTGTGTGTGCATTTATCTGTTTATACCTGCCACGTTCCAAAAAAGGGCAAGGATAGGATAATTAAAATTAATTGCATCTAAGTTAATGGATAGCATTTATAATTAATCTCCTTCTGTTATGTATCAACCGTTATCTCTTTCACACAAACAAGCACACTTATGTGTTCCCTTTTTTTCCTTTCCATCAGGAACAGTAATTATATTTTAAATTAGATTACATTTTATTTTCAGCAGAAACAATTTTTAAAAAATTGAGGTGGGTTGGACAGTAAGGGATAATTGTCCTGGGAATGGAAGGAAAGAGAAAAGGAGAAATGATGCATGTAAAGAAATGGGAAAGAGGTGATTGAACACAAAAGGATGAAAGTGAAAGTATTAAAGGACCACAATTCATTAGGCAATCTAGACCAAAGGTACGTGGCTTGGTAATAGTACTTGTAGAAAACAAATGGAAAGAATAGTTGTGTGAGGCTTCCAGAAGACATAGTTGCTGTAACACTTTTTAAAAGGCCTTTTGCTCACCTAACACACTTTGTGGAAAACTTCTATTGAATGTTTTGCACGGCCATGTAGGACCTGCCTGTTTTCACAAAGCAAATAAAGCCAAAAACGAAGCACCCAACTATGACTGAGCTCGCAGTTCATAAGAAGCCATGATATGGTTTGCTTGATTTAAGATCAGGGGTGGGCAGTTAATTTTCCCAAGGGGCCACATGAGAAACTTTGACAGTTGTCAAGGGCCGGACCAATACACCTACAGTTCTGCCCAATATGTATCTCTTTATAAAAAACAGTAAATGAAGCATTACAACAATACAATGAAATGTGGACAAAAGAATACCACTATTTAATGAACATTCACAAAAACAGTTTCAAAAATGTGCAAAACTAGCATCCATTAACTTTACACAAAATATCAAGTATTTTAAAGACCAGCATCACATTAACTTCACATAAAAAAGCAATAAATGCACCCAGCATTGTTTCTTTGCTTTATCTGAGTTATTTTTTTTGTTGTTCAGTGAGAGAAATCTAGCCTGTTTTAGGCTTGAACAAGTGCACCGAAGTCAGGTTGAATATCTGAGGTGGATATGCAAAGGACAGCACACAAGTGATCATCACTTAGAGAGGATCTGTATCTGGATTTGTTGAATTTCATCACTGAGAATGCTTGTTCACATATGTAGGTGGATCCAAAGGGAACCAATATCCTCTGAGCATGCCTCCTTAAGTTTGGAAAGCTCTCCTCTTTGAGAGAAGAATAGAAATCCAGCAGTGATACTGACTTAAAGTGCTCTGCCAGTAGTTTGTCAGACTGCAGATCGATGAGTTCGAGCTGGACATCACTGATTGCATTATCCACACTGCTAGTGAAAGGAGAGGAAATCATGTGCATTTCACTCTCAACTGTTTTAAAGTCTTCAAATCGTCTTGAAAATTCACCATGCAGTGTCCCTAACGTGGATGAGTACCTGTGGAGGTGATCAGCTGATGGTGTGACTTCCTTCAGTGTGGGCATGTGGGCAAGAATGTTGCCCTCCAACTGGCTTGAGAGAAACTTCAACTTTCTCATGAAAGCCTTCACCAGGCTGTACATTTCATGTACAAAAAGGCCCTTGCCTTGCAGCTTGGTATTTAGTTCAGTCATTAGTGCAGTCACATCAGCAGCAAAAGCCAGGTCTGGCATCCAGTCTGTATCTGAGAGCTCTGTGATATCCCTGCCTTCTCACAAAATTCATGTATCTCTGCTCTCAGATCCCATACTCTCTTAAGCACTTTGCCCAGGCTGAGCCATCTGATAGCAGTTTGATAACCGATGTCACTATATTCACTGTCATGCTCCAAAAGTACAACAAACTCTGATTCAATGCTCTTGTCCTGATGAAGTTAACAATTTTAGTCACAACATCAATCACATGGTTGATTTTTAGCACTGACTTACATAACACCTCCTGATGTATAATACAATGCAAAAATATCAATTTCTGTCCTGGGTTTATTTCAGTCACTTTATCTTGCATCCGCTTCAGAAGTCCAACATTTTTCCCTGTCAAATTTGGACAGCCATCGGTTGTAACACCTACCAATTTGTCCCATTTTAGTCCCAGTTTATCCATGCATGCATTTACCTCTGTGAACAAACCACTCCCTGTTGTAGTCCCTTTCATTGACCGCATAGCTGCCAGCTCCTCTGTCATCTCAAAGTTTTTTGTTAATCCATGTACAAAAATGAGTAACTCGGCCATGTCGCAGACATTACAGCTCTCGTCCAGAGCCAAGGAGAAAAAGTCAAATTTGCCCCCTTTGTTTTGCAGCTGAAGCTCCAGATTTCCCGCGATGTCCTCGACCCTTCTCGTTACAGTTCGCCTGGAAAGGGGCACATTCACGAACAGTTCTTTTTTCTCCGGGCATGTTAGTGCTGCAGAGTCCACCAAACATTCTTTGACAAACTCCCCATCGGAGAATGGCTTGCTGTTTTTGGCGATTTTGTGGGATATCACAAAGCTCGTCTTGACTGCTGCATCCCTCAGTGTGTGAGCTTTGGTAAAAAATCCTTGCTGCTTTTGCAGTTTAGCTAGCAAAGATTCCGACATCCGTGCCCATTCTGCATCAGTCAGGTTTTTGTACTTCTCTGCGTGTTTCGTCTCATGATGGCAATTCAAATTATAATCCTTAGCTATCTGTTCTCCACAAACTAGGCATGCAGCTTTACCTTTGAGTTCAGTAAATAAATACTTGGAAGTCCATACCTTTTTAAAAACTCTGCATTCTGAATCAATCTTTCTTTTTTTCACGCTAGCTGACATCTTTAAGGGCTAAAGCAAGCAGTACAACATGTCCGCCAACACATTCAAATGAGGGTGTGTAAGGTCACACGAAAAAAGCCATTAATTTAGAAGTTCCTTCAAAATAAAAGTGCAGTTGTATTGCATGCTCATATTACTGTAATATATTTACACTGACTTTTAATTTACCAATGACTTCATGCGGGCCGTTCAGGGAGAGCCAGAGGGCCGGATGTGGCCCGCGGGCTGTACATGCCCAGGTCTGTTTAAGATGCATGATCTTACCCATTGTGTCTTGTAGAACATGTTTTAGTGTTAAGTGAGAATTCATCCAATTACAGTTTATTCGATAAACCAAAACTAAATAAATCATGTCTTAGTTAGACATATGAATCCAGGCCTCATCTGGATTACTCCATTACTCCACTCTATCTTTCCATGTTTCTCCGCTGTACAAATATTCTGGTTCTACTGCAGTGCGCAGGGACAGTCTGTTTTCTTTTGCCTTGAAGCCTAAACAAAAGCTATGGCCATCTTAAAACCAAAAAGAGAATGTTAACTGAATTGTTTACACTTATCTTCCAAATCAATAAATCTTTTAAATAGGCAAATAAAACTATTCATAGACTGTATATGAGGCTGCACTGCTTCTAGAATAAATGGGTGCCCTTTGCTTGCAAGCTTGCACGTACTGTATTCTGAGAGAGGAAATTAATCAGACTTTTTCCTGTAGTTCTAGATTGTGGCCACCAGAGGCCTCAGTAATATAGGCAGCTTCTTGCTTTCACTTTGATTATAAAACTGAATTAGGAAGTAAGCCTGATTTTTCAAAGCATTTCTCTATGCCTGCTTTCCTCAAACATGGATTCTAGATGTGTTGGACTACCATTCCCTTCTCCAGCCAACATAGCACAACATATCTGGAGGGCTCCAACTTGCAGAAGGCTAATCTATGCCAAGTTGTTTCAATGTTCTCTATACAGTATCCTTCAGTCAGTCAGTCAGTCAGTCAACATAGCACCACATATATGGAGTCTTTCTTTCTTTCTTTCTTTCTTTCTTTCTTTCTTTCTTTCTTTCTTTCTTTCTTTCTTTCTTTCTTTCTCTCTCTCTCTCTCTCTCTCTCTCTCTCTCTCTTTCTTTCTTTCTTTCTTTCTTTCTTTCTGCAAATCATCTCCAGCAGCCAGCAAGTAATTCCTTCTATAAACCCTAAGCTTTAGACAGTAGGAAGAATAATTATTCTCTCTAACACTGGTGCTTTCAAATCAACATTTTCTTGTGTTTCATTCACAGCATTTTATTAGGTGTCCATAGGAGTGGGGGAAAAGAGCCGTCTCATTCATGCATCATAGTATACAACTAAACAGATTTAGAAGAAATAAGAAGAAAATACAAAGCCAACAACCCTGATCAAAAAAAGGTTAAACTTTAAATAATTGCAGAATTGTGTATTTTAATTTTAAAATTTAATACATTTAATAAATAAATTTAATAAATAAATGAAATAACTGTTGAGAGACAACCATCAGATTAATATGAGAAAGAGCATAATAAAGTCCAGCTTGCTAGAAAAGGAGATTTTTTCCCCCTTACTGTTGGTTGTAAAAGATGGCAGACTTACCTGACATAGCAGTATCTGTTTCTATAGGCCAAATGAGACATTCTTTCACAGAGATGCTGGTATACAATTTGGGATTATATCTTATGGAAGGGGCAGAAACAGTTCCTTAGTCATGTTTTCGGCATACTCTTGGCATGGGGGTACCGTTGTTACACTGTCCACAGCTTGGACGAGATATATTTCTCAGGCCCTGAGATTAGTGTTTCTGAAGATCTAAGAATCTTGTAGGTTGTAGGGCCAAGTGTTATTATCCCATCTGCTGTATAATAAGGCCATAATGACAGTTGGAATCAAATGGCATCTTTGCTGCATAGACATTTTATGATTTTACCCCATTTGTTCTTCAGACTTGCCGATTTATGCCTGTATGAAAGTCAGTTGTTTTATGATTATATGAAGATCTATTGTTGTGTACAAACACACACAGGGATACATAATGTAACTAGCAGAACAAAAAGAGGAAAAGATAACCAAATCCTTCTGTAATGCGAAATAAATTTATCCAGGATTATTTAAGGCTTTAAAATTATGTGTGTTGTATTGTGCAATATGCATAATAATTTAAGAGCCAAAAACAAGGCAAGGTAAAATTGAAATTTCAGCAGCCATAGAGTAGCTTTAATTGAATGATGCAGTTTGAACTAATAATTATAGGACCCTATGCTGAACTATTCTTATTTTGCAACAATTTAGGATTTGTATTGGTAACTGCTCTCCACTAGAGATCATTCATAAATATTTAACATATTCCATACTAATAATTCCAGGCAGCTTTCTTAATCATTATGATGATCTCTTGAGTTTTGTCTTCATTTATTCATAGCAAACGTTTTGTAACCTTTTCTGCCCTAATCAGTAAAACTCAATAATTAAAACAAAATATTTTCATATCCTACTACCATGTAAAATATATATATTTTAATAACACGGTGTACATGTTAAATTTAGCCTAGATTGGTTTTAATCATGTAAGTATAGGATTTTAGTATAGTATTATATTAAAGAACAAAAATAAGGAGGGAAGGAAAAAAAGCATGCAGGTACAAACAAGAAACAGGATTCTTTTCTCACGGCATGATGCTCTCCACCCCTAGAAATATGAATGGATCTTGGTTTATTTAATAGTGATGTATCCACTACAATGGTGTCTTTGGGTTACAGATTAAACTATTTCAATTAATGTAAATACATGTGTTGTTTCTTTACGATCATCTGTGAGTGTGCTCCACATCTAAGCAATTCTTCTACAGGTGAAACTCGAAAAATTAGAATATCGTGCAAATGTTCATTTATGTCAGTAAGGCAACTCAAAAGGTGAAACCAATATATGAGATAGACGCATTACATGCAAAGCGAGATATGTCAAGCCTTACTTTGGTATAATTGTGATGAGTATGGCGTACAGCTTATGAAAACCCCAAATTCACAATCTCAGAAAATTAGAATAGTGTGAAAAGGTTCAATATTCTAGGCTCAAAGTGTCCCACTCTAATCAGCTAATGAATCCATAACACCTGCAAAGGGTTCCTGAGCCTTTAAATGGTCTCTCAGGCTGGTTCAGTAGGAATCACAAGCATGGGAAAGACTGCTGACCTGACAGTTGTGCAGAAAACCATCATTGACACCCTCCATAAGGAGGGAAAGCCCCAAAAGGTAATTGCAAAACAAGTTGGATGTTCCCAAAGTGCTGTATCAAAGCACATCAATAGAAGGTTATGTGGAAGAGAAAAGTATGGTAGAAAAAGGTGCACAAGCACAGGGATGACTGCAGCCTGGAGAGGATTGTCAGGAAAAGGCCATTCAAAAGTGTTGGGGACTTTCACAAGGAGTGGACTGAGGCTGGAGTTAGTGCATCAAGAGCCACCACACACAGACGGATCCTGGACATGGGCTTCAAATGTCGTATTCCTCTTGTCAAGCCGCTCCTGAACAACAAACACCGTCAGAAGCATCTTACCTGGGCTACAGAAAAAAAGAACTGGTCTGTTGCCCAGTGGTCCAAAGTCCTCTTTTCTGATGAGAGCAACTTTTGCATCTCATTTGGGAACCAAGGACCCAGAGTCTGGAGGAAGAATGGAGAGGCACACAATGCACGATGCTTGAAGTCCAGTGTGAAGTTTCCACAGTCTGTGTTGATTTGGGGAGCCATGTCATCTGCTGGTGTTGGTCCACTGTGATTCATTAAGTCCAGGGTCAACACAGCTGTCTACCAGGAGATTTTGGAGCACTTCATGCTTCCTTCCGCAGACGAGCTTTATGGGGATGCTGACTTCATTTTCCAGCAGGACTTTGCACCTGCCCACACTGCCAAAAGTACCAAAACCTGGTTCAATGACCATGGGATTGCTGTGCTTGATTGGCCAGCAAACCCGCCTGACCTGAACCCCATAGAGAATCTATGGGGCATTGCCAAGGGAAAGATGAGGGACATGAGACCGAACAATGCAGCAGAGCTGAAGGCCGCTATTGAAGCACCCTGGTCTTCCATAACACCTCAGCAGTGCCACAGGCTGATAGCATCCATGCCACGCCGCATTGCGGCAGTCATTGCTGCAAAAGGGGCCCAAACCAATTACTGAATACATATGCATGCTTATACTTTGCAGAGGTCCAATATTGTTCTATTTCCAATCTTTGTGTTACTGATGTCATGTAATATTCTAATTTTCTGAGATTGTGAATTTGGGGTTTTCATAAGCTATACGCCATACTCATCACAATTATACCAAAGTAAGGCTTGACATATCTCGCTTTGCATGTAATGCGTCTATCTCATATATTGGTTTCACCTTTTGAGTTGCCTTACTGACATAAATGAACATTTGCACGATATTCTAATTTTTCGAGTTTCACCTGTATAGCTAAGCTTGTGGTACAAATACTAACTAATCATCATTTCCACTTTGCCCTAATTGCATGCAATTTGAAACCTACAATTGCTATAGTGTCATACTCTGCTTAGTGTTAAGTTGTGGCTGTTCCATGTTTGCACATCTTCCTCTTCTGCTTCTGCAAAATCTGTTTCTATTTCATAAAAAGATGTTTTTGTTTTTGAGAAATTTTGTACCTCACCTTTTGGAAAAATTAGTTAAAAAGTATCATTAGTTTACATGAAGGTGGAGGTTGAGATTTAATTGAAGGCAATTAAACATAATTTTGATATTTTGGACACCTTTAATAACTCAGATTTCTGTAGCAACATCTGTAACCTTTGAAGTACATATTTGAATATTAGAGAATACAGATATTTCTGAGGATATGGGTGCCTCTTACCATAGTTAAAGTAATTGTGGGTCACTTAATCCAGTTTTCGGGATTCATACAGTACGCTCAGTCAAACTAACCATAGGCTCAGTTCACATAGAATGCTAAGCTCAAATATGCTTGGCTATCTAATGGCTCAGTATGTTAGGCAGACAGAGACAGTAACTTGCTTTCATGTTAGGTTTCAAATGTGAGTCAAAAAGCTTAGAATTTTCAAAGAGTTCCATGACATTCAATTTTGTATAAGGAGCCATGTTGGATAGGTATAAAACATAAGTATGTGCCTTCACATTGACCAGCTGGGATGTATAATGTATTGTGCAGATATAAGCATCCTTTCCCAGTCTGATACTTTCCAAAAGAATTGAACTTTAACTCTCATACACAGCCGGGCTGTTTTATTAGAAGCCACTCACAATTTAGTTCTGTGTGTGTGTGTGTGTGTGTGTGTGAGTGTGAGGGAGAGAGATATTTCTTCAAGGATTTTTTAAAGGCTTGTGACCTTTAATATTCTGTCTTTAAATGTTTGAGCTAATTCCACTCCAAGTTGAGTTTAATTTTATGGAACATCTTTTAAAGATCCCCTAAGTGTCGAAAATGAGACAACGGGTATGAACAAAGCCAAAAGGATTATGTTTGCTTTTATTCACTCCCAGGGCAGCAGTTTTGACAGTATTTTCTATTTCAGTTAGACATAAATCAATATGAGATGCTTTCCAAGATTATTTATTTAACCAAGTAAGTACAAACTGTCCTGTTAAATGAGATTTGGAAAATCATTTGAAATGTCTCTTACAAAATGGCTCCAAATTCCTAAGAAGATTAATTATCCAACTAACGTTGATCACAATGCAGTTGCCTTCCCAAACCAGCAACTTAGACAAGCTTACAAAGGACTGCTTTTTAAATTTAGTGTCTTCTTTCTTTCTTCAAAAAAGTTAATTACTGCATAGAGCAGCTAGCACATTCTATTGCTGTGTGATGAAGCAGGCAAAAGCAACCTTCTTGAAGCTGGGCAGCTGCGCCTGTTTTAGTAAAATAAAACATTCCTTTTGGAGAGGTACATCCAGCAGTGGCCCCTGCCAGAGAGTAAAAGCTGAAATTTTCTGTCCTTTTTGTGAGTGCAGGGAGAGTTTGGGTTTAGCTTTATTTATTTTTTTACAGGAGTTTAACATTTATTTGGAACCTCCGTTTGGAGCAGCACACACACACACTCACACACCAAAAAGAAGTTCAGTAAATTTGCAACAAGGGATTGGTTCATTGCTACTGAACTAAAGTGGCCTGATTATAAGCTCCATCAGGGACTGCGTGCACCGCATAGCTTCAGATTGCCCACCTAAACTCTAAAAAGTGGAGCTACACATGTCCTGAATCGTGAGAGGAAAACATCACATCCTGTCATAGTCTATGTGGAAAGTGGCACTTGCCATAGACCTATGGAGCCATCCTCTTATTTTTCTCCTGCACAGTATCACGTAATTTTTTTTCACTTTGCAAACCAGAACATTTGGATCCCCATTTCAGAGTTCTTGGCTGCTGTTGCTGCTGCCACACTTGTTAACTGTTGCACACAACTTAAAAAAAAAAATTAAGATTGAAGATTTAAAGACAATCCTCATCCACCTTCTAACAGTATTTGCTTCACTTTATTTAGAGTGATGGAAATTTGTGCAAGCTTTCTCATTTAAATTTCTTCAAGCATTCATCCACCCATCCTGTACTTATACCCCGATAATTATTTTAGTTTTACTGGTGCAAGCTTAAGATGCTGTGACTCTGAATGCAATCAAGAAAATTCCATTAAGAACTTCTTGAAATATTGCAGATGAGCACAACAATATACTGTAGCACAAAGGAAGACTTGTAGCCATCACTTCACTTATAATAACTCCTTACTTCCTCGTGTGCAGTTGTAGTAAATTAGTTAGAATTCTGTTTAGGTGCAATAATCCATTTGACTGTTGAAGCTGAAATTGAGGACCCAAATATTCTGTCACAGAAGAAATAAAGTATCATTAGAATTTTCCTAAATGTTGTCTTATCAAAGTTCTTGATCACAGGAATATGTATTCATTGCTGCCTTCCCACTCCACAGACTTTGATTCTCAGTGCCTAAAGATCTACAGAACAGAATGTCCTGCTGATAAATTGGTAGCACAGCTGTTACCTCCTCTTTTATAAAATTAAACAATTTAGAGGGGGGTATTTCTCCAATCTGTTCATGATGACCCGAATCTGAATATTTTATGTTCATCCCAGTGTAAATAAAACTAGCTTTGGGCTAGTTTATTAGCATAATGTACAGTTTGATCCTGAGATTCCAGCATGTATTATTTAATGCAGCTACTAAATTTGGCTAGATTCAGGTGATTTATTTAACAATGGTTAAAAGCTATGGTTTTTCCAGTAGTAATGTATGGCTGTGAGAGCTGGACCATAAAGAAGGCTGAGCGCCGAAGAATTGATGCCTTTGAACTGTGGTGCTGGAGAAGACTCTTGAGAGTCCCCTGGACTGCTAGGAGGTCAAACCAGTCAATCTTAAAGGAAATCAACCCTGATTGCTCATTGGAAGGATCGATAATGAAGCTCAAGCTCAGATACTTTGGTCACCTAATGCGAAGAGAGATCTCTTTGGAGAAGACCCTGATGCTGGGAAAGATTGAAGGCAAAAGGAGAAGAGGACGGCAGAGGATGAGATGGTTAGATAGCATCACTGAAGCAATGAGCATGAAACTGAGCAAACTCAGGGAGGCAGTGAAGGACAGGAAGGCCTGGCACAATATGGTTCATGGGGTCACGAAGAGTCGGACACGACTTAACGACTAAACAACAACAACAACAACAACAATTAAATCATTCTAATTGGCTGGGTTGTACAACAGATTAAGCTACAACCACGTTATAATTTAGAGCAATGTGTGAATTCTCCCCATATTGTTTCAACAAGCTTTTTATGAGATTCAGCATATTTCAGTGAAGTTTGCCACAGGATATATTAAAAAACAGAATCAAAACATCTTCTGAAAAATAATTTATAAAGTTGAAAATCAAGGACATATTAGGCTGAATTCACCAGCCATGGTAATCAACATAATGCTATTGATATTCCATAAATTAGAAAAACAATAATTATCTCATCACGTATTCACATGAATATTATAAAACCTTCTGTCTTTGTCACTTTCATAACATTATGTGCTTCCCGCTTTCCCAAGTGTGAAAAGCTAGCAGTAGCGCAAACAGTTTAATTTCCCTAAAATGAGAGAGAACACTTAGGATATATGTTATCTGTTATATTTATTTCATTTATAAATTCACAAACAGAACAAATTTGAAACCAATTAGCTCTAACACTAGGAAGACAGAGGGCTCATCACTCATCATCATCATCTCCTCTTTATTTTGGATCTAACAATACCAAAGCATAGAGTGTTACACATGCTCCCCAGTTCAGCATATGGTCACTCACTCACACACACTCAGCCTGTTGAAGTAGGCGAACCTTGTAAGCCCCCCTTACTTCCTACCCGGGTTTTCCAGTTAGGTGCAGCTAGAGCAGACAAGACACACAGCCCTGGTCAACAGCCGGGAAATAATTAGGAATATACAGAGACCCGGTGAATTTAAAATAACGGCAAAACTTTAATGTTTACAATGTACATTTGCTTTTTCTCACATGCACACACACACTTATCCACACTTACCCATATCCTTCTTAACTAGGCTGCCAGGCACTAGCCAGAGGGATGGAAACCACCAAGTCTGGATCTAAAGAGACTGAAGGAGTGGGTAGACTTCAGGACCCTTTTTATCCCCAAAAGTCCTTGCTTTGTTGATTCACAAGACTGGCAGCTACACTTGCCTTGTTAATTTGCAAGTCTGGAAGCTGTTGATAGGATGGGGGAGTTTCCATGTGCTCAGTCCCAACTTCCTTTGTCTGGTTCAGGTGACATTTTTTTGTTTGTTTCCTTAATGACTTATTTCCATCTTATCTACCTTCCTGGCATCTTCAGCCTAGACTCGTAACAGCCTCTTATTACAGCAGCTCCAATAGTCATCTTAACACAAATGTGTCTAAACAATTGTTTTCCTCATTGGAGTAGCCCCATTAACCAACCAAGCAAGATAGTTTAGCAGGACAGGCAAACATACTCTGTACCTAACTGTATGCTAATATTGATAGCTGCACTTCATTTGATGTGATTTACTAGATGAGTTCATCCATTGTATTTTCAGAAAACCTAATTGGTTGGGTTTGAACAACACCTTAAACTATAAACGTGACCTAGAAACTACAATAGTGTGATTCACTAAACCACATTATGTCTTAGCATGGTGTGTGCAAGAATGCATACAAGGTTAACATATCCACTATATGCTTGATTCACAACTATTCAAAGTGTTAAAGTTGAGCACAAGCTTTCCCAGTGGCAGGAAGCAGTGTTTGTGATAACAGGCAAAATGCATTCTGAAACCTTTATAGAACTGAGTCAGGGTTCTTTGAAACTGGAATGGTTAAGGCTACAGTATTATGCACACTTACCTGGGAATATATTCCATTGGACTCAACAGAACCCATTTATAAATAGACAAGCAGAGGCTTACAATTTAAGGCTCCCTTATTTCAGCAACCTGAGCACCAGGATATCCATCAAGTACAAATTGTGCTGTGTTTGGTTTCCAGAGTTTGGCACACTATATAAGATATAAAAACATATCTGCTAGGACAAAACCCATCTCCTAAACAATGCTAATTACTCTCCAAGTGCATGATTCTTATTTGTGTGTGTTCTGTTTGTGTTTCTGGAATCTTCTCTTTGTACAGCAACAAAATATATACATTGCGCTAAGCCATAACGTGGTTGGTTTGATTTAGATATTGTATTACTCCAAGATTTGGGGCTGAGTATGATATGTAAATTCAACCATGATATGTAAATTCCTTTTATTTAATAAGCTATGGCTAACTTACTCATGGTTTGATATGATTGAACTGAGTCACGTGCTCTGGCTGAGGTTATAACACACTGAGCCATAAAGTGGGGAAGGGGGTTAGTTTTGCCTTGGTGTGATCTTATCAAGTTACAATAATTTGTAAAAGATAATTTATCACTTAGTGTGCATATAAACCAGCCTATTATGAATGTAGTCATACAATAAAGTAAAGTTCACAGATTGGGTAATATCCTGAATGGCTTCTTAACCATGATCAGTAGCTTTCCTGTTGTCTGAACTCAGAGTTGCCACCAGTTAGCATCAGCTGAAAGTTGAAACCAAAGTTAATTGTTGGTTTCTAAAATAAGTATATTCAGAAAATAAGACATTTCAGCTTTTCATGACATTTTATTATTGAAACAAATAAATTCACAGATGGTTTCTAACTGAAATAGCTGGGTTACAGTTCATCAAGAGATTCAATATGTCTCATGTGAGTTCAACAAGGACTTTAAAAAAATCTCAGCATAGCCATGTTCACATGACACTTCAGTTAATAAGTATGCTCAGTAAGAAACTTAGCAAGCATGTCCAACTAGGTAGCAGCATTTCACCAATCGTGACTAAGAAAGCTAATTTGGTTAGTACTTAGGTGGAAGACCACCAAGAAAAAACAGAGCTGTAAGCTAGTTTGGGAAGTTGAAAAATGTCCCAGAAGGAGCAGTGGCTAACCACTTCTATATTGTTGCCAAGAAAACTATGTGGATGTGTCCATGAAATCACTAAAACTCAGGCTTCAACTGAGCTAAACTTTATCTTGGTGCCATTTTTATCCATGTTATTTGAACTTACTACCATATTGGTTCCATTTAACATGGATGCTATAAGTATATAGCAAGGGAAGGATGTTTTTATTATTTTGTGAATAGCTGTTAATAAGTTAAATACCACTTTTCTGTACAGGTAATCCTCGCTTAATGATTGGTCGTTTAACGACTGTTTGAAGTTACAGTGGCGCTAAAAAAAGTGACTTTTGACCGGTGTCCGAAATTATGACTGTCACAGTGCCCCCGTGGTCACATGCTTGCGATCCAGGTTAACCTACTCAAACCTACGATGGTTGTAGCATCCTGGGGTCATGTGATTGCCATTTGCGACCTTTCCAGCCAGCTTCTGGCAAGCAAAATCAATTTGCTTAATGACCATGCGATTCACTTAACGACCACAGTGATTCACTTAACAAATGCCACAAAAAAGGTTGTACAATTGGGTCCGGTCACATGATGATTTGCTTAATGACTGCATCACTTAGCAACCTAAATTCTGGATCCAATTGTGGTTGTTAAGCAAGGACTATCTGTATTTCATTTCTCTTGAACCTTAATGTTTACAATTCCATCTCCATCCCACCCTCATGGACAGCATATATCAAAGCTGGGGAAATTGTGATTCTCCATTTATTTATTGCTGAAGTACAACTTGCAGGACTGGCCATGCTAGCAGCAACTTAAGATTCCCTATTTTTAGTATATAGATACTTGTAATTTGGCTCTGATGAAGTGACTGCATTCCACAAACATTTGTACCATAATGAATATGTGTTGTTTCAGCAGGCTAACACAATGGCCTTTCTGTAAGTCCTTCCTAAAGCAGTGGAGTCCCTAACTTGTTTGGGTTGGATTTTAAACACCACATCTCAGGTGAATACTGGATACATAACAAGAACTGGCTGGTGGACAAGACTCTGGAGAGAGAGCATTTGTTTGTTTTTTAAAACACCCCATGGACAACAGCCATCAGCAGGTGTTGTCCTTAACTAGTCCCAGTGGAGTTAGGCAAAATGAGATCTCCTTGTCCCTTCACACACAGACAAGCACACTTGCACCCACGAAAGCAATTTGTCATATATAGTATCACTTTCTAGGGCATGAAAAAGCACAAGTGTGTAGAGGGCAGACAAAATAAGAGTAGTTATTTATATACTACATAGGTTAATTCTTGAAACTATTTTTCCCATTCTTGTTTGCATTCTGCATGATGCAGGTGAACACGCCTAGGATAAAGCCGCCTTCCAATCTGGATTCCACACTGTTCCTAAATTCTTTCACTATTCCTTTGTTGTATCACCTTAATCTACTTTTCAATCTGTCTTCACATTTCAGAACATCTTGTTCCTGGCATCGATTCTGGTTTATGTAAAGCAGAACACTTCTGGAACACCCATTTATCTCTGAAGGATAAACAGTTAATTCCAAATCCTTTCTGAGAGAGTTGGAAAACACATCTATATCTCTTAAGAAAATGTAAAGCAGCAAAGGGAGGGTAATCTTGGATAATGTTGATTTGAGGGATTTCTAATAGTTGTACACAGTAACTTCTGGACTGCCGTACATCGGTGTAGCCCTTTTTGCATAGCTGGGGCTTCCCAGTTCCTGCCTGTGAAGTTTTGTCCTTACAAAACTCCGTTTTCATGGCCCACAATAAAAATGCCATGCTTCTGTGGTGCACTTAATCACAGACTTGAACTTAGTGAATGAACTGACAACCATATAACAACAGTATAACAAGAATTAACTGGTAGTATACCCATGCTTCTTTGGGAATTCTGGAAGTTTGGGTAGAATTCTGGAAAAGGATACAAATATAATCTCAATTAAGTAAGACTAAAGAAATCTTCAAAAATGAGTAAGTTCCTCCATATAGGTAGTGAAATTTTATTTTATGGTGTATATACACAAATAAATATGTATTGTTACATATTTACACAGCACACACAAATAAATATGTATTCTTACTTTTAGTGTAATTTTAAGTGTAATTTACTTAATATGTTGATAAACAATTTTTATATAAAATTATTAAAAACAATTAGCAGTTCAATATATTTATTTCTACAGTCTTGTAATTCTTTTGCCTTTTTCTCTATAAAATTGTAGCAGCTGCAGATACAACTAATAGTAATGGTAATAGCAGTGTAGTATACTGGTGACATTTCCTGTATCATTAATATAAAAATATCTAACAAGGTTTTAAACCGTATTCCTCTGTCTCTGCAGGCTCCTGAAATTACCTACCCCAGCCTTTTTTTCTGTTTATATGATATAGCAAACCCTGTTTCAATGTCCTTCTTCTGGACAAAACCAATGTTTCTTACATAATTGTCAAAAGAAGCAGGTGCACTAAAGCAAAATGGTTAAGTTTATATATCTTGAGCATTCTTTCCAACTGGAGTTGGAAACTCCTAATAACCTTTTGTTCTTGTATACCATGTGTGTGTATGTGTGTGTGTGTGTGTGTGTACATATACACTCACACATGCACTCCACACACACAAATACTACGCATCCCTAAAAATTCCTGGTCTGCAAGTTAAATGCCTTTGCCATGATTCTCTACAGCCCTTTGTAGTTGCCCCTGAAAGTCAGTGACACAATTCATTGCCAATACTGGATAATACTACAATTTTGCAATGATTCATGCTTTCAAAATGTTCCATTTATATGTAATTTGGGAGAAAATGTTGTCCTACTCATGCTCACCTTTTGCAACTCAGATCTCTAGAAGCCAATCCAAATCCAAGTGCAGTCCATGAACTGAAAAAAACAAAACAAAAACAATCCAGACAGTTTTCTGAGCAAGCTTTTACAGGTAGTCCTTGATCTACAACCATTCGTTCAGTGACCATTCAAAGTTACAATGGCGCTGAACAAATGGTGGTTACGACCGGTCCTTGGAATTCTGGCCATCCCAGCACACCCACGGTCACATTATCATGATATGGGCGCCTGCCAGCCAGTTCACGCTTATGACCACTTGCAACACCCCGTGACCATGTGATCGCCATTTACAACCTTCCCTGCCAGCTTCCCCAGAAAGTCAACAGGGAAGCTGGCAGGGAAGGTTGCAAGTCGCTGGGGTAGGTCTCCCCCACCTGTGCACCCTCTCCCAGCCTGTGCGCCATGCGTGGCTACTCACACATCCCTGCGCACCCTCCCTGCCCTGTGCCACACCTCTTGTGCCGCACCTCCATGCCCCTCGTGCACCCTCCCCTACCCACACATTCCCAAACTGTATATTTCTAATTTTGGTACAATATTTTAAAAGATTTCCATCCTGTGAAATAACTAACAAATTATAAATATAATTATCTATACAGTTGCATTCAAGATTTGGATTACTCAAAAACTAAAATACTAATTTCTTGTTCAGTTTTTATGTTCCTCGCTCTCAAATTACTCATTCATAAGGAGAGTATCTCAATTGAAGTACAGCCTATTGGTTTTGAAATTCATAATCACTGAATTAAAATAGCATCCAGAAAAAACTGACATATTTATGGGGATATTTTACAGTTTCCTTTATAATAAGCCCTTTGAATTGCATCTGAATACTAAATCAAACATTTTGTTAATCTTTTTGTTAAAAGAGTAAATGTTTGCAATTATGTGCAAAAAATAATTTTTATAACTTTTAATTATGTATTTCTGATTTTAGTTTTCGTAAGCCGCCCAGAGTCCCCCATTGTGGGGAGATAGGCGGGGACAAGTCCAATAAATAAATAAATAAATAAATAAATGTTTGCATATTAAAGTATGGATGGTAATTAAAGATTCTCCTGCTGTGGATTGTTTTCTCAATTGGTACTGAACTATTAATAATAATTAGGATTGCAATGTTTGGCTGTTTGATCAGTTTGATTAATTTATAATCTGATTTTTAATTGAATCAGGCTGGAGATTTTTATTCTTTTTATTGGAAATTATTTAAAAGGGTGGCAAGCATCACTTTAGAATATGCATTTCCCCTTGTCTCTCAAAAGGAAATAAATACTTTATCTGAAATGGTGCTTACTAATAATTCATGCATAATCTAAAATATTTAAAGAGTGCATCATATGATCTCACATTACATTAATCTATTATATAATTTGACCTGTTGCCTAAAACACACCTGACAGTATTGTAGTGGCTTAGTCTATTTCTACAATGTCATGTGGGTTGCAGACAAAGGTGTAGCAACTATGGTGTTCAAGACTGTCTCATGGTTTAAAAGCGATGGCAGCCCTGCCCCACCCTTTTCATATAGGAAGAAACATTTCTAGAGAAGCTCTCATCACTGTAGGAGAAGAGCTGTTAGTCTATGGTGGCAAAAAATCAGGAGTCTGAAAGCACTTTTTCCAACCAACCAATTTTATTAAAAGGCATACGCTTTTGTGGAAGCTTATCCCTTTTAATAAAATTTGTTAATTGGAAAGAATCCTGATTTTGCACTCCCAAAATCATGCTTAATGCTAAGCACAGATTGTTTAACTATAGCCTACTGAATAAGCCATGCCTGGCTGGCTTTGACACTATGCTATACAATAAAACTGGTTCTCAGACCAGAAGGGCTGAATTCACATAGTACATGGAAACCAAACAGGCTGTATAACCTCGCAGCTTGAGGTATAAACCCAGTCAGTGATCATTAGGGCTCTCTTTTATTTTTATCTTCTCCCCCCACTTTTTTTTTTATTTTTAATTACAGAATCCTTACAAGCCAAGGCTGCCATTTCACATAGGCACTATAGGCTTTTCCCTCAAGGAAATCCAAGTGCTTTGAAAGATTTGTATGTTCAGAGTAAAAATAATTGGGAGAGTTGGCAGCCCCCAAAGTGACAGAAAATATAGGCACTTACCATTTCCAGCACAATTCTATATAATAATAATGTATATCAGGAGAGCCTGATTCTATAGTGGAAAGAAGAATCTCATTAGAAGATGGGTAAATATTATTTCTGAGACTGAAACATAATCAATTCTTTTAAAAAGCCAATAAAGGGAAAACGTTAGCAAAGTGCTTGTTACAGGGCAGTGGGTTTGAAATGTGAACAAGCAGATAAATATTTACATTTTCTAAAGGGAGCTACACTTCAAGTAGAATGAGCCTCATAAAAAGGAAAAGAAAACTTACACTTGTAACAGGATATTTTAAGGCATGTATGGAATCCTCCTTCCCCTCCCCCTCCCCCTCCCCCTACCTCAATGCAGGGCAGCTTTTCAATTTTGAGAAATGCTTCAGCATAAATCCTAATGGTTTTATCAAAATGTTGCTTACCCAGAGCAATACTTGGGATGTGAGCAGCTCTATATTATCTGAGTTTGAGCCAAAGTATTAATTTTCCATAGTGTTGTAGTGGGTGTGTTCACTTGACAGATTTGCCCATGATTAACCTAACTCTGGTTCTGTTAATAACACACTGAACCACAAACTAATCACATTTGCTGGGTTCTACAACATTATATTAAAAGGTGCTTAGCTAATTTGTGAATCATTGTGTTATATAGACCCAGTCAGTGACAGACTTAAGTTGGGACATTGTGGGAAATTAAAATGGCAACTGTAACATGCCAGTGGACTCAAATTAGTTTTTTAGTCCACTCACAGACATGTGAACTGATGGACCAATAGGGTCGTGGCTGGACATAACTTACACTCTGAACTGTGTTTCTTTGTCTAAGCCACTTGCCTGATATGTAGGACCATAGCACTTAGAATTAGGGAATAGGCGTGCTATTTTTTTGTTCTTTCCTCTTCCTTGTACTTGTACCCAGATAGTTTTGACTGGACTCTCATCCTCAAACTCCTGGATCTCCACATTGTGTGTATGGTGATTTTAGGGTTAATTTGAAGAAGGCAGCATAAACATGGATGGCTCAGAACTGACCTTCACAGACCTTCACTAACTGATGGGAACAGAGCAGATAATTAAGCTGCAACCCGTCCAAATTCTTTTCTCTCTGAATACTCTTTTTATTTCATTCATGAAGTAGCCATTCGCTTGTAGGACCCAATTAAGGTGGTTAAGTTCCGAGTTTAGGAATTGGGTTTCGCAGATCGGATCTGCGAAAATCGATCTGCCAATCGGATCTGTGAAGCCATCGTATGCCGGCCTTGAAAGCCTTCGACAATACACTCCTAGGTTAGTTAATGGAGATGAGTACACCACCATTTTACCTTACATTCCATATGGCTCTTTTATGCAGCTTTTCTAAAATTAAGTATCCTGCTCTAATTTGGATTAGCCTCCATTTCCAGTTAAGACAAAACAGAATTTTAAAGTAAACTTTATTGTTTCAAATTCTGGTTTATGTTATTAAAAAAAACAGTAGATGTATACAATGTTGAGTAATACCCATGAAAAGATAGAATGATGTCACCTCAAAGCCCATGAGCCCCAACCTTTGCCAAGGTTGCAGTCCTGTGATCAGATATCAACAACATTCACTTTAAAAATAATCTGGATCAGGGAAGTGATCAATGAGAGGTAATATTTGGGTGGGGATAATCCAAAGTTTAGAGGGTAAAACAGGTGAGTGAATAGATTTGCTAATTATGCAAGCTTCTAGCTGCTTTCTTCAAAGATAGCTTATAGCTAAGTGATGTTTTACACATTAAAACTGCAATTCTCTATAAAGATTACCTGTGAATTAGTCTCGCTGGGGGTGTTTGTAGAGAATGCTAAGCAAGATTTAACCATGGCTTAGTACATTAATCCATTTGCAAGGGTGTACCAAATACACTGAAGCATGAACAAAACACACTAGGGCTACTGTTCTTACCCCCAAATTCCCAATCACTACAGTAAAGAGATGCAGAAAAATTTTAATTTTTCACTCCCATCTAAGGGTCATCTAGATTTTTGCAGCTGTGATATGATAAACCTAAACTACACTGACTTAATTTGCCTAGCACACTGGGCTATACAGGTAAACCAATCACATTTTAACCATGCATATTATGCAAACACAGCTATCTGATTGGATCTAGATTCTGATACACAAACAAGGGTTGGCTGAAGTGGATTTCTCCATGGTTCTTTGAGCCTGGTTTTATTCTTGCAGACATTTCAGTATGCATGTAAGAGGAAGTTAGAATACAATTCAACCCTGAGCTACATATATTTCTCCATTCTCTACTTCTTCCCACAGCAATAACTTAATTTGCCTTCTTCAACTACAGAGAGTTGAGGGATCTATTTGACAGGTTTGCCTGGAGTATAGGTGAGAAAGGGATTCCGCCCCACCCCGCCCATTGGATAGAAAAAACACTGTGAATAACTCTGCACTAGTGATGGGAGATGACCATCTGTTCCAGCACCACAATCTAATTAATTCAGTAAGAATCCTTTGGGTCTTCACTGTAGATTTTAGAGAGAGCTAGAAGGGCTGCCTGGGATGGAGAAACTAGAAAGCTTAGATAAATGTTCTACATATTTTCTTTTCTATTAGATGAATGGCTGGTTCCCTCTCAAGAGAAACTAGAATATGAAGTTCAGTGCTTCTTGAGAGCTCCGAATTACAATTCGACAATAGATAGTACTTTATAGCATTTCTTTTAATTCATTATTTAACAACAGCAATAAGCAAGTAGTTTAAGTCTTCAATTCCTTCAATTCCTATTTGGATTGAAATCATTGTGAATGTCCAGCACTCATCACAACCATGTTAAAGCTTTTATAGCCCAGTCCAAATAAGGACACATCTTCCTTTTAACGTAATTGTGCTTCTCTGCTTTCTCTGGGAAATATAAAGTATGACATAAAATATTTTAGACAAAAAGATCTAAATGTACTGTAGTTCATATAATAGTGTAGGCTAAGTAAACTTACCCATTCTGATCAATACAGTGGGAAGGAACATCTCATTGAGAAATGCACTGTTTGTTCCACAAACATTGTTTCAACACTGGATTCTCCTTTTGTATTACAGAACTAAATATGAATATATATATATATCTTCTATTACATTTCTCTCTACCATGTAGAGTTTATTTGGACAGACGTTGTATAATGTGTTTATTTTGGGAAGTGATAAATATTCTTTAGATCCATGACCAACACTCCAAAATTGATAAACTTAGAGTTTGTTTACTGAAATTTGATATTTTAATTGATATTTCAGTCTCATTTATGCTTATCTGTCCTTTTAAGCATCTTAGATGAGGGAAGGAAAGCTATATTCTGTCTCCTACCAAGTCCTACCAAATCAAAGGACAAATTGATCATGAAGAACAAATTGATCATGAAGAACAAATTGATCATGAATAATTAAAACTTTATTTAATAATATGATTATATGAACAGATAATATAGTATATAAGGATTTTTGTTGTTGTTGTTCAGTCATTAAGTCGTGTCCGACTCTTTGTGACCCCATGAACCATATCGCGCCAGGCCTTTCTGTCCTTCACTGCCTCCCTGAGTTTGCTCAGTTTCATGCTCATTGCTTCAGTGATGCTATCTAACCATCTCATCCTCTGCCGTC
This sequence comes from Python bivittatus, assembly GCF_059951505.1. Lineage (NCBI taxonomy): Eukaryota > Metazoa > Chordata > Lepidosauria > Squamata > Pythonidae > Python > Python bivittatus. Next base: position 37,919,933 of record NW_028277034.1, on the reverse strand, counting down.
CTCTTCTCCTTTTGCCTTCAATCTTTCCCAGCATCAGGGTCTTTTCCAAAGACTCCTCTCTTCGCATTAGGTGACCAGAGTATCTGAGCTTGAGCTTCATTATCAATCCTTCCAATGAGCAGTCAGGGTTGATTTCCTTTAAGACTGACTGGTTTGACCTCCTAGCAGTCCAGGGGACTCTCAAGAGTCTTCTCCAGCACCACAGTTCAAAGGCATCAATTCTTCGGCGCTCAGCCTTCTTTATGGTCCAGCTCTCACAGCCATACATTGCTACTGGGAAAACCATAGCTTTGATTATGCGGATCTTTGTTAGCAAGGTGATGTCTCTGCTTTTTAATATGCTGTCTAGGTTTGCCATAGCTTTCCTCCCAAGGAGCAAGCGTCTTTTAATTTCATGGCTGCAGTCTCCGTCTGTGGTGATCTTGGAGCCCAAATAAATGAAGTCTGTTACTGCTTCCATTTCTACCCCTTCTATTTGCCAGGAATTGATGGGTCCAGATGCCATGATCTTAGTTTTTTTAATATTGCTTTTGCACTCTCCTCTTTCACCCTCATCAAGAGGCTCTTTAGTTCTTCTTCACCTTCTGCCATTAGGGTGGTATCGTCTGCATATCTGAGATTGTTGATGTTTCTCCCTGCAATCTTAATTCCAGTTTGTGATTCTTCCAGCCTGGCTGGGTTTTTTTTTAAGTGGTACTTAAAATTTAACAAAATTCCCGATCCATGGTTAAATACTGAATGACCGTTCAGATCATCAAAAGGATTTGTTTTAAGATATACTATCTTACCTCCTTTTTCTTTTTTTTAATCTGTTTTACTCTGTTCAATTATCATCTGCTTCTTTTCTTGCTCCTTCCCTCCCAGTTCTCTTTTCCCTCCCTTCCTTCCTTAAATTTGTAAGCCACCCATCTCCCCCAGAGGGCGACTCTGGGCAGCTCACAATTAAAGTAAAACCCGAAAACCGTTAAAAATATAAATATCCACATTAATTAGTTAAAAAGTCAAACTATATAAAAAGATCATATACATTAAAAAGACTAAAAACATTCAAGATGACGGGGGGGGGGTAGTAGAATCAATTACTGCACAAGCCAATTCCAGTGGTGCGAGCCCCCATCGGACCCCCAGGCCATCTGTCATAGCCAACATTTCACACTCTTCCTGAAGGCCACTCTTTATCACTAATTATCTTTCTGATAGGGAAGTAACCAGTTACCTTTCATCTCATTCCAACAGAAAAATATTTTCATCACAGGCATATTAATAAGACAACTTTATTTTTGGCATTATTTAGATTTAAATTATATCTCCCTTTTTCTTTCAATGTTGCAATTGTTTCTTTTTCTGTTAATATTTTTATATGATTTGGGTGGCTTACAAACAATTATATACAATTATATATACACACACAACTATTCAAAAACAAGATATATATATATATATATATATATATATATATATATACACACACACACACACACATATACATACATACATACATACATACATACACATACACCATTATAAAATACATAAAACTCTCAGCCCATAAATCCCAGTCATCAAAACAATAAGTACAGTTACTGCCCTGGCTTTACCACACTCCCATGTCCCCACACCTGTTGGCAAAACCATGTCATCAGGGCCTTGCAAAAAGCCAACAAGGTCGGGGCCAATTTGATCTCCTGGAGAATGATGTTCCACGGGATGGGTGCCATGACAGAAAAGGCTCTTTTCCATGTAGGGCTTTATAGGTCATTACCAGCACAGTATTAGCAGGAAGAATTAGACTACTTCATAACTTCAAATATGTGACATCCACATGCATGCTCTGTGTGTGTGAGTATGTGTGGCTATAGATATAGATGGTGATGGACAACCTGAATGCATTTATGAAAATACTTTATTTATGAGTTAAATGAAAGCAGGATGTTGGAATTTAAAGAAGTCAGAACAGCTTAAGAAAAAATCTTTGCACTTCATTGCTGAAAAAAAGTGAAGAAATGTAGAATATGAATGAATATACACACGTGTGGGTAGAATGCTTGTAACATAGTTTAATATTATGTGAGAATGACCTTGGGAGATGGGGAAGAACCACAGCCAGGGGAATGGTCAGATAAGAGGCAGCTTAGCCCACAGAAGGAATGTGGGTGTGACAAACATTTCAGAAGAGACACTCCCTAGTTTCTTGGGTGGTAAATGTACTTTCAGACTTGCAAGATTCTGTTAATGTAATCTTACAATGAAATAGAATGAGTTCATCTGGGCATGCTTCCTGTCTGGACTATCTCGCAATTCTGACATATTAGCCCTTTTAGGTTACATACAATCCTTTCTTAAGCATTAGAAACCTTTTTGAAGCACTATCTTGTCATCCTTAAAACTATCTTGTAAAGCAGACCAGACTGGGAAGGATGAGGAGTGAGGCTGAGAGACAATGTTTAACACTGGAGTCTACCACATACTTCAAAAATGTGCTTTTGGCATACAATTTCTAGGGGGAAAATATTCTTGGAAAAATATGGAAACTCTCCTTACTGATTTCCTGATTCTGTAAGAGAAATCATAAAAAGATAAAAGGGGACAAAGAGTAGACTATGCAATATGAGTAGATTGGATTAGAATGCAGGAAAGAGGATTAAACTGTTACTGTAATAAAGATTTCCTGTATGGTCTTTGCTCTCTGATTCATTGCTTATCTTAAGGTGGGACTGGGTAGGAATAATATGTATTCAGGTGACAAGAAGTTATTATGAGAATAGAAGTCCATTAATGACCGAGATGCTGGAATGAGAGTTTCTGTTAATTATTTAGTGGAAACCATAGCAGGGATGAGAATTTATTACACTGCCAGATTAAACATTCAAACCGAAACTTCTAGAAAGAGAAGTGCTGTACAAATACTACATTCTGTGGTATTCTGGACTGATGAATTCTAGCAACAATGCAATCACAACGGTACAATTGTTTAATTTCATTTTCAAAAAACCATGGTATTTCTCCTGCATTATAGTCTTGGTCCTTATTCAAAGATCTGCCTAACATCTTTCTGGAAGTCATCACAACTTTAAAACACCAGTTGTGTCCATTTATAGTAATACCATCTCCAGTTATGCCACTCTGATCTCATGAAAGAACTGCCTTTAAAAAAATAAATTCAATTTGCTTGAGCTCAGACTAACAGAAAAGTTTGACCTTGAAAAGAATTAGAAAAAAAAAATACTGAGATTGAAGAGAAGACATGTTTGTTTATTCTATGAAATATATTGCTTTTAAAATCTCCTTGATACAGGTCACCCTTTTAATTAAGTACCATTTAAGTAATTAAATATCATATATCCACTGGTATGATATTTGCACCTAACAAGTACAAATCCTGGTAATTTAAAAGTAATTTATTCACCTAGGCCTGGAAGGAGGCAAGCCACAAACTTTTAAAAACTGATATCAATTTGTCCTTAAAAGTTATACATGAAATTTTCTAATACAGTACTGAGAAAAGGCAGACAAAATTTGCCCTCCCCACCCCACCCCACCCCACCCCACCCCTGGGATGTGATTTTGATGTCATTCTTGTTGAGATGGGCGGCTATAGAAATCTAATAAATAAAAATAAACAAAATATGTTTGTTTAGTGAAATAATATTACTTTGGAGACGGCAATTAAAACCCTTACACTATAAGGAAGAACAGACAACTTCTTGCCACCAAATAGTAAGCAATGTATTTTTTGGGTTGCCAATAGCCCCAGAGCGTGTGGAGATGATAATGACATCCCGGGGGTGGGGTGGGGAGGACAGTGTTGTAATTTTGTCTGCCTTTTCTCACTCAGGAAGCATATGCTTTATTTTTCATTTATTTATTTTTTTAAAAAAAGACTAAAAGTGTCATTTTCCTTGTTCAATTTTGATACTATGGACTTTGAGGGTTGGGATGTCACTATATATGTATAATCTAGAAATGAATGAAATAACAGGTGTATTATTTTTTAAGTGAATGAAATAATGAATGTTGCACATACTAGATTAACATTATAGTTGTGCATTATCATTTTCTACAAACTGAACACTCACATGGGTGGAAAGGGATGGGGAATTTGTACCAATTACTCTTCTCAGATACTATTTTCCAAAATCTACTTCCAGAATTTGGATAAATCCTCTAGAACAGCATGGGAGTTGCCAATAGTGGTTACATGGGAGAAGGAAAAATGATGACATTTTCCTCCTGTCTGTTTATAGAAAGAAGAACTTCTGCTACGTCTGACCAACTGATCAAACTAGCCCTTCTGATTGAGGAAGTGTGGTCAGGATCCAACCCATTGCACATTATTGTTGTATAATTAAATGGATATACTGTATATCTCTCAATCTATCCATATTATCCATCCATAATTTAAAACCTATCAATGAGATTTATGAGCAATTGCCATTATGTGATATCTGTTAGTATCTTGTCTATATACCTGACTCCAAACCTCTTTGGTAACCTCCATGAACAGGTTTCTGACACAGGCAATGCCAGGAGAGGAGGCCTAAATTTGCACTAAAAGGGACACTGCTGTTAGTTAATTCATTGTTCCTGAGTACAATGCCAATTTCACAGGTAGGACATCCGCACATATTAAATAAAATGAATACTAAATATTGCTTCTCCTGACACTATTCAGGTTAGGAAAAGAGTTTAGGCCATGACATGGTATGCATTTGGTTCCTTCATTTAATGTATTGTATCATGCCAGACAACTCTGGTTTATTCAGCCATGTCTGAACCAGCTGAGTATGTGCGAAAACAATCCTGTATAGGTCGTCCTCACTTACTGACTGCTCATTCAGTGACTGTTCAAAGTTATGATGGCACTGAAAAATGAGATCTACAAGTGGTCCTCGAAGTTGTGGCCATCACAGCATCTCTGCAGTCATGCAATCATGATTCTGGTATTTGACAAACAGCATGCATTTACGATGGTCGCAGCATCCCGCAATCATGTGATTACTATTTGCAACCTTCACAGTCAGCTACTGACAAGCCAAGTCAATGGGGAAGCTGGCAGGAAGTCCCAAGTTGTGGTCACATGACATTGCACTTAACGACTGTGGGTGATTTGCTTCATGACCACAGCCAGAACTGATGCAAGTTCGCGCAGTCACGTGATGTTTCACTTTATGACCAGGTTGCTCAACAACAGAGTTGCCAGTCCCAACTGGGGTCGGTATGTAAGGACTACCTGTATAAAGAACACCGTTTCTACTACCAGCAGCGTCGAATCTAAAAATTCAGGTGACCGGTTCAGTTACTTTTACTTCCAAATCAGCTGCAACTTCTGAAGAACTTGCTCGAATTATCCTGGCAACTGAGAAGACCCCCTGCTCAAAGCTTGCCTTCTCTCTCCTTGGAAGCCAAAAGGGGATCCTGCTGTCCGCCACAGGTAAAGAAGACCCGACCCAGGCCTCTGTGGTCACCTGCGTTGGACAACCCTGCAACAGTGCAGCTTGCAGATAGAACTCAGCTGAGGTAAATCTCCTGGGGTTGCTAGGCAACCACAAGGAATACGCCCTGGCCTGCGGCAAGCATAGGCTTGGTGCTGGGGCTACCTGCCTGGCTCAATGGCTGGCGCAGCAGGGCAAACCAGGCCCAGTCACAACTCTAGGAAGGCCACAGTAAAAGGTGCCTGTGACCCACGGGGAATATCTCCAATCTTTAAAACCCAAGAACTACATTCATTCTTCTCTCTTTCCATTTTGGGCACTGAATGCTTACCTATGTAGTTCTGCGTTTATAAACCATGCAGAACAGCTGAGCCATTCTTAGAACACAAGTGCTGTAATTCTAAAGTAGGGATGTTAGTAATGACTTTTTCATTACAAGATAAGTTGTCACAGCTGGTTTTCTTTGGCCAGTTTCTGTTCATTGCTCAAGCTGTAGTAAGCATTTAGTAACATTGCTCAGTATACTCTTTTCTTTTTTTTTTTAGAATAAAAGGGCCACTACTCCTATATCTTTGAAAACGTGCTTCTTTTGGCATGGTGATAAAAGAACACTGATAGCTTAATTTATAACTGAAGTATAACCAAGTATGCCCAAGCCAAAAAGTGGTACATATGTGTCAGTATCACCTGTACTATTTGCACTATTCTCATGTTTGAAAAATAATTGCTAAATAAATATAAAGTCCACTGTTATCCCTGCTTACCTGAATTATCTTCTGCTGTTCTGTGGGGCTTACTTCCAAGTAAGTACGTTTGGGAGTGTATCCTTAATTTGTTTCTAATAAATTATTTTTTGCTTTTCAAACAGCTTTGTCATGTGATGTACTTTTCTTTTGGATTCCGTAATTAAAAATGTAGGCTAGAGGAAGGGCACCTTTCAAATTGTTCAATACTTCTCTGCAAGCGGGAGCTAAATGGCCACTGTGTACCTTTTCTTAATCCTACAGCTAAATTATTTTAGAGTTTTGATGGCACAAACTCATTTGTAGCTAAGGAAGGAGTTTGAAGGAGGGCAGGGCGAATACGTGGGGCTCAAGCAAACCCTGAGATGGGATGGTGAGGAACAGAAAACCGGGAATTGCTGGAGAAGAGCAGCAGCATTGGAAACATCCGCTTCTGTCCCTATTTCATCCTAAAAGGTGTTTGTTTCTTTAAGGCAGCTTATGAAAGGGAACAAAATTTTGCAGACAGGCTTCTCCACCTTCCTTCCCTAGCTCGAATGGTTCATGGAAAAGAAATGAAGTTTTTCCACTAAACCAAATGTTAATCCCTACGCCAAATCTTCCTTCTCCCCACCTTTGCTGCCGGGAATGGGGCTTTCCCCCGCCCCTCTCTATAAATATAAATAAGTAACACATAAATAAATATCCGTCCCTCTAGAGGTCTTTAACCGGTTTTTCAAGCCCAGCCTTCCAATAGCAGCAGCAGCAGCAGCGGGGCTAGAATGAGTCACTGTTTGGAAATGGAGTGGGCGTGTGTGTGAATGTAAGAGAATGAATGATGTCAGGCAAGGCTGTGGCAGGCAGGAGGGGAGGAGGGGACAAGCAAAGAGCACGAAGCTGGCTGTAAACAGAGCAGCGGCTTCATAAACAGAAACGCCTGCCTTGCCTGTAGCCTCTATCTGCTCCTCCGCCTTGCAGCCGCCGCTCTCCGGCTGTGAAAGCCTCCCCAGCTGTTGCACAGGCAGTCTAACGGTGCATCGGCGTTCCCGAGAGGCGGGGAGGGAAAGGTGTGCGACCAGAAGTGACAGGGGGATGAAAACCGGGAGGGGAAGATAGAGGGTGGGCAAACTTTCTTCTAGCTGTTTCTCCTTGCGGCTGTTAGCCCAGGGGGAGGAGTGTCCCTGTTTCTGGCCAGAAGGAGCGGCAAGTGCTAAAGAGCCTGGAAGCTCTGAAGAATTCTTTCCTGCTGGGTGTTGGAAGGCAGTTCGTGCCTTGCGACTATTGCCTTCGTCAAAAAAATAGGTAAGTTCAAGAACTTGATGTTTCAGCCAGGAGTTTAGTTCTGCATAAGGAAAAATGATGCCTCAATGGCTCAGCGTATTTTTCTTTTAAAGGCAAAGGCGAAGTGCAGTTCATAGGTTATTGGAAGGGATTTTTCTGCTGTAAAATATATGGCAGGAATTAGCCTATTGGGGCTTACTTCCAGGTAAGTTCTTTAGGATTGCGGCGTAAAGTTCTTTACAAACTGGCTGCTGATTAGGTTGAAAGTTGTGGAGCGCCATCAACTATTATTGCATTAAAGAACTTCCAGAACGGTTACCTACACCCAGAAACTGCAATACCTTCCTGTTTTGATGTCATTGGTACAAAATATTATTAAAAATACAGACATTTCCTTTAGGAAGGTCACATTTGGTAGAATTATCTCTGGTTTTGATATGAACCCATTCAGTTCTAAGACATATTTTTACATTCGATTTATTTCAAGATCTTAGCTAATGAAGAATTCGTATATTTAAATAGTAAAGGGACAGTAGGAATAGCGTGAATATAAGGATTGATTTTTAGATTGTTAAAACACAGGTATTAATAGCAATGTTTGCCATATTCCTACTGTTTTGTGCTTTTCATATAATGTTTTGTGTTTTTTATAGAATGGATTTTTTGTATGCACATGGTTGGAATATATAATGGTCCTAGAAAATGACCATGGATCCTTAGAATAAAAAGAAATGACTTTATATTCTTCATGTTAGGAAAAGTATAATTGAAAATAACTAGTTGTTAAAGTGTTCTATAGATTTTCACTTGACTTGATAGACACCTGGAAAGCTTAGACAGTGAGTTTTGGTAAGTGTATTTGCCTGGAAGTAAACTTTCCAAGTAAATGTAGTTAGTACAGTATATATATCTGAGTATATATATCTGAGAAAGCAACCTGAAGATACTTCATTCTGTGAAAGTCAATAGACAGTACTTTAGAACGGCTGGAGAATTAGAGACTGTGTGATGAAACCAGCTATATGAGGAAGAGAGGAAAATACATAAAAGCAGATAAGTTTCCTGCTACTACGATGTGTGTACAATGAAGTGTTATCAGACTATTCCCAGAAGGATGTTTCTTTTTTCTTTTTTAATAGTGTGGAGAGTATACTCCTCATGTTTAACCTTGGCTGCTACATTCTTATATGAGCAGCTTCCTGACTTCAATTACACACATTAGAATTTCTGATGATCCTAATTAGGCATGATTGTTGCCTTACTCTGTGGAAGATAGACATTCCAGTCTATAAAGTCTCTGTAGTGGTTATACGTTTGTAACAATTCAGTGCAATATTCTTAATGCTTCTAGTCATTATTTTTGGATTTCATCTTTTAATTGCATCATATTAAAACATGTCATCTGCTTCAGTTGTCATAATATGCCAGTTTATTTGTAGATCCTCTGAAATTTCTCAGTTTGGTTTGTTAATTTACTAGGCCGTGATCCAGTTTGTGCAAACATACAATAGAGAGATTCAGTAACAATTTTGGTGTTTGTCAAAGTAGCAAATATTTTTAGATTTCATTCTACTTCATCCTGCAATAATAAACATAAAGCACCCTTTTATGAGCAGAGGGCACTAAAGATATCCAACCCAATATTTTCTAAATTATTTTTTTACAGTAGAAAAAACTGTAATTAAAAACTCATCAAGTGCAGCGGTAGGATCCAATTATGTCCTTTCTACCAATAGAACCACTGGGAGATCAAAATACTTTTCGTCATACATGACCCCAAATCTTCTGTGGACGTTTAGGGAATCTTCTAAAGCTGGTCAAGGTACATCTAAGGAAGAAAAGCAAGAGAAATTCAGTTTGGGAAGAGGAAGCTCATCCCCTTCTCTCTCAATCCTTTTTTAGGCCAAAAAAAGAGCACATCTGATTCACATTTCAAAGTCCATGGCTCAGTGTAAACAAGTCAGCTTATGTAAATGAAAGGGTAACATGAGAAGAAGCTCATAAAGGTTGTAACCACTGAAAGCAATCATAGTTACAAAAATGGAAATGTTCCTGGGTAAGTGGTTTCAACACAGCAGCCAAGTAGACACTTTAATGCTTTAGTTCTGCCAACACCAACTGCTCAGAAAGAATGGAAGCTTAGTTACCTGTGCCAACTTTATGTGGATTCCCTTTTTTCCCCTTAGAAATATACATCCAGTAAGGAGATAAAGTAGATGAGTTACCTAGAGAATAACTGCTTTAGTATTGCCAGCAGGAAAATGCTGATACATGAAATCAAATCAATTAGGACTTCATGTGATCATTTCTGGCATTATGGGATCACTGTTGGAAAACACACAAATTGACTCTAAACTTCACTGTAATTTTCAAATAGCTAATATAGTGATTATTTTTCAGCAATACTATTTGTTTCTCTTGACAGTTTTAAAGCTCATTTATTTCAGCAGTGCAATGAAAGCGTGGGCAGATTTCAGGCTCATCTTTTCTACCAAAATTCTGACACCTAACTAGTTGTTGTTCAGTCGTTAAGTCGTGTCCAACTCTTCGTGACCCCATGAACCATATTGCGCCAGGCCTTCCTGTCCTTCACTGCCTCCCTGAGTTTGCTCAGTTTCATGCTCATTGCTTCAGTGATGCTATCTAACCATCTCATCCTCTGCCGTCCTCTTCTCCTTTTGCCTTCAATCTTTCCCAGCATCAGGGTCTTTTCCAAAGACTCCTCTCTTCGCATTAGGTGACCAAAGTATCTGAGCTTGAGCTTCATTATCAGTCCTTCCAATGAGCAATCAGGGTTGATTTCCTTTAAGATTGACTGGTTTGACCTCCTAGCAGTCCAGGGGACTCTTAAGAGTCTTCTCCAGCACCACAGTTCAAAGGCATCAATTCTTCGGCACTCAGCCTTCTTTATGGTCCAGCTCTCACAGCCATACATTACTACTGGAAAAACCATAGCTTTGACTATGCCGATCTTTGTCGGCAAGGTGACATCTCTGCTTTTTAATATGCTATCTAGGCTTGCCATAGCTTTCCTCCCAAGGAGCAAGCGTCTTTTAATTTCATGGCTGCAGTCTCTGTCTGCGGTGATCTTGGAGCCCAAATAAATGAAGTCTGTTACTGCTTCCATTTCTACCCCTTCTATTTGCCAGGAACTGATGGGTCCAGATGCCATGATCTTAGTTTTTTTAATGTTGAGTTTTAAGCCAGCTTTTGCACTCTCCTCTTTCACCCTCATCAAGAGGCTCTTTATTTCTTCTTCGCTTTCTGCCATTAGGGTGGTATCGTCCGCATATCTGAGGTTGTTGATGATTCTCCCTGCAATCTTAATTCCGGCTTGTGATTCTTCCAGCCTGGCATTTCTCATGATGTACTCTGCATATAGGTTAAATAAGCAGGGTGACAGTATACAGCCTTGTCGTACACCTTTCCCTATTTTGAACCAATCGGTTGTTCCATGACCGGTTCTAACTGTTGCTTCTTGGCCCGCATACAGATTTCTCAGGAGACAGGTAAGGTGGTCTGGTACTCCCATCTCTTTAAGAATTTGCCACAGTTTGTTGTGATCCACACAATCAAAGGCTTTTGCATAGTCAATGAAGCAGAAGTAGATATTTTTCTGGAACTCTCGTGCTTTCTCCATGATCCAGCGAATGTTGGCGATTTGATCTCTAGTTCCTCTGCCTCTTTGAAACCCAGCTTGTACATCCGGTAGTTCTCAGTTCATGTACTGCTGAAGCCTAGCTTGTAGGATTTTGAGCATAACCTTGCTAGCATGTGAAATGAGTGCAATTGTGCGAGAGTTTGAGCATTCTTTGGCATTGCCCTTCTTTGGAATTGGAACGTAAACTGACCTTTTCCAATCCCGTGGCCACTGTTGCATTTTCCAAACTTGCTGGCATATTGAGTGCAGCACTTAAACAGCATCATCTTTTAGTATTTTAAATAACTCAGCTGGAATACTGTCATCTCCACTAGCTTTGTTGTTAGCAATGCTTCCTAAGGCCCACTCGACTTCACTCTCTAGGATGTCTGGCTCAAGGTCAGTGACCACACCAGCATGGACATCAGGGACATTAAGATCTTTCTTGTAGAGTTCTTCTGTGTATTCTTGCCACCTCTTCTTAATCTCTTCTGCTTCTGTTAGGTCCCTGCCTTTTTTGTCCTTTATCATGCCCATCTTTGCACTAAACGTTCCTTTGATATCTCCAATTTTCTTAAAGAGATCTCTAGTCTTCCCCATTCTATTGTTTTCCTCAATTTCTTTGCCTTGTTCATTTAAGAAGGCCTTCTTATCTCTCCTTGCTATTCTCTGGAAATCTGCATTCAGTTGCTTATATCTTTCCCTTTCACCCTTGCTTTTCACATTCCTTCTTTCCACAGCTATTTGTAATGCCTCATCAGACAGCCATTTTGCTTTCTTGCATTTCTTTTTCCTTGGGATGGTTTTAGTTGCTGCCTACTGTACAATGTTACAGACCTCCGTCCATAGTTCTTCAGGCACTCTGTCTACCAAATCTAACCCTCTAAATTTATTCATCACCTTCACTGTGTAGGAATATGATCTAAGTCATACCTGAGTGGTCTAGTGGTTTTCCCTACGTTCTTCAATTTAAGCCTAAATTTTGCAGTAAGAAGCTCATGATCTGAGCCACAGTCAGCTCCTGGTCTTGTTTTTGCTGTCTGTATAGTGCTTCTCCATCTTTGGCTGCAAAGTATGTAATCAATCTGGTTTCGGTATTGACCACTGGTGATGTCCATGTGTAGAGTCGTCTCTTATGTTGTTGGAAAAGAGTGTTTGCTATGACTAGCTTGTTCTCTTGACAGAATTCTATTAGCCTTTGCCCTGCTTCATTTTGTGCTCCAAGGCCAAACTTGCCTGTTATTCCGATTACTCCTTGACTTCCTACTTTAGCATTCCAATCCCCTATGATGAAAAGGACATCTTTTTTTGGTGCTAGTTCTAGAAGGTGTTGTAGGTCTTCATAGAACCGGTCAACTTCAGCTTCTTCGGCATCAATGGTTGGGGCATAGACTTGGATTACTGTGATGTTGAATGGTTTGCCTTGGATACGCACTGAGATCATTCTGTCATTTTTGAGGTTGTACCCCATTACTGCCTTTCCCACTCTCTTATTGACTATGAGTGCAACTCCATTTCTTCTAAGGGTTTCTTGGCCACAGTAGTAGATATAATGGTCACCTGAATTAAATTCACCCATTCCCATCCATTTCAATTCGCTGATTCCCAAGATGTCGACGTTCAATCTTGTCATCTCATGTTTGACCACATCCAGCTTGCCTCGGTTCATAGATCTTACATTCCAGGTACCTATACAATATTGTTCTTTACAGCATCAGACCTTCTTTTCGCTTCCAGATACATCCACAGCTGAACGTCCTTTCGGCTTTGGCCCAGCCGCTTCACTCTTTCTGGAGCTACTTGGAAATGCCCTCCGCTCTTCCCCAGTAGCATATTGGACACCTTCCGACCTGAGGGGCTCATCTTCCAGTGTCATATCTTTTAGCCTTTTAACATTGTCCATGGGGTTTTCTTGGCAAGGATACTGCAGTGGGTTGCCATTTCCTTCTCCAGTGGACCACATTTTGTCAGAACTCTCTGTCATGACCTGTCCGTCTTGGGTGGCCCTGCACGGTATAGCTCATGGCTTCACTGAGTTACGCAAGCTCCTTCGCCACGACAAGGCAGTGATCCATGAAGGGGACACCTAACTAGAGACAGATGCAAAAGACTGGCTCAGATGGGTAGATTTAGACAAACATTCAGTAACAGGGCACTCTGAAATTCTCAGTCCAGGAATATGTATTTAGTATCACAACCAAGTGCGGAAATATTTTCTTATGCAAATATTTCCTGGTTGTCCACCAAGCATTCTCATTTAGTTCCTTATTTAGTGGGAAATGAAATAAACTGTCAAATTATTAAGAAGCCCTTGTTAACCTTTTGCAAATCATCCAGAGTTTTATTTGTGGATTCTAAGCTAGCACCTGAGGCTCCTGATTTTAATATATCAGATATAAAGCTGATAATAGTTTTATTCATAAGCAAGATATTTATTATAATGCTGTCCTTTTCACTGATAAAACAATCTCAAAGTAGGGATATAATGCTTTAATTATTTTATTTATTGTTTTAGATGGTTTTCTGGTATATGAGATGTCTAGACTTTTTTCAAAGTGACGGGGGTATAAATATGGTAAATAAAATAAATACATTGTGAGTTGGCATTGAAGGCTCAACACCAACCATAACCAAAAATGGAGGGAATTCAGCAACTGGTGTGCTTGTAATGAAAATATTTTGTGGGTGTCACCACTTAATTCCTCAGAAATGTTGTGCCATCAGTCAGATACCTGTTACCTAGGTAGATACTTAACAAAGAAGGCACTCTGCAAGATAGTCAGATCCTTAGCAATATAAATCTTTATAGGCCACCAAAGCATTCTGAACTTAACTTAGTAGTAACTTGGCAACTAATGCAATTCAGTTAGAAAATATAAAGTTCTTGCTGATAGTTTGCCCCCTTCAACAAGCTATTGATGCATTATGCACTAGTTGCAAGTTCTGGGCTTCTGTATGCTTCGCATTACAGTAATCTACTTTTTTTAGGTTACCTGTGATCAGACTATCTGATAACTGGTGACCAATGAAGCTGAAGAAGGTACTGCTTGCCACTGAGGCCATGAGACTGGATTCATAATGAGGGTTCTAGAAATGCCTCCAGATTATCTACCTGCTCCATTGGGGGAAGCACAACTCTGTCCAAAAATGGATGAAGAAAACTTTCCACAACACTTCTGTTGTCCTGGGATTTTGGCTCATCTTACCTGATCATCATCATCTTCATCATAGGTTAATCTGGTGGGCTTTAACTTGTTGGATTGGAAGTATTCATGAGCTGTGTTGTAGTTAAAAATTGGTTTTTTCCTTCATACCATATTCCCAAGTGTGTTCTTATGCTCTGGCTTTGTAGTTGCTTAAATATTGTTTGTCTGTAGTTTGTCTGTAATCAGGGTACTGATGTCAAAATCAGACTTTACTTTCTTTTTTTTAACTGACTTCTGCTTTCAACTAAATTTCAATTTCTTAATGAGCTGCCTTAAGTTACAACCTTTTAGCAGTTTCTTTTATTTAATTGATTTTATTTGGAGATTATTGACAGAAAAGCTTTGTAGATTTAAGTAGATATTTATATAGTAAATACAGATATTTGTGAACACTATATAAATGTGGAATACATGACACTTCATTTTAATATGGATACAGTGCTGCTGTATGCTGAGCAGATGCTGGGAGAATGATTTGGAAGATGACTCTTAACAGAGATGTTTCTGTCTTTAAGATCTCAGCCTGTTAGGAGGATTATTGTACCAGGGATGCTACTGTCCCAGATTATTTCAAAAGACGTTAAGAATCACAGACAATACTGTCCCAGCAGATGCTCTGCAATTTATTTAGGAACTGAAACAGGCATTGATAAGAAAGTTTCTGCAAGACAGATGAACTACTGTTTCCTCAGAGCTGCATCTGTTCAGAAAGCTATTTAACTATATTGTTCATTGCTGTTTAACTACAACTGAGTCTTAGGCTGGAATCATTTTCATGCTTACTGCACAATCCTATTGAACTCAGTGGGAACCTCTGAATATGTATAAGATCAGATGGAAAGCAATTCTATGTTTATTTTTGAGAAAACCCCTATTTTCAAATAAAACACCTGATGGTGCAGTTTTGTAGCTCAATTTTTTTTTGGCATGTGTCTGTCTTGTACTCAACAAATGTTTTACCAGTTCTAACACTTTCTCTCTGGATATACAAAGCAGACTAATTTCTCTTGGAAAATAAGCCAAGAAAATATTTCATGAAAAAACATGGGGAGCTCTAGCTTTAGAAGTATGAGCGAGGAACTCCAATGGAACGCAGGTGATGTGAATGGATTAAGGACCAAGACTATTTTTAGAATAAATTTAAAAATACATGAATGTTCTATGTATCCAGGCAAAAATAAATAATTATTGGACTCAAAAGTATGTTAATTCATTTAGAATGATGATTGAGTTTGAACTTGACTTAAGTGAGGATTTCTATGCATGATTTGTTAAGCAAGCCATAGTAGCCTGATTTGCAGATAATGATACTAAGTCCTAGTTCAGACATCATGCTGAAAATCTTAAACTTCACTATTTATAAATGACATTAAAATATTCCATCCTTTCCTTTTCTTTTTCATGTAATGATTGCATGGCTATCTGGTATGGTTTACAGATTGAAAATTAGATAGTTGTCAAAATATTTCATATCTGTTTTGTTAGTTTGGGCAGTACTGAAAGCTTCATTCAAAGAAAATGTTTACCCAACTAATATATTTGGCCTTGTGACTTTAAAGAATACAGTAAAATACAGGTATCCTCGCTCAGTGACCATTCTTTCAGTGACCATTTGAAGTCATGACAGCACTGAACTAGGACACTTATGACTGGTCCTCAAAGCAGCATCCCTGCAGTCATATGATCGCAATTCAGGTGCTTGGCAACCAGCGCGCAGTTACAGCAGTTGCAGCAACCCATGGTCACATGATCACCATTTGCAACCTTCTCTGCTGGCTTCTTCTGACAAGCGAAGTCAATGGGGAAGCGAGCAGGATGTCACAAGTCACAGTCATGTGATATCGTGCTTAACAACCGCACGTGATTCTCTTAATGACTGCAACTGGAACTGCCATCATAAACTGGCATGGTGATGTGATTTTTCCCTTTATGACCGTGTCACTTAGCAACAGAGTTGATGGTCCCAATTACAGTTGTTAAATGAGGACTACCTGTAAGGGGGGGGGGGGAGAGAGATTTTCAGCCCCTTATTTCACTTTGAGATCTTATAGAATTGTGCTGATTGTATCTTATTGTAGAATTTACACCTGATAATTGTTAGTTACATAAATAGAAATAACTTTTGGATCTAATAAAAATATTATTTTTTTGCTTTAAAATAATTAGTAAAAATCTGTGGCTTAGTTCATGATCAACTGAAATTCTTTTGAGATGTGATTCATCAGGAATTCATAAGTATGCTCTTGATTTCTCTCTGTTGCCTTTCTTGCAAGTAGAAAGGTCTAAAGCCAGGAAGTCTTAATCTGAGTTCCTTTAGTGTTGTATCTAGAACTAAATATCTGCCTTACTCCTTCAAAAGTCAGAGCTTTTGGTAATAGGTAGTTGGAGATTTTTAAAAAGCCACATGTTCTGGACATAATGCTGCGAAAACTTGGGAGAGAGGCTACTTTTACTGAAAGAAACAGCCAAGAAGAAAAATTGGGGCAGTGTTACCGTACCATCCATGAAGTAATGTTTTAGTGTAACCTTGTGGAATATTTTGAAGTGGATGGTTACCAGTGATTAACTGATCTGCATTTTGATCTCATATATAGCACCAATGGATTGTTTGTTAAATTGAATCCAGGTTTTTGGCTGCAAAAAGGAGATGGTGCTGCCTAAATTGATGGCACAACTTCTATATGGAATACACCTGGACCCTTTTCCTTACTTCATTCCAGAGAATTTGTACAGAGTTTCTAAAGACTGTTCTCTAAGTATCTTGTTGCATTTCAAATGCTGAAATAGTATTGGAGGCAGGCATGGTGAAGATGGAGATTTTTTTTTTTTTTTATCTGCGCTCAGTCGTTACCGACTCTGCAGTGACTGCTTGGACGAGTCCTTGCAGTTTTCAAGGCAATTGTTTCAGAAGTGGTTTGCCAGAGCCTCCTTCCTAGGGCAGAGCCCAGCTGGCGAACGCAGGAGGCGGGGTTTCCGTTGCTTCGTGCCCTTTTCGGGCGTGCGCGGTTTTTCGCGCTTACCGGCAACTGCTCTCGACTCCTTTTTGCAATGCGCCGCCAGCATGTTTCCTCCCACCGGAGTGAGAGTACCCATTTATCTACTCACGTGAGTTTTCGAACTGTTGGGTTTACAGGAACTGGGGAGGAAACAGGAGCTCACCCTGCTAACGCAAAGGCTGGACTCGAACCGCTGAGGCGTCGACCATTTCTGGCCGGCAACTTTCAGCGTCATTAAGCCGCTGCACCACCGCGTCCCCTTGAAGATGGAGATATAGATATCCATACTTAGCTTCTGATTAATATTATCCCTTTTTCTAATATGATTAGTCCCACTAATGCTAGTGGAAGATTATGATACTTCTTGGAAAAGTACATTATTGGAGAAATGGTGTCTATCTGAGTTAGCTCCTGTCTGCCTCCCCGCTCCCCCAATGGGATATGACTAGGCTTGAGCGCTCATAAAGCAACTCATAAAGACAGAGGCATAGATATATAGTAGAGAGCTAGTATGGAGTAGTGATTAAGGTGGTGAACTAGGAATGGAGAGACCCTGATAATACTACTACTAAATTTGTCTCCTCATGGCAACCCTTCTTAGATTATGTGCTTGTGTGGGGGAAAAAATGAAGCTTTGATTGTGGGATTTAATGATTAGATGGTTTGTGTTGATAGATATAATGTGAATTTGGATTAATTAGTGGTAAGATATTAACCTTTTTTTAATTTGTATTTATATCTGTATTGGAGATAGTCGGAAGTCACTTTCTGTTTCATTTTTCTGTTTTCACTATTTTAGTTTTTGTCTTTTTCTTTTAGTTCTATCTTCTTTCTTTGCTATACTTTCTGATTTGTATTTTAACTGCGCTTTTTATATATCTCAATAAAAGTTTAATTAAAAAAAGAATGATTCTGGTGTACCCTTACTGATGGAAGCTGAATGAGTGATTCTGGGCCAGTTATTCACTCTTAGCACAATAGATGCTGGTGATAATTATTTATTTATTTAATTGGTTTATATGACCACCTAACCTGCAATTTGCATCTCTGGGTAGCTTATATAGGATTAAAACCTGAAAAAAACAAATAAGGAAAATACAAGGGAAAAAAAATATAACCGAGCCCAATCCTTGACAATTCAATTTCCAACCTTTATTGATGGACTCATCCAACATCCTGGCCCACTGCCCAGGGGAAATGCCAGATCTTCAAGGACTTAAGGAAGGCCAACAGGGTCAGGATCATGCAAATCTCAGCGGTTATGCTGTTCCAGAGGCAGGCATTATGACAGAGGGTGTATGTCACCTGGGGCCTGGCAGATGACACTGCTTTATAGACAGGACACAGAGCATGCCCAGTATGTTGGATCTGGTGGGACAATCAGTCAATTGGAGGTAGGTGGTCCCATAAGTAACCTGGCCCTATGCCATGAATTGCTGCATAGGTGATAACCAGCATCCTGAATTGTATTGAATTGTACTGAAAGCCAGTGCACCTTGCAGAGCAGTGGTGTTACTTGTGGTACACCAACAACTACCCATGCCACTGTATTTTGGACCAGTTGCAGCTTCTGGATGGTCTTCAAGGGCAGCTCCATTGAGAGCGCAGTAACAGTAATAAAATAATAAAAAACAATTAGATTACAGTTGTCTTTTTCTGTAAGGCAAGTGTTAGTTAAAACTGGACAAGCCTGTGACCTATTGGGTCATCCTTTGAGAGAAAGGTAGTGCAGTCTGATGTGACCAGAATGAACATTAAATTTTAAGCTGACCATATTTTGCTGGATGATCCCATGATCATCTAAGAAGAGTATATATCATCAATAGAAAAATAGTTGTAGTGGCAAACAAACTTCAACAATACGTCAGTATTTACTTACCTAAACAGATAAACAGAATGACCACAGGCAGTCAAAACATTGGGAGCGACTTCGGACTTCCTGCCAGCTTCCCTATTGATTTTGCTTATTGGAAGTTGGCAGGGAATGTCAGAAATCACAATCACATGACTGCGGGGATACTGCAACAGCCACAACTTTGTGGATAAAACTGGTCTGAACATCATGGAAATTTCAATTCCCCAGAAGTAATGGGTCCCGGATTTTTTGCACATTCTTTAAATTAGTGGATTTTAGGCACCTTGATTCAAAAATTGTTGTGGTATAACACACCATTTGGGCTACTTTGAAGATATAAAAAGATAAACACAATGAGAGTTTTAGTAGTATATAGATTTTTAATGTTGCTAATTCAGTCACCTACGTTACAACCGGATTATTGGTATATTATCTCTGAGGATATAAACGTATATGCATTTACCTGGGAATAAATCCACTGAATTCCTTTGGGTTTAAAAGTATGGGCAGACTCAGTAGAATTGGTTATTCTACTGAGTCTGCTGTTGTTGTTAGCCGCCCAGAGTCACTGGTCTGAGATGGGCAGCTATTTAAATTGAATAAATAAATCTATAATGATAGATTTCAAAAATTCAGTTGTGAACTGCATATAATATAATTGATATTATCAGAACGTCAGGCATGTAGGAAGAGGGATTGTTTTAGGATACACTAAGCATAAGAATCATCCCTGTATACATACACCTGCCAGTAGGCAGAAAAGAGGAAATGCATATTTATTTTTATTTGGTGTGCACTTTTATCTATGTCCATTACAAAACTTAGTTTCCCCATAGATTTTATTAAATTTGGTGAGTGACCAGCATAAAAAATGGAAAAGAAAAGAGAAAGAAAGGGTACAATAAAATAAAATATGTAAATATGATGTGAATAAACAGAATACAATAAGCAGTACGCACTAGTAAAGCTAAAATTCTTGAATAAAAAAATTATTTTCCCCATAACAATGACCCTGTGAGATAAGATGGGCTGAGAGAGCATAGCTGGCCCAAAGTCACTGATTGAATTTAGGGGTAAGAGTGGACTAGAGACTTTTGTCCCATTCCTGGTGCAGCATGTTAATCACTATGCTGTATTGGCTCTGATATTTGCAATATGTCAGCTATGTAAATTCATTACCATTCCCTAGAAGTAAAACTTTTTTGAAGAAGCATATCGATAATATTGTCAAGAGTTAGCGGTTCATGAAAAAAGTCTAGATGGCTGCAACTGCAAGATTTCAGCCATCATCTCGACTTTCTTTCATCCCCCTGCAGATGCCTCTGTTATTAAGCACAATTAAAATATAGCTCAGTAACTAGAACATCATATATTTTGTACACAGTCCATCTGTAGCCTAATTCCTGGCATTTCCAGTCAGCATTGGTAGGGCTAAGGAGAAGAAAATGCCAAAGCCAAAATTGGTTGTATTTACATGCCACCTTAATCTATAAACCATGGGTTACAGACTACAGTGGCTGGCTTCACAGAAGATGCTAAACCAAACAAACCTCATTTATGGTGTAACACATTATGTGAGCCAGTAAGTAATCAAGAGAGAAGTAGATAGATGCAGAGAAACACAGTTATAAGCAAAACAACATTTTCAAATGTTTGTTCCTAATGAAAATGTCTAGATCAAAGACAGTTTTCAAAATTGTGTTGTCGTCTCTGAAGTATTCTTTCAGTAACTATTAAGCTGTTATAGAACATCATATTAGCTTTCCTAATCAGAGTACCTGAAAGGCAGTGTGTTTCCTAGGAACTGAAGAAACTCACTAGCAAGAGCCCTAATGAATTACTTGGTCGCAACCACTTACTTGAGAATAAAAACAGGAAAGTGCTTTAACACCTTAAAACGAAACCAATTTATCATCTAAAGTTCATTTGTAAGATCATTGAGCTCAGTTCCCCAGATATAGGAGTCATCGAACATAATCCATGTGTTCCACGTATCCTATAAATATCCTTTGGAGCATCTTCTCAATCAGAGAGAAGATAGAGGTTGATGTTCCCTCAGATACATCAGGGATTATCTGCACTATCCAGTTGCCCTATTGCCAGAATAGATTAGCAATCACTTTTAGAGAGCAGCAAAAGACAACGTTGCCTTGTACACATCCCAATTAATTATAAATGTAACCTTTATGCAGATTTTCCTGTGGCAGTTTAGAAATACTCTTTTCCCCCTTCTTGCTTTGGGTCCTCCTTTCTCAGCAGCTCTCTTTGCTAAGAATGCTGTAGTAGCATAAGGGTGATAACATTTGCCTTACAAACCAAATGTTGCTGGTTCAAGACCCAGCAGAAACATTTTTTTTTAATTATTAGTTGTCATTCCCTGAGCTAGATACTTTTCCCTGTCATATTTTTTTTTTAAATGTCCAGCAATGCACCATTTCATCATTTTTCCCACATGAGGTGGAAGAGTTTCACCTGCCCATAGGGGAGTTGTCTAGTGGGAGGATGCGTTAGCCTGCATTCCAGATTGAATACTTTGTGAACTGTTGCCAAAGTGTCTCAGTCTGGACAAAATCTTCTTAAGCTGTTTTAGTATCAAGGAAATGTAAACATAGGACAGGAACAGCTTAAGGATGCAGTGTGGATTATGCCATAAAGTTCTGACTCTTGGCCTTATGGCCATAATAAAAGCTTGATTGAATGCCCAAGGGTAATTTTGTTGGCTCTTTGCTACAATATTTATGAATGAAAGGAAAAACTTGTGACAAAGATTAGTAATTTTGTGGAAATGTGAGACAATTAAATGGAGATAGCTGCATATCCTGAATTTGTAAATAGATTCTTGTCAGTGGATAGGAATCAACACAAATTTGTATTTAAATGCACGTTCTCCCTTTTTTCAGGTTAACGTCTTTGAAAATGTTTAGAAGTAACCAAAATATTGTGTAAGGAAAGAATTTTAAAAATTCTTTTGATCCAGTGGGTTTTACTGAAAATCTTGTTAAATAAATATGTCTATTTCTAGAGTTTATATGCTGCTCCAATTGAAACTGATCCTAAGTAGCTTATCATTTTTCTAAATAAAGTTGACATGTAGTTTAAAATTAAATGGAAATTATGAATGGTACTTTGTTCCAGAATACATAAATAATACTACTAGTGATAATAATTTCATAGAAACCTAAGTTGTACCAAATTCAATATTGTTTATGGTGATTTCTAGTGGCTCTTTCAACTTTCAGAAAGACTTATCCAGAAATTTCAGAACTAAATCTGGGGTCCTCTATATACAAATAATCTGCTAATTATTTTATTTCTTAAATTGGACCCTCCTATTCTGCAAGAAACTGTGCAGCTTTGAAATAGTGAGATATCAGGGAAGAGCTGAAATTTCGAAGGCTTTATTTCTCCATTTGGTCTAGTGTTACTATGAATTGTTCAAGGAACAATTGCTAAAAAGGGGGCATAGTTGATATTGTGGAATATCTCTTCTGGCAAAACTTAAACAGAGCATATTAATAACAAAAAATGGTAGGAAATACTTATTTACCTATAATACTTTTAAAATTGCTACTCGGTCTGTGTAGCTCAACAATAGTTCTACATCAGGAGTTCCATGTATCTGACTTCTGATGACATCATAATCAGTTCCAACTTTGAGTTACCTCAGACCGCTCCTGAGTATATGGTACACCACAACCACTGAGGGAAGCTGTGAGCATAAGCTGGATAGGAGGGCACTAAAAAGGGCACTTATTAGTCACATCAAGCATAGAATTCTGAAGAAAGAGCATCTAATATAAAGTCAGTAGGAAAAGGAATTATTTTTCTTAATTTTTTCTTGGACTGTATTTATTTGATATACTTTAATCTCCCAACCAGTTGAATAAGTTGTTTTAGCATATCAGTATAAGCCATGTACAATCTCTGATGCTTTACTGTAGTATTTGCAGCATCTTCTTAGAATATTATTTTTCTTTTGTATCCCTGCTTTTCCTTATATCCATCCCCTGAAAAATAAGTAGATGGTGGACATACGTAACTTCAGTGTTCAAATAATCACTGCTGTAGCGATAGATAGATAGATAGATAGATAGATAGATAGATAGATAGATAGATAGATAGATAGATAGATAGATACACATACACATACACATACACATACACATACACATACATACATATATTTGTATTCTTTAAAATCGGAAAGAAACCATCAGTTGATGGCTTGCAGGTATTAATTCTGCCAGAATTGTTAAGCAGTATGTTGTATATTTTACTGGACATTGTTAAACTATTATAGTTTCACTTTGTCTTCTCTCCTCCATTTTATCTTTCTAATCTAAAAATACTCCCAACAACATTAACTTTTCTGATGTACAGGAACAAATGCAACTAGCAATTCAATTACAAACATATAACCTGAAACAGAACTAAACCATGAGCTTTCTTGGTCTTCAGTGACATCATAAAGACATAGCTTGAATAGAAAGGCAGGTTATAAATAATTTGGGGAAAGACTGGAAATAATAATTTTTGTAAAATTCAATTTTTAGAATTGGTTGCTAGCAAGTTTGCAGTTTTATTTTTAAACATTCTGTTTGAATCAGTTTCCTATGGCAAAGAGAGAAAAGTTAGATAGCTTTGGTGCAGATATATGAATTGGAGTTTTCATATAATTTTTTAATAGCAGGAAAAAGTACTTGTCTGTGGAAGTGTCTTCAGGTTTACTCTCCAACCTATTTTTTGATACTGAGTTGATATTGAGTGCTACATATAGCACTCTTCAGGTTTATTCATATATTTCTTCCCCATATCTCTGCCTATTGCTCTCTTTGTGTTTTACAGACACATACACATGTGCACGTGCACACACACACACACAAACTGTTTCTTTTGGGATAAGCAGTATTACACAAAGCACAGAAAGTAAAAAAGAAATAAGAAACCAGTCTAGTTTATACCAACACCATTGACTATACCTCTCCTTACCTTTCTGTTCCTACAAACCATCCATTTTTCTATTAAGCCCATACACTGCTTCAAAAATTGTGTTTTGTCATCAGCTGCATTCAGCCACAACTCTCAGTCTTTCCTTTTTGATTGACCATTTACTCTTCTTTCATATGTTTATTTTGCAATTCAATCCTCATTCTCTATGCTGTATAATTAAGCCATGCCACAGAGTAGACCGTTCTAGCCTAAAACATGCCTGTTCATCTTCAGTATAGTTGTTTTACTCCATTCAGACAGTTTCCAATATAGATATTACTAATAACATTCAGCAAATGTATTTATTTATGGTTAGGTATATCTAATTTATTATTTTTTATTCATTTCGTTGATAATTTTTAATCCCTAATCTTTGGGCATACAAGCAGTTTACTTTATTATGGGTACTTTTATGCCACTTCATTCAGGTGAATCTAAGTGGCTTACTAGTATAATAAAATTAGACAACCCATGACCCATTGAGTCATTGTTTCAGAGATACTTCCTTATCTAAACAGAGAAAGAAAATGACCAAGGGCAAAACAGCAGTGGGAGTGTGAGCGACTTGCAGCTTGCTTCTGGTTTCCTCATTGACTTTGCTTGTGGGAAGCTGGCAGAGAGCATCGGAAATCTTCCTTCCTTTTCTTCCTTCCTTCCCTCCCTCCCACATGTAATATAGGCTTGGAGCATTTGCCCTCATGTCATGATCCTCAGGAGAGCCCCTGTGAAGCCACCTCCTCCTCCTCAACTGATCCGTGGAACTGCCTGCCACTCTGCTGGGGGGAGGTGGAACAAAGGGAGCTGCAGACCATGAGGAAAACTGCATCCTTGTTCCCCGTTCTGGTGTGTCCCCAAGGGCCCCGTCCCTCAAGGGAAGAAGAGGGCTCACCCATCGACCACCGGTGTCCCCAGCAGACATCCAAGCCACTCCCTCATCTTTCCCTCAATACCCACAGCTGTTAAGAGATTTCAGATTTTGGCCTCAGTTCCAAAGCAGCCAATCTCTGCTCACCCATCAGACCTTGCCACCAACCAATTGGGCACAGGGGACAGAGGGATGCAAGAAAGAGGTTGGGGATTCCTCCCTCCCTCCCTCCCTCCCTCAATTTGTACATATAATATAGGCTTGCACCATTTGCCCTCCCCTCACAACTGTCAGGAGAGCCCTCGTGAAACCACCTCCTCAGCTGACCAGTGGAACTGCCTGCCACTTTGCTGGGGGGAGTTGGAACAAAGGGAGCTATGGACCATGAGGAAAACTGCAGCCCCACTCCCCATTCTGGTGAGTCCCCAAGGACCCCCTCCCTCAAGGGAGGAAGATGGTTCATCCATCAACCACTGGTGCCCCCCAGCCAGCTCTATATCACCAGCAGGCATCCATCCTCATCCTTCTCTCAATGCCCACAGCCATTAAGAGATTTCAAATTTCTGCCTCATTTCAAAAGCAGCCAATTGCCACTCATTCATTGGACCTTGTCGCCAGCCGATTGGGTGCCGGGGACAGAGGGAGGTGGGAAAGAGGTTGGGGATATACTCATGATGATCACGGCAGTGCAGCAGCATAGCAGTGCTGAAGCAGCCACAAATTTCCCAAATTTCAATCTCATGGGAGTAATGGGTCCTAGATTTTGGATGCATTCTGTAAGTTAGCCCATTTGAAGTACATGGTTCAAAACTGTTGCCCTATGATGCACCGTTTCACCCAGTTGAAAGTTACAGCCATGAAAGTTTTAGATGTATATAGATATATAATGTATGTCCAAATAATAGCAATGCAATCTATAAAATCATAGTATTCATTCCAATTAATTCATAAAGTGAAAATAAGTAATAGTGCCACATTCCTGGTTCCCAAATGTCTGCTTAAATAAATATCTGCCTAAATAACCAAGTTTTTAACAGCTTTTTAAATATTAACAGTGAAGGTACAGCTTCTATTCTTAAGGAAAGCTGGAGCAGGGCTGGAACAGAGAATGTATCTGGTCCCCTCCTGCCATATCTCATGAAGAGCAGAATCACTTAACAAGTGCTCTGTACCTGCATACAGTACCTCATTTTGATCTATATATATAAATAAGGTTGTTAATGTAGATGCTTACCAATGAATGTTAACTGTTACAGAATGGATAGGAATGTGCTGTATTCCTATGTGACTTGATAACCTCCCATAGCAATAGTAAATATGACACATACTAAAAATAGTTCAGTCGCCACTCCTGTAACAAGCATATGAGTGACAACTATTCCATTCACTGATCGTTGACTCACTTTTTAGGTGAAGTAAATGAAAGTACATATTACTCAGTGCACACTGCTCCCTGTTAATGACTATGACTAAGCTAACTCTTCTCATTTTTCAGTTAGGTACAACCCAACTGTATTAGGTTGATATAGTGTGACTATATCAAGCAGTCCCAATTGGCAATAGATCTGACCAGTTTTAACCCAACTGAAGTTCCCAGATCACTTCCAAAGTAAGCCAGTATATAACTGGGACATCTATAACTGCTGCTGGGAAGTTTCTCCTAGCTAATTCATTGGTACGGACAGAAGGACGTTTGAGCAGTAGAAATTATTTTAAGCCTCTAGTTACTGTACTAGACATAAGAATGCCTTTAGGAGGAGTACAGCATTTTCTAGAAGAGGACAAACATCACTTTACTAGACAAAAGAATCACAAATAGTAACGCTGTCTGCTGTTAATTTTTTAGCCTTCATGCAGTTCCTTTTCCTGCCCAGGCAATGGTACAAAACACTAGTTGCTTTCACCTTAAATGAAAAAGAGGTAAAGCTGAGTGACTTCTGCATATTGTATTAGTGTATCCCCTAATCATCTCTCTCAATGTCTGTTTCAATGGTTTTGTGTAGATGCTAAAAAGTTTAGGAGATAAAATAACTATCATGGACCAGAACAATACTGGCACCATCTTTTGTAATTTCAAAAGATGGTGCCAGTATTGTTCTGGTTAGGTCCATCCAGGTAAGCCTATGCTTACTCTAGTATAATGCAGATGCTTTCAATTTATACCTCCCCGTTGATGGGATGCAGGGGACAAAAAAATTGAGAGGTAGTTTTTAGGTAGAGATCCTATCTTATGTAGAATACCATGAAAATGATTAGGGTAAAACTGAGCTTTGGTTGTACTTATGGCACCATGGCCACAAGAAAGGAAGATGACAGAAAGATACTATATCAGGTTTATAGACAGAAAGAAATTGAAAAAAGTAATCAATGACAGCAAGGATCAGTTAAAAGAAGCAGAGAAAGCAGAGAAGTGTGATCTTGAGGAAATTTTTTTAAGTGTTTTAGAATGAAGATGGCTAAAAGAGTAAAACTAATTAAAAAATAAAAGTGATAAAATAATTTCAGATGGAACTGAAATGAGGAAATGCTGGAAGGAGCATTTTAGTATGTTTGGGAATAATTGTGGAATGTCAAAGAGAGGAATTTAAAACTTGCTATATATGTTAGCATCCAAGAACCAACTGATGAAAGATGAGTAATAAATGCTTCATGTTGAGAAATAGGAAGGATGCAGGTGTAGATAGTATAGCAACAATGTTAAAATATAAACGTTTGTTTACTGTGCACCTATATAATATGTTTGTGTGTGACACAGAAACCAGAACAAGTAGATGAGTTTATGTAGCTTGGTAAAAAATATATTAAATATGAAGAAATGAAGATATTGTAAGATATGCAAATACTGCTAGAAAGATAGTGAATGATATCTGGCCTGTTGCGACAAAAGAATATTTGTCAAAAGACGTGAAAATGTATATAACAGCTTGCTTCTGCCTATTTTTCTATATGGAGAGAGTTCTGAGAAGAAACATGAAAGTTGGATGCAACAGAAATTAGATATTTAAGAAGTGTGTTGGCAAAATGGGAAGAGGTGAGGTCAGGAATGAATGGGTGTTTAGTCAATGTTGATTGAATACAAAGTGGGCATCCAGTGCAAAAGAAGTATATTGTGGTAGTTTAGTCATGTAGAAAGAATGAATAAAGATCAAATTACAAAACAAACATATGAAGACAGTGTGAATAGACTAAGAGAAGGGGGAAGATAAAGAAAGTGCGGTTGGAGGAAGTTGTTAATACCCTCAAGAAGAGGTGAGATGGCAATGAAATAATACAATAATAATAATAATAATAATTATTATTATTATTATTATTATTATTATTATTATTATTATTATTGTATTTTTATCCCATCATTTTTATATATAACTCAAGGTGGGCTAAGAGAGAGTGACTGGCCCAAAGTCACCAGCCAGCTCTCATTTATATTGAAATGGTGTGATGGAAGCAAGAGTGGTTTGCAAGAATACAAAAATATTTTCTTTGGATTACTATGTCTTCCTTTTTTTACCATGCTTAGCTTGCTTACCTCAAAATGGAATAGTTTACAGGCAGTTCTCATTTAACAACCACTCATTCAGTGACTTTTCGAACTTACGATGGTGCTGAATGAATGGTATTTATGATTGGTCCTTGTAGTTACGTCCGTTGCCGTGTCCCTGCAGTCACATGATCGCAATCCAGGCACTCGGTGACTGGCTCACAATTACAACACTGCAGCATCCCATGGTCATGTGATCGCCATTTTCGACCTTCACTGCTGGCCTTCAACAAGTAAAGTCAATGGGGAAGCTGGTAGGAGGTTGCAAATGGCGACCACATGATGTCGCGCTTAACAATGTCACATCATTCACTTAACAGCAACCAGAAGTGCCAGAACTGCCATTGCTAAGTGGTGTGGTCACATGACATTGCACTTTATGACCGCAGTGCTCAATGATGGAAATTCTGGTCCTAACTGCCATTGTTAACCGAGGGCTACCTGTAATGGGTTTGTACAGCATATCCATGTCTCAGTTCAGATAGCCTATCTAGAAGCATATATGGTTCAGGGTATTGTGAGAGGAAAAATTTAGTAGCCTTCTATAAGTTTTAATGTTAGTTTTGATTGCATTTACTAAAGCCAAGATAACTGAAATGTGACCTGTATGGCAATGACTAGAAGTAAGAGGAACTTGCAAAATGAAGGAAATTGCAAATTTATTGATGAGAACAGAAGTGCCAGGGACAGGGCACTGGGACGTGCTGAACTTTGTTCTGGGAATGATCTCAGAATCATAATTGTGGTTTGCGGTTTAAAGGGATAAAAAGGATGACATCCAAGTAAACGACGCCTCTTGGTCAAGCTGTCTACCTGACAGCTCAGTCAAGTTGGTCATTGCATTGCAATGTGAATCTAAGTACATACCTTGTATGTTATTGGTTGAACTTTACTTGCTTGTTGAACTAACATTTAATAAAGAACTAAAAAACTAACATTTTTAGAACTTTGAAGTAACTTGTTTTATGGTGTGTCTGCCTCCCGTGTTTAATGTGGTTTTTCCCCTGTCAGTATCGAAGTATGGCACGGATTACAAAGGCAGATACACCTTGCAAGAAATCCTCCCTGTTTCTACTCTTTAGAATCTCAGTTTGCCATGCCAAGGTTCTTGAACCTTGAGTGTGTACTTCACTTATAATGGTGTACATTAATCATTTGTGTATCAGTTTACTGTTTTTCTGTTATAAAATGAAACAGTGATTTATAGCTAATGTTTATAGATTATAGTACAAAGCAAAGTGCTTGGTTTGAGGTAAGGCTTCTCTCTGCCTTGACCTGATTCTATTCTCCAATGTCTTGAAAGCTGTACTTGGAGATCCGTCATTTGTCCTAAAATAGCCTATGGCCAATGCAAAAGCACAGCGCAATTGCCTTCCATTTTTTTTATGCCTGAGTATCTAAAAAAAAATGCTAGGTATGTATATTAAGGCAACAGTTATAAAGAGGCTTGCAAAAATCATTTTGTACTGTACAATATAAGGACATAACAAATCCAATTAATAGTAACAGTGGTCGTTTCCATATTTATTTATTTAAGCTTATAGCATCACAGTCTGATGACTCTCAACATCTTACAGAGTACATAATATACAAAAATGAAAACATCTATGGTATGATTAAAAATAAATAATATCATAAAAACCCCAAGTACAAAGAACAAAGAAAAAATAAAAAGAGGACACAATGTTTAAATTAAGAGAATGCACTCTTTTTTTAGCATTCCGTTTTTACTATTTTCTTGAAAGCCAGCAGAGAGGGTGTAAGTCTGATCTCTATAAAGAAGACATTCCAGAGCATTGGCATGGTCATAGAAAAGCAATGCCTTCTAGCCTTGGCCTCTCCCTACCTTTTAGTAGTGTGGCCCTACAAGTGTCTCCTTACAGGATCTAGTGGGTCAGGGTGATTCTGATTGGAGCAGGCTGTCCCAAATGCTAAGTCATGAAGAGGCTTATCAGTCAACACCAGTACTTTAATTTTACCCAGAAACCAACCGGCAAACAATACAGGGATTGCAGAATTGGTGTTATGTGTTCCCAATGCCAAGAGTCAGTAAGTACACAGGCTGCTGCATTCTAGACTAGTTGCAGTTTCCAAATAATCTTTAAGGGCAGTCCCGTGTAAGGCACATTGCTGTAGTCCAAGCTAGCGGTAGTGAGGATGTGAGTTACTGTAGCTGGTTCCTCCTAAACCAGGTAAGGTTGTAACTGATGCATCAACTGAAGCTAGACAAAGGCCCTTCTAGCCATCGTCTCCACTTGCTGTTCAAGCAGGAGCTGTGAGTCCAAAAGGATCCCCAAATTGTCAGCATGCTCCTTCATGGGTAGTGTTTGCCCATGCAGAGGTAACACTGGCATTGACAGAGAATTCTGTTGTACAAACAGCAACTCCCTTTTACTTGGGCTCACCTTCAGCCTGTTCTGTGCCATCCGGACTTTTATTGAATTTTACTTTTGTAAAGTATTTTTAACATAGATTTACAATTATTCTAACTGTCTTATTTTTGTAGTTGTGATATCCTGTTGGCAGATTCTTTTGTTTACACTGGTATGAAAACAGATGTAAGCCACATTAAATACTTACTGTAAACCATAGTGACTAGAACATTTGGAGCATATTCCTTTGACTGCTTGCTTGATCATATTGTTCATGGTAGTCCTGCTGCCCCCTTCCTTGTAGTGAGCGTGAAGGCTAGAGCAAGTCTAAGTGGGGATATTTAATATATTGGAGTATTTTTCTTTTGTAAATATTCCTTATGTCATAATTAATCATTTCTAAAATCACATTCTAAAATTTAAAAATTATAACTGCATGAAAGAATGCAAATCTATAGACTTCTCCCCGTCTTTTTAAAAAAAACAAACCTTTTCTGTATTGCGCAGAGGATAATCTGACTAAGTGCTGGACAACGAGCCTTCTCTCAAGGGGAAGAGACTTGTAAGTCTGAGACCACATACAGGTTACATTAAAAACAAATAGCAGTTCGTGGCTTGTCCTTTCGTCTAATGGATTTTTTCCCTGTTTATTCAATCCTAATGCAGGAAGTATAGAAGAGCTGACTTGTATTTCTGACAGGGATGAAGGGGGGAAAAGCCTCTCCCCTCAGTTGATATTTTTTTGGCCAAAGGATGAGTCCAAGTTGTCTTATAGTGTAAGACATATATTGTCTGGGTTCATACAAAACAATAAACCAAAGTCTAAACATACATTACTTGATTGACTAAGCAACAGTTGGCTGCATTTGCACAAATACTAAGCCTTAAATTATGGTT
Source organism: Python bivittatus (assembly GCF_059951505.1). NCBI lineage: Eukaryota > Metazoa > Chordata > Lepidosauria > Squamata > Pythonidae > Python > Python bivittatus. The sequence continues at coordinate 37,888,140 of NW_028277034.1, read as the reverse complement.
TACAAAAAACCAACATGTTAGATCAAGAACCATTAAGCCACATTCTAGCTTAGCGCATCAAATACTATTTGGTTTATCTGTGCATGTAACTCCAACGAGAATTCAAGCCAGATTGTCTAAACTTTTATGAACATTGTTAATTGAACCAAGGAGTCATCACTGAATTCATGATGCCCTACTCCTTTGCTTATTATCTGCATCAGGCAAGATGATAGAAGTGCTAAATCAATGGATGAAAGCTAAGAAACCAAAGCTAAATTATAACAAATGAAAGCAGTGTGGGTAGGTGGTTGCTGAGTCCTGAAATAGATGTTCTAGTTCTTATGGTTGAGATTACACTTTACCCTGAAGGAGCAAGTATTTAGTCTGGGGTGTTTTTTGCTCCAACATCACTTCAAATGAAATTGTTCTCAGCTTAGAGCACTATCTACAGTTCTCCATAGAAGGGGGGGGGGAATATGGTAGTTCAGATGCTAGCATCCTCCAGGTTGGATTATTTGAGATGTTCTCTCCTTGAAAATAGTGCAGAAGTTTCAACTTGTATAGAACGTGGCAGCTAGAATTCTGTTAAGTTTACCTAAATATAGCCACGTCACATTGATTAGAGAATTATATTTACGCAATACAATTTAAGGGTCTGCTTACCATAAAACTATTTAGGCTGAAAGATCTGGAGGCATTCATACTTCCATATCAATCTGCCCATGCATTAAGATTTTCAAAGAGAATTCCTTCCTGCAATCCATCAGTTGGAGAACAACTTTCATCATTTATAGAAGAAATGGCTGTGGCAAATTGGTGGCAAGTTGCTCCTCCAACTTTGAGCCCTTGTTCTGAAGATATAATTGCTTTCTTTTGTAGCATTAAACTAAACATATTCCTGTTTGCTCAGGAATTTAATTAGTCGGTGTCTTTGCCAGAATTACTCTTATTTTATTATTTGTGTTTCATGTGCACCATCTTAGGAATAAAGAGACTTTATGCATTTTAAATATAAGTAATGCTAATTGACTTACTTGATATTTTGACAGCTAAGGATTAAAACAATAATTGGTTATAGCCACAATGAAAACAGATAATTACTTTATTAGAAAAGGTTGGCTGCTCCCCATCCCTTAGCAATTAAATATATCATACTTTTCCTTAACAAGACTGAATAAATAAGCATCAACTTAACTTTCCCATATTACAATTTAACTAGTAATATTTTATTATATATCACTTTTTTATAGTACAGTGTGATCCACATGTGCATATATGTATGTCTAACAATGTGGATTTTTTACAAATGTTGATTACTGTATATTAAATTTAATTGCAGATGGCATGTTGATGATCCTTCAAAGAAAAATCTACCGAAGAACCAAACCTGTAACTGAAAGTGGGACCTACAGTTTCTGTACGCTTTGTTAAAAGAATAAAAGTGGGTGAAAGTACATGAGGAAGACTTGAAAAAAGAAGTGGAAGATATTTTTGGAAACCAGACTAGAATCCATTAATTTTCTCATACACATTAAACCTGATGGATACCATAGAGACAGCAAAGCTTGAAGAACATATGGAAGGCCAGTCCAGTGAAACTTCCAATGGTTATGCTCAACCTGCTCTCAGTGTTGGTGAGGAAAGCAAGAATGGCAGCAATAAACCAAAGGCTTTATCCAGTGGTTTGCTAAAAGGTGCTAAAAAGTATCCAGACTATATACAAATTTCCATTCCCACTGAATCTAGAAACAGATTTCCTTTAGAATGGTGGAAAACAGGCATTGCCTTTGTATATGTTTTCTTCAATTTAATTTTAACAACTGTCATGATCACAGTGGTACATGAGAGAGTACCTCCCAAGGAGCTCAGTCCTCCATTGCCAGATAAATTTTTTGATTATATTGATCGTGTGGAATGGGCTTTTTCTGTATCAGAAATAAATGGAATTATCCTTGTTGGAATATGGATAATCCAATGGCTGTTTCTTAAATACAAGTAAGTACCTCTTTTGCTTTGATTTTTCTTATTATGAAAATTGAGAACTGTGGATGTTTTAAAATGCACTGTATACAATGATCTATAGACTTGTGAAATCAGTAGGTTTGAGATGCTAACAAAGATTTTTGCAATTGCAATAATGCAATCGTAGAAATAAAGAATCTGCATCCTGAGTGAGTGTCAATATATAGCAAATACTTCCAAGATGGAGGAATGTGGGCAATAGTATGCTAACTGGCTAGGTAATTTATAGATTATGAATTCTAATTTGCACAGAATAGGATTAGCAGATTTGTATAAAATTGGGCTTTGCTTGTATCTGTGGCATACTAGATGGAATGTGCTGAAACTGACCACTACTATACTTATCAAACTAAGTCTGGGAATCTAGTCTACATACTTTATTTATTTATTTATTTATTTATTTATTTATTTATTTATTTATATGATGTAGAAATGGATATAGATATATTAATATATAAAATAAAGCCTTAATTGACAGGAGCCATGATGAGTGGCAGAGGTCAGTTAACTACTGTATCTATGATCCTATTTATGATTATCATGGCATGTGACAAGTTGTGACTTGGAATGTAAGAAAAATAAATGATAATGGGCATGAATTAATAGATTAAATTAAAGAAAAGGATATATTGTGGGTCTGTGAAGCTAAGAGAAAGGGGAAGGATGTAATTGAAATGAAAGTGATCTATCTAGAGGGGTGGCATTGATGAATCCATGCAGGGACCTGAATGTGTAAGTTTAATTATGAATGAAATGGCTAAATGTATTGAAAGTATGAGTTGGTATCATCTAGATTGTTGTGGGTTCATGTGAAAGTAGAAATCTATAGGTTGATGACAGTTGTAGTGATAATGGAAGAAACAGATGAGTCTGAGAGAAATTATCCAAGATTCCAAATGAATGCAATTAGGTGGAAAACTATTTTTCGGGGTAACATGAATGGATGAGAAGGAACAAGACAAGAGAACACAGATTAAGTGATTGAGCCATTTGGAGACCCAGATATGGTGACTGGTGAGTAGCTTCTTAGAGAAAGGTATATTTTGTTTATATCCATCTAAAGTGGTTTAGATATAAGGCTATTTATACATACTGTACATGTGGCAAAGGAATGAATATGGGTAATGGGAAGTTCTGAATGTAGAAAAGTGTTTTGGTAATATCAAGAATTGAAGAAATAGATATGGAAAGGCAAGAAGTGAAATAAGAGAGTGAAAGTAGAATGACTGTAGGAACAGAAGGTACAGATTGCATATAAAAAGTATTAGAAGATAGAGCAATCCATGAAAAGAATAGATTGAGTCAATTATTTCTAAAATAATGTGGAAATAAGTAAAAAGGAATGGAAACTGCTTGGGAAAGATTAAAAGAATTATGTTACAGAGTGCTACAGAAATACTATATGTAGAATTACAGTAGTAGAAGGTGTTATTTATTTATTTAAATTTATTATAGCTGCCCACTCCCATACATTCTGGGCAGTTTACAAATAAAAAAAAAATTAAAGCAATTAAAAACATACAACAACACAGGCAGCCTGGCCTAAAATCATAGCAATAACAAATCAAACTGTGATGGAATGGACTTACGAAGGCCATGCTCAGGGAGATAAGCATGTTCTTAGCTCCCAACAGGAGCGTGGGACATTCAGGAAGATGAGGCTGGCACCTCCCTAAGGAATTCACGGTGTTGTGGCTGGCTGGCTGGCTTGGGAACTTGGGTTCAGTCTGGTGAGATTCTGTCTTGAGGTGGAAGCTAATAAACGCAGCAGAACTGTGTTTGCATTGTCTCGTGGAGTTCTTTGGGCTGAACCTGACACAAACCAAACCAGAGGCTTCCCAAACACATTAACCCCAGGCCTGAGAACAAAAGAACTTTTCAGAATCCCAGGAAAGAGGGTACTGCCCATATCTCTGGGGGATGCTGTTCCAGAGGGCGGGGGCCAGACAATGGATGCTTCCTCGGTTCTATAAATTGACAGTGTTTAATAGAAGGGACCTGGAGGATACCCACTCTACTGAAAGATACCGGCAGGCAGAAACAGTTGGAGATAGGCAGTCCCTCAGGTATCCAGGCCCCATGCCATGAACACTTTATAGGTAACAACCAGCACTTTGAATTGCACCTGGAAGGTGACTGGCAACCAATGAAGCTCATGTAGCAGCGGTGACACATGGGCATACCGAGAGGCACCCATTATTGCTTGTGCCGCTGCATTTTGTACCAGTTGTATCTTCCAAATAGTTTTCAAGGGCAGCATCATGTACAGCACATTGCAGTAATCCAGCTGTGAGATGACCAGGGCATGAGTAACTGTCTGAAGGGCCTCCTGGTCGAGGAAAGGGTGCAAATGGCACACAAGATGAACCTGTACAGAGACCCTCTTGGCCACAGCTGTCACTTGCTCTCCAAGCGGTAGCTGTGAGTCCAGAAGGACCCCCAAGTTACACACTAGTCTAGTATGGGGAAGTGCAACCCCATCCAAGATCAATGATGGAAATGTCCATGACTCGGGGGGGTCAAACAGCCACAGCCACCCAGTCTTGTCAGGATTGAGCCGAAGTCTGTTCCACCCCATCCAGACCTGAACAGCCTCCAGACACTAGTTAGTACATCAACAGCTTCGCCTGCATAACCCAGGACTGAGATATAAACCTGGGTATTGTAGCATACTAATGATTCTGAATCCCAAACTGATGGATGACCTCACCCAGAGGCTTCATCTAGATGTTCAACAGGAGAGGGAAGAGCATCGAGCCCTGAGGTACCCCACAAATGAGGGGCTGTGGGCATGACCTCTCCCCCCATCAACCCCAACTGAAGCCAAACACTGAGGAAGGAGACAAGCCACTGCAACACTGTGCCTCCTACTCCTAACCCGTGCACCATTGATACTATAGTCAACAGTATTGAAAACCTCTGAGAGATCGAGGAGAACCGGGATGGATCACTCCATCCCAGCTCTGCCTAAAGTCGTTGACAAGGGCACCCAGCACTGTTTACATACTGTACCCTAGTCCAAAACCTGACTGAAACAGGTCCAGATAATCCATTTCCTCCAAGATCCTCTGTAATTGTTGTCTGAAAAAGGATGCTTGGTGAAATGACAAAATGAAATAGGCTGTGGATGAAAAAAAAATGGCTATTGCTGCAAAAAATGAGAATGAGAGAAAAATAAAAGCGATGAAATAATTTCAGATGAAACTGAAGTGGGGTAATGCTAGGAGTAATTTATAGATCAGTATGAGAAAAAATAATGATATGTTAAAGAGTGGAATTGAGGCAAATTATATAAAAGTTTGTGTCTAAAACATTTGAGGAAAAGGAAGTCATAAATGCTGGGAGTATGTTGAAAAATAGCAAAGGTGCATTTGATGATGATGATGATGATGATGATGATGATTTAAACTTGTATGCTGCCTGACTCTCAATAGCTGGGCAGATGCATAACCGGAGCAATGTTAAAATGTTGGTGTGGTTTGCTTAAGGAGTGGTTGTGTCAGTTGCTTATCACACATGAAAACTGCATCTGTGCTTGATGATTGGAAGAATGCCATTACTGTTCTCCCTATACAAAGGGAAAGGTAGCAAGAGTAAATGCAAAAATATATTTAAAAAAAAATAAACATAAGAAACTCTGGCAAATTTTTGAAAGTTACGAGAGGTGACAGTTAACAAAATTTGACAAGCGCAGTATGGCTGCATATGGCAGGAGTATATATGCAAGCAACATTTTTGTTCTCAAGTTCATTGAGAAATATGTACATGTGAAAAAGTTTATCATAGGTTTGTTGATTTAGAGAAAGCATATGATAATATGAGTAGGCTTGGAGTATTGAATGTTTTGCATGAATATGGAGTGAAAGTTGATTGCTGATTACTGTAAAAGCAGTATATTATGGTAGTGAATCATGCAGGAACGTTTATTGGATGTGTGATGGCCCTTTGTTATTTATTTACGTAAAAATGTATAAGAAATGTTTGTAGGGTAATTAGAGTTAAGTTGGTTGGGTACATGGACATGCATGTACTTTCATATGCAGATGATGCTGTATTATTAACTGTGAACTCAGATGATTTGCCATGAATGTTAGATTGTATGATGCAACAAGGATAGATCTAAATATTAATGTTCTGAAGATGAAGGTAATTACATTTGACAGGGAAAATACAATGAGCAATTATAAGTTACACATAAATGGCAAAAAACTAGAGCAGAAAGATGAATTTGTGTACCTTAGTAAATAAGGTGGAAAAATGAATGCAGAAATGATAAGATGTGGAAATGCTGGCAGAAAGGGAATAGATAATTTGTGGTCTGTTGTGAGAAATGAATATTTGCCTAAAAAAGGCAAAAATAACTCCAGTATATAGAACCCACTTAAATTGGGTATGTCAACAGAAACTTGAAAGTAAATTGAATACAATGGGAACAAGAGACCTAAGTGTATGTGATAAAACAAGAAGAGAGATGGTCAAGAATGAATGGGTGTTTAATGGAATACAAAAATGAGTAACAATTTGAAAGGAGTACTTTGTGGTAGACTGGTCTTATAATGAATGAAGATTGAATTCCAAACGAATATATGAAGGAGGAATGGATGATCCAGCAGGTGGGGAAGAGAAGACCAAGAGAATTGTGCTTGTTGAAGTTGATGAAGTAATCAAAAATAAAGAATGGGGAAGTTTAAAGAAAAAAAAGTGAATGTATGAAGCAATGCATGGATAGGGTGGAAACAAGGATTGTTTACAAGAGTAGAAAGGTATAAATAGTGTAGTGCAGGGTTCCTCAACCTCAGTAACTTTAAGATGGATGGACTTCAACTCCTAGAATTCCCCAGCCAGCCATGCTGGCTGGGGAATTCTGGGAGTTGAAGTCCACCCATCTTAAAGTCCACCCATCTTAAAGTTGCTAAGGTTGAGGAACCCTGGTGTAGTGAATGGTTTTGTTTTAGCTATATTTCCTTTCCTTTCCTTATCTCATGCCTATAATTTCTTAGCTTTACTGTTACTCCCATTCTGCATTTTGCATAATTTGCTTACCCTGAAATGAAACATGATGGATATGTATGCAACTATGTGTTTAGTAATAAAGAATTATTGTCGCCTGATATTTTGTAAATAAGTCTTGTTTCCACATTAAGATATCTACTAATAATAGAATATGGAATTGTGTTGATACAAGTTGATTTCTTATGAAAGTACAGACTATTTGAATTAAGCAAAGATGATTTAGGCTGCAGTGTGTACAGCTGGACATTTAACTGGGAGTATATCTAGTTCTGACTGCCGTAGAACTCGTTGCTGGACAGATTTCAGTAGCATTATACTGTTAATTTTAAAGAAAGTGAGCATAATTACCAGTAGTAGTCCATGCCTGGTTGTGTCACAGTTCATATTAATTAAAATCCTCATAAAAAGAACAGTTCACTGATTACAGGCACATGGAAGAAGAGATGATAAAACTTGCACCAGTGTTAGTTGTATAGGTACCAATATAATTTTCCACTGGTTGCCTAAACTCTTCCTCTGTATAAATATTAGCAGGGATGCGTGGAGCTTTAAAATACTGCTTTGCCTCAATGAAATTCTTGTTGATTAAAGAATGTCTTTAAAGCACTCCAATGAAGTGAAAAGACCTCCCTGCTTCACTTCATCCAACAAATGGGGTTGCATACAGTATATGGAAAGAAGTCCCACTGATCAAAGCAAGGTGACTGATTGTTCCCATCTCAACACTTTGGGGAGACAGGGTGCCTCAAAACAATGAGGTATGAAGTGGCGCCTGCAAGGAGCACCTCACTAAAGCAGAGTAGCAAAACTTCAAAAGTGTAGCAGGTTTTTCTTCTCTCTGAAAGGTTTTTTGTCACTTAAAAGCTAAGCCTATGCTGAGTATGCACGCTGCTAATTTTTGACAGTCCGAAATTCTACCGTGAAATGCTCAGGTGTCATTTTATATTACTGCACTATCTAAGAGTTGTGCTGTGCAAAACAAGTCCAGTGTTGTGGTTTACACAGCAACCAACCAAGTATAGAAGGAAGGTACTACTGTAGATTTTTTCTCACCCTTCTGAAACAGATGTAGGTAGTCCCCGGGTTAAGAATGCCCGGTTTACAGATGATCCATAGTTAAGAACGGAGCCTACTGTAGCAAAATTTGAGTTAAATACACAATGATTTGAGTTAATTACACAATGGTTCGAGTTAATTACACAGTACTACTGATACAGTATTATACATTAATAATGTTCCAGCTTACATACAAATTTGACTTCAGGGCAGACCTTGGGAATGGAACGCATTCTTAAATTGGGGACTACCTGTATAACCAGGACTTAACTTTGGAGCAGGCAGTGGTTCTTAACATTTTTCATGAATTTTATTCTGCTGTGCTATAACTGCCATTATAACAGTTTTTTTTTTTTTTCATAGACACGTACTGATATCATAATGGCTCAAGAATTCTTTCCTCAATATGTCTGTGTGTATATATATTTCAGATCAATAGTAGGACGAAGGTTCTTTTTTATATTGGGAACTTTGCACCTCTATCGGTGCATTACCATGTATGTCACCACTTTACCTGTACCCGGAATGCATTTTCAGTGTGCTCCAAAGGTAAATATATTAGCATTTTGTTACTGCTGTTTTTAATAGTTTCATAGATATCATTATATTATTTACGTCATTTGTATGCCTCCCAATCCTGAAGGCTTTCAAGAAAGACAAAACAGCCCCCTCCATATACATTTTTTAAAATGGCAAAATCAAAATATGAAAAACAGAGAAAAGAAAAGCTATGTGCTCACAAATCACAGTTCCAATCAGAGCATCCCTTCTGCCTGAGCTATGGAACAGATAAATTTTGACAGCTTTCCTAAAGCTCAGGAGGGGCAGGGGTGCCCTGAATCTCCACCAGGAGGAGTTTCAAAGGGCGGGGGGGCGGGGGGGGGAGAGCTATCAAAGCAGCCTGCTTCCAAGGCCTTCTCAGATGGCAGTCTCAAAAAGATAATAACCAGGAGAGAGTTGACCCTGTTCAGCCCTATCTATCTATCTATCTATCTATCTATCTATCTATCTATCTATCTATCTATCTCAAGGCGTTAAACATACCAATATTCCTTCTTCCTCCTATTTTCCCCACAACAACAACCCTGTGAGGTGAATTGGGCTGAGAGAGAGTAACTGGCCCAAAGTCACCTAGCCAGTTTTTCATGCCTAATGCAGGACTAGAACTCACAGTCTCCTGATTTCTAGGCCAACACCTTAACCACTACACCAAATTTTGTACCAGATGCAGCTTCCAAATGTTCTTCAGGGGCAGCTCATTACATTATTTCAAACAGGAAGTGACTAGGGCATGAGTGATTGTGAGCAGAGCCTCTTGATCCAGCAGTGGCCACAACTGATGCAAAGATGTAGCTGTACAAAAGCTCTCCTAACCATAGCTGCCATCTGCTTAATGAGCAGAAACTGAGTTAAGAGGACCACCAAATTATGAACCACTTCTGAACAGGGGAATACAACTCAATTCAGAGTGAAAGATGGTATTTCTCTGGGATCATTAGGCTGATAAACTCACTCTATCTTGGAAGGATTCAATCTGAATTTGTTCCTCCCCTGGCAGCACATCTGGGTCAGCACGTCTACACTGCTGATTCATCCCAGGACTGAGATGTCTAACTGAGTATTATCATCCTACTGATGATATTAAGCCTTATGTCAACTGATGGCCTACCTCAGCAGTTTTATGTAACTATTAAAGAGAAGTGGAAGGAAGAGAGAATTCTGAGGCACTCCACAAAGGAAAGGTCCCCAAGTAGATTTCCCCTACCCTACTAGCTGGAATCGTCCCTTTAGGAAGGAGGAGAATCACTGCAAAACAGTGCTCCCTTATTCCAGTCTGCCAGAGATGGTCCAGAAGGATGCCATGGTCAATGGTATTGAAAGCCTCTGAGAGATCAAGGAATACCAGGAGGGTTGCTCTCCCCCAAACCCAGCCACTCCAAAGATCATCCACATTTGTGACCAGTACAGTTTCCGTGCTGTATCCCAACCAGAAACCTGACTGCCAAGGATCCAAATTATCTGCTTCCTATAATGATTGATGATGCTCCATTGGCTTTTAATTGTTTTGAACAACCTTGGTGATTTTCACATAGGCTGATGTGGGTCTTCCGGGCTGTGTGGCCATGTTCTGGAAGTTTTGTTTCCTAAGGTTTCACCAGCACCTCTGACCAGCATCTTCAGAGTGCAGGACCACAGACAGGAGCAGTTCTCTCTGTGCCCAGGGTGATGTGACCCTTTTGTGGGTATTTATAGAGATCTAAGGGGGGGGGGATTGGGGGGGGAATTGGGGGGGGGTTGGGTTACTGAGTGGCTACCAATCCTGAAAAATACAGCCTGCAAAAGGTCAAAGAACTCAGCTCAACCACCAGGACATGTGAACAGTTCACACAGTGAACTTGCTAATCACCCCCAGCAGCCCCTCGTTAACAATTCAATAGAAGAAAAAACCCTGCCTAATCCCCAGGAAGATACACACAGATTCTGACACCAAAACAAGCAGCCACTCAGTAACCCAACCCCCCCACACACCCCCATCCCCCCAGATCTCTATAAATACCCACAGAAGGGTCACTTCACCCTGGGCACAGAGAGAACTGCTCCTGTCTGTGCTCCTGCACTCTGAAGATGCCGGTCACAGGTGCTGGCGAAATGTTAGGAAACAAAACTTCCAGAACACGGCCACACAGCCCAGAAGACCCACACCAGCCATCGTATGCCAGCCATGAAAGCCTTCGACAATACGTTTTTAACATAGTTACTATAAATTACTATAGATAAATAATATATTAAGTCATTTTATGTATTTGTATGTATTTTATGTATTTTGATTTGAAGAATAAGTTGTCTTGAAATGTTTTAACCTGCTAAATATACCCTTTAATTTATAGGATTTTTTTTCCTCATGTTTACTTAATTCTAGCTAAATGATGATTCTCAAGCTAAAGTTCAGCGGATTCTGCAACTAATTTCCGGAGGTGGTCTGTCTATAACAGGTTCACATATCTTATGTGGAGATTTCTTATTCAGTGGACACACTGTAATGTTAACGCTCACTTACCTATTTATCAAGGAATGTAAGTCTCCAATATTTGCATTTTTTTTCAAAAATAAAAATATTTTCCAGGAATGTTTAATGGCAGTTTTAATATTCTATATTCACAGTCATGTCTTATATGCATATGTACAGTTAAGTAGCTCTTTTGATTCTGGAATACTGAAAGAGAAGAAAATGCATGTTTGTGCTGGCATTGGAGCATGGGATAATTGCTTTCATATGCTCCATGCACAGCATGGAAGGATGTATTTCCATTGCATGGGTAGGCAGATGGAGAGTCTGACTGGGACTGGGGAAATAGCACCTCCTTTGGGTGTAATAGGATACGACAGTATTGAAAAAGAATGGGGTGGGGGGAAAAGCAAAAATGCCCATTATTATTGGGACCACCAAAAAATTAATTGCTTATCTTTCTAAAAGGAAAGAAAGATAAGCAGGAAATTATGATTTTTTTAAGGTTGAAATCTGACCTGCACAAGCACACTATTGTTGTTTTTCAAATTTACTATCCTTAGAAACAGTAAGTTCAATTGCCTGTTCAGCTTAGAAAACTAAAAACAGACACATCTCAGAACTGCAGTGCTGGAGATTGCCAAACAAATTGTTTTTTAGCATTTCTTACTTTCCCAGAGTTACAACTCTTTGTTTTGGTGTGAGTCCCCCAAGTAGCACTGTAGTGCTATAGGCACAAGATAGAGTTACTGTGTAGAACCTGCCAGACTGATTATCACATAAGCCACCTTCAGAGATGTTGGGCTGTCTCGCATAGTCTCTTCCTATTTCACTCTCACAGGAAAATACAGTGATAGGCCAGAATTTCCCCAGTCACTCAGTAGTGAGTCCGAGTTTATCAAAAATTATAGCCGCTACATCATGACTATATGGTTCATAACAAAGATAGAGAACAGTGGCATGTCTAAAAATTGGGGATCTTATAAGCCACAAAAATCAAAATCTCTTCATTAACATAGTCTCATCTGTTCTCTGTAGGTTCCCATAAATATGAGTAATATTTATTTCTTCAAAAGACATTAATTTGAATCCAGGATGGTTCATGGCAAAACAATTGCATTTAGTTTAAATGTTAGAAGAGCAAATAAACCAACAGAAGGAATTATATGGCCGTAATACTCATGAGAAGATGGTAAAGAGCTCTATCACATTCATTTCCTTTTAAAATTACCAGTCCAGGATCAGATCTCCTTTACCCATATTCTGACTTTCACAGTTATAAAGGGGAAGCAGGATGGAGTCTAAGATAGTGAACTTGTTCACAAGTTACACTGCAAATTTAGCAATTGTATCAGTTGGGTCCTGACAGTATCAGGACATGAGGAAAGCACATTTTATTCTTAAAAGGAACCTAGAGACTGTTCCTATTATGTCAGTTAAACTATATGTCCTAACATTATTTTGCTTGGCAGATCAGGTATGGGCCTGGATCTGGCCTCCAGACTAAATCTTGTTCCTCACCTCTGTTTTCACACACGTCATTCTATGATCTCAAGCCACTACATCATCAAATTATGTTTAAATCATTAAATAAAAAGTGCATAGCTATATAGATTTTTTAGGGTACTACTGAGGAACCAAGCAAGATGATGATACAAAATCAGAGCCAGTTTGCTGTAGTGATTAAGGCACCAGGCTAGAAAGCAGGAGACTGTGAATTCTAGCCCCTCCTTAGGCATGAAAGCTGGTTGGGCCAGTCACTCTCTCTCAGCCCAACTTACCTCACACGGTTGTTGTTGTGGGGAAAATAGGAGGAGGAAGGAGTATTAGCTATGTTTTCCGCCTTCAGTTATTTATAAAAATAATAAAGGCAGGAAAAAAAAAATTCTAAAAAAAATAGTTCTGTTAACCACAATTCTATAGTGGATCCAAAGCGCATGTATGTGTGTGTGTTTTCATATGCGCATACCCAAATATGTATATCTTCTGCGAAAATAACTGGTATAACCTTTCCAATAATACTAAGCTGCACCACAGAGACCTATAAACTACAATTATGTAACCCAGAACTGTTTTTCAGTGAAACGCTGTTACTTTTTAATAAAATGAACAGTGCATCTAGAGATTATCTACTAATTTCTTATTTGTGTGTAATGATGAGAATTGTAGTTTGAAGCTACAATAAGTACTGTACTATTTCTGAAGCCTTGTGCAATATGCTTCACTGATCTTTTTGAGCAGGCATTTTGCCAGTGTAATAGATATTTCCTGTGTTCTCGGCCCTGTTTATCAATATATTAATTCCATAGCCAGAGAAGGCTATATACACTTCCTTCCACCATCATCCTTTTGCCATTTATTTCTTGAATAAGCAATAAAACACAATAGTGCAGGGTTTTTTTTTAGTAAATTGCTTAAACTGGAAATAAATTAACATTGGTGCAGTTATCCCTCTAAAAGATAAAGGAAATAAACGATTCTCTGATCAAAACATTACTATATTTCTTTCTTCCTCAAACGTAATTATTTTTTGGGTGCTACTGTGTGAAGGGAGTAGGTCTTAAGACATCAGCTTGGATTGTGGAAGAATGATAATAGTATAATATTAGCATTTATCCTTTGAATGAATTGATTGATACAGTGAATACATTTTTTTATTTGTTGTGTGAGAGTGCCAAATTCTTATATTGCAATTTTAAATACATGATCTGGAGATATTAAAATATAAGTGTTAAAGGAGAGGGAGGTGTTTTGTAATATTCTTTCTTTTTTCATCTATATCCTCCCCCATATATTTTTTTTTAAAAGATTGATGTTTCAAGTACTGCACAGGAGTAAAGGGAGTCTCTGGCAAGTGAAGGAGAGAATTACAGTTGGTAAATTATTTCTGTCAACTAGCAGGCTAGGTGATGGATGGCCTTTTAGAGATGGATTGGTAATCTGTATTTTTTTTTAAAAAAAAAATGATAGTACTTTCTGACATAAAGGAAGCTGCTCCATCTAACCCAGATTTTCTCAACCTAGTGCCCTCAGGATATGTTATTTTATTTTATTTATTTGTGTAAAGGATTTATATGGCTGCCCATCTTAAGCAACTGTGGGCCATTATCTCTAATTACCACTCAGGAATGATAGAATCATAGACCTTAAGGATTTGAAAGGACCTTGGAGATCATCTAGTCCAAAACTGTCCCCAGTGCATAAATCCACTCTTGTAGCATCCCTGAGAGATGGCCACCCAGCCTGTGTTTAAACACCTTCAGCAAAGAAGAGTCCACTGTCTCTCATGGTGGTCTGTTCTAGTGTTGAACAGCTTTATCATTAGGAAATTATTTTTGTTGTCCAACCAAAATCTACTTCCTTATGATTTAATAAATTGTTTCTTATTCTGATTTATGGAACAACTCTGAAGAATTCTTCTATATTACAGCCCTTCATGAATTTGAAGACAGCTATCAGGTCTCCCCAGTTCTCTAGGTTGAACATAATGCCTAGCTTCTAATAATTCCTTGTACGTTTTTCATCACAGGTCCCTCATCATCTTAATTGTTGTTCTTTGGACATGTTCCAGTTTGTCAACGTAAAATGTAGTGCCTAGAGATGGATGCAATATTCTAAGTGCAGTCTGACCGTTACAGAATAGAGAGAACAATGACTTCCTGTGAGCTTGATACCATATGTACTTCTAATGATACAGCCTAGGATTCCAATTCCCTTTTTTTTTTTTTTGCAATTGCATCACACTATTGATTCATGTTCAGCATGTGAGCCACGTAGTTCCTTTTCATGCATACTGCTGCTCAACCTGCTGCTTTCCATCCTAGGCTCATGCCTCTGTTTTTTCCTGCCCAGCAAAGGACTTTGCATTTGTCTCTCTGGAAATTCTTCTTGCTGGTTTCTACCTATTGTTCCAGCTTGTCATATTCCTCCTGAATCTTGATACTGTCCTTTAAGGTGTTTTTTATGCCCCCTATCTTTGAGTTATCTAAAAATAGATTATCATCCAGTAACCTGTTTTGAATAGCACAAAACTCTGCAGTAAACCACTGAACTCTGACCCACTTAGGTATGTTTGTTCAACCAACTCTTTATCTATCTAGTGATAACATAGTCTGTCATTATCTCTACTAGACTCTTATGGAAGACTTCGTTGACTGCATTCCTGAAATCATGTACATTATATCCACTGCCGTTCCTCTGGATAGTTAAACTGGTCATTCTATCAAAAAAAGGAAATCAGGTTGTTTTAGCATGTTCTTCTTCATAAACCCATGCTGGCTGCTGCCATGCAATGCACTCTTTTCCAAGTTCTCACAAACTTTCTGCTTAATAACCTATTTCAGAGTTTTACCCAGTATATATGTTAAGCTGTTGTGTTTATAATTATTTGGGTTTCCTTTTTCCCAGTGTTGAAGATAACAACATCAATTGCCCTTCTCCAGGCCCCTGGCATTATCCCTGTGCTCTCTCATTTCTCAGAAAAGAAAGAGGATCCAAATAATCTCTGCACGCTCCTTCAAGATCCTTGAATATAACTGTAATTTGGAACTGTAGTCCCCAAAATAGAGTATAGCTTCCCATGTTTTATATGATTTCTTTTTGGACAGATTCACCTCGTCACTTTTGGTGGTATCACTTGATTTGCTGGTGTATGAGTGTTGCTGGAATATTCTGTATCCTGGTAGGACATGAGCATTACACTGTAGATGTTATCATTGCTTACTTTATCACAACAAGACTCTTCTGGTGGTACCATGCAATGGCTAATGAAAAGGTAAGCAGCAGCCATGCCAAGCTTAAAATCAATGTTGAGCTTGAGATCAATAATATTGTTCTCCAAAATGCAGGGAAGACCAGTAACAGCCACAACCGGCCATGTTCTATTGTCCCTTGTGAAAATTTGTGGTTTTGGGCAAGAGGCTACAACCATGTTGTCATATTATCTGTCACTGCAATTTAAAATTATATATTTCTGATTTGTTTTATATCTTGTTTGTTTGTTTGTTTATTTGTTTGATGAATATAGCCACCCATTACACATAAGTGACTCAGAGTGGGTTACAATAAAATAGATAAAAACAATAAAATACATAATATAAAATAAAAACACATAGCAGCCGAGCTTCATAAATAACCATCCACAAAGCCAAGAGACAGGCTCTATCACACTCCTGGGGTTCCAGCCCTAGGCATAAAACCAGGTTTTTAAGGTCTTACAAACAGCCAGCAGGGTTGGGGCTAACCTAATCTCAGGTGGAAGGATGTTCCACAAGGTAGGCACTATAGCAGAAAAGGCCTTTCTCCTGGGCCCCCGCCAGCCCCCGCTTTTTAGCTGTGACAGCACCTGGAACATACTGGGCCGATGGCATGGGTAGAAACAATTGGGAAGAGATGGCCCTGTAAGTAGCCCAGTCCTAAGCCATGAAGGGGTTTAAAGGTAACTACCAGCACCTTGAATTCCACCTGGAAACTCACTAGAAGCCAATGCAGTTCACAGAGCAGTGGTGTCACATGCACCAAAAACAGCGCCATTAACTCCCTGCGCTGCTGCATTCTGCACCAGCTGAAGCTTCCAAATGCTCTTCAAGGGCAACTCCAAGCAGATCTTTCTGGAGATCACAAGAGCATGACTGACCATAAGCAGAGCCCCCTGGTCCACGAATGGGCACAACTGACACACAACGTGAAGCTGTGCAAAGGCCCTCCCAGCCAGGGCTGCCACCTATTCCTCGAGCAGGAGCTGAGAGTCCAGGACGACACACAGATTGTGCACTGGGTCTGTCTGGGGTACTGCCACCTCATCCAGAACCAAAGATGGAAGGTCCCCAGAACCCAGAGGTCCAAATACCCAAAGCCACTCAGTCTTGCTTAGGTTGAGTTGAAGCCTGTTCCGCCCCAACTTAAAACTATGTATTTCTGTCTTGTTTTATAGTATATCTGATCTTGTATTTTAAGATAGTGGACATGGTATAGATATTTAGATAAAGGAATAAAGTTATGGTAAGATTTCTCAATGAAGCTAGACAATAGGGCATTCCTTTTCTTTTTAATGGATACCCTTGTAAGTTGAATACTGATACAATCAGAACTGTGACAAATTCCATTTGAATTGAAGGAACTAATGTACAAGACCTATACCAGAGCTGGCTAAATTTCTGTGGGGCTAATGCATTGGGAGAATTGAAACAAGGAATGGATGGTACCAGGGCCAAAATTAGGCAGAAGTGCCCATTCTCTCACAAACATACTCCCCGCCCCCCCCCAGCATGTCTTTTTCTTTCTCATTCTTCTAAAATCTCTCCTCATTCACTCACTGGCTTTTTCCCTCCCTCTCTTCCTCTTTTATGCTAAACTAAAAAGGAAAGTATTTCTTAACCAAAGTTTGAAATAATCTCTTGCCCAGGCTGCAAACTGTTCATCTCTGATGAAGAAGAGTAATTCAGTATGACTTATTAACAATTAACTGGAGAGTTGTATGGTTTTTGAAGTGCCAGTACAGACAACAGCAAGCTGAATTTTGAGTTGCTAACATATAAGCAGCATGTTGGTGCACACTGCTCTGATTATATCCATTCATGGCAGGAGCCAATTTTTTTTTTTTTGGTCTGCGCTCAGTCATTGCTGACCCTGCAGTGACTGCTTGGACGAGTTCTTGCAGTTTTCAAGGCAATTGTTTTTCGGAAGTGGTTTGCCAGAGCCTCCTTCCTAGAGCAGAGCCCAGCTGGCAAGCGCAGGAGGCGGGTTTCCGTTGCTTTGCACCCTTTTCGGGCGCGCGCGGTTTTTCGCGCTTACCAGCAACTGCTCCCAACTCCTTTTTGCAAGGCACCGCCAGCATTTTTCCTCCCACCGGAGTGACAGTACCCATTTATCTACTCACGTGAGTTTTCGACCTGTCAGCGTCATTAAGCCGCTGCGCCACCGCGTCCCCCTGCAGGAGCCAATAGGCATGGCCAAAGAAGCATGGGTTAAGCACATACTTTGCTTCATCAGTCAGAACTTGAATTACTGGGTCATTTGAACTGATTCACATTTGCAACTAAATTTCTGTTGAGACAGCTCCATACAGTACATATGATCCAGAATTCAAAGGAAGCTTAGTTTTTTTTTACTTAAATTCTTGCATATGGAATTTGAATTGCTTTCTGAATTATTTTTCAATGAGAAACAGTTCTTTTAAATCAATCCCTTGGGTGTGCATTTTTATAGAATTAGACTATATGACAAGCTATAATATTATCAATAAATATTTATGTGCTATTCTTTGCTGAACATTTTCCAAATCTACCAGATTTTGCTTTGCAAATATAAATTAATTAAAAGTTAATAGAAAGGTACTCTTAGTGTATATATATGGAATGCTGCTTAAAAATACTGGAAAATATGTTAAACCGTATTCACTAAATAATACTGAGGTTAGAAGGAGCCACATATATGAAATTAAGCAGATCTAGACCACACCTGGATGTGATGATGCAACATCATGTATGCTGAGCATTATGTGTTTGAGCTCTTCACAGGAAAGCAGCAATACAAATAGTGCTAAATCTTCCTTTTCCACTAAAGTTAAACCTTAAAGTTTTACACACAAATGCAATTTCTAATACTAGGTGAGGAAAGAATACATTTACAGTAGTTCATTCTATTAACTAGTCTCTAACCAAACAGATGATACCGTGACAGTGCTTTCTGTTTAAGGAAAAGAATATATCTGGTGGCTATAACTCTGTTTTTTTAATGTAAACTAAAAATGAATTTAATATATTTTTTCTTAATGCAGAACTTGAAAATATCATCACAGACTAATTTCCTGTCTCGAGCATGGTGGTATCCGGTATTCAATTTCTTTGAGAAGAATGTACAAGGCTCAGTGCCTTGCTGTTCCTCATGGCCAATAACATGGCCTCCTGGTTGTTTCAAATCTTTGTGTAAAAAATATTCCCGTGTGCAGAAAATGGGAGAGGACAATGAAAAATCCACCTGAAGAAGATGAAGGCAAAAACATGAATATTATTTTTCCTTTTTACCAAAACATTTATGCTATAACCAAAGCTCTCAAGATGACTAGATTGTTTATTGAAGAAGTGGAGCAGACTCTGTGCAATTGATCTGAGAAAAGACTTTTGTAGGCAGTAGAAAATAATAGCTATCCCTTGATATTTTTTCTAGTCATATTGTACAATTTCATCCCACTCTTCAGTATTAGTAGACATTGGCACTCGATGACACTCCAGTGCCAATATAATACTTCCTGAGGAGAAGAGGAGCCAGGAGGTTGGCTTCTTAATGAGATTAAGAGGTGCCAAAGTACACATCATACCATCTGTTGTTAAATATCATTCACCCACAGAAGCACCGAAACAAAATATCAGCTTCAGATTTGTGGAGTTTGATGAGCAAAAAAAAAAAAAAGTAAAAGGCATAATATTAGTCTCTCAAGCTGAGAATAACAGAAATTGGCAGGCAGAGGTGGTGTTATTCCTACTGGTGAATGTAAGGCCTGTTATATATAACTGGTAAGACCAGAACTGAACTTGATCTTTTATATTCTTTTATGGGAATGAATTATATTATGACCCCATAATGCCACCACTATGTCCATATGCTATTCTCTGTTGACTTTTACATTTTTTTTAATGTGGTAATTTTATATATGAAAATAAAACCTATTTTACCTGATGATAATACTGTAAGTTAGAAATAATGTCTACTAATGTCATCAATGTCCTACAAGAGGTAAACTAATTTATTGTTAAAATACATATATATGTCAAAAGAATTATTTTCTGCTGGTCAGTTAGTTCGCATGACTTTGTGGCAGATGTACTGGACACATTTTTTTAGTTTAAACACTTCATAGTTAATGCTCAATATATGAATTATATGGAGGCCCTGCTATCACACTGAATATTGCCCATCCTTGAGACTACAATTGAAAACACAAGTACATCACTTGATAAAGATCGTGGTCTAATAACCATCTTCAGCACTCAAAAGTCATCTTATAATTTTGAATGGGTTGTATCCAGTCTGTATCCATCTGTTGACAAGCCCCTTTGAGGTTCCTGTTAGCAGAAAAGGAAAAAGAATGGTCTCGGTGCTTCCCTTCTGCAATTCTTTGCCTTTTCCCCAAATTAAATCCAGTTCATTAAGTTCCCCTTCAGAACAATTTGGGAATGGTATAGAAGCCTTCAGGGAGAAGGGAAAACCAGCAATTGTCATTCTGCTAATGAAAGCCTCTCCTGGATCAAAATGCCTTCTGTGCAAAGCAGCAGTAGGTTTGGCAATATTCTGCTGTGTGGTGACTGAAATACATATGCATATGACCATACAGTACAATGCATTAACAAATCATAAATTAAACTAAGCATTTAAGATCAAGAAGAAAAGCAATTCATACTTCCTGGCTTTGGTGTCATGTAAATAGTCTCTTGAAAAGGATCTTTCAGTTTTGTTTTGTTTTTTTTAAAGGGCATTCACCAAAACATTGATATGATGCATTTACTGATGAACATCACTTTTGCTTTTCCTTGGCATTTGAGTTGTTATGCTAAGTTTTTTCCACTGCATTTTTGTTTGTTTGTTTGTTTCACTATTACCTAACACTATTTATTATTAAATGGTCACATGGCCAATCTGATTCCTTCTTGTTTTCAAAGTTTGTTTGTATGGACAAAGTGTCTCTTTATAATATAAATTAGTATGTGGGAATACTCTATTTATTAAGCTCATGGATACAAAAATTTACATGGCCCACTACTTTTGTGCAGTTTTGTTCAAAAATCAAACAGTGCTATTAGAATTACAACATGTAGCAGTTAAATAGATTGTAGTTTTCAATATTAGAATATGCTTTTATAACTATCAGTAAAAGCAATATTCAGAAAAATCACTGTTCAAATTTGCTTTAATTAGAATAACTTTTAAACTTCCATATTTTGAAGGTTATAATTAAATAACAAGGAAATCAGTTAGAAAAGTTTATTGACTTTTAAAAAAAACAGCTTATAAGATCAAATTTTAAAAAAGATGGAGTCTGCTGGCAATTATCTGAAGGCTTTTGTTTTTCACTCAGATTTGTTAACCAGAAAAGGTGCTACCAGATTCCTTCTGAATTTTTGTTACCATAGACTAACACATCTATCGTCCTACAACGTCATATAGAGTTAATTCTAATTTTCAGAAGATCACAAATTCTGGTATAAAAAACAGTGTAACCTGATCACAGATGAAACGATGATCTTCAAGCCAAATGCCTTATTTTTATGGGTTAATTTTCTTCACTGGGACCAATATAATCCCTTGCTCTCAGGATACAAGCTAGAGAACATAAAGCATATTTATGTATTTGACTTTCTCTAATCTGTTCTCAGTAATAAAGCCCAAAGTTATGATACTGAAATGATACACTATATTGAACCGTAAAGGAAACAGCCTTGACTTTAAGGAAATCCCCAGTTTAAAAATATGATTAAATACAAATAACAGGGCTATACAATGGTTTTGAAGGGGAAAAAAATAGTGTGTCATGTAGCAGCTTTCAACACCATAAGCCAAACAGCTTTTTCTTATGCATGTACACAATTCAAATATTTTAAATACAAAACACTACATAGCATTAATAAAAAAAACCCATCTTCATTATTAGATTTCAGTGAATCTAAGACTATCCTACCATTTTAAAGGTAAAATAGGAGAAAATCTAGTCTTTAAGATTAATATAGTACTGTACTCCAGAAAATGTATAAAGGGGAAGAATCCACTTTAAGAAAATCCACCTTTAAGAAAAAAGAATAGAAACTGTAAGAATAAGAAATGTTGTCTCTTAGTTTCTGTTCTTTCTCTTTAGCACATGAATTGCTAAATTTCAGGACAAATCCATTCATCTGCTTAGATAGCCCCTCCCAAAATAGTTCAGAATTAGCTACTAGTGAAGGAACCCTATAGGATGGGATAAATAAAATAAATCTGTAAATTGCCCAGAGTCGCTTTGTAACGAGATGGGGAAATATCAACAAATTTGATATATAAATAAACATAAAAATAAACATCCTGGGGTTCTTCAGATGTTTCAGATAGCTATAATAACTCTGCTGGTTATTACCACGTTGCCAATTAATACTCTAGAAAACAAATACTCTGCCTAAAGAAAAGGATTTTAAGCATTAACCATTTGACAAATGGGAAAAAAATAATTATAAGAACTGTTTATATATATATGTGTGTGTGTGTGTTTGTGTATATGCTTCTTCAGATTCTGAATGGGCTTCCTATTTATTATACAATTAATTATACTGTGCTTCCCTAGACAACCCCTTTTTAGCTGCCTATCTATATTTACAAAAGAAAGGATAACCTAGTTGATGTCCTTAGCCAAAAGATCACACAAGTTGTAAAGGCCTGATCTCTACTGTTTCCTGTTGTGTATTATAACACATTTTCAGGAAAGTTTTGAAAGTGACTAATCATAGCTGAAATACACATGGGAGGACAAGACAGTTTAATGAGGATCTTAATACGCACCAAGGAGTTGAAATATAAAATATAATTAGTAATATATTAGGCTGGTCTACACCAAAAAACAGTGTTTACAAATCAAACCAAAGGCAGATCTTAAACACAGCTAAAAAGGAGTTTGAAAACATAAAAGTGCATGAATTCAGATTGGTAACTAATGTAGGATAATGATATATATGCAAAATGTAAAAAAAGGAACTTGGCACTTTTAACATTCTTATTCTGATGCAGTTCATCCTTTTAATAGTTTCTACCTTGTTATATGAACTTTTTGAGATTGTTCTTTATTCAAATGAGTGTCTACTGTCAGCTATCAGTATAACTGCAGTTTCTTTGAGCGTGTTTGGGGTTTTTGTTAGGTGTGTTTTAAAATATTGTCATACTAATGAAATGCTGCTGACAGCATTTTTGAAATAGTACTATTTTAGGTGCTTATTCATTCAGGTGCTTCAGGTGATCATAGCAACCTAAATTCAGGATGAATAACTTACAACCCAGTTCAGTATATTAAGCAAGGTTAAGCCTGGTGATTTGAATGGGCTTAAGCGAGCTTGTCTTTGCACACACGAGCTACTAAAGATTTTAATAGAAGCCATAGTTGCTCTGATGGATTAACGTTTACTGCTCTTCCTACCACCCTTGGTAACCCTGTAACTAACAAGTAGCTTGCAGTAAATGTCTTGGATATGTTAAATACTAAACCCAGGTGTATATAAACGATAGGATCTCTATGGAAAGCACTGTTTTACTATTCAGTGTCTTTCAGTTTTAATTAATACATTCTCTGATGTAGTCCTCAAAGACTCAAAAAGTCATTGTATAAGAGAACGGGGTTTTACATTTAAAACGATTTTATTTTATGTTGTAGTAGTAGTAGTATTTTTGCCATTGCTATTCCTCATTTTTATGTCTTTTGAGAGTTTCTCAGGAGGCAGAAATATATAATCTACACATAAACTGGATTTGCACATCCACTCTAGATTTGGCTAAAATTGGGTGGGCAACTGAGGCTTAGCATGCTGTGGGAAATGCAGCCATGATCTTAGTATGTTACAAGAACCATGCCATCATGTTAAGTAATAGAATGGTTTATTTGGGAGGCACAGCACATTATGTGATCGCAACAATTGTAATTGTCAGTATACTTACCCATAAGCCTGGGCTATGTAAACACACTACTGTAACACTTAAAGAGAAAACAGCAGGGATTATAACTAGTGATTGGATGGGATCTTCAGATTCACAATCCATGATCTGCTTAATCAATTACTTTAAGTCGGTGAATCCAAACTCAAAATACACATAGCCCACTAACCGAGTACATGGTTTCTATGAGCAAAGAAGATCTATTGTATACAATCAGTTTCACTGGTTGTACGCTAGTTAAATTTGCTATGCTCTTCTCCAAAAATGGTGATATAGATATAGTCTGGGGCCATTGATGAGGCTTACATTCAATGAGATTCTGAGCAAATTATTTGCTGGTATCTTTTGTTTTGCTCTGAATAGCCTTGAGAATGCATAGGATGGAGGAATAATAATCATAGTAATAATAGTAGTAGTAGTAGTAGTGATGATGATGATGATGCCACCAGATTCCCAGTGAAGCAGTGGTAGATACCTGAATGATCCTATTAAAGAGCCAGGGCTCCACAATCTTTAGGAACAACGTTTGATCTGGACAATAGCATTGGGAAGCAGATGTTAAATCTCTCTCAGCAGCTGCTTTGGTCTTTTTTAAAAAAAGGGGGAATCTTTGGGATCATATATGCAATAGGAAATTCCCAGAGCCAAATTCAGACAGAGATACCTGTACAGAAAGAAAAGGACTGCTGTAACTCTAGTAAAATATTCCACTAGATTCAATCCCCAGCAATTTTGGTTTTGAGCAAGACTGACCTCTGCTTGAGATCCTGGGGAGCTGCCATCCTTTCACTCAAAATGTACACACACACAGATGAAGCATTGTGTAAATTCTGCCTTGATAGCTTGGTCTTCAGAGGTGAGATTTTAAAAAGTCACTTTATAACAAGCAGATGATATACAATATAATTTTAACTGTACTTGGAAGGTGCTATAAATTCTTCATTTTTACATCAAACCAGATATTAGAAAATGTGCTAATTTTTTTTTAAATCATACTGTTCCTAGCTATATAAAGGACTTTAGACATACTTTGATGTATACTGCAAAGAGCCACTTGATGTATTTGTTGGTGTTACCAAATTTGTTTTCCATTAAAAACACTGGATTTCATATTTATGTTCATAAAAGCATTAGATGCTAGTCCTCATTATCAAAATCTTGTATTAATTTTTTCCTGCACCTTTGTGCTTATATAGAGTTGGTGTTTTAGGAACTCCACAGTAACTTCAAAACAGGTTAGTCACAAAGTGCAAACTGAGGATCAGAGAATTTGAAAAACAATGGTAGGGTTTGCTATAGATTGAGATTTAAGAGGAGCTGGCGTACAACAAACTTTGAAGGACCACAAGCTTCTCAATTTGTTTAATGTATCCCAAAGAAAGGGCACAGATCTTGCTTGAGAAAAACTGGTACAATCTTTCTGAGAGGGTTGATGGAAACAGTCACAATGAATTACTGTAGTATTTGTGTTACAGCGCTATATCTATGTTGCACAAGAAAAATAAATATTTGGAAATGAATATATTCTTAAGACTGTTTTTTAAAAATGTTTGAATGAAAATTACAGTTTCTAAGAATCTGTAACTATGATGAACAATCAGGCTTACTCAAATTATGAATAAATTGCCATTTATAAAACATGGGCCATTATATTCTTTAAAACTATTGAGTAAATATTGTAGTAGTAGTAGTAGTAGTTTTAATTACGTGAAGTGCATACAGACATGGTGTAAAACTATTGATACACTATTACATTACAATCAACTATAATATCATAAATCATATTATTAAAAAAAGAAGCCTTCAAATGAAAAGGCCCATGATTGGGCATAGGGGCTTACCTATTGAAACTGTAAGACTAATCAGAAAGACTTTGCCAGAATTTGTCAGCTGAACACAAGTATAATTTTAAAGTTATTGTCCTATGTATCAAAACATTGTATATTTAATCCAAGAATTCTTGTCTACATTATATATGTAACTTACTTATCTTAACATTTTCAAGTATTCCAAATCAAGAAATCTTGGCATATTCAGGTTGTAGCATTTCAAAGAAAATGATCAGTACTAGCATAAACATAAAGTTTTCACAACCTTTTAGGAAAACTGATTTTTAAACTGGTTTAAATTTGTAATTTAATGTAATTGCTAATATAATTTCTATTTTAAAAATTATTTTTAAATGTTAATATCTGTTATTCTATGTGTATGTATTTAATAAAACATAATATTTTTTAAAAAATGCTTTTACAGAAATCTAATGTGCAACTATACTGGGAATATCATCAATATTACTTGATCAGTGCAACTTAAAAATGGATCTTATGAGGACTTTTCTCCATAATTCTACAACAGGTCATTGAAAGAAACAAAATGATCGTAGTATTAGGTGATTTTTATGTACTTATAACAAAGCACAGTACAGAATAAAACAAAATAACAATTGATATAACATATTGCAATCAATTATCATGGAGCTCCAAACAAAAAAGTCCATGACCTATAATGATCTTAATGTCTATAGATTCAAAGCACTGGAACAGGAAACCATTTATTTTCATGGGGATTTTAGAGCTTTTTAAAACTATTGAATGATCTGATGCCGAGCATTATCCTGATAGGCATCCATTCCAAAGAACCAGAGCCAGAGAACATGCTCTTAACCATGACGTTGTGATTCTAGTACACCAAAGAACCAAATGACCCTGCCCCAACGATTGGGCCAAACACACCCGGATATGAACCACTAGCAGGTCTTTCAAATCACTGGAGGTGCCCATATGCAGGGCACAATGGGTCAGAACCATCCATTTGTACCATTTGGGTTAGAAGGGAGGCTTAAGAAAGACTGGAAAGCAAGCATTGCTCGTATAGAGAACACACATGGTTATGCTATAAAGTTTACTATTTACCGGTAGGTTGATTTTAAAACAAAGAATCAAAGGCTAGTAATCATGACATCCATATATTTAGTTGACTATGTGAGTGCACTGAATACCAGTTGCTATAGAACATGGGTGCCAGGATTGTAATATATTTATCATGCCCAGATTGTGGACTATAGGAACCTAATGCTGGCCTTGAGGGCTCTCTTTAGGCTTCCAGTGCCATCATACAATCTTGTGCAATGGGCTAGGCATCTCCCTCCCCCACCCGCCCACAGCAAAATGGCAAGAAATCTTGTCAGATCTCCACCTTTGTTATTAAATTAGTTTATTTTGGAGAGCTGTCAGTATCCTCTTATTGGGGGACAGCGGACACCCTGATGCTTGTGGGCATCATATGACCAACGCATGCTCTATCCCCTTTGATTCTCATTCCCATCCTGTTATCACCTCCACGTGTGTATGGCTTGCTCGCCTACATGTTTCTCAGGATCTTTTCCTCAAGACACTCTTCCTAATGGATGATTCTGCGGCCATGTGAAAACGCCCTCAGTTGAATTCAGTCAAAATGCACAACTTGTCCCCATATTCGTTAGGATCGTATGCGTAGATCACAGTAATACAGTCCACATAAGAGTTATATCTGAGGAGATGGGGCACCTGAGCGGTTTCCAGGGCCCTGAAATAAGCCCTCTGACAAAAGTAGTAATTCTCACTGCAGTTCATAACGTACTTTTTTTTACCACAATAAGAAAGGATTTTTAGAAGAAATCCATGGTGAAAACTCTGCCTTTGCAAAGGTTACAAAAGGATTGTGACTTCAACTAACCTCTCCTTAGTAAACATTCGTTTTCTTCTTTTTTCAATTGCAGGGTATCTGTTTTTCAATCTCCCATGGCCTTTCAATAACCGGATTCTGTCATTTACAGAAGATTTTACATTCAATTAGCAATACTAGGAGCAAGTGGTATTTTTTTGCAGCGTGCTGAAATAAACTGTAATGCCAAATGTGATTATAAAACAAATGCCTCTGGAAAGAAAGACATGCGGTATGCCATATTTTAAAATAAATAAACTGTATTCTTCATTTCCTCATGGATTAGGTAACCTTTGAAGCTGCTGGATCCAGCCCCCCCCCAAAAAAATGGAACCTGCAAGTGCTGCTATTTTATTTATTTTGCTTTATTTTAGAAATGTATAATTCTTGGTTTCACTTTGATTATAAAACTGAATTAGGAAGTAAGCCTGATTTTTCAAAGTATTTCTCTATGCCTGCTTTCCTCAAACATGGATTCTAGATGTGTTGGACTACCATTCTCTTCTCCAGCCAACATAGCACAACATATCTGGAGGGCTCCAACTTGCAGAAGGCTAATCTATGCCAATATGTGTTGCCAAACATGTTGGACTGCTTGCTTTAGCCCTTAAAGATGTCAGCTAGTGTGAAAAAAAGAAAGATTGATTCAGAATGCAGACTTTTTAAAAAGGTATGGACTTCCAAGTATTTATTTACTGAAGTCAAAGGTAAAGCTGTGTTGGACTACCATTCCCTTCTCCAGCCAACATAGCACAATATACAGTGGGGCAAAAAAGTATTTAGTCAGCCACCAATTGTGCAAGTTTTCCCATTTAAAAAGATGAGAGAGGCCTGTAATTTCCATGATAGGTATACCTCAACTATGAGAGACAAAATGGGGGAAAAAATTCAGAAAATCACATTGTCTGATTTTTAAAGAATTTATTTGCAATTTATATGTGAGAAGTGGCACTTGCCATAGACCTATGGAGCCATCCGTACTTTTTTTTCTCCTGCACAGTATCATGTAATTTTTTTTCACTTTGCAAACCAGAACATTTGGATCCCCATTTCAAAGTCCTTGCCTGCTGTTGCCACACTTGTTAACTGTTGCACACAACTTAAAAAAAAAAATTAAGATTGAAGATTTAAAGACAATCCTCGTCCACCTTCTAACAGTAATTTGCTTCACTTTATTTAGAGTAATGGAAATTTGTGCAAGCTTTCTCATTTAAATTTCTTCAAGCATTCATCCATCCATCCTGCACTTATACCCCGATAATTATTTTAGTTTTACTGGTGCAAGCTTAAGATGCTGTGACTCTGAATGCAATCAAGAAAATTCCATTAAGAACTTCTTGAAATATTGCAGATGAGCACAACAATATACTGTAGCACAAAGGAAGACTTGTAGCCATCACTTCACTTATAATAACTCCTTACTTCCTTGTGTGCAGTTGTAGTAAATTAATTAGAGTTCTGTTTAGGTGCAATAATCCATTTGACTGTTGAAGCTGGAATTGAGGACCCAAATATTCTGTCACAGAAGAAATAAAGTATCATTAGAATTTTCCTAAATGTTGTCTTATCAAAGTTCTTGATCACAGGAATATGTATTCATTGCTGTCTTCCCACTCCACAGACTTTGATTCTCAGTGCCTAAAGATCTACAGAAAAGAATGTCCTGCTGATAAATTGGTAGCACAGCTGTTACCTCCTCTTTAATAAAATTAAACAATTTAGAGGGGGGTATTTCTCCAATCTGTTCATGTTGACCCCAATCTGAATATTTTATGTTCATCCCAGTGTAAATAAAACTAGCTTTGGGCTAGTTTATTAGCATAATGTACAGTTTGATCCTGAGATTCCAGCATGTATTATTTAATGCAGCTACTAAATTTGGCTAGATTCAGGTGATTTATTTAACAATGGTTATTAAATCATTGTAATTGGCTGGGTTGTACAACAGATTAAGCTAAAACCACGTTATAATTTAAAGCAATGTGTGAATTCTCCCCATATTGTTTCAACAAGCTTTTTATGAGATTCAGCATATTTCAGTGAAGTTTGCCATAGGATATATTAAAAAACAGAATCAAAACATCTTCTGAAAAATAATGTATAAAATTGAAAATCAAGGACATATTAGGCTGAATTCACCAGCCATGGTAATCAACATAATGCTATTGATATGCCATAAAATTAGAAAACCAGTAATTCTCTCATCATGTATTCACATGAATATTATAAAACCTTCTGTCTTTGTCACTTTCATAACATTATGTGCTTCCCGCTTTCCCAAGTGTGAAAAGCTAGCAGTAGCGCAAATGATTTAAT
Source organism: Python bivittatus (assembly GCF_059951505.1). Taxonomy (NCBI): domain Eukaryota; kingdom Metazoa; phylum Chordata; class Lepidosauria; order Squamata; family Pythonidae; genus Python; species Python bivittatus. The sequence continues at coordinate 37,858,382 of NW_028277034.1, read as the reverse complement.
TTCCCTAAAATGAGAGAGAACACTTAGGATATATGTTATCTGTTATATTTATTTCATTTATAAATTCACAAACAGAACAAATTTGAAACCAATTAGCTGTAACACTAGGAAGACAGAGTGCTCATCACTCATCATCATCATCTCCTCTTTATTTTGGATCTAACAATACCAAAGCATAGAGTGTTACACATGCTCCCTGGTTCAGCATATGGTCACTCACTCACACACTCTCAGCCTGTTGAAGTAGGCAAATCTTGTAAGCCCCCCTTACTTCCTACCTGGGTTTTCCAGTTAGGTGCAGCTAGAGCAGACAAGACACACAGCCCTGGTCAACAGCTGGGAAATAATTAGGGACACACACAAATCACTTTCAACCAAACACTGAGGTACAACAGATTCTTTGGAATATACAGAGACCCGGTGAATTTAAAGTAACAGCAAAACTTTAATGTTTACAATGTACATTTGCTTTCTCTCACATGCAGATGCACGCTTATCCACACTTACCCATATCCTTCTTAACTAGGCTGCCAGGCACTAGCCAGAGGGATGGAAACCACCAAGTCTGGATCTAAAGAGACTGAAGGAGTGGGTGGGCTTCAAAGCAAGGCTTATCCCCAAAAGTCCTTGCTTTGTTGATTCACAAGACTGGCAGCTATACTTGCCTTGTTAATTTGCAAGTCTGGAAGCTGTTGATAGGATGGGGGAGTTTCCATGTGCTCAGGTCCAACTTCCTTTGTCTGGTTCAGGTGACATTTTTTTGTTTGTTTCCTTAATGACTTATTTCCATCTTATCTACCTCCCTGGCATCTTCAGCCTAGTCTCGTAACAGCCTCTTATTACAGCAGCTCCAATAGTCATCTTAACACAAATGTGTCTAAACAATTGTTTTCCTCATTGGAGTAGCCCCATTAACCAACCAAGCAAGATAGTTTAGCCGGACAGGCAAACATACTCTGTACCTAACTGTATGCTAATATTGATAGCTGCACTTCATTTGATGTGATTTACTAGATGAGTTCATCCATTGTATTTTCAGAAAACCTAATTGGTTGGGTTTGAACAACACCTTAAACTATAAACATGACCTAGAAACTACAATAGTGTGATTCACTAAACCACATTATGTCTTAGCATGGTGTGTGCAAGGATGCATACAGGGTTAACATATCCACTATATGCTTGATTCACAACTATTCAAAGTGTTAAAGTTGAGCACAAGCTTTCCCAGTGGCAGGAAGCAGTGTTTGTGATAACAGGCAAAATGCATTCTGAAACCTTTATAGAACTGAGTCAGGGTTCTTTGAAACTGGAATGGTTAAGGAATGAAGATCAAAAAGGAAGAGTACAAATTGCAAGCCTTCGCAGATGACCTAGTATTTATACTAGAGGACCCATTGGAAACAGCACCTAAATTAATTGAAAAGATAGAAGAATATGGGAAAGTAGCAGGATTAAAAATAAACAAAGATAAAACAAAGATATTAACAAAGAATATGCTAGCAAGGCAAAAGAAAGAATTGGAAGAAGTCTTGGAAATACAGGTCACAAACAGGGTTAAATACCTAGGGATATATATTACACCAAGATGTAGTACATTGAAGGAGGATAATTATGTTAAACTTAAACGACAGATTGCAATAGATCTGACAAAATGGGAGAATTTACAATTATCAATGATTGGGAGAATATCCACTATTAAGATGAATATATTGCCTAGGATGTTATATCTATTCCAGACAATTCCAATTCGTTTAGGGAAAGAGTTTTTTGATGATTTAAATAAAATTGTATTGAAATACATCTGGCAGGGTAAAAAGGCAAGAATAAAGCTTAAATTACTACAAGATGCAAGAGTAAGAGGTGGGTTTGCCTTGCCTAACTGGGAATTATACTACCAGGCGACAAATCTGATGTGGGTAAAGGACTGGATAACTTTAAGAAATAATAGACTATTGACCTTAGAGGGACATGACCTGTTGTTGGGCTGGCATGCTTTCTTATGGTATAAGGGAACGAAAACACAGGGCTACTTTAGAAGGCACTATATTCGAGAGGCATTGTTTTTAAACTGGGAGAAGACAAGAAGACAATATTATTTAAAAGTTCCACGATGGATATCCACTATTGAAGCCTTTTCTTATTCAATAACATATAAAAAGGAACAAACAGTTAGATATACTGAGATATTGAATGAAAAGGGTGAACTTAAAACTATGCAAGCGTTGGAAGAACAAGGTATAAAAATGAACTGGTTTTCATATTTGCAAATACAATCTAGATTCGATAAAGATTTTAAAGCAGAAGGTATTTATGATGAGTTGACTGTTTTAGACAAAATTTTGATGGGTACTGATGAAAAGGTGATTAAAAAAACTTTATGGACATTTACTAGAATTTAAGATGGAGGAAGAACAGGTTAAAGATACAATGATCGCATGGGGGAAAAATTTTGGATACGGAATTGATTTAGAGAAGTGGCAAAAATTATGGTCTCAAAACTATAAAATGACAATGTCAACTGCATATAAAGAAAACTTGTATAAGATGTTTTACAGGTGGCATTTACCTCCAGCAAGGATTGCGAGAATGTACAAGAACAAGTCTGATAAATGTTGGAAGTGTCATCAGAAGCCCGGTACATACTACCATATGTGGTGGACATGCCCAGAAGCTAAAAGATATTGGATTAAAATCCACACATGGTTGGAAAAAATGATAAAACAACATATAGACTTTAAACCAGAGATATTCCTATTAGGAATTATACCTGAAACATATAGTAAAGAACTGAAATATTTGATTGTAAATGTTCTGACAGCGGCTAGAATTGTATTTGCTAAAAATTGGAAAAATGAAAAAGTACCTATGCAGGAGGAAGTCATTAAGAAAATTATGGAATGTGCAGAGATGAGTAAATTAACATTTGAAATTAGAGAGCAAGAAGATAAACAATTCTATATGATATGGGATTTGTTTTATCAATGGTTGGATGAAAAGATATAGTAATGTAATAGATCAGCAAATTATATAATAGAAACTTGACAAACTGATATAAATTATTATATATATATATATATATATATATATATATAATCAATGGATAAAAATGATATAAATCCTATTATGATAGCTGGTGTTATAGACTAGTAATAAATGAATAATAATTGATAATTGATAAATATATAAATATGTGTTGGATAGATGACATGAGATTCTATATAAATGATGAGTGAAGATTATGAAAGGATGGCACAAATGATTGGTAACTGGCTGACACACGGTTTAAAATGGAAGATGGGTTTTTTTATGCTTTTTATGTTATTGTTTGTTTGTGTTTGTTGTAAAAAATAAAAAATTTATTAAAAAAAAAAAGAAACTGGAATGGTTAAGGCTACAGTATTATGCAGACTTACCTGGGAATATATTCCATTGGACTCAACAGAACCCATTTATAAATAGACAAGCAGAGGCTTACAATTTAAGGCTCCCTTATTTCGGCAACCTGAGCACCAGGATATCAATCCATCAAGTACAAATTGTGCTGTGTTTGGTTTCCAGAGTTTGGCACACTATATAAGATATAAAAACATATCTGCTAGGACAAAACCCATCTCCTAAACAATGCTAATTACTCTCCAAGTGCATGATACTTATTTGTGTGTGTTCTGTTTGTGTTTCTGGAATCTTCTCTTTGTACAGCAACAAAATATATACATTGCGCTAAGCCATAACGTGGTTGGTTTGATTTAGATATTGTATTACTCCAAGATTTGGGGCTGAGTATGATATGTAAATTCAACCAGTTCTTTTTATTTAATAAGCTATGGCTAACTTACTCATGGTTTGATATGATTGAACTGAGTCACGTGCTCTGGCTGAGGTTATAACACACTGAGCCATAAAGTGGGGAAGGGGGTTAGTTTTGCCTTGGTGTGATCTTATCAAGTTACAATAATTTGTAAAAGATAATTTATCACTTAGTGTGCATATAAACCAGGCTATTATGAATGTAGTCACACAATAAAGTAAAGTTCACAGATTGGGTAATATCCTGAATGGCTTCTTAACCATGATCAGTAGCTTTCCTGTTGTCTGAACTCAGAGTTGCCACCAGTTAGCATCAGCTGAAAGTTGAAACCAAAGTTAATTGTTGGTTTCTAAAATAAGTATATTCAGAAAATAAGACATTTCAGCTTTTCATGACATTTTATTATTGAAACAAAATAAATTCACAGATGGTTTCTAACTGAAATAGCTGGGTTACAGTTCATCAAGAGATTCAATATGTCTCATGTGAGTTCAACAAGGACTTTAAAAAAATCTCAGCATAGCCATGTTCACATGACACTTCAGTTAATAAGTATGCTCAGTAAGAAACTTAGCAAGCATGTCCAACTAGGTAGCAGCATTTCACCAATCGTGACTAAGAAAGCTAATTTGGTTAGTACTTAGGTGGAAGACCACCAAGAAAAAACAGAGCTGTAAGCTAGTTTGGGAAGTCGAAAAATGTCCCAGAAGGAGCAGTGGCTAACCACTTCTATATTGTTGCCAAGAAAACTATGTGGATGTGTCCATGAAATCACTAAAACTCAGGCTTCAACTGAGCTAAACTTTATCTTGGTGCCATTTTTATCCATGTTATTTGAACTTACTACCATATTGGTTCCATTTAACATGGATGCTATAAGTATATAGCAAGGGAAGGATGTTTTTATTATTTTGTGAATAGCTGTTAATAAGTTAAATACCACTTTTCTGTACAGGTAGTCCTCGCTTAATGACTGTTTAACAACTGTTTGAAGTTACAATGGCGCTAAGTGGCTTTTGACCGGTGTCCGAAATTATGACTGTCGCAGTGCCCCCGTGGTCACATGCTTGCGATCCAGGTTAACCTACTCAAACATATGATGGTTGTAGCATCCTGGGGTCATGTGATTGCCATTTGCGACCTTTCCAGCCAGCTTCTGGCAAGCAAAATCAATGGGAAACTAAGTGATTAATTTTACGACCATGTGATTTGCTTAATGACCATGCGATTCACTTAACGACCACAGTGATTCACTTAACAAATGCCACAAAAGAAGGTCGTACAATTGGGTCCGGTCACATGATGATTTGCTTAATGACTGCATCACTTAGCAACCTAAATTCTGGATCCAATTGTGGTTGTTAAGCAAGGACTATCTGTATTTCATTTCTCTTGAACCTTAATGTTTACAATTCCATCTCCATCCCACCCTCATGGACAGCATATATCAAAGCTGGGGAAATTGTGATTCTCCATTTATTTATTACTGAAGTACAACTTGCAGGACTGGCCATGCTAGCAGCAACTTAAGATTCCCTATTTTTAGTATATAGATACTTGTAATTTATTTATTTTTATTTTATTTATTTATTTATTTTATTTGTCCCTGCCCATCTCCCCACAATAGGGGACTCTGGGCAGCTTACAACACACTAAAAAACATAAATACAATTAAAAGTTATAAAACCAAACATTAGAAAAATAAAAAAACTGAAAAATCCAAGAGGCCGCTGGGGCAACAGCATACCACTAAGGGGCCAGCCAACCCCAATTCTGATATCCTCCCTCCCTGCCCCAGGCCAGATGGCAGAGCCATGTCTTCAAGACCCTCCGAAAGGCCTGGAGTGAGGGGGCCTGTCTCACCTCCGGGGGCAAGATGTTCCAAAGGGCGGGGGCCACAGCAGAGAAGGCCCGCCTTCTGGACCCCGCTAATTGGAGTTCTTTTACCACGGGGATCCGAAGCTTGCCCTCTCTGTGAAATCGGGTGGGACAGGTAGAGATCGTGGGGGCGAGGCAGTCCTTCAGGTAGCCTGGCCCCATGCCATGTAGGGCTTTAAAGGTGATAACCAACACCTTGAATTAGACCCGGAAGCAAACTGGTACCCAATGCAGCTCACGGAGCAGAGGTGTTATATGGGTCCTTCTTCGGGCCCCAAAAATTGCTCGCGCGGCCACATTCTGGACCAGCTGGAGCTTCCGGATATTCTTCAAGGGTAGCCCCATGTAGAGTGCATTGCAGTAGTCTATCTGGGAGATAACGAGGGCATGAGTGACTGTCCGCAAGGCATCCCGATCCTGGAGAGGGCGTAACTGGTGCACAACCCGAAGCTGTGCAAAAGCCCTCCTGGCCACGGCTGCCACCTGCTCTTCGAGCAGGAGTCATGAGTCCAGGAGGACCCCCAAATTACGCACTGGGTCTGTCTGGGGTAGTACTACCCCATCCAGAACCAACGATGACAACGTCCCGGATACAGAGGAGCCATTAACCCACAGTCACTCCGTCTTGCCAGGGTTCAGCTGGAGCCTGTTGTTCCCCATCCAGACCCTCACAGCCTCCAGGTACCGCGAGAGGGAGGAAACGGCATCACTTACCTCACCAGGGATGGAAATGTATAGTTGAGTATCATCAGCATACTGATGATACCTCATCCCATGATGACGGATGATCTTACCCAGCGGCTTCATATAGATGTTGAAAAGGAGAGAACCGAATCCTGCGGCACCCCACAAAGGAGGGGCCGAGGATGGGACCGCTCGCTCCCTATCACCACCGATTGGGATCGGCCCCGGAGAAAGGAGGTGAACCAGCACGGAACTGTGCCATCCACCCCCATATCCCTGAGCCGTCCCAATAGGATACCGTGGTTGACGGTATTGAACGCCGCTGAGAGATCAAGGAGAGCAAGGATGGTCGCACTACCACCATCCCGCTCCCGCCAGAGATCATCCATAAGTACGACCAATGCCGTTTCCATTCCATAGCCGGGCCTGAAACCTGACTGATAAGGGTCCAGATAATCCGTTTCCTCCAGGACCCTTTGGAGCTGTGAAGCCACCACTTTCTCAACCACCTTCCCCAAGAAGGGGAGGTGGGAGACTGGACGAAAATTGTCCAGTACAGTAGGATCCAGGGAAGGCCTCGAGGAGGGGGTGCACCAACGCCTCTTTAAAGGGTGCTGGAAACACTCCCTCCTGCAAGGATGCCTTAACCATCACCTGGATCCAACCACATGTCCCCTCCCGAGCTGCTTTCACCAGCCAGGAGGGGCAAGGGTCCAGATGACAAGTGGTGGCCCTCACAGACCGAAGGATCCTGTCCACTTCCTCAGGAACAACAGGATCAAACCGTTCCCAGCTAACTGGGCAAGGACAATCCCCCGGTATCTCCCCAGACCCTGCACCACACTCGGAGTCCAACTTGGAATGAATCCGAGCTATTTTATCCTGCAGGTGCTCTGTAAATTCCTCCGTGCGGTCCTGCAAATGCACCACCACATCCCCCTTACCCAGGAGGGACCTGGTGATGCCAAACAGGACCGCCGGGCGGCACTCTGCAGACGCAATAAGGGCAGAGAAGTATTGGTGCTTCGCCGCCCTTATCACCACAATGTAGGCCTTAATAGCGGCTCTAACATGTGTTTGGTCGGATTAAGTCCATGTCTTCCTCCAGCGGCGCTCTAGACATCTCTTAACCCTCTTCAGCGCCCTCAACTCCTCCGTAAACCATGGGGAGTGTCGGGGCCGGCGTGGCAAGAGAGGTCGCAAAGGCGCGATCATGTCCAAGGACCCGGCCACTTCTCTATTCCAGGCAGCAGCCAGGGCCTCCGCTGGACCGTGCAGCAGGTCCATGGGAATATCCCCCAGCTCCCTATGGAACCCTAACGGGTCCATCAGGCGCTGGGGGCGGACCAATCGTATGGGTCCTGCCTCCCTGCGGAGGGGGGTGGCATAAGAGAAACTCAGGGTCACCAGGACATGATCTGACCATGACAACGGGGAAAGCTGTACATCTCCCCTCAGGTCACTTTGCCATTGCTCAGACAAGAAAACTAAATCCGGCATGTGGCCACTATCTCGGGTTGGGTCCTGCACAATTTGAGACAGGCCCATGGCTGCCATGGTAGCCATGAACTCCCGAGCTGCCTCAGAGGATCGTCCCAGGGATGGCAGGTTGAAGTCCCCCAGAACCATAAGCCTGGGGGACTTCATTTGGCTCTGATGAAATGACTGCGTTCCACAAACATTTGTACCATAATGAATATGTGTTGTTTCAGCAGGCTAACACAATGGCCTTTCTGTAAGTCCTTCCTAAAGCAGTGGAGTCCCTAACTTGTTTGGGTTGGATTTTAAACACCACATCTCAGGTGAATACTGGATACATAACAAGAACTGGCTGGTGGACAAGACTCTGGAGAGAGAGCATTTGTTTGTTTTTTAAAACACCCCATGGACAACAGCCATCAGCAGGTGTTGTCCTTAACTAGTCCCAGTGGAGTTAGGCAAAATGAGATCTCCTTGTCCCTTCACACACAGACAAGCACACTTGCACCCACGAAAGCAATTTGTCATATATAGTATCACTTTCTAGGGCATGAAAAAGCACAAGTGTGTAGAGGGCAGACAAAATAAGAGTAGTTATTTATATACTACATAGGTTAATTCTTGAAACTATTTTCCCCATTCTTGTTTGCATTCTGCATGATGCAGGTGAACACGCCTAGGATAAAGCCGCCTTCCAATCTGGATTCCACGCTGTTCCTAAATTCTTTCACTATTCCTTTGTTGTATCACCTTAATCTACTTTTCAATCTGTCTTCACGTTTCAGAACATCTTGTTCCTGGCATCGATTCTGGTTTATGTAAAGCAGAACACTTCTGGAACACCCATTTATCTCTGAAGGATAAACAGTTAATTCCAAATCCTTTCTGAGAGAGTTGGAAAACACATCTATATCTCTTAAGAAAATGTAAAGCAGCAAAGGGAGGGTAATCTTGGATAATGTTGATTTGAGGGATTTCTAATAGTTGTATAGAGTAACTTCTGGACTGCTGTACATCGGTGTAGCCCTTTTTGCATAGCTGGGGCTTCCCAGTTCCTGCCTGTGAAGTTTTGTCCTTACAAAACTCCGTTTTCATGGCCCACAATAAAAATGCCATGTTTTTGTGGTGCACTTAATCACAGACTTGAACTTAATGAACGAACTGACAACCATATGACAACAGTATAACGAGAATTAACTGGTAGTATACCCATGCTTCTTTGGGAATTCTGGAAGTTTGGGTAGAATTCTGGAAAAGGATACAAATATAATCCCAATTAAGTAAGACTAAAGAAATCTTCAAAAATGAGTAAGTTCCTCCATATAGGTAGTGAAATTTTATTTTATGGTGTATATACACAAATAAATATGTATTGTTACATATTTACACAGCACACACAAATAAATATGTATTCTTACTTTTAGTGTAATTTTAAGTGTAATTTACTTAATATGTTGATAAACAATTTTTATATAAAATTATTAAAAACAATTAGCAGTTCAATATATTTATTTCTACAGTCTTGTAATTCTTTTGCCTTTTTCTCTATAAAATTGTAGCAGCTGCAGATACAACTAATAGTAATGGTAATAGCAGTGTAGTATACTGGTGACATTTCCTGTATCATTAATATAAAAATATCTAACAAGGTTTTAAACCGTATTCCTCTGTCTCTGCAGGCTCCTGAAATTACCTACCCCAGCCTTTTTTTCTGTTTATATGATATAGCAAACCCTGTTTCAATGTCCTTCTTCTGGACAAAACCAATGTTTCTTACATAATTGTCAAAAGAAGCAGGTGCACTAAAGCAAAATGGTTAAGTTTATATATCTTGAGCATTCTTTCCAACTGGAGTTGGAAACTCCTAATAACCTTTTGTTCTTGTATACCATGTGTGTGTATGTGTGTGTGTGTGTGTGTGTGTACATATACACTCACACATGCACTCCACACACACAAATACTACGCATCCCTAAAAATTCCTGGTCTGCAAGTTAAATGCCTTTGCCATGATTCTCTACAGCCCTTTGTAGTTGCCCCTGAAAGTCAGTGACACAATTCATTGCCAATACTGGATAATACTACAATTTTGCAATGATTCATGCTTTCAAAATGTTCCATTTATATGTAATTTGGGAGAAAATGTTGTCCTACTCATGCTCACCTTTTGCAACTCAGATCTCTAGAAGCCAATCCAAATCCAAGTGCAGTCCATGAACTGAAAAAAACAAAACAAAAACAATCCAGACAGTTTTCTGAGCAAGCTTTTACAGGTAGTCCTTGATCTACAACCATTCGTTCAACGACCATTCAAAGTTACAATGGCGCTGAACAAATGGTGGTTACGACCGGTCCTTGGAATTCTGGCCATCCCAGCACGCCCACGGTCACATTATCATGATATGGGCGCCTGCCAGCCAGTTCACGCTTATGACCACTTGCAACACCCCGTGACCATGTGATCGCCATTTACAACCTTCCCTGCCAGCTTCCCCAGAAAGTCAACAGGGAAGCTGGCAGGGAAGGTTGCAAGTCGCTGGGGTAGGTCTCCCCCACCTGTGCACCCTCTCCCAGCCTGTGCGCCATGCGTGGCTACTCACACATCCCTGCGCACCCTCCCTGCCCTGTGCCACACCTCTTGTGCCGCACCTCCGTGCCCCTCGTGCACCCTCCCCTACCCACACATTCCCAAACTGTATATTTCTAATTTTGGTACAATATTTTAAAAGATTTCCATCCTGTGAAATAACTAACAAATTATAAATATAATTATCTATACAGTTGCATTCAAGATTTGGATTACTCAAAAACTAAAATACTAATTTCTTGTTCAGTTTTTATGTTCCTCGCTCTCAAATTACTCATTCATAAGGAGAGTATCTCAACTGAAGTACAGCCTATTGGTTTTGAAATTCATAATCACTGAATTAAAATAGCATCCAGAAAAAACTGACATATTTATGGGGATATTTTACAGTTTCCTTTATAATAAGCCCTTTGAATTGCATCTGAATACTAAATCAAACATTTTGTTAATCTTTTTGTTAAAAGAGTAAATGTTTGCAATTATGTGCAAAAAATAATTTTTATAACTTTTAATTATGTATTTCTGATTTTAGTTTTTGTAAGCCGCCCAGAGTCCCCCATTGTGGGGAGATAGGCGGGGACAAGTCCATTAAATAAATAAATAAATAAATAAATGTTTGCATATTAAAGTATGGATGGTAATTAAAGATTCTCCTGCTGTGGATTGTTTTCTCAATTGGTACTGAACTATTAATAATAATTAGGATTGCAATGTTTGGCTGTTTGATCAGTTTGATTAATTTATAATCTGATTTTTAATTGAATCAGGCTGGAGATTTTTATTCTTTTTATTGGAAATTATTTAAAAGGGTGGCAAGCATCACTTTAGAATATGCATTTCCCCTTGTCTCTCAAAAGGAAATAAATACTTTATCTGAAATGGTGCTTACTAATAATTCATGCATAATCTAAAATATTTAAAGAGTGCATCATATGATCTCACATTACATTAATCTATTATATAATTTGACCTGTTGCCTAAAACACACCTGACAGTATTGTAGTGGCTTAGTCTATTTCTACAATGTCATGTGGGTTGCAGACAAAGGTGTAGCAACTATGGTGTTCAAGACTGTCTCATGGTTTAAAAGCGATGGCAGCCCTGCCCCACCCTTTTCATATAGGAAGAAACATTTCTAGAGAAGCTCTCATCACTGTAGGAGAAGAGCTGTTAGTCTATGGTGGCAAAAAATCAGGAGTCTGAAAGCACTTTTTCCAACCAACCAATTTTATTAAAAGGCATACGCTTTTGTGGAAGCTTATCCCTTTTAATAAAATTTGTTAATTGGAAAGAATCCTGATTTTGCACTCCCAAAATCATGCTTAATGCTAAGCACAGATTGTTTAACTATAGCCTACTGAATAAGCCATGCCTGGCTGGCTTTGACACTATGCTATACAATAAAACTGGTTCTCAGACCAGAAGGGCTGAATTCACATAGTACATGGAAACCAAACAGGCTGTATAACCTCGCAGCTTGAGGTATAAACCCAGTCAGTGATCATTAGGGCTCTCTTTTATTTTTAAAAGTGGGGCTCTCTTCTCCCCCCACTTTTTTTTTTATTTTTAATTACAGAATCCTTACAAGCCAAGGCTGCCATTTCACATAGGCACTATAGGCTTTTCCCTCAAGGAAATCCAAGTGCTTTGAAAAATTTGTATGTTCAGAGTAAAAATAATTGGGGGAGTTGGCAGCCCCCAAAGTGACAGAAAATATAGGCACTTACCGTTTCCAGCACAATTCTATATAATAATGTGAGAAGGCAGGGAGAAGTGAGGGCCTCAAACGAACCATGTTTGCTAGGGGAGAGCGCTGTGCACCATGGGGCAGCCTTGGGGGGACGGCAGGAGGGAGGATGGGCAGAAGGCACACTCGCACCAGAGTGGAGAGGGACGGCAGGAGGGAGGAAAGACTGCAGGCAAGAGGCACGTTCGCACCAGAGTGAAGAGAAACGGCAGGGGGCGGCTGTCGGGTCAAGTGGGGATTGGAATGTGTATTGCGCTGATTGAGTGGAATGTCTGCGGTTTTGCGGTTAATTAGCGGCGCTCCGGGGCGGTAAAAAAGGTGAGATTGTGAGCCAAGCCCTCGTAGGAGGGGGAGGACAGATAGGGGGTATAAAAACCTGTCAGACCTTGCTTCGGGGTTCCTCCATTGCTGCGGGAGGGACCCACCTTTGCAAACGTGCCCAATAAAAACTTCTGTCTACTGGACAACCGAACCCGTGTCTGTCGTTTTCTGACAATAATAATGTATATCAGGAGAGCCTGATTCTATAGTGGAAAGAAGAATCTCATTAGAAGATGGGTAAATATTATTTCTGAGACTGAAACATAATCAATTCTTTTAAAAAGCCAATAAAGGGAAAACGTTAGCAAAGTGCTTGTTACAGGGCAGTGGGTTTGAAATGTGAACAAGCAGATAAATATTTACATTTTCTAAAGGGAGCTACACTTCAAGTAGAATGAGCCTCATAAAAAGGAAAAGAAAACTTACACTTGTAACAGGATATTTTAAGGCATGTATGGAATCCTCCTTCCCCTCCCCCTCCCCCTCCCCCTACCTCAATGCAGGGCAGCTTTTCAATTTTGAGAAATGCTTCAGCATAAACCCTAATGGTTTTATCAAAATGTTGCTTACCCGGAGCAATACTTGGGATGTGAGCAGCTCTATATTATCTGAGTTTGAGCCAAAGTATTAATTTTCCATAGTGTTGTAGTGGGTGTGTTCACTTGACAGATTTGCCCATGATTAACCTAACTCTGGTTCTGTTAATAACACACTGAACCACAAACTAATCACATTTGCTGGGTTCTACAACATTATATTAAAAGGTGCTTAGCTAATTTGTGAATCATTGTGTTATATAGACCCAGTCAGTGACAGACTTAAGTTGGGACATTGTGGGGAATTAAAATGGCAACTGTAACATGCCAGTGGACTCAAATTAGTTTTTTAGTCCACTCACAGACATGTGAACTGATGGACCAATAGGGTCGTGGCTGGACATAACTTACACTCTGAACTGTGTTTCTTTGTCTAAGCCACTTGCCTGATATGTAGGACCATAGCACTTAGAATTAGGGAATAGGCGTGCTATTTTTTTGTTCTTTCCTCTTCCTTGTACTTGTACCCAGATAGTTTTGACTGGACTCTCATCCTCAAACTCCTGGATCTCCACATTGTGTGTACCTCTGATGGAATGGCGATTTTAGGGTTAATTTGAAGAAGGCAGCATAAACATGGATGGCTCAGAACTGACCTTCACAGACCTTCACTAGCTGATGGGAACAGAGCAGATAATTAAGCTGCAAACCCGTCCAAATTCTTTTCTCTCTGAATGCAGCATTTCTTATCAGTTAGAGCGGAGAAGTGCCAGTACAGTGATGCCTCCTCACAGGAGGAACCAGCTGTGCTCACCTGCACTAGCAAGCGGAAAGATAAGAAACCACCTAGCTCGTATTTCCCTTAGCAACAACAAGCACCCACCTTTGGGCAGGAATGCCCACCTTTTGGGAGTGTTTTGTCCACCCAAGGGTGTGAATAATTACTGTCTGCCAATGATCATGTAGTTCTTTGTTTCAAGAATGTATGAAAAATGTGTTGATTAACACATATGTGTGTCTGCTCTGGAAATTATTCCTGGGCACCTTACTCTGTGCAGAATAAATACTTTATTATCTCCACCCTGGTGTGTTTATTGGGCAAAATTTGATGCCAGGCTAGAACCCCCCAGAGTTCCTGGGACAACACTTCCTTCACATTTAATGCCACTTCTCCATGTTGGTCTGACCTATTCCTTTCAAGTAAGTTATATCTTTCAATCCTTGCATTCCACTCATAAATTTCATCCCACCAGGTTTTAGTAATGGCTACTAAATCTGACTAGATTTCCTTCGTTAAGACTTGTAGGTCTTGATTGTTCCCCATAGTCAGTGCATTTGTATAGGCTCACTGGAATCCCTGAGTAACTTAACATGATCTATTCCTCTCTGTCAGTGTTGTCCAAACTTGGCCACTTTAAGATGAGTGGACTTCAACTCCCAGAATGGCTGGCTGGGGAATTCTGGGAGTTGAAGTCCACTCATCTTAAAGTGGCCAAGTTTGGACAACACTGCTCTCTGTATTTATCTGTTCATTATTGGGAATGAACATTATCTATTCAACTTGTGAATCTATCCCAGTCCCACATACCTGAAACTTCCCTAATCCTATCATGTGTTGATAAATTCTAAATACTGCAGAAACATCCAAGGAAAATATGTACATCAAAGTAAAAAATAACTTATTACATAGTTGAAATTGATAAAATATTCTGGAAATTAGTCCAAAAGAGACAGCAAATTAACAGGGACAAACTGATACATGCCTTCCCATGAGGTTTCAGTATTGGCCATATTAGACTTATAAAGCAACCTCTCCAGAGAGATTCAGATGGTGTTCATATGATGGTCTTCATAGTACCAGGTATCAAGACCTCATCTCCCCAAACCAGTTATTCAGCTTTAATCATTAGATTTCTTGTACTCCTATCATTGTTATTCTGGTTTCTAGACTTAATTTTATATTCATTTTGTATTGTTTCTGTTTTAATGCTTTAGATTAAAATTATCAGATAATTTTTAATTGGGCAATATATAAATACTGGAAAGAAATAAACATTCAGTGTGATACATCCTCTATCACATCAAGTTTGGACTCATGTATTTTGGTGCTCATAAATATTTCCATGAGCATCTTTTTTACAGTCTTGTTTATTTTAAAATGTATGATTTATGCTATTTTCATAAGACACCCCATCCAAAATTGATAATTTTTTTCAATGCCAATTTTTATAAATAACCTTATAGTTACTACTGCAAAATGCATTACTATCACTCTCTATGCTGAATCTGTGAACTGCAGTATGTTTTGAATACAAATAATCCTTCAAAGCATGTATGAACTCCTATCTCTTTCAACTTCAGCACTGCAGGAAGAAAGAATTGAGTTATGTCAGATATTACCTTAATTGTATCACAGAGAACAAAACTACCATATTTGATTTCAGCTTCCCCAATTTGGTGCTTTCCACTTGTATTAGACTATAACTGCCATAAATCTCAGCCAGTGTAACCACGCTAGTTGTGGTAAATATATGCAGTTTTTCCCAATCTGGTATCCTCCATTTGTGATGGAGTTCAACTCCAATAATCCCAACTGTGAACAGTGTTGAAGAATTCTAACACGTAGGGTTACAATCTAATTGCTGTGCAGGGCATATATTTTAGGGCATGTATTCTAGGGCATCATTCTGTAAAGAGAATCAAGAAAAATATGTTAACTAAATGGTATGTTATTACATACCACCACATCACAACTGTGAAAAACAGACCAAAACACTAGTTTCCATAAAAGTTTGGAAAAATAAATTAGATGCCCTATACACACATCTCTATTTATGGAATCAAGAGAGGCATACAAACTGTATGTATGTGTGTGTGTGTACATATGCACACACACACATATATGCCAACCACAGGTTTGCTGATCAGTTTCTCTGTAATTTTCTAAGAATTGCTCAACAAAACAAACAAAAAATGTCCAATTATGAAATATCAGCTTGCTTGAATGTGCCTCCCAAATGTTATCAAGCATGTCTGATTTATACTAAATACTCTAACCAGATTTCTAAATTAGAAAAATATCACACCCTCCATCAGGTACCAAAATTATTTGCAAAGTTGTATGTATTTGGCAGTTAATCTCCTAGTACATTTACATTTTAAAAAAATAGAATATGATTAAGTACAAATACATGATTTGACTGCAAGTACACTAAACATCTTGAGATCAATTTAAATGAAAGACCAACTCTTCCTACATATACAGTACCTACTCAAGATTTATCATAACCTTGAGCAGCTTTTTTTCTGGGTACTCTGATAAATGAGATGCATCAAGTAGCTACTAGAAAGTAGGACTTTCCTGTGGTCTCCTATGATTATGGAATACTCCCTTACTAAATTTTAGCATCTGTTGCCCCCCTTGTGACCTTTTCAATTTTGGAATCCTTTGAATGAATTCCACCCATTTTTTACAATTCTTTAAATCGTGTAAGTTCTTAAAATGGTGATTTCTCAATTTTAATTGTATTGAAACTGTTTTAAAATAATGCAAATAATATTATCTGCTGCATGGTTTTCTGCTGCATTTCCCTGGTTTTATAGTTTATACAATATTTTAACATTTTCCTGATACTAATCAATAGCCCATCCAGAGAATCTTATAACTGATTGGCCATAAGGTAGAAGAAATTCTACTTTTAGAATATCTAACATAGTTTTTTATTCTTTCATTCACTGTTTTTATTACTATATTATTTTCAATTAATTCTTCCTGCATAACTGTTCCACTATTTTATATCTACCCTGATACAATGAAACATTTCGCCATGCTATGCTCCTAGTATCTTGGCAAAATGTCTTCTAACATTCTGAGATTTTTTTTTTAATTGCATGTATATAACCTTGTTTTCAGTCAGAGGTGAAGCAACCCCTGAGAGAATTTCCCAAAAGTCTGTAATTTGATTTCCTTGAGCACTCTGATGTGCCCCTTAGCTATCACTAATTTCATACAAAATAGTGTAATTTAACGTATGACTAAATTGTTTTAATGTGGGACAAAAATGTATCTTCTTTTACATGTTTGCCAATTAATTTTATCTGAACAAGATATTTTCTGCTATCCTAACTACTTCACATTCATGCAGCATCCGCAACGAAGTCCCAGAAATCTTTTAGTCTTTGCACTTTTGTAGAACTCCAATATTAGGCATTTCTACCATCATACCGTATTTGCTTGTGACACCCATAAGCATTATTCTTTATAATGCAGTGTGTTGTCATAGCTGTTGGGGAAACTGTTCTATAGATAGGTGTACAATAAATTAGTAAGTCATAAATCAACTTTATTTTTTAACAGATTTCTGGATTTCTTCTGCTTGAATGAAGTCTTCCAGTTCCTTTTACATCTTCCATTATTTCCTAATAATATTAAATTTCATAACAACTGCTTGCTAGCTTGAGTAACCAAAATTAAAAGTACTGTTCAGCAGCATTAACTCAACATAAATCTATATTGTGAGGGATGGCATTTGGAATCTATCCAGTAGAGATTCCAGAACATTTCCCTGTGATAGCTAATTCCCTTTATTTCTTATTTCCTTCTAAGCTCTTTCCAGGCATTCCCTTGAATGAGATTAATAATATGCAGAAAATACAGGCTAATATTTTCTGTAACTTTTATAACATGCATCCTGCAGTCTAGACTCAGTGATGAGCGTAAAATGTTTTGTTAGAGATCCACTTTTGGTATCACTGTAGTATGTTTACTGTATAAATTTATTCTGAGTTTATGCTTTTTTGTTATAGCAGCAGTCACACTGATGGCCAGTATAGTATTGCTAAGAAAATAAACATCTGTAGATGTTAGTCTTAGTGTTCGATCATTGCTCCAGAGTCTCCTTTATTTGTATTTTGCAGCAAAATTGCTAAGAGTCCTGTGTTATATTTAAAGTAAACCAAAGTTATTTTATCACATAAAGTTTTGAAGATCTTGGTCTATATATCTGAAATTGAGGAAAGCTTATATGTAGTAAAATTGATTTTTTTTAATATGTCACATGACTCTTTAAGAGTTTTTGTTGCCATTGTTGTTCTTCTGAAGATATTATGTTAAATTGTTTTTCTGGATTTTTAAAAGGTGGGTAAAACTATTTATTTTCATACAACTTCATTTGCTCTCTATACAAAAATATTAATTTTGTATACTATATTTTAAGAGCATAATATATCATGATTCATAAATTACATGGAATATATTGTTTCAATAGTTGGGTGACTTTTATTTTTAAAGGACAACATATGTTTCCATTGCACTGATACTTAGTGAATGGGTGGAAGGAAGATTCTTGATATAATTCTAGATTAATGTAGAATTGCAATATTGAATTATATCTGAAATTATAAAAATGGATTTCCATTCCACTGTTAATGCACACCTTAAGATAATTATGGGAGCTTCATACTTAGTTGGAATTTGCATCTACCATCAAGACAATATATGACTAAAGTAGGAAATGCATAAGAAAGCTGTAAAATATAGCTGTGTCAGGGAACATATTTTGATTAAACGGCAGCAAATTGTAGTTAAGTTGTCATTATTGTCTTTTATTGTGCTTTCTTCTTTATGCCCAAAATCTTGATTAAAGGCAATCCTGGATGTCTGTTCTTCCTGTTGAATTTAGCATTTGAATAGACAAAATATTTTTAGATGTACAAGTATACTATTTTACATTGCTAGTGAAAAGCATGTAGAGAGAATGGCTATCCAAGATCTGATAGTATTTACAGACCCTGATGACCATTTTGGCTTTGGATAACATGGTAAACTACAAACTTGATTAAAGAGCTAAGCATATTAAAGGTTAAAATGGCAAAGCATTCTTATTAATATGCTTTGTAACTTGGTGTTTTGCGCAAACACAGCCTTTGACTACTGTACACACATTTGCTATCAGGACTGAAAAGCCTGTTAGTGGCTTTGGTTCCCTTTGTCCCCAAATATCAGTGGTTCTGATTTCATTTTCAATTGCCAATCAGCAGCTCCACATTGCTGATTCATCCTGCCTCTACACAGGACATACCAGCAGCAATAGGATCTGCAGTTCTTGAGCGGATGTGTCTCAGATGGAAGCATGCGTTCCTCAAGGTCTCTACAGGCATTTGGCCTGAACTCATGAAGCTTAAATGCATGATTCAAGCCTCATACCCAGTATCTCTTTATATTTATCTCCTCTAGGGAATGTTGTGCTAAATTTTACAGGGGAGATGTAATCTTACACATTTTCTTGTGAGCAGCAACTGTGATAAGAAAGAGCTCCTGGTCACCAAAAGATTTGTAAACACTACTAGATTAGTTAACGGAGATGAGTACACCACCATTTTACCTCACATTCCATATGGCTCTTTTATGCAGCTTTTCTAAAATTAAGTATCCTGCTCTAATTTGGATTAGCCTCCATTTCCAGTTAAGACAAAACAGAATTTTAAAGTAAACTTTATTGTTTCAAATTCTGGTTTATGTTATTAAAAAAACAACAGATTTATACAATGTTGGGTCATACCCATGAAAAGATAGAATGATGTCACCTCAAAGCCTATGTGCCCCAACCTTTGCCAAGGTTGCAGGTCCTGTGATCAGTTATCAACAACATTCACTTTAAAAATAATCTGGATCAGGGAAGTGATCAATGAGAGGTAATATTTGGGTGGAGATAATCCAAAGTTTAGAGGGTAAGACAGGTGACTGAACAGAATTGCTAATTATGCAAGCTTCTAGCTGCTTTCTTCAAAGATAGCTTATAACTAAGTGATGTTTTACATATTAAAACTGCAATTCTCTATAAAGATTACTGGGAATTAGTCTCGCTGGGGGTGTTTGTAGAGAAAGCTAAGCAAGGTTTAACCATGGCTTAGTACATTAATCCATTTGCAAGGGTGTACCAAATACACTGGAGCATGAACAAAACACACTAGGGCTACTGTTCTTACCCCCAAATTCCCAACCACTATAGTAAAGAGATGCAGAAAAATTTTAATTTTTCACTCCCATCTAAGGGTCGTCTAGATTTTTGCAGCTGTGATACGATAAACCTAAACTACACTGACTTAATTTGCCTAGCACACTGGGCTATACAGGTAAACCAATCACATTTTAACCATGCATATTATGCAAACACAGCTATCTGATTGGATCTGGATTCTGATACACAAACAAGGGTTGGCTGAAGTGGATTTCTCCATGGTTCTTTGAGCCTGGTTTTATTCTTGCAGACATTTCAGTATGCATGTAAGAGGAAGTTAGAATACAATTCAACCCTGAGCTACATATATTTCTCCATTCTCTACTTCTTCCCACAGCAATAACTTAATTTGCCTCCTTCAACTACAGAGAGTTGAGGGATCTATTTGACAGGTTTGCCTGGAGTATAGGTGAGAAAGGGATTCCGCCCCACCCCGCCCATTGGATAGAAAAAACACTGTGAATAACTCTGCACTAGTGATGGGAGATGACCATCTGTTCCAGCACCACAATCTAATTAATTCAGTAAGAATCCTTTGGGTCTTCACTGTAGATTTTAGAGAGAGCTAGAAGGGCTGCCTGGGATGGAGAAACTAGAAAGCTTAGATAAATGTTCTACATATTTTCTTTTCTGTTAGATGAATGGCTGGTTCCCTCTCAAGAGAAACTAGAATTTGAAGTTCAGTGCTTCTTGAGAGCTCCGAATTACAGAAGGCTGCTTTAACTATTTGACAATATATAGTACTTTATAGCATTTCTTTTAATTCATTATTTAACAAAAGCAATAAGCAAGTAGTTTAAGTCTTCAATTCCTTCAATTCCTATTTGGATTGAAATCATTGTGAATGTCCAGCACTCATCACAACCATGTTATATAGCCCAGTCCAAATAAGGACACATCTTCCTTTTAACGTAATTGTGCTTCTCTGCTTTCTCTGGGAAATATAAAGTATGACATAAAATATTTTAGACAAAAATATCTAAATGTACTGTAGTTCATATAATAGTGTAGGTTAAGTAAACTTACCCATTCTGATCAATACAGTGGGAAGGAACATCTCATTGAGAAATGCAGTGTTTGTTCAACAAACATTGTTTCAACACTGGATTCTCCTTTTGTATTACAGAACTAAATATGAATATATATATACAGTCAGGTCCAGAAATATTGGGACATCGACACAATTCTAACATCTTTGGCTCTATACACCACCACAATGGATTTGGAATGAAACAAACACAATGTGCCTTAACTGCAGACTGTCAGCTTTAATTTGAGGGTATGTACATCCAACTCAGGTGAACGGTGTAGGAATTATAACAGTTTGCATATGTGCCTCCCACTTGTGAAGGGACCAAAAGTAATGGGACAAGTGGCTTCTCAGCTGTTCCATGGCCAGGTGTGTGAAATTCCCTCAGTACCCCAATTACAATGTGCAGATAAAAGGCCCAGAGGTCATTTCAAGTGTGCTATTTGCATTTGGAATCTGTTGCTGTCAACTCTCAAGATGAGATCCAAAGAGCTGTCACTATCAGTGAAGCAAGCCATCATTAGGCTGAAGAAACAAAACAAACCCATCAGAGAGATAGCAAGAACATTAGGCGTGGCCAAAACAACTGTTTGGAACATTCTCAAAAAGAAGGAACGCACCGGTGAGCTCAGCAACACCAAAAGACCCGGGAGACAACGGAAAGCAACTGTGGTGGATGACCGAAGAATTCGTTCCCTGGTGAAGAAAACACCCTTCACAACAGTTGGCCAGATCAAGAACACTCTCCAGGAGGTAGGTGTATGTGTCTCAAAGTCAACAATCAAAAGAAGACGTCACCAGAGTGAATACAGAGGGTTCACCACAAGATGTAAACCATTGGTGAGCCTCAAAAACAGGAAGGCCAGATTAGAGTTTGCCAAACAACATCTAAAAAAGCCTACACAGTTCTGGAACAACATCCTATGGACAGATGAGACCAAGATCAACTTGTACCAGAGTGATGGGAAGAGAAGAGTATGGAGAAGGAAAGGAACTGCTCATGATCCTAAGCATACCACCTCATCAGTGAAGTATGGTGGTGGTAGTGTCATGGCATGGGCATGGATGGCTGCCAATGGAACTGGTTCTCTTGTATTTATTGATGATGTGACTGCTGACAAAAGCAGCAGGATGAATTCTGCAGTGTTTCAGGCAATATTATCTGCTCACATTCAGCCAAATGCTGCAGAACTCATTGGACGGCACTTCACAGTACAGATGGACAATGACCCAAAACATACTGCAAAAGCAACCAAAGAGTTTTTGAAGGGACAGAAGTGGAATGTTATGCAGTGGCCAAGTCAATCACCTGACCTGAATCCCATTGAGCATGCATTTCACTTGCTGAAGACAAAACTGAAGGGAAAATGCCCCAAGAACAAGCAGGAACTGAAGACAGTTGCAGCAGAGGCCTGGCAGAGCATCACCAGGGATGAAACCCAGCGTCTGGTGATGTCTATGCATTCCAGGCTTCAGGCTGTGATTGACTGCAACAAATTTGCAACCAAGTATTAAAAAGGGAAAGTTTGATTTATGATTATTATTCTGTCCCATTACTTTTGGTCCCTTCACAAGTGGGAGGCACATATGCAAACTGTTGTAATTCCTACACCGTTCACCTGAGTTGGATGTACATACCTTCAAATTAAAGCCGACAGTCTGCAGTTAAGGCACATTGTGTTTGTTTCATTCCAAATCCATTGTGGTGGTGTATAGAGCCAAAGATGTTAGAATTGTGTCAATGTCCCAATATTTCTGGACCTGACTATATACAATAGGCAATGGTCAATTAAACAGTCCAAGGTCATATACTTACAATTCAGTCCAATGTAGCAGTTCAACAACAGTACTTCCTCTCCAAATATCCCCCAACAACTTTGCTTGGGGAACAGCCTACTGTTATACTGAGACTATCCAATCATAGTTGTGCTGGGTCCACCTTTTCTCACCTGAGATGTGTTTGACTGTGATACTACACTCCTTAAAGGAAACACTTATGGTGAATACCTTAACACCCCTCCTTTCCTTTATGGAGATAAACACATATTTTATTTTACAAGTAAGTACAGTGATGTAGACATATATACATTCAGATAATGCTTTTGATTTGTAATCTTGATATTAGGTCTTGCTGTTTCTTAACACCTAACGGTTTTGTGAATCCATCGGCTAACATAACAGATGGACAATAATTGAGTTGAATGAACTCTCTATTAACAGCATCCCTTACGTTCTCGTAACAAATTGCTACATGTTTTGTTCTAGCCTTCATTCGTTCTGAGGTAGCCATTTTTATACATGCTTGGCTATCTTCGTAAACTTTTATAGGATATTGTGTACTTATTCCTATATCTTTCAGTAGTTGTTTATACCATACCAGTTCTGTGCATAAATTGGACAATGCACAATACTCTGCTTCAGCACTCAACATAGCCACTAGACTTTGCTGAATGGACTTCCATCCAGTAGGTATATTGGCAAACAATATCACCATCCCTGTTGTGGATTTTCTTGTGTACATGTCAGCACCCCAATCGGAATCTACATATGCCTTTAGAATAGGCTCACCTTTAGGTTTTAGTGTTAAACAATAATTTTCTGTTCTTGCTAAATACCTCATAATTCTTTTTATTGCTGACCAGTGTGCCTGCTTAGGTTGTGCAACCTGCCGACTTAGTTTATTACAGTATTAGCTTAGTTTACCACACACGCAGTATCAAGTTGTGACCATTGGGCTAGATATAACAAACTGCCAATGATTGATTGGTATTGTTCTCTGTCACATAGTGCACTTTCACTATAGTCCCCTTTATGGAAATCTATGCACATTGGAGTACTTGCACCTTTACAATTCTCCATCCCATGCTTTAACAACAGTTGTTTAATTTTATCCTTCTGATGCCACAAATAACCACCAGATGTAGTTCTTACTATATTGACACCTAGATAGTTTTTTATTTCTCCTAGATCTTTTAAATCAAATATTTTTCTTAGTTCTTGCTTTGCATTACTGATTAGCCCCTCCTCATTGGCTATCACTAATAAATCATCAACAAAACATAACATGGTTATTTCCTTTCCATTAATGTCCTTAATGAAAACACATGGATCTGCTGTCGTTACTTTATACCCTAACTTGGTTAATGTGAGAGCTAGGCAGTTATGCCATTCATGGGCACTTTGTCTAAGCCGATATAATGCTCTCTTCAACAACCATACATGTCCAGGTGATTGTCCCTTATAACCTGGTGCAGCTTCTAAATAAACTGTATGTTTAAGCTCTGCATTTAGATAAGCTGTATTGATGTCTAAATGATGTACATGATCACGGTTTATAGCTGCTAAAGCTAAACATAATCTTACACACTCACTTTTAACAGTGGGGGAGAATGTCTCATCATAGGTGGTGTGGTTTGGTGCATACCCTTTAGCTACTAACCTAGCTTTATACTGGGTTTCTCCATCTGATGTGTGTTTTATTTTATACACCCATCTTGACCCTATAACATTTTTTCCTTCAGGTAATTTTACTTCTTTAAATACTTGCTTTTTAGATAAAGCTTCATATTCATTTTGCATGGCCTTTAGTCATTTTTCTCTTTCAACCACGAGGAATATGCCCTGGGCTGCTGCAAGCATATTTTTAGAATAAAAGGGCCACTACTTCTATACCTTTGAAAAGTGCTTCTTTTGGCCTGGTGATAAAAGAACACTGATAGCTTAATTTATAACTGAAGTATAATCAAGTATGCCCAAGCCAAAAAGTGGTACGTATGTGTCAGTATCACCTGTACTATTTGCACTATTCTCATGTTTGAAAAATAATTGCTAAATAAATATAAAGTCCACTGTTATCCCTGCTTACCTGAATTATCTTCTGCTGTTCAGTGGGGCTTACTTCCAAGTAAGTACATTTGGGAGTATATCCTTAATTTCTCATAAAGTAATTATTTTTTGCTTTTCAAACAGCTTTGTCATGTGATGCACTTTTCTTTTGGATTCCGTAATTAAAAATGTAGGCTAGAGGAAGGGCACCTTTCAAATTGTTCAATACTTCTCTGCAAGCAGGAGCTAAATGGCCACTGTGTACCTTTTCTTAATCCTACAGCTAAATTATTTTAGAGTTTTGATGGCACAAACTCATTTGTAGCTAAGGAAGGAGTTTGAAGGAGGGCAGGGCGAATACGTGGGGCTCAAGCAAACCCTGAGATGGGATGGTGAGGAACAGAAAACCGGGAATTGCTGGAGAAGAGCAGCAGCATTGGAAACATCCGCTTCTGTCCCTATTTCATCCTAAAAGGTGTTTGTTTCTTTAAGGCGGCTTATGAAAGGGAACAAAATTTTGCAGACAGGCTTCTCCACCTTCCTTCCCTAGCTCGAATGGTTCATGGAAAAGAAATGAAGTTTTTCCACTAAACCAAATGTTAATCCCTACGCCAAATCTTCCTTCTCCCCACCTTTGCTGCCGGGAATGGGGCTTTTCCCCACCCCTCTCTATAAATATAAATAAATAACACATAAATAAATATCCATCCCTCTAGAGGTCTTTAACCGGTTTTTCAAGCCCAGCCTTCCAATAGCAGCAGCAGCAGCAGCGGGGCTAGAATAAGTCACTGTTTGGAAATGGAGTGGGCGTGTGTGTGAATGTAAGAGAATGAATGATGTCAGGCAAGGCTGTGGCAGGCAAGAGGGGAGGAGGGGACAAGCAAAGAGCACGAAGCTGGCTGGAAACAGAGCAGCGGCTTCATAAACAGAAACGCCTGCCTTGCCTGTAGCCTCTATCTGCTCCTCCGCCTTGCAGCCGCCGCTCTCCGGCTGTGAAAGCCTCCCCAGCTGTTGCACAGGCAGTCTAACGGTGCATCGGCGTTCCCGAGAGGCGGGGAGAGAAAGGTGTGCGACCAGAAGTGACAGGGGGATGAAAACCGGGAGGGGAAGATAGAGGGTGGGCAAACTTTCTTCTAGCTGTTTCTCCTTGCGGCTGTTAGCCCAGGGGGAGGAGTGTCCCTGTTTCTGGCCAGAAGGAGCGGCAAGTGCTAAAGAGCCTGGAAGCTCTGAAGAATTCTTTCCTGCTGGGTGTTGGAAGGCAGTTCGTGCCTTGCGACTATTGCCTTCGTCAAAAAAATAGGTAAGTTCAAGAACTTGATGTTTCAGCCAGGAGTTTAGTTCTGCATAAGGAAAAATGATGCCTCAATGGCTCAGCGTATTTTTCTTTTAAAGGCAAAGGCGAAGTGCAGTTCATAGGTTATTGGAAGGGATTTTTCTGCTGTAAAATATATGGCAGGAATTAGCCTATTGGGGCTTACTTCCAGG
The DNA here is from genome assembly GCF_059951505.1 of Python bivittatus. Taxonomy (NCBI): domain Eukaryota; kingdom Metazoa; phylum Chordata; class Lepidosauria; order Squamata; family Pythonidae; genus Python; species Python bivittatus. The sequence goes on along the minus strand of NW_028277034.1, from coordinate 37,831,980 downwards.
TAAGTTCTTTAGGATTGCGGCGTAAAGTTCTTTACAAACTGGCTGCTGCTTAGGTTGAAAGTTGTGGAGCGCCATCAACTATTATTGCATTAAAGAACTTCCAGAACGGTTACCTACACCCAGAAACTGCAATACCTTCCTGTTTTGATGTCATTGGTACAAAATATTATTAAAAATACAGACATTTCCTTTAGGAAGGTCACATTTGGTAGAATTATTTCTGGTTTTGATATGAACCCATTCAGTTCTAAGACATATTTTTACATTCGATTTATTTCAAGATCTTAGCTAATGAAGAATTCGTATATTTAAATAGTAAAGGGACAGTAGGAATAGCGTGAATATAAGGATTGATTTTTAGATTGTTATAACACAGGTATTAATAGCAATGTTTGCCATATTCCTACTGTTTTGTGCTTTTCATATAATGTTTTGTGTTTTTTATAGAATGGATTTTTTGTATGCACATGGTTGGAATATATAATGGTCCTAGAAAATGACCATGGATCCTTAGAATAAAAAGAAATGACTTTATATTCTTCATGTTAGGAAAAGTATAATTGAAAATAACTAGTTGTTAAAGTGTTCTATAGATTTTCACTTGACTTGATAGACACCTGGAAAGCTTAGACAGTGAGTTTTGGTAAGTGTATTTGCCTGGAAGTAAACTTTCCAAGTAAATGTAGTTAGTACAGTATATATATCTGAGTATATATATCTGAGAAAGCAACCTGAAGATACTTCATTCTGTGAAAGTCAATAGACAGTACTTTAGAACGGCTGGAGAATTGGAGACTGTGTGATGAAACCAGCTATATGAGGAAGAGAGGAAAATACATAAAAGCAGATAGGTTTCCTGCTACTACGATGTGTGTACAATGAAGTGTTATCAGACTATTCCCAGAAGGATGTTTCTTTTTTCTTTTTTAATAGTGTGGAGAGTATACTCCTCATGTTTAACCTTGGCTGCTACATTCTTATATGAGCAGCTTCCTGACTTCAATTACACACATTAGAATTTCTGATGATCCTAATTAGGCATGATTGTTGCCTTACTCTGTGGAAGATAGACATTCCAGTCTATAAAGTCTCTGTAGTGGTTATACGTTTGTAACAATTCAGTGCAATATTCTTAATGCTTCTAGTCATTATTTTTGGATTTCATCTTTTAATTGCATCATATTAAAACATGTCATCTGCTTCAGTTGTCATAATATGCCAGTTTATTTGTAGATCCTCTGAAATTTCTCAGTTTGGTTTGTTAATTTACTAGGCCGTGATCCAGTTTGTGCAAACATACAATAGAGAGATTCAGTAACAATTTTGGTGTTTGTCAAAGTAGCAAATATTTTTAGATTTCATTCTACTTCATCCTGCAATAATAAACATAAAGCACCCTTTTATGAGCAGAGGGCACTAAAGATATCCAACCCAATATTTTCTAAATTATTTTTTTACAGTAGAAAAAACTGTAATTAAAAACTCATCAAGTGCAGCGGTAGGATCCAATTATGTCCTTTCTACCAATAGAACCACTGGGAGATCAAAATACTTTTCGTCATACATGACCCCAAATCTTCTGTGGACGTTTAGGGAATCTTCTAAAGCTGGTCAAGGTACATCTAAGGAAGAAAAGCAAGAGAAATTCAGTTTGGGAAGAGGAAGCTCATCCCCTTCTCTCTCAATCCTTTTTTAGGCCAAAAAAAGAGCACATCTGATTCACATTTCAAAGTCCATGGCTCAGTGTAAACAAGTCAGCTTATGTAAATGAAAGGGTAACATGAGAAGAAGCTCATAAAGGTTGTAACCACTGAAAGCAATCATAGTTACAAAAATGGAAATGTTCCTGGGTAAGTGGTTTCAACACAGCAGCCAAGTAGACACTTTAATGCTTTAGTTCTGCCAACACCAACTGCTCAGAAAGAATGGAAGCTTAGTTACCTGTGCCAACTTTATGTGGATTCCCTTTTTTCCCCTTAGAAATATACATCCAGTAAGGAGATAAAGTAGATGAGTTACCTAGAGAATAACTGCTTTAGTACAGGTGAGGGGATCCCTTCACCGCCGCAGGAGTATACCGCATACCATGCAATTGCGGGCAAGTATAATCGGGACCACAAAACGCAGCATCCATACCAGGATAAAAGAACACGAAAGACACTGCAGACTACAGCAACCAGAAAAATCTGCAGTAGCTGAACATGCTCTCAAGCACACTGGACACAAAATCCTATTTGAAAACACAGAGATACTGGACAACACCAACAGCCACTATACCAGGCTATACCAGGAAGCCATTAAGATTCACAAACACCAGCACAGTTTCAATAAAAAAGAGGAGAGTCTAAAAATCAACAAAACCTGGCTACCAATCCTGAAAAATACAGCCTGCAAAAGGTCAAGGAACTCAGCTCAACCACCAGTTCATGTGAACAGTTCACACAATGAACTTGCTAATCACCCCCAGCAGCCCCTCGTTAACAAGAAAAAACCCTTCCTAATCCCCAGGAAGATACACACAGATGCTGACACCAAAACAAGCAGCCACTCAGTAACCCAACCCCCACAACACACACCCAATCCCCCCCCTTCCCCCCCTCAGATCTCTATAAATACCCACAAAAGGGTCACATCACCCTGGGCACAGAGAGAACTGCTCCTGTCTGTGCTCCTGCACTCTGAAGATGCCAGACACAGGTGCTGGCGAAACGTTAGGAAACAAAACTTCCAGAACACGGCCACACAGCCCGGAAGACCCAGACCATCCAGCTAATATAGTGATTATTTTTCAGCAATACTATTCATTTCTCTTGACAGTTTTAAAGCTCATTTATTTCAGCGGTGCAATGAAAGCGTGGGCAGATTTCAGGCTCATCTTTTCTACCAGAATTCTGACACCTAACTAGAGACAGATGCAAAAGACTGGCTCAGATGGGTAAATTTAGACAAACATTCAGTAACAGGGCACTCTGAAATTCTCAGTCCAGGAATATGTATTTAGTATCACAACCAAGTGCGGAAATATTTTCTTATGCAAATATTTCCTGGTTGTCCACCAAGCATTCTCATGTAGTTCCTTATTTATTGGGAAATGAAATAAACTGTCAAATTATTAAGAAGCCCTTGTTAATCTTTTGCAGATCATCCAGAGTTTTATTTGTGGATTCTAAGCTAGCACCTGAGGCTCCTGATTTTAATATATCAGATATAAAGCTGATAATAGTTTTATTCATAAGCAAGATATTTTTTATAATGCTGTCCTTTTCACTGATAAAACAATCTCAAAGTAGGGATATAATGCTTTAATTATTTTATTTATTGTTTTAGATGGTTTTCTGGTATATGAGATGTCTAGACTTTTTTCAAAGTGACGAGGGTATAAATATGGTAAATAAAATAAATACATTGTGAGTTGGCATTGAAGGCTCAACACCAACCATAACCAAAAATGGAGGGAATTCAGCAACTGGTGTGCTTGTAATGAAAATATTTTGTGGGTGTCACCACTTAATTCCTCAGAAATGTTGTGCCATCAGTCAGATACCTGTTACCTAGGTAGATACATAACAAAGAAGGCACTCTGCAAGATAGTCAGATCCTTAGCAATATAAATCTTTATAGGCCACCAAAGCATTCTGAACTTAACTTAGTAACTTGGCAACTATTGCAATTCAGTTAGAAAATATAAAGTTCTTGCTGATAGTTTGCCCCCTTCAACAAGCTATTGATGCATTATGCGCTAGTTGCAAGTTCTGGGCTTCTGTATGCTTCCCATTACAGTAATCTACTTTTTTTAGGTTACCTGTGATCAGACTATCTGATAACTGGTGACCAATGAAGCTGAAGAAGGTACTGCTTGCCACTGAGGCCATGAGACTGGATTCATAATGAGGGTTCTAGAAATGCCTCCAGATTATCTGCCTGCTCCATTGGGGGAAGCACAGCTCTGTCCAAAATTGGATGAAGAAACCTTTCCACAGCACTTCTGTTGCCCTGGGATTTTGGCTCATCTTACCTGATCATCATCTTCTTCATCATAGGCTAATCTGGTGGGCTTTAACTTGTTGGATTGGAAGTATTCATGAGCTGTGTTGTAGTTAAAAATTGGTTTTTTCCTTCATACCATATTCCCAAGTGTGTTCTTATGCTCTGGCTTTGTAGTTGCTTAAATATTGTTTGTCTGTAGCTTGTCTGTAATCAGGGTACTGATGTCAAAATCAGACTTTACTTTCTTTTTTTTAACTGACTTCTGCTTTCAACTAAATTTCAATTTCTTAATGAGCTGCCTTAAGTTACAACCTTTTAGCAGTTTCTTTTATTTAATTGATTTTATTTGGAGATTATTGACAGAAAAGCTTTGTAGATTTAAGTAGATATTTATATAGTAAATACAGATATTTGTGAACACTATATAAATGTGGAATACAGGACACTTCGTTTTAATATGGATACAGTGCTACTGTATGCTGAGCAGATGCTGGGAAAATGATTTGGAAGATGACTCTTAACAGAGATGTTTCTGTCTTTAAGATCTCAGCCTGTTAGGAGGATTATTGTACCAGGGATGCTACTGTCCCAGATTATTTCAAAAGACGTTAAGAATCACAGACAATACTGTCCCAGCAGATGCTCTGCAATTTATTTAGGAACTGAAACAGGCATTGATAAGAAAGTTTTTGCAAGACAGATGAACTACTGTTTCCTCAGAGCTGCATCTGTTCAGAAAGCTATTTAACTATATTGTTCATTGCTGTTTAATTACAAGCTGAGTCTTAGGCTGGAATCATTTTCATGCTTACTGCACAATCCTATTGAACTCAGTGGGAACCTCTGAATACGTATAAGATCAGATGGAAAGCAATTCTGTGTTTATTTTTGAGGAAACCCCTATTTTCAAATAAAACACCTGATGCTGCAGTTTTGTAGCTCAATTTTTTTTTTGGCATGTGTCTGTCTTGTACTCAACAAACATTTTACCAGTTCTAGCACTTTCTCTCTGGATATACAAAGCAGACTAATTTCTCTTGGAAAATAAGCCAAGAAAATATTTCATGAAAAAACATGGGGAGCTCTAGCTTTAGAAGTATGAGCGAGGAACTCCAATGGAACGCAGGTGATGTGAATGGATTAAGGACCAAGACTATTTTTAGAATAAATTTAAAAATACATGAATGTTCTATGTATCCAGGCAAAAATAAATAATTATTGGACTCAAAAGTATGTTAATTCATTTAGAATGATGATTGAGTTTGAACTTGACTTAAGTGAGGATTTCTATGCATGATTTGTTAAGCAAGCCATAGTAGCCTGATTTGCAGATAATGATACTAAGTCCTAGTTCAGACATCATGCTGAAAATCTTAAACTTCACTATTTATAAATGACATTAAAATATTCCATCCTTTCCTTTTCTTTTTCATGTAATGATTGCATGGCTATCTGGTATGGTTTACAGATTGAAAATTAGATAGTTGTCAAAATATTTCATATCTGTTTTGTTAGTTTGGGCAGTACTGAAAGCTTCATTCAAAGAAAATGTTTACCCAACTAATATATTTGGCCTTGTGACTTTAAAGAATACAGTAAAATACAGGTATCCTCGCTCAGTGACCATTCTTTCAGTGACCATTTGAAGTCATGACAGCACTGAACTAGGACACTTATGACTGGTCCTCAAAGCAGCATCCCTGCAGTCATATGATCGCAATTCAGGTGCTTGGCAACCAGCGCGCAGTTACAGCAGTTGCAGCAACCCATGGTCACATGATCACCATTTGCAACCTTCTCTGCTGGCTTCTTCTGACAAGCGAAGTCAATGGGGAAGCGAGCAGGATGTCACAAGTCACAGTCATGTGATATCGTGCTTAACAACCGCACGTGATTCTTTTAATGACTGCAACTGGAACTGCCATCATAAACTGGCATGGTGATGTGATTTTTCCCTTTATGACCGTGTCACTTAGCAACAGAGTTGATGGTCCCAATTACAGTTGTTAAATGAGGACTACCTGTAAGGGGGGGGGGGGAGAGAGATTTTCAGCCCCTTATTTCACTTTGAGATCTTATAGAATTGTGCTGATTGTATCTTATTGTAGAATTTACACCTGATAATTGTTAGTTACATAAATAGAAATAACTTTTGGATCTAATAAAAATATTATTTTTTTGCTTTAAAATAATTAGTAAAAATCTGTGGCTTAGTTCATGATCAACTGAAATTCTTTTGAGATGTGATTCATCAAGAATTCATAAGTACGCTCTTGATTTCTCTCTGTTGCCTTTCTTGCAAGTAGAAAGGTCAAAAGCCAGGAAGTCTTAATCTGAGTTCCTTTAGTGTTGTATCTAGAACTAAATACCTGCCTTACTCCTTCAAAAGTCAGAGCTTTTGGTAATAGGTAGTTGGAGATTTTTAAAAAGCCACATGTTCTGGACATAATGCTGAGAAAACTTGGGAGAGAGGCTACTTTTACTGAAAGAAACAGCCAAGAAGAAAAATTGGAGCAGTGTTACCGTACCATCCATGAAGTAATGTTTTAGTGTAATCTTGTGGAATATTTTGAAGTGGATGGTTACCAGTGATTAACTGATCTGCATTTTGATCTCATATATAGCACCAATGGATTGTTTGTTAAATTGAATCCAGGTTTTTGGCTGCAAAAAGGAGATGGTGCTGCCTAAATTGATGGCACAACTTCTATATGGAATACACCCGGACCCTTTTCCTTACTTCATTCCAGGGAATTTGTACAGAGTTTCTAAAGACTGTTCTCTAAGTATCTTGTTGCATTTCAAATGCTGAAATAGTATTGGAGGCAGGCATGGTGAAGATGGAGATATAGATATCCATACTTAGCTTTTGATTAATATTATCCCTTTTTCTAATATGATTAGTCCCACTAATGCTAGTGGAAGATTATGATACTTCTTGGAAAAGTACATTATTGGAGAAATAGTGTCTATCTGAGTTAGATCCTGTCTGCCCCCCCTCCCCCAATGGGATATGACGAGGCTTGAGCGCTCATAAAGCAACTCATAAAGACAGAGGCATAGATATATAGTAGAGAGCTAGTATGGAGTAGTGATTAAGGTGGTGAACTAGGAATGGAGAGACCCTGATAATACTACTACTAAATTTGTCTCCTCATGGCAACCCTTCTTAGATTACGTGCTTGTGTGGGAAAAAAATGAAGCTTAGCTTTGATTGTGGGATTTAATGATTAGGTGGTTTGTGCTGATAGAAATAATGTGAATTTGGATTAATTAGTGGTAAGATATTAACCTTTTTTAAATTTGTATTTATATCTGTATTGGAGATAGTCGGAAGTCACTTTCTGTTTCATTTTTCTGTTTTCACTATTTTAGTTTTTGTCTTTTTCTTTTAGTTCTATCTTCTTTCTTTCTGATTTGTATTTTAACTGCGCTTTTTATATATCTCAATAAAAGTTTAATTAAAAAAAAATGGAAAGACCCAGATTCTGGTGTACCCTTACTGATGGAAGCTGAATGGGTGATTTTGGACCAGTTACTCACTCTTAGCACAATAGATGCTGGTGATAATTTATTTATTTATTGAATTGGTTTATATGACCATCTAACTTGCAATTTGCATCTCTGGGTAGCTTATACAGGATTAAAACCTGAAAAAAACAAATAAGGAAAATACAAGGGAAAAAAAATATAACCGAGCCCAATCCTTGACAATTCAATTTCCAACCTTTATTGATGGACTCATCCAACATCCTGGCCCACTGCACATGGGAAATACCAGGTCTTCAAGGACTTAAGGAAGGCCAACAGGGTCAGGGTCATGCAAATTTCAGCGGTTATGCTGTTCCAGAGGCAGACATTATGACAGAGGGTGTATGTCACCTGGGGCCTGGCAGATGACACTGCTTTATAGACAGGACACAGAGCATGCCCAGTATGTCAGATCTGGTGGGACAATCAGTCAGTTGGAGGTAGGTGGTCCCACAAGTAACCTGGCCCTATGCCATGAATTGCTGTATAGGTGATAACCAGCATCCTGAATTGTACTAGGAAGTATTGAATTGTACTGAAACCCAGTGCACTTTGCGGAGCATTGGTGTTACATGTGGTACACCAACAACTACCCATGCCACTATATTTTGGACCAGTTGCAGCTTCCGGATGGTCTTAAAGGGCAGCTCCATGGAATAAAATAATAAAAAACAATTAGATTACAGTTGTCTTTTTCTGTAAGGCAAACTGGACAAGCCTGTGACCTATTGGGTCATCCTTTGAGAGAAAGGTAGTGCAGTCTGATGTGACCAGAATGAACATTAAATTTTAAGCTGACCATATTTTGCTGGATGATCCCATGATCATCTAAGAAAAGTATATATCATCAATAGAAAAATAGTTGTAGTGGCAAACAAACTTCAACAATACGTCAATATTTACTTACCTAAACAGATAAACAGAATGACCACAGATGGTCAAAACAGTGGGAGCGACTTCTGACTTCCTGCCAGCTTCCCTACTGATTTTGCTTATTGGAAGTTGGCAGGGAATGTCAGAAATCACAATCACATGACCGCGGGGACACTGCAACAGCCACAACTTTGTGAATAAAACTGGTCTGAACATCATGGAAATTTCAATTCCCCAGAAGTAATGGGTCCTGGATTTTTTGCGCATTCTTTAAATTAGTGGATTTTAGGTACCTTGATTCAAAAATTATTGTGGTATAACGCACCATTTGGGCTACTGTGAAGATATAAAAAGATAAACACAATGAGAGTTTTAGTAGTATATAGATTTTTAATGTTGATAATTCAGTCACCTACGTTACAACCGGATTATTGGTAAATTATCTCTGAGGATGTAAACATATATGCATTTACCTGGGAATAAATCCACTGAATTCCTTTGGGTTTAAAAATATGGGCAGACTCAGAATTGGTTATTCTACTGAGTCTGCTGTTGTTGTTAGCCACCCAGAGTCACTGGTCTGAGATGGGCAGCTATTTAAATTGAATGAATGAATGAATGAATGAATGAATGAATGAATGAATGAATGAATCTGTAATGATAGATTTCAAAAATTCAGTTAAGTGAACTGCATATAATATAGTTGCTGATATTATCAGAACTTCAGGCATGGAGGAAGAGGGATTGTTTTAGGAAACACTAAGCATAAGAATTATCCCTGTATACATACTCACACCTGCCAGTAGGCATAAATCAGAAAAGAGGCAAATGCATATTTATTTTTATTTGGTGTGCACTTTTATCCATGTACATTACAAAACTTAGTTTCCCCATAGATTTTATTAAATTTGGTGAGTGACCAGCAAAAAAAATGGAAAAGAAAAGAGAAAGAAAGTGAACAATAAAATAAAATGTATAAATATGATGTGAATAAACAGAATACAATAAGCAGTATGCACTAGTAAAGCTAAAATTCTTGAATAAAAAAATTATTTTCCCCATAACAATGACCCTGTGAGATAAGATGGGCTGAGAGACCACAGCTGGCCCAGAGTCACTGATTGAGTTTACCAGGGGTAAGAGTGGACTAGAGCCTTTGTCTCCATATTCCTGGTGTAGCACGTTAATCACTATGCTGTATTGGCTCTGATATTTGCAATATGTCAGCTATGTAAATTCATTACCATTCCCTAGAATAAAACTTTTTTGAAGAAGCAAATTATTGATATTGTCAAGGGTTAGGGGTTCATGAAAAAAGTCTAGATGGCTGCAACTGCAAGATTTCAGCCATCATCTCGACTTTCTTTCATCCCCCTGCAGATGCTTCTGTTATTAAACACAATTAAAATATAGCTAAGTAACTAGAACATACATATATTTTGTACACAGTCCATCTGTGGCCTAATTCCTGGCATTTCCAGTCAGCGTTGGTAGGGCTAAGGAGAAGAAAATGCCAAAGCCAAAATTGGTTGTATTTACATGCCACCTTAATCTATAAACCACGGGTTACAGACTACAGTGGCTGGCTTCACAGAAGATGCTAAACCAAACAAACCTCATTTATGGTGTAACATATTATGTGAGCCAGTAAGTAATCAAGAGAGAAGTAGATAGATGCAGAGAAACACAGTTATAAGCAAAACAACATTTTCAAATGTTTGTTCCTAATGAAAATGTCTAGATCAAAGACAGTTTTCAAAATTGTGTTGTCGTCTCTGAAGTATTCTTTCAGTAACTATTAAGCTGTTATAGAACATCATATTAGCTTTCCTAATCAGATATATGAGTACCTGAAAGGCAGTGTGTTTCCTAGGAACTGAAGAAACTCACTAGCAAGAACCCTAATGAATTACTTGGGTCGCAACCACTTACTTGAGAATAAAAACAGGAAAGTGCTTTAACACCTTAAAACAAAACAAATTTATTATCTAAAGTTCATTTGTAAGATCATTGAGCTCAGTTGCCCAGATATAGGAGTCATTGAACATAATCCATGTGTTCCACATATCCTATAAATATCCTTTGGAGCATCTTCTCAATCAGAGAGAAGATAGAGGTTGATGTTCCCTCAGATACATCAGGGATTATCTGCACTATCCAGTTGCCCTATTGCCAGAATAGATTAGCAATCACTTTTAGAGAGCAGCAAAAGACAACGTTGCCTTGTACACATCCCAATTAATTATAAATGTAACCTTTAGGCAGATTTTCCTGTGGCAGTTTAGAAATACTCTTTTCCCCCTTCTTGCTTTGGGTCCTCCTTTCTCACCAGCTCTCTTTGCTAAGAATGCTGTAGTAGCATAAGGGTGATAACACTTCCCTTACAAACCAAATGTTGCTGGTTCAAGACCCAGCAGAAACATTTTTTTTAAATTACTAGCTGTCATTCCCTGAGCTAGATACTTTTCCCTGTCATATTTTTTTTTTAAATGTCCAGCAGTGCGCCATTTCATCATTTTTCCCACATGAGGTGGAAGAGTTTCACCTGCCCATAGGGGAGTTGTCTAGTGGGAGGATGCGTTAGCCTGCATTCCAGATTGAATACTTTGTGAACTGTTGCCAAAGTGTCTCAGTCTGGACAAAATCTTCTTAAGCTGTTTTAGTATCAAGGAAATGTAAACATAGGACAGGAACAGCTTAAGGATGCAGTGTGGATTATGCCATAAAGTTCTGGCTCTTGGCCTTATGGCCATAATAAAAGCTTGATTGAATGCCCAAGGGTAATTTTGTTGGCTCTTTGCTACAATATTTATGAATGAAAGGAAAAACTTGTGACAAAGATTAGTAATTTTGTGGAAATGTGAGACAATTAAATGGAGATAGCTGCATATCCTGAATTTGTAGATTCTTGTCAGTGGATAGGAATCAACACAAATTCGTATTTAAATGCATGTTCTCCCTTTTTTCAGGTTAATGTCTTTGAAAATGTTTAGAAGTAACCAAAATATTGTGTAAGGAAAGAATTTTAAAAATTCTTTTGATCCAGTGGGTTTTACTGAAAATCTTGTTAAATAAATATGTCTATTTCTAGAGTTTATATGCTGCTCCAATTGAAACTGATTCTAAGCAGATTACATACCCCGTTTTTCTAAATAAAGTTGACATATAGTTTAAAATTAAATGGAAATTATGAATGGTACTTTGTTCCAGAATACATAAATAATACTACTAGTGATAATAATTTCATAGAAACCTAAGTTGTACCAAATTCAATATTGTTTATGGTGATTTCTAGTGGCTCTTTCAACTTTCAGAAAGACTTATCCAGAAATTTCAGAACTAAATCTGGGGTCCTCTATATACAAATAATCTGCTAATTATTTTATTTCTTAAATTGGACCCTCCTATTCTGCAAGAAACTGTGCAGCTTTGAAATAGTGAGATATCAAGGAAGAGCTGAAATTTCGAAGGCTTTATTTCTCCATTTGGTCTAGTGTTACTATGAATTGTTCAAGGAACAATTGCTAAAAAAGGGGCATAGTTGATATTGTGGAATATCTCTTCTGGCAAAACTTAAACAGAGCATATTAATAACAAAAAATGGTAGGAAATACTTATTTACCTATAATACTTTTAAAATTGCTACTCGGTCTGTGTAGCTCAACAATAGTTCTACATAAGGAATTCCATGTATCTGACTTCTGATGACATCATAATCAGTTCCAACTTTGAGTTACCTCAGACCGCTCCTGAGTATATGGTACACCACAACCACTGAGGAAAGCTGTGAGCATAAGCTGGATAGGAGGGCACTAAAAAGGGCACTTATTAGTCACATCAAGCATAGAATTCTGAAGAAAGAGCATCTAATATAAAGTCAGTAGGAAAAGGAATTATTTTTCTTAATTTTTTCTTGGACTATATTTATTTGATATACTTTAATCTCCCAACCAGTTGAATAAGTTGTTTTAGCATATCAGTATAAGCCATGTACAATCTCTGATGCTTTACTGTAGTATTTGCAGCATCTTCTTAGAATATTATTTTTCTTTTGTATCCCTGCTTTTCCTTATATCCATCCCCTGAAAAATAAGTAGATGGTGGACATACGTAACTTCAGTGTTCAAATAATCACTGCTGTAGCAGTATATATATGTATGTGTGTGTATATATATCTATATATATATATATATATATATATATACACACATACACATACACATACACATACACATACATACATACATACATACATACATACATACATACATATATTTGTATTCTTTAAAATCGGAAAGAAACCATCAGTTGATGGCTTGCAGGTATTAATTCTGCCAGAATTGTTAAGCAGTATGTTGTATATTTTACTGGACATTGTTAAACTATTATAGTTTCACTTCTTCTCTCCTCCATTTTATCTTTCTAATCTAAAAATACTCCCAACAACATTAACTTTTCTGATGTACAGGAACAAATGCAACTAGCAATTCAATTACAAACATATAACCTGAAACAGAACTAAACCATGAGCTTTCTTGGTCTTCAGTGACATCATAAAGACATAGCTTGAATAGAAAGGCAGGTTATAAATAATTTGGGGAAAGACTGGAAATAATAATTTTTGTAATATTCAATTTTTAGAATTGGTTGCTAGCAAGTTTGCAGTTTTATTTTTAAACATTCTGTTTGAATCAGTTTCCTATGGCAAAGAGAGAAAAGTTAGATAACTTTGGTGCAGATATATGAATAGGAGTTTTCATATAATTTTTTAATAGCAGGAAAAAGTACTTGTCTGTGGAAGTGTCTTCAAGTTTACTCTCCAACCTATTTTTTGATACTGAGTTGATATTGAGTGCTACATATAGCACTCTTCAGGTTTATTCATATATTTCTTCCCCATATCTCTGTCTATTGCTCTCTTTGTGTTTTACAGACACATACACATGTGCACGTGCACACACACACACACAAACTGTTTCTTTTGGGATAAGCAGTATTACACAAAGCACAGAAAGTAAAAAAGAAATAAGAAACCAGTCTAGTTTATACCAACACCATTGACTATACCTCTCCTTACCTTTCTGTTCCTACAAACCATCCATTTTTCTATTAAGCCCATACACTGCTTCAAAAATTGTGTTTTGTCATCAGCTGCATTCAGCCACAACTCTCAGTCTTTCCTTTTTGATTGACCATTTACTCTTCTTTCATATGTTTATTTTGCAATTCAATCCTCATTCTCTATGCTGTATAATTAAGCCATGCCACAGAGTAGAACGTTCTAGCCTAAAACATGCCTGTTCATCTTCAGTATAGTTGTTTTACTCCATTCAGACAGTTTCCAATATAGATATTACTAATAACATTCAGCAAATGTATTTATTTATGGTTAGGTATATCTAATTTATTATTTTTTATTCATTTCGTTGATAATTTTTAATCCCTAATCTTTGGGCATACAAGCAGTTTACTTTATTATGGGTACTTTTATGCCACTTCATTCAGGTGAATCTAAGTGGCTTACTAGTATAATAAAATTAGACAACCCATGACCCATTGAGTCATTGTTTCAGAGATACTTCCTTATCTAAACAGAGAAAGAAAATGACCAAGGGCAAAACAGCAGTGGGAGTGTGAGCGACTTGCAACTTGCTTCTGGTTTCCTCATTGACTTTGCTTGTGGGAAGCTGGCAGAGAGCATCGGAAATCTTCCTTCCTTTTCCTCCTTCCTTCCCTCCCTCCCACATGTAATATAGGCTTGGAGCATTTGCCCTCATGTCATGATCCTCAGGAGAGCCCCTGTGAAGCCACCTCCTCCTCCTCAACTGATCTGTGGAACTGCCTGCCACGCTGCTGGGGGGAGGTGGAACAAAGGGAGCTGCAGACCATGAGGAAAACTGCATCCTTGTTCCCCGTTCTGATGTGTCCCCAAGGGCCCCGTCCCTCAAGGGAAGAAGAGGGCTCACCCATCGACCACCGGTGTCCCCCAGCCAGCCCTACCTCGCCAGCAGGCATCCAAGCCACTCCCTCATCTTTCCCTCAATACCCACAGCTGTTAAGAGATTTCAGATTTTGGCCTCAGTTCCAAAGCAGCCAATCTCTGCTCACCCATCAGGCTTTGCCACCAACCAATTGGGCACAGGGGACAGAGGGATGCTAGAAAGAGGTTGGGGATTTCTCCCTCCCTCCCTGAATTTGTACATATAATATAGGCTTGCACCATTTGCCCTCCCCTCACAACTGTCAGGAGACCACTGGTGAAGCTACCTCCTCAGCTGACCAGTGGAACTGCCTGCCACTTTGCTGGGGGGAGTTGGAACAAAGGGAGCTATGGACCATGAGGAAAACTGCAGCCCCACTCCCCATTCTGGTGAGTCCCAAAGGACCCCCTCCCTCAAGGGATGAAGATGGTTCATCCATCAACCACTGGTGCCCCCCAGCCAGCTCTATATCACCAGCAGGCATCCATCCTCATCCTTCTCTCAATGCCCACAGCCATTAAGAGATTTCAAATTTCTGCCTCATTTCAAAAGCAGCCAATTGCCACTCATTCATTGGACCTTGTCGCCAGCCGATTGGGTGCCGGGGACAGAGGGAGGTGGGAAAGAGGTCGGGGATACACTCATGATGATCACGGCAGTGCAGCAGCATAGGAGTGCTGAAGCAGCCACAAATTTCCCAAATTTCAATCTCATGGGAGTAATGGGTCCTAGATTTTGGATGCATTCTGTAAGTTAGCCCATTTGAAGTACATGGTTCAAAACTGTTGCCCTATGATGCACCATTTCACCTGGTTGAAAGTTACAGCCATGAAAGTTTTAGATGTATATAGATATATAATGTATGTCAGAAAAATAGCAATGCAATCTATAAAATCATAGTATTCATTCCAATTAATTCATAAAGTGAAAATAAGTAATAGTGCCACATTCCTGGTTCCCAAATGTCTGCTTAAATTAATATCTGCCTAAATAACCAAGTTTTTAACAGCTTTTTAAATATTAACAGTGAAGGTACAGCTTCTATTCTTAAGGAAAGCTGGAGCAGGGCTGGAACAGAGAATGTATCTGGTCCCCTCCTGCCATATCTCATGAAGAGCAGAATCACTTAACAAGTGCTCTGTACCTGCATACAGTACCTCATTTTGATCTATATATATAAATAAGGTTGTTAATGTAGATGCTTACCAATGAATGTTAACTGTTACAGAATGGATAGGAATGTGCTGTATTCCTATGTGACTTGATAACCTCCCATAGCAATAGTAAATATGACACATACTAAAAATAGTTCAGTCGCCACTCCTGTAACAAGCATATGAGTGACAACTATTCCATTCACTGATCGTTGACTCACTTTTTAGGTGAAGTAAATGAAAGTACATATTACTCAGTGCACACTGCTCCCTGTTAATGACTATGACTAAGCTAACTCTTCTCATTTTTCAGTTAGGTACAACCCAACTGTATTAGGTTGATATAGTGTGACTATATCAAGCAGTCCCAATTGGCAATAGATCTGACCAGTTTTAACCCAACTGAAGTTCCCAAATCACTTCCAAAGTAAGCCAGTATATAACTGGGACATCTATAACTGCTGCTGGGAAGTTTCTCCTAGCTAATTCATTGGTACGGACAGAAGGACGTTTGAGCAGTAGAAATTATTTTAAGCCTCTAGTTACTGTACTAGACATAAGAATGCCTTTAGGAGGAGTACAGCATTTTCTAGAAGAGGACAAACATCACTTTACTAGACAAAAGAATCACAAATAGTAACGCTGTCTGCTGTTAATTTTTTAGCCTTCATGCAGTTCCTTTTCCTGCCCAGGCAATGGTACAAAACACTAGTTGCTTTCACCTTAAATGAAAAAGAGGTAAAGCTGAGTGACTTCTGCATATTGTATTAGTGTATCCCCTAATCATCTCTCTCAATGTCTGTTTCAATGGTTTTGTGTAGATGCTAAAAAGTTTAGGAGATAAAATAACTATCATGGACCAGAACAATACTGGCACCATCTTTTGTAATTTCAAAAGATGGTGCCAGTATTGTTCTGGTTAGGTCCATCCAGGTAAGCCTATGCTTACTCTAGTATAATGCAGATGCTTTCAATTTATACCTCCCCGTTGATGGGATGCAGGGGACAAAAAAATTGAGAGGTAGTTTTTAGGTAGAGATCCTATCTTATGTAGAATACCATGAAAATGATTAGGGTAAAACTGAGCTTTGGTTGTACTTATGGCACCATGGCCACAAGAAAGGAAGATGACAGAAAGATACTATATCAGGTTTATAGACAGAAAGAAATTGAAAAAGTAATCAATGACAGCAAGGATCAGTTAAAAGAAGCAGAGAAAGCAGAGAAGTGTGATCTTGAGGAAATTTTTTTAAGTGTTTTAGAATGAAGATGGCTAAAAGAGTAAAACTAATTAAAAAATAAAAGTGATAAAATAATTTCAGATGGAACTGAAATGAGGAAATGCTGGAAGGAGCATTTTAGTATGTTTGGGAATAATTGTGGAATGTCAAAGAGAGGAATTTAAAACTTGCTATATATGTTAGCATCCAAGAACCAACTGATGAAAAAGGAGTAATAAATGCTTTATGTTGAGAAATAGGAAGGCTGCAGGTGTAGATAGTATAGCAACAATGTTAAAATATAAACGTTTGTTTACTGTGCACCTATATAATATGTTTGTGTGTGACACAGAAACCAGAACAAGTAGATGAGTTTATGTAGCTTGGTAAAAAATATATTAAATATGAAGAAATGAAGATATTGTAAGATATGCAAATACTGCTAGAAAGATAGTGAATGATATCTGGCCTGTTGCGACAAAAGAATATTTGTCAAAAGACGTGAAAATGTATATAACAGCTTGCTTCTGCCTATTTTTCTATATGGAGAGAGTTCTGAGAAGAAACATGAAAGTTGGATGCAACAGAAATTAGATATTTAAGAAGTGTGTTGGCAAAATGGGAAGAGGTGAGGTCAGGAATGAATGGGTGTTTAGTCAATGTTGATTGAATACAAAGTGGGCATCCAGTGCAAAAGAAGTATATTGTGGTAGTTTAGTCATGTAGAAAGAATGAATAAAGATCAAGTTACAAAACAAACATATGAAGACAGTGTGAATAGACTAAGAGAAGGGGGAAGATAAAGAAAGTGTGGTTGGAGGAAGTTGTTAATACCCTCAAGAAGAGGTGAGATGGCAATGAAATAATAATAATAATAATAATAATGATGATGATGATGATGATGATGATGATTATATTTTTATCCCATCATTTTTATATATAACTCAAGGTGGGCTAAGAGAGAGTGACTGGCCCAAAGTCACCAGCCGGCTCTCATTTATATTGAAATGGTGTGATGGAAGCAAGAGTGGTTTGCAAGAATACAAAAATATTTTCTTTGGATTACTATGTCTTCCTTTTTTTACCATGCTTAGCTTGCTTACCTCAAAATGGAATAATTTACAGGCAGTTCTCATTTAGCAACCACTCATTCAGTGACTTTTCGAACTTACGATGGTGCTGAATGAATGGTATTTATGATTGGTCCTTGTAGTTACGTCCGTTGCCGTGTCCCTGCAGTCACATGATCACAATCCAGGCACTCAGTGACTGGCTCACAATTACAACACTGCAGCATCCCATGGTCATGTGATCGCCATTTTCGACCTTCACTGCTGGCCTCCAACAAGTAAAGTCAATGGGGAAGCTGGTAGGAGGTTGCAAATGGCGACCACATGATGTCGCGCTTAACAATGTCACATCATTCACTTAACAGCAACCAGAAGTGCCAGAACTGCCATTGCTAAGTGGTGTGGTCACATGACATTGCACTTTATGACCGCAGTGCTCAATGATGGAAATTCTGATCCTAACTGCCATTGTTAACCAAGGGCTACCTGTAATGGGTTTGTACAGCACATCCATGTCTCAGTTCAGATAGCCTATCTAGAAGCATATATGGTTCAGGGTATTGTGAGAGGAAAAAATTAGTAGCCTTCTATAAGTTTTAATGTTAGTTTTGATTGCATTTAATAAAGCCAAGATAACTGAAATGTGACCTGTATGGCAATGACTAGAAGTAAGAGGAACTTGCAAAATGAAAGAAATTGCAAATTTATTGATGAGAACAGAAGTGCCAGAGACAGGGCACTGGGACGTGCTGAACTTTGTTCTGGGAATGATCTCAGAATCATAATTGTGGTTTGCGGTTTAAAGGGATAAAAAGGATGACATCCAAGTAAACGACGCCTCTTGGTCAAGCTGTCTACCTGACAGCTCAGTCAAGTTGGTCATTGCATTGCAATGTGAATCTAAGTACATACCTTGTATGTTATTGGTTGAACTTTACTTGCTTGTTGAACTAACATTTAATAAAGCTTTTAGAACTTTGAAGTAACTTGTTTTATGGTGTGTCTGCCTCCCGTGTTTAATGTGGTTTTTCCCCTGTCAGTATCGAAGTATGGCACGGATTACAAAGGCAGATACACCTTGCAAGAAATCCTCCCTGTTTCTACTCTTTAGAATCTCAGTTTGCCATGCCAAGGTTCTTGAACCTTGAGTGTGTACTTCACTTATAATGGTGTACATTAATCATTTGTGTATCAGTTTACTTTTTTCTGTTATAAAATGAAACGGTGATTTATGGCTAATGTTTATAGATAATATAATGTTTATACTACAAAGCAAAGTGCTTGGTTTGAGGTAAGGCTTCTCTCTGCCTTGACCTGATTCTATTCTCCAATGTCTTGAAAGCTGTACTTGGAGATCCGTCATTTGTCCTAAAATAGCCTATGGCCAATGCAAAAGCACAGCGCAATTGCCTTCCATTTTTTTTATGCCTGAGTATCTAAAAAAAAAATGCTAGGTATGTATATTAAAGCAACAGTTATAAAGAGGCTTGCAAAAATCATTTTGTACTGTACAATATAAGGACATAACAAATCCAATTAATAGTAACAGTGGTCGTTTCCATATTTATTTATTTAAGCTTATAGCATCACAGTCTGATGACTCTCAACATCTTACAGAGTACATAATATACAAAAATGAAAACATCTATGGTATGATTAAAAATAAATAATATCATAAAAACCCCAAGTACAAAGAACAAAGAAAAAATAAAAAGAGGACACAATGTTTAAATTAAGAGAATGCACTCTTTTTTTTAGCATTCCATTTTTACTATTTTCTGAAAGCCAGCAGAGAGGGTGTAAGTCTGATCTCTATAAAGAAGACATTCCAGAGCATTGGCATGGTCATAGAAAAGCAATGCCTTCTAGCCTTGGCCTCTCCCTACCTTTTAGTAGTGTGGCCCTACAAGTGTCTCCTTACAGGATCTAGTGGGTCAGGGTGATTCTGATTGGAGCAGGCTGTCCCAAATGCTAAGTCATGAAGAGGCTTATCAGTCAACACCAGTACTTTAAATTTACCCAGAAACCAACCGGCAACCAGTACAGGGATTGCAGAATTGGTGTTATGTGTTCCCAATGCCAAGAGTCAGTAAGTACGCAGGCTGCTGCATTCTAGACTAGTTGCAATTTCCAAATAATCTTTAAGGGCAGTCCTGTGTAAGGCACATTGCTGTAGTCCAAGCTAGCGGTAGTGAGGATGTGAGTTACTGTAGCTGGTTCCTCCTAAACCAGGTAAGGTTGTAACTGATGCATCAACTGAAGCTAGACAAAGGCCCTTCTAGCCATCGTCTCCACTTGCTGTTCAAGCAGGAGCCGTAAGTCCAGAAGGAGCCCCAAATTGTCAACATGCTCCTTCATGGGTAGTGTATGCCCATGCAGAGGTAACACTGGCATTGACAGAGAATTCTGTTGTACAAACAGCAACTCCCTTTTACTTGAGCTCAGCTTTAGCCTGCTCTGTGCCATCCGGACTTTTATTGAATTTTACTTTTGTAAAGTATTTTTAACATAGATTTACAATTATTGTACTAACTGTCTTATTTTTGTAGTTGTGATATCCTGTTGGCAGATTCTTTTGTTTACACTGGTATGAAAACAGATGTAAGCCACATTAAATACTTACTGTAAACCATAGTGACTAGAACATTTGGAGCATATTCCTTTGACTGCTTGCTTGATCATATTGTTCATGGTAGTCCTGCTGCCCCCTTCCTTGTAGTGAGCGTGAAGGCTAGAGCAAGTCTAAGTGGGGATATTTAATATATTGGAGTATTTTTCTTTTGTAAATATTCCTTATGTCATAATTAATCATTTCTAAAATCACATTCTAAAATTTAAAAATTATATCTGCATGAAAGAATGCAAATCTATAGACTTCTCCCCGTCTTTTTAAAAAGCCAAACCTTTTCTGTATTGCACAGAGGATAATCTGATTAAGTACTCAACAATGAGCCTTCTCTCAAGGGGAAGAGACTTGTAAGTCTGAGACCACATACAGGTTACATTAAAAACAAATAGCAGTTCGTGGCTTGTCCTTTCATCTAATGGATTTTTTCCCTGTTTATTCAATCCTAATGCAGGAAGTATAGAAGAGCTGACTTGTATTTCTGACAGGGATGAAGGGGGGAAAAGCCTCTCCCCTCAGTTGATATTTTTTTGGCCAAAGGATGAGTCCAAGTTGTCTTATAGTGTAAGACATATATTGTCTGGGTTCATACAAAACAATAAACCAAAGTCTAAACATACATTACTTGATTGACTAAGCAACAGTTGGCTGCATTTGCACAAATACTAAGCCTTAAATTATGGTTTACAAAAAACCAACATGTTAGATCAAGAACCATTAAGCCACATTCTAGCTTAGCGCATCAAATACTATTTGGTTTATCTGTGCATGTAACTCCAACGAGAATTCAACCCAGATTGTCTAAACTTTTATGAACATTGTTAATTGAACCAAGGAGTCATCACTGAATTCATGATGCCCTACTCCTTTGCTTATTATCTGCATCAGGCAAGATGATAGAAGTGCTAAATCAATGGATGAAAGCTAAGAAACCAAAGCTAAATTATAACAAATGAAAGCAGTGTGGGTAGGTGGTTGCTGAGTCCTGAAATAGATGTTCTAGTTCTTATGGTTGAGATTACACTTTACCCTGAAGGAGCAAGTATTTCGTCTGGGGTGTTTTTTGCTCCAACATCACTTCAAATGAAATTGTTCTCAGCTTAGAGCACTATCTACAGTTCTCCATAGAAGGGGAGGGGGGGGGGAATATGGTAGTTCAGATGCTAGCATCCTCCAGGTTGGATTATTTGAGATGTTCTCTCCTTGAAAATAGTGCAGAAGTTTCAACTTGTATAGAACGTGGCAGCTAGAATTCTGTTAAGTTTACCTAAATATAGCCACGTCACATTGATTAGAGAATTATATTTACGCAATACAATTTAAGGGTCTGCTTACCATAAAACTATTTAGACTGAAAGATCTGGAGGCATTCATACTTCCATATCAATCTGCCCATGCATTAAAATTTTCAAAGAGAATTCCTTCCTGCAATCCATCAGTTGGAGAACAACTTTCATCATTTACAGAAGAAATGGCTGTGGCAAATTGGTGGCAAGTTGCTCCTCCAACTTTGAGCCCTTGTTCTGAAGATATAATTGCTTTCTTTTGTAGCATTAAACTAAACATATTCCTGTTTGCTCAGGAATTTAATTAGTCGGTGTCTTTGCCAGAATTACTCTTATTTTATTATTTGTGTTTCATGTGCACCATCTTAGGAATAAAGAGACTTTATGCATTTTAAATATAAGTAATGCTAATTGACTTACTTGATATGTTGACAGCTAAGGATTAAAACAATAATTGGTTATAGCCACAATGAAAACAGATAATTACTTTATTAGAAAAGGTTGGCTGCTCCCCATCCCTTAGCAATTAAATATATCATACTTTTCCTTAACAAGACTGAATAAATAAGCATCAACTTAACTTTCCCATATTACAATTTAACTAGTAATATTTTATTATATATCACTTTTTTATAGTACAGTGTGATCCACATGTGCATATATGTATGTCTAACAATGTGGATTTTTTACAAATGTTGATTACTGTATATTAAATTTAATTGCAGATGGCATGTTGATGATCCTTCAAAGAAAAATCTACCGAAGAACCAAACCTGTAACTGAAAGTGGGACCTACAGTTTCTGTACGCTTTGTTAAAAGAATAAAAGTGGGTGAAAGTACATGAGGCAGACTTGAAAAAAGAAGTGGAAGATATTTTTGGAAACCAGACTAGAATCCATTAATTTTCTCATACACATTAAACCTGATGGATACCATAGAGACAGCAAAGCTTGAAGAACATATGGAAGGCCAGTCCAGTGAAACTTCCAGTGGTTATGCTCAACCTGCTCTCAGTGTTGGTGAGGAAAGCAAGAATGGCAGCAATAAACCAAAGGCTTTATTCAATGGTTTGCTAAAAGGTGCTAAAAAGTATCTAGACTATATACAATTTTCCATTCCCACTGAATCTAGAAACAGATTTCCTTTAGAATGGTGGAAAACAGGCATTGCCTTTGTATATGCTGTCTTCAATTTAATTTTAACAACTGTCATGACCACAGTGGTACATGAGAGGGTACCTCCCAAGGAGCTCAGTCCTCCATTGCCAGATAAATTTTTTGATTATATTGATCGTGTGGAATGGGCTTTTTCTGTATCAGAAATAAATGGAATTATCCTTGTTGGAATATGGATAATCCAATGGCTGTTTCTCAAATACAAGTAAGTAGCTCTTTTGCTTTGATTTTTCTTATTATGAAAATTGAGAACTGTGGATGTTTTAAAATGCACTGTATACAATGATCTATAGACTTGTGAAATCAGTAGGTTTGAGATGCTAACAAAGATTTTTGCAATTGCAATAATGCAATCGTAGAAATAAAGAATCTGCATCCTGAGTGAGTGTCAATATATAGCAAATACTTCCAAGATGGAGGAATGTGGGCAATAGTATGCTAACTGGCTAGGTAATTTATAGATTATGAATTCTAATTTGCACAGAATAGGATTAGCAGATTTGTATAAAATTGGGCTTTGCTTGTATCTGTGGCATACTAGATGGAATGTGCCGAAACTGACCACTACTATACTTATCAAACTAAGTCTGGGAATCTAGTCTACATACCTTATTTATTTATTTATTTATTTATTTATTTATTTATTTATTTATATGATGTAGAAATGGATATAGATATATTAATATATAAAATAAAGCCTTAATTGACAGGAGCCATGATGAGTGGCAGAGGTCAGTTAACTACTGTATCTATGATCCTATTTATGATTATCATGGCATGTGACAAGTTGTGACTTGGAATGTAAGAAAAATAAATGATAATGGGCATGAATTAATAGATTAAATTAAAGAAAAGGATATATTGTGGGTCTGTGAAGCTAAGAGAAAGGGGAAGGATGTAATTGAAATGAAAGTGATCTATCTAGAGGGGTGGCATTGATGAATCCATGCAGGGACCTGAATGTGTAAGTTTAATTATGAATGAAATGGCTAAATGTATTGAAAGTATGAGTTGGTATCATCTAGATTGTTGTGGGTTCATGTGAAAGTAGAAATCTATAGGTTGATGACAGTTGTAGTGATAATGGAAGAAACAGATGAGTCTGAGAGAAATTATCCAAGATTCCAAATGAATGCAATTAGGTGGAAAACTATTTTTCGGGGTAACATGAATGGATGAGAAGGAACAAGACAAGAGAACACAGATTAAGTGATTGAGCCATTTGGAGACCCAGATATGGTGACTGGTGAGTAGCTTCTTAGAGAAAGGTATATTTTGTTTATATCCATCTAAAGTGGTTTAGATATAAGGCTATTTATACATACTGTACATGTGGCAAAGGAATGAATATGGGTAATGGGAAGTTCTGAATGTAGAAAAGTGTTTTGGTAATATCAAGAATTGAAGAAATAGATATGGAAAGGCAAGAAGTGAAATAAGAGAGTGAAAGTAGAATGACTGTAGGAACAGAAGGTACAGATTGCATATAAAAAGTATTAGAAGATAGAGCAATCCATGAAAAGAATAGATTGAGTCAATTATTTCTAAAATAATGTGGAAATAAGTAAAAAGGAATGGAAACTGCTTGGGAAAGATTAAAAGAATTATGTTACAGAGTGCTACAGAAATACTATATGTAGAATTACAGTAGTAGAAGGTGTTATTTATTTATTTAAATTTATTATAGCTGCCCACTCCCATACATTCTGGGCAGTTTACAAATAAAAAAAAAATTAAAGCAATTAAAAACATACAACAACACAGGCAGCCTGGCCTAAAATCATAGCAATAACAAATCAAACTGTGATGGAATGGACTTACGAAGGCCATGCTCAGGGAGATAAGCATGTTCTTAGCTCCCAACAGGAGCGTGGGACATTCAGGAAGATGAGGCTGGCACCTCCCTAAGGAATTCACGGTGTTGTGGCTGGCTGGCTGGCTTGGGAACTTGGGTTCAGTCTGGTGAGATTCTGTCTTGAGGTGGAAGCTAATAAACGCAGCAGAACTGTGTTTGCATTGTCTCGTGGAGTTCTTTGGGCTGAACCTGACACAAACCAAACCAGAGGCTTCCCAAACACATTAACCCCAGGCCTGAGAACAAAAGAACTTTTCAGAATCCCAGGAAAGAGGGTACTGCCCATATCTCTGGGGGGATGCTGTTCCAGAGGGCGGGGGCCAGACAATGGATGCTTCCTCGGTTCTATAAATTGACAGTGTTTAATAGAAGGGACCTGGAGGATACCCACTCTACTGAAAGATACCGGCAGGCAGAAACAGTTGGAGATAGGCAGTCCCTCAGGTATCCAGGCCCCATGCCATGAACACTTTATAGGTAACAACCAGCACTTTGAATTGCACCTGGAAGGTGACTGGCAACCAATGAAGCTCATGTAGCAGCGGTGACACATGGGCATACCGAGAGGCACCCATTATTGCTTGTGCCGCTGCATTTTGTACCAGTTGTATCTTCCAAATAGTTTTCAAGGGCAGCATCATGTACAGCACATTGCAGTAATCCAGCTGTGAGATGACCAGGGCATGAGTAACTGTCTGAAGGGCCTCCTGGTCGAGGAAAGGGTGCAAATGGCACACAAGATGAACCTGTACAGAGACCCTCTTGGCCACAGCTGTCACTTGCTCTCCAAGCGGTAGCTGTGAGTCCAGAAGGACCCCCAAGTTACACACTAGTCTAGTATGGGGAAGTGCAACCCCATCCAAGATCAATGATGGAAATGTCCATGACTCGGGGGGGTCAAACAGCCACAGCCACCCAGTCTTGTCAGGATTGAGCCGAAGTCTGTTCCACCCCATCCAGACCTGAACAGCCTCCAGACACTAGTTAGTACATCAACAGCTTCGCCTGCATAACCCAGGACTGAGATATAAACCTGGGTATTGTAGCATACTAATGATTCTGAATCCCAAACTGATGGATGACCTCACCCAGAGGCTTCATCTAGATGTTCAACAGGAGAGGGAAGAGCATCGAGCCCTGAGGTACCCCACAAATGAGGGGCTGTGGGCATGACCTCTCCCCCCATCAACCCCAACTGAAGCCAAACACTGAGGAAGGAGACAAACATCTAACATTCATGGCAAATCATCTGAGTTCACAGTTAATAATACAGACTGATTGCTCCCATCTCAACACTTTGGGGAGACAGGGTGCCTCAAAACAATGAGGTATGAAGTGGCGCCTGCAAGGAGCACCTCACTAAAGCAGAGTAGCAAAACTTCAAAAGTGTAGCAGGTTTTTCTTCTCTCTGAAAGGTTTTTTGTCACTTAAAAGCTAAGCCTATGCTGAGTATGCACGCTGCTCATTTTTGACAGTCCGAAATTCTGCCGTGAAATGCTCAGGTGTCATTTTATATTACTGCACTATCTAAGAGTTGTGCTGTGCAAAACAAGTCCAGTGTTGTGGTTTACACAGCAACCAACCAAGTACTGTATAGAAGGAAGGTACTACTGTAGATTTTTTCTCACCCTTCTGAAACAGATGTAGGTTGTCCCCGGGTTAAGAATGCCCGGTTTACAGATGATCCATAGTTAAGAACGGAGCCTACTGTAGCAAAATTTGAGTTAAATACACAATGATTTGAGTTAATTACACAATGGTTCGAGTTAATTACACAGTACTACTGATACAGTATTATACATTAATAATGTTCCAGTTTACATACAAATTTGACTTCAGGGCAGACCTTGGGAATGGAACGCATTCTTAAATTGGGGACTACCTGTATAACCAGGACTTAACTTTGGAGCAGGCAGTGGTTCTTAACATTTTTCATGAATTTTATTCTGCTGTGCTATAACTGCCATTATAACAGTCTTTTTTTTTTTCATAGACACGTACTGATATCATAGTGGCTCAAGAATTCTTTCCTCAATATGTCTGTGTGTATATATATTTCAGATCAATAGTAGGACGAAGGTTCTTTTTTATATTGGGAACTTTGCACCTCTATCGGTGCATTACCATGTATGTCACCACTTTACCTGTACCTGGAATGCATTTTCAGTGTGCTCCAAAGGTAAATATATTAACACCTCTGCTCCATGAGCTGCATTGGGGTTGGACCAGTTTGCTTCCAGGTCCAATTCAAGGTGTTGGTTATCACCTTTAAAGCCCTACATGGCATGGGGGCAGGCTACCTGAAGGACCGCCTCGCCCCCACGATCTCAACCCGTCCCACCCGATCTCACAGAGAGGGCGTGCTTCGGATCCCTGCGGTAAAAGAACTTCGATTAGCGGGATCCAGAAGGCGGGCCTTCTCTGCTGTGGCCCCCGCCCTCTGGAACATCTTGCCCCCGGAGGTGAGACAGGCCCCCTCACTCCAGGCCTTTTGGAGGGATTTGAAGACCTGGCTCTGCCATCTGGTCTGGGGTGAGGAGGGAGGATATCAGAAATGGGGTTAGCTGGCCCCTTAGCGGCCTGGTGTGGCCCCTATCGGCCTCTTGGATTTTTTAAGTTTTTTTTATTTTTCTAATGCTTGGTTTTTATAACTTTTAATTGTATTTATGTTTTTAGTGTGTTGTAAGCCGTCCCCCATTGTGGGGAGATGGGCGGGGACAAGTTAAATAAATAAATAAATAAATAAATAAATAAATAAATAAATAAATTTTGTTACTGCTTTTTTTAATAGTTTCATAGATATCATTATATTATTTACTTCATTTGTACGCCTCCCAATCCTGAAGGCTTTCAAGAAAGACAAAACAGCCCCCTCCATATACATTTTTTAAAATGGCAAAATCAAAATATGAAAAACAGAGAAAAGAAAAGCTATGTGCTCACAAATCACAGTTCCAATCAGAGCATCCCTTCTGCCTGAGCTATGGAACAGATAAATTTTGACAGCTTTCCTAAAGCTCAGGAGGGGCAGGGGTGCCCTGAATCTCCACCAGGAGGAGTTTCAAAGGGCGGTGGGGCGGGGGGGGAGAGCTATCAAAGCAGCCTGCTTCCAAGGCCTTCTCAGATGGCAGTCTCAAAAAGATAATAACCAGGAGAGAGTTGACCCTGTTCAGCCCTATCTATCTATCTATCTATCTATCTATCTATCTATCTATCTATCTATCTATCTATCTCAAGGCGTTAAACATACCAATATTCCTTCTTCCTCCTATTTTCCCCACAACAACAACCCTGTGAGGTGAATTGGGCTGAGAGAGAGTAACTGGCCCAAAGTCACCTAGCCAGTTTTTCATGCCTAATGCAGGACTAGAACTCACAGTCTCCTGATTTCTAGGCCAACACCTTAACCACTACACCAAATTTTGTACCAGATGCAGCTTCCAAATGTTCTTCAGGGGCAGCTCATTACATTATTTCAAACAGGAAGTGACTAGGGCATGAGTGATTGTGAGCAGAGCCTCTTGATCCAGCAGTGGCCACAACTGATGCAAAGATGTAGCTGTACAAAAGCTCTCCTAACCATAGCTGCCATCTGCTTAATGAGCAGAAACTGAGTTAAGAGGACCACCAAATTATGAACCACTTCTGAACAGGGGAATACAACTCAATTCAGAGTGAAAGATGGTATTTCTCTGGGATCATTAGGCTGATAAACTCACTCTATCTTGGAAGGATTCAATCTGAATTTGTTCCTCCCCTGGCAGCACATCTGGGTCAGCACGTCTACACTGCTGATTCATCCCAGGACTGAGATGTCTAACTGAGTATTATCATCCTACTGATGATATTAAGCCTTATGTCAACTGATGGCCTACCTCAGCAGTTATATGTAACTATTAAAGAGAAGTGGAAGGAAGAGAGAATTCTGAGGCACTCCACAAAGGAAAGGTCCCCAAGTAGATTTCCCCTACCCTACTAGCTGGAATCGTCCCTTTAGGAAGGAGGAGAATCACTGCAAAACAGTGCTCCCTTATTCCAGTCTGCCAGAGATGGTCCAGAAGGATGCCATGGTCAATGGTATTGAAAGCCTCTGAGAGATCAAGGATTACCAGGAGGGTTGCTCTCCCCCAAACCCAGCCTCTCCAAAGATCATCCACATTTGTGACCAGTACAGTTTCCGTGCTGTATCCCAACCAGAAACCTGACTGCCAAGGATCCAAATTATCTGCTTCCTCTAATGATTAATGATGCTCCATTGGCTTTTAATTGTTTTGAACCACCTTGGTGATTTTCACATAGTTACTATAAATTACTATAGATAAATAATATATTAAGTCATTTTATGTATTTGTATGTATTTTATGTATTTTGATTTGAAGAATAAGTTGTCTTGAAATGTTTTAACCTGCTAAATATACCCTTTAATTTATAGGATTTTTCCCCCTCATGTTTACTTAATTCTAGCTAAATGATGATTCTCAAGCTAAAGTTCAGCGGATTCTGCAACTAATTTCCGGAGGTGGTCTGTCTATGACAGGTTCACATATCTTATGTGGAGATTTCTTATTCAGTGGACACACTGCAATGTTAACGCTCACTTACCTATTTATCAAGGAATGTAAGTCTCCAATATTTGCATTTTTTTTCAAAAATAAAAATATTTTCCAGGAATGTTTAATGGCAGTTTTAATATTCTATATTCACAGTCATGTCTTATATGCATATGTACAGTTAAGTAGCTCTTTTGATTCTGGAATACTGAAAGAGAAGAAAATGCATGTTTGTGCTGGCATTGGAGCATGGGATAATTGCTTTCATATGCTCCATGCACAGCATGGAAGGATGTATTTCCATTGCATGGGTAGGCAGATGGAGAGTCTGACTGGGACTGGGGAAATAGCACCTCCTTTGGGTGTAATAGGATACGACAGTATTGAAAAAGAATGGGGTGGGGGGAAAAGCAAAAATGCCTATTACTATTGGGACCACCAAAAAATTAATTGCTTATTTTTCTAAAAGGAAAGAAATTAGTGAGCAGGAAATTATGATTTTTTAAGGTTGAAATCTGACCTGCACAAGCACACTATTGTTATTTTTCAAATTTACTATCCTTAGAAACAGTAAGTTCAATTGCCTGTTCAGCTTAGAAAACTAAAAACAGACACATCTCAGAACTGCAGTGCTGGAGATTGCCAAACAAATTGTTTTTTAGCATTTCTTACTTTCCCAGAGTTACAACTCTTTGATACAGCCTAGGATTCCATTTCCCTTTTTTTTTTGCAATTGCATCACACTATTGACTCATGTTCAGCATGTGAGCCACGTAGTTCCTTTTCATGCATACTGCTGCTCAACCTGCTGCTTTCCATCCTAGGCTCATGCCTCTGTTTTTTCCTGCCCAGCAAAGGACTTTGCATTTGTCTCTCTGGAAATTCTTCTTGCTGGTTTCTACCTATTGTTCCAGCTTGTCATATTCCTCCTGAATCTTGATACTGTCCTTTAAGGTGTTTTTTATGCCCCCTATCTTTGAGTTATCTAAAAATAGATTATCATCCAGTAACCTGTTTTGAATAGCACAAAACTCTGCAGTAAACCACTGAACTCTGACCCACTTAGGTATGTTTGTTCAACCAACTCTTTATCTATCTAGTGATAACATAGTCTGTCATTATCTCTACTAGACTCTTATGGAAGACTTCGTTGACTGCATTCCTGAAATCATGTACATTATATCCACTGCCGTTCCTCTGGATAGTTAAACTGGTCATTCTATCAAAAAAAGGAAATCAGGTTGTTTTAGCATGTTCTTCTTCATAAACCCATGCTGGCTGCTGCCATGCAATGCACTCTTTTCCAAGTTCTCACAAACTTTCTGCTTAATAACCTATTTCAGAGTTTTACCCAGTATATATGTTAAGCTGTTGTGTTTATAATTATTTGGGTTTCCTTTTTCCCAGTGTTGAAGATAACAACATCAATTGCCCTTCTCCAGGCCCCTGGCATTATCCCTGTGCTCTCTCATTTCTCAGAAAAAGAAAGAGGATCCAAATAATCTCTGCACGCTCCTTCAAGATCCTTGAATATAACTGTAATTTGGAACTGTAGTCCCCAAAATAGAGTATAGCTTCCCATGTTTTATATGATTTCTTTTTGGACAGATTCACCTCGTCACTTTTGGTGGTATCACTTGATTTGCTGGTGTATGAGTGTTGCTGGAATATTCTGTATCCTGGTAGGACATGAGCATTACACTGTAGATGTTATCATTGCTTACTTTATCACAACAAGACTCTTCTGGTGGTACCATGCAATGGCTAATGAAAAGGTAAGCAGCAGCCATGCCAAGCTTAAAATCAATGTTGAGCTTGAGATCAATAATATTGTTCTCCAAAATGCAGGGAAGACCAGTAACAGCCACAACCGGCCATGTTCTATTGTCCCTTGTGAAAATTTGTGGTTTTGGGCAAGAGGCTACAACCATGTTGTCATATTATCTGTCACTGCAATTTAAAATTATATATTTCTGATTTGTTTTATATCTTGTTTGTTTGTTTGTTTATTTGTTTGATGAATATAGCCACCCATTACACATAAGTGACTCAGAGTGGGTTACAATAAAATAGATAAAAACAATAAAATACATAATATAAAATAAAAACACATAGCAGCCGAGCTTCATAAATAACCATCCACAAAGCCAAGAGACAGGCTCTATCACACTCCTGGGGTTCCAGCCCTAGGCATAAAACCAGGTTTTTAAGGTCTTACAAACAGCCAGCAGGGTTGGGGCTAACCTAATCTCAGGTGGAAGGATGTTCCACAAGGTAGGCACTATAGCAGAAAAGGCCTTTCTCCTGGGCCCCCGCCAGCCCCCGCTTTTTAGCTGTGACAGCACCTGGAACATACTGGGCCGATGGCATGGGTAGAAACAATTGGGAAGAGATGGCCCTGTAAGTAGCCCAGTCCTAAGCCATGAAGGGGTTTAAAGGTAACTACCAGCACCTTGAATTCCACCTGGAAACTCACTAGAAGCCAATGCAGTTCACAGAGCAGTGGTGTCACATGCACCAAAAAAACAGCGCCATTAACTCCCTGCGCTGCTGCATTCTGCACCAGCTGAAGCTTCCAAATGCTCTTCAAGGGCAACTCCAAGCAGATCTTTCTGGAGATCACAAGAGCATGACTGACCATAAGCAGAGCCCCCTGGTCCACGAATGGGCACAACTGACACACAACGTGAAGCTGTGCAAAGGCCCTCCCAGCCAGGGCTGCCACCTATTCCTCGAGCAGGAGCTGAGAGTCCAGGACGACACACAGATTGTGCACTGGGTCTGTCTGGGGTACTGCCACCTCATCCAGAACCAAAGATGGAAGGTCCCCAGAACCCAGAGGTCCAAATACCCAAAGCCACTCAGTCTTGCTTAGGTTGAGTTGAAGCCTGTTCCGCCCCAACTTAAAACTATGTATTTCTGTCTTGTTTTATAGTATATCTGATCTTGTATTTTAAGATAGTGGACATGGTATAGATATTTAGATAAAGGAATAAAGTTATGGTAAGATTTCTCAATGAAGCTAGACAATAGGGCATTCCTTTTCTTTTAATGGATACCCTTGTAAGTTGAATACTGATACAATCAGAACTGTGACAAATTCCATTTGAATTGAAGGAACTAATGTACAAGACCTATACCAGAGCTGGCTAAATTTCTGTGGGGCTAATGCATTGGGAGAATTGAAACAAGGAATGGATGGTACCAGGGCCAAAATTAGGCAGAAGTGCCCATTCTCTCACAAACATACTCCCCGCCCCCAGCATGTCTTTTTCTTTCTCATTCTTCTAAAATCTCTCCTCATTCACTCACTGGCTTTTTCCCTCCCTCTCTTCCTCTTTTATGCTAAACTAAAAAGGAAAGTATTTCTTAACCAAAGTTTGAAATAATCTCTTGCCCAGGCTGCAAACTGTTCATCTCTGATGAAGAAGAGTAATTCAGTATGACTTATTAACAATTAACTGGAGAGTTGTATGGTTTTTGAAGTGCCAGTACAGACAACAGCAAGCTGAATTTTGAGTTGCTAACATATAAGCAGCATGTTGGTGCACACTGCTCTGATTATATCCATTCATGGCAGGAGCCAATTTTTTTTTTTTTTTGGTCTGCGCTCAGTCATTGCTGACCCTGCAGTGACTGCTTGGACGAGTTCTTGCAGTTTTCAAGGCAATTGTTTTTCGGAAGTGGTTTGCCAGAGCCTCCTTCCTAGAGCAGAGCCCAGCTGGCAAGCGCAGGAGGCGGGTTTCCGTTGCTTTGCACCCTTTTCGGGCGCGCGCGGTTTTTCGCGCTTACCAGCAACTGCTCCCAACTCCTTTTTGCAAGGCACCGCCAGCATTTTTCCTCCCACCGGAGTGACAGTACCCATTTATCTACTCACGTGAGTTTTCGACCTGTCAGCGTCATTAAGCCGCTGCGCCACCGCGTCCCCCTGCAGGAGCCAATAGGCATGGCCAAAGAAGCATGGGTTAAGCACATACTTTGCTTCATCAGTCAGAACTTGAATTACTGGGTCATTTGAACTGATTCACATTTGCAACTAAATTTCTGTTGAGACAGCTCCATACAGTACATATGATCCAGAATTCAAAGGAAGCTTAGTTTTTTTTTACTTAAATTCTTGCATATGGAATTTGAATTGCTTTCTGAATTATTTTTCAATGAGAAACAGTTCTTTTAAATCAATCCCTTGGGTGTGCATTTTTATAGAATTAGACTATATGACAAGCTATAATATTATCAATAAATATTTATGTGCTATTCTTTGCTGAACATTTTCCAAATCTACCAGATTTTGCTTTGCAAATATAAATTAATTAAAAGTTAATAGAAAGGTACTCTTAGTGTATATATATGGAATGCTGCTTAAAAATACTGGAAAATATGTTAAACCGTATTCACTAAATAATACTGAGGTGCTTAAAGTAATTAGAAGGAGCCACATATATGAAATTAAGCAGATCTAGACTACACCTGGATGTGATGATGCAACATCATGTATGCTGAGCATTATGTGTTTGAGCTCTTCACAGGAAAGCAGCAATACCAATAGTGCTAAATCTTCCTTTTCCACTAAAGTTAAACCTTAAAGTTACACACAAATGCAATTTCTAATGCTAGGTGAGGAAAGAATACATTTACAGTAGTTCATTCTATTAACTAGTCTCTAACCAAACAGATGATACCGTGACAGTGCTTTCTGTTTAAGGAAAAGAATATATCTGGTGGCTGTAACTCTGTTTTTTTAATGTAAACTAAAAATGAATTTAATATATTTTTTCTTAATACAGAACTTGAAAATATCATCACAGACTAATTTTCTGTCTCGAGCATGGTGGTATCCGGTATTCAATTTCTTTGAGAAGAATGTACAAGGCTTAGTGCCTTGCTGTTTCTCATGGCCAATAACATGGCCTCCTGGTTGTTTCAAATCTTCGTGTAAAAAATATTCCCGTGTGCAGAAAATGGGAGAGGACAATGAAAAATCCACCTGAAGAAGATGAAGGCAAAAACATGAATATTATTTTTCCTTTTTACCAAAACATTTATGCTATAACCAAAGCTCTCAAGATGACTAGATTGTTTATTGAAGAAGTGGAGCAGACTCTGTGCAATTGATCTGAGAAAAGACTTTTGTAGGCAGTAGAAAATAATAGCTATCCCTTGATATTTTTTCTAGTCATATTGTACAATTTCATCCCACTCTTCAGTATTAGTAGACATTGGCACTCGATGACACTCCAGTGCCAATATAATACTTCCTGAGGAGAAGAGGAGCCAGGAGGTTGGCTTAGTTTCTGTTCTTTCTCTTTAGCACATGAATTGCTAAATTTCAGGACAAATCCATTCATCTGCTTAGATAGCCCCTCCCAAAATAGTTCATAATTAGCTACTAGTGAAGGAACCCTATAGGATGGGATAAATAAAATAAAATCTGTAAATTGCCCAGAGTCGCTTTGTAACGAGATGGGGAAATATCAACAAATTTGATATATAAATAAACATAAAAATAAACATCCTGGGGTTCTTCAGATGTTTCAGATAGCTATAATAACTCTGCTGGTTATTACCACGTTGCCAATTAATACTCTAGAAAACAAATACTCTGCCTAAAGAAAAGGATTTTAAGCATTAACCATTTGACAAATGGGAAAAAAATAATTATAAGAACTGTTTATATGTATATGTTTGTGTATGTGCTTCTTCAGATTCTGAATGGGCTTCCTATTTATTATACAATTAATTATACTGTGCTTCCCTAGACAACCCCTTTTTAGCTGCCTATCTATATTTACAAAAGAAAGGATAACCTAGTTGATGTCCTTAGCCAAAAGATCACACAAGTTGTAAAGGCCTGATCTCTACTGTTTCCTGTTGTGTATTATAACACATTTTCAGGAAAGTTTTGAAAGTGACTAATCATAGCTGAAATACACATGGGAGGACAAGACAGTTTAATGAGGATCTTAATACGCACCAAGGAGTTGAAATATAAAATATAATTAGTAATATATTAGGCTGGTCTACACCAAAAAACAGTGTTTACAAATCAAACCAAAGGCAGATCTTAAACACAGCTAAAAAGGAGTTTGAAAACATAAAAGTGCATGAATTCAGATTGGTAACTAATGTAGGATAATGATATATATGCAAAATGTAAAAAAAAGGAACTTGGCACTTTTAACATTCTTATTCTGATGCAGTTCATCCTTTTAATAGTTTCTACCTTGTTATATGAACTTTTTGAGATTGTTCTTTATTCAAATGAATGTCTACTGTCAGCTATCAGTATAACTGCAGTTTCTTTGAGCGTGTTTGGGGTTTTTGTTAGGTGTGTTTTAAAATATTGTCATACTAATGAAATGCTGCTGACAGCATTTTTGAAATAGTAGTATTTTAGGTGCTTATTCATTCAGGTGCTTCAGGTGATCATAGCAACCTAAATTCAGGATGAATAACTTACAACCCAGTTCAGTATATTAAGCAAGGTTAAGCCTGGTGATTTGAATGGGCTTAAGTGAGCTTGTCTTTGCACACACGAGCTACTAAAGATTTTAATAGAAGCCATAGTTGCTCTGATGGATTAACGTTTACTGCTCTTCCTACCACCCTTGGTAACCCTGTAACTAACAAGTAGCTTGCAGTAAATGTCTTGGATATGTTAAATACTAAACCCAGGTGTATATAAACGATAGGATCTCTATGGAAAGCACTGTTTTACTATTCAGTGTCTTTCAGTTTTAATTAATACATTCTCTGATGTAGTCCTCAAAGACTCAAATAAAAAAGTCATTGTATAAGAGAATGGGGTTTTACATTTAAAACGATTTTATTTTATGTTGTAGTAGTAGTAGTATTTTTGCCATTGCTATTCCTCATTTTTATGTCTTTTGAGAGTTTCTCAGGAGGCAGAAATATATAATCTACACATAAACTGGATTTGCACATCCACTCTAGATTTGGCTAAAATTGGGTGGGCAACTGAGGCTTAGCATGCTGTGGGAAATGCAGCCATGATCTTAGTATGTTACAAGAACCATGCCATCATGTTAAGTAATAGAATGGTTTATTTGGGAGGCACAGCACATTATGTGATCACAACAATTGTAGTTGTCAGCATACTTACCCATAAGCCTGGGCTATGTAAACACACTACTGTAACACTTAAAGAGAAAACAGCAGGGATTATAACTAGTGATTGGATGGGATCTTCAGATTCACAATCCATGATCTGCTTAATCAATTACTTTAAGTGGGTGAATCCAAACTTAAAATACACATAGCCCATTAACCAAGTACACGGTTTGTATGAGAAAGAAGATCTATTGCATACAATCAGTTTCATTGGTTGTACGCTAGTTAAATTTGCTATGCTCTTCTCCAAAAACGGTGATATAGATATACTCTGGGGCCATTGATGAGGCTTACATTCAATGAGATTCTGAGCAATACCAGCAAATTATTTGCTGGTATCTTTTGTTTTGCTCTGAATAGCCTTGAGAATGCATAGGATGGAGGAATTATAATCATAGTAGTAATAATAGTAGTAGTAGTAGTAATAATGATGATGATGATGATGATGCCACCAGACTCCCAGTGAAGCAGTGGTAGATACCTGAATGATCCTATTAAAGAGCCAGGGCTCCACAATCTTTAGGAACAACGTTTGATCTGGACAATAGCATTGGGAAGCAGATGTTAAATCTCTCTCAGCAGCTGCTTTGGTCTTTTTTTAAAAAAGGGGGAATCTTTGGGATCATATATGCAATAGGAAATTCCCAGAGCCAAATTCAGACAGAGATACCTGTACAGAAAGAAAAGGACTGCTGTAACTCTAGTAAAATATTCCACTAGATTCAATCCCCAGCAATTTTGGTTTTGAGCAAGACTGACCTCTGCTTGAGATCCTGGGGAGCTGCCATCCTTTCACTCAAAATGTACACACACACAGATGAAGCATTGTGTAAATTCTGCCTTGATAGCTTGATTTTTAAAACTGATAAAACTGATTTTTAAACTGGTTTAAATTTGTAATTTAATGTAATTGCTAATATAATTTCTATTTTAAAAATTATTTTTAAATGTTAATATCTGTTATTCTATGTGTATGTATTTAATAAAACATATTTTTTAAAAAATGCTTTTACAGAAATCTAATGTGCAACTATACTGGGAATATCATCAATATTACTTGATCAGTGCAACTTAAAAATGGATCTTATGAGGACTTTTCTCCATAATCCTACAACAGGTCATTGAGAGAAACAAAATGATCGTAGTATTAGGTGATTTTTATGTACTTATAACAAAGCACAGTACAGAATAAAACAAAATAACAATTGATATAACATATTGCAATCAATTATCATGGAGCTCCAAACAAAAAAGTCCATGACCTATAATGATCTTAATGTCTATAGATTCAAAGCACTGGAACAGGAAACCATTTATTTTCATGGGGATTTTAGAGCTTTTTAAAACTATTGAATGATCTGATGCCGAGCATTATCCTGATAGGCATCCATTCCAAAGAACCAGAGCCAGAGAACATGCTTTTAACCATGACGTTGCGATTCTAGTACACCAAAGAACCAAATGACCCTGCCCCAACGATTGGGCCAAACACACCCGGATATGAACCACTAGCAGGTCTTTCAAATCACTGGAGGTGCCCATATGCAGGGCACAATGGGTCAGAACCATCCATTTGTACCATTTAGGTTAGAAGGGAGGCTTAAGAAAGACTGGAAAGCAAGCATTGCTCGTATAGAGAACACACATGGTTATGCTATAAAGCTTACTATTTACCGGTAGGTTGATTTTAAAACAAAGAATCAAAGGCTAGTAATCGTGACATCCATATATTTAGTTGACTATGTGAGTGCACTGAATACCAGTTGCTATAGAACATGGGTGCCAGGATTGTAATATATTTATCATGCCCAGATTGTGGACTATAGGAACCTAATGCTGGCCTTGAGGGCTCTCTTTAGGCTTCCAGTGCCATCATACAATCTTGTGCAATGGGCTAGGCATCTCCCTCCCCCACCCGCCCACAGCAAAATGGCAAGAAATCTTGTCAGATCTCCACCTTTGTTATTAAATTAGTTTATTTTGGAGAGCTGTCAGTATCCTCTTATTGGGGGACAGCGGACACCCTGATGCTTGTGGGCATCATATGACCAACGCATGCTCTATCCCCTTTGATTCTCATTCCCATCCTGTTATCACCTCCACGTGTGTATGGCTTGCTCGCCTACATGTTTCTCAGGATCTTTTCCTCAAGACACTCTTCCTAATGGATGATTCTGCGGCCATGTGAAAACGCCCTCAGTTGGATTCAGTCAAAATGCACAACTTGTCCCCATATTCATTAGGATCGTATGCGTAGATCACAGTAATACAGTCCACATAAGAGTTATATCTGAGGAGATGGGGCACCTGAGCGGTTTCCAGGGCCCTGAAATAAGCCCTCTGACAAAAGTAGTAATTCTCACTGCAGTTCATAACGTACTTTTTTTTACCACAATAAGAAAGGATTTTTAGAAGAAATCCATGGTGAAAACTCTGCCTTTGCAAAGGTTACAAAAGGATTGTGACTTCAACTAACCTCTCCTTAGTAAACATTCGTTTTCTTCTTTTTTCAATTGCAGGGTATCTGTTTTTCAATTTCCCATGGCCTTTCAATAACCGGATTCTGTCATTTACAGAAGATTTTACATTCAATTAGCAATACTAGGAGCAAGTGGTATTTTTTTGCAGCGGGCTGAAATAAACTGTAATGCCAAATGTGATTATAAAACAAATGCCTCTGGAAAGAAAGACATGCGGTATGCCATATTTTAAAATAAATGAACTGTATTCTTCATTTCCTCATGGATTAGGTAACCTTTGAAGCTGCTGGATCCAGCCCCGCCCCCCCCCGAAAAATGGAACCTGCAAGTGCTGCTATTTTATTTATTTTGCTTTATTTTAGAAATGTATAATGCCTATGCCCAATGACACTTCCCTTGGGGCCTGCCAGATTCCATGCCCCTTCTAGACTCAGCAAACAAGCACTGGGATAGATAAATGTGGTTTTATTTTATTAAGATGTTAATAAAAATAAATGGGAAGCCAGCATATTTCAGAGCAAAGTGCATCAGCTTTTGGTTGTTTTTTTTTAAAATTCTAACCATGCTTCCAGACATAGACACTGAATCATTAACAGTCTACGTGGGTTGTCTTTGCACCATATATTAGGCCAGAGATGCAACCTGCCCACTCAGGAATGTGCATTCTCTACCAGTATACCTTCTGGGGCATCCAGAACTCTGCCTAAATGCAGATTATTCTGTCTGCTTGCTTGCTTGCTTGCTTGCTTGCTCATTTATTTATTTATTTATTTATTTATTTTATTGGATTTCTCCGCTGCCCATCTCCCCCACAATAGGGGACTCTGGGTGACTTACAAAAAGTATAAATACATCTAAAACACATAAAACATCCAAAATTTAAAACAATACTAAAGAAAGGAAGATCCAAGCAGATGGCAAATCAGGCTGTGGAGAGCTGGCCACTATGGGGCCACTACAGGACTAGCCATCCCCCTGCTTGAAGTATTCCCTCCCCGCCCCAGGCCAAGTGGCAGAACCAGGTCTTCAAGGCCCTTTGGAAGGCCAGGAGTGAGGGGGCCAATCGCACCTCCGGGGGCAGAATGTTCCAAAGGTCGGGGGCTACCGCAGAGAAGGCCCGCCTTCTGGACCCCGCTAGATGGAATTCTTTTACTGAGGGGGTCCAAAGCATGCCCTCTCTGTGCAATCGGGTGCGACGGGTTGAAGACATAAGGGGAGAGGCGGTCTCTTAGGTAACCTGGTCCCATGCCATGTAGGGCTTTAAAGGTGATAACCAACACCTTGAATTGGACCCGGAAACAAACTGGCACCCAATGCAGCTCGTGGAGCAGAGGCATTACATGGGCCCTTCTTGGGGCTCCAAAAATAGCCCACACAGCCGCATTCTGGACCAGCTGTAGCTTCCAGATAGTCTTCAAGGGTAGCCCCATGTAGAGCGCATTGCAGTAGTCTCTCTGGGAGATAACAAGGCCAGGAGTGACTGTTCGAAGGGCATC
This sequence comes from Python bivittatus, assembly GCF_059951505.1. Taxonomy (NCBI): domain Eukaryota; kingdom Metazoa; phylum Chordata; class Lepidosauria; order Squamata; family Pythonidae; genus Python; species Python bivittatus. Next base: position 37,791,564 of record NW_028277034.1, on the reverse strand, counting down.
CCGATCCAGGAAAGGGCGTAACTGATGCACAACCTGAAGCTATTATCACAGGTCATAGTGATGATTAGACATATCCTTCCAAAAATATACTATTTAAAATTATGCTAATCTAGGATGGATAATAGGCAGCCAGAGAATTTAAGAAAGAGGTTTATCTTTCCCTTATTGGACACACCAAGGCCTTAATTGTGTAAGCAATGCCAAAATGTGGAATGTGTTAAAGCTAACGGCCATGCCGGAACACCTAAATGTTCTTCTGGAATTTTTACAGTGACAAGGATCTAATTAGGGCTGTGCAGTGCCTTGGGTTCAGTTCCCAATGGAATTGAACCAGCACTTCAGAACCAGCCAGAGTGCAAACACAGCGCTGACTGGCCACTTGTTAAAGCAGCTGCATATATTCCCGAGATCTTTGGCAGTGAAAATTAGGCCACAGGTTAAACATAAGACAAACATGGACATCTTCAGGCTTCTCCCCTGTGCCATGAAGGCTTCAGCACCTCAGCATGGTCATCATCCCCCACTTTGCTCCCTACCTGCATTTTGCCCTTCAGTCTTTTCCAATAAAGCCACTAGAAGATCCCCAAACCTTGCATATCTTTTATGCCTTTCATCAATCAATCAATTTTATTTCAGTCATAGACCAGCATATTTATGCCTTTCATGTTGGCAAAAGAAAAGGTGATGTTGCTCTATCATGGATTTTGAAAATGACAAATCCAGTTAAATATAAGTTAGAACTATGTCTGGACTGCAAAAATCCTGGAAACCTCTAAAATGGCAACACAATTTTTTTTAAAAAAAGTATCTCCTTGCTGTCCTCTAGTGGCCCTCTGGAGTTTTGCAGCCCAGATATGCAAAATTAATGTAGTTATTGAACAAACATTCCCTGGCTATGCTCACATTTTATGCTCAGAGTTTACATAACTCAATTTTCCAGGTTTGCCTACTTCACTGAGCCAAAACCCCGGGCTGGGCTTGCATAACATGCCAGGCTAACATGTGACGGCCTTGTTTACAGTGCAGCGCAAACTTAGCAATGGATCCCAGCCAATTGATAGTTAACCAGGAAATAAATAAGATCACGAAGGCAAACTCAGTTTTGTTGAAAAAGGCAACATCCATTCAAGTGACAGAGAAAGTAACTAATAGTATTCTTTCTCACAGACCAAGCACGCTTTTAAAGAAACGTCAGTTTTCTTGGTTTCTATTTGTGAGCTGAAGCAGTGTATGTATGTATGTATGTATGTATGTATGTATAGATAAATATATAGAGACATATAGAGACATAGAGATGATAGATAGAGATACACAGATACACTGCTCTATCGTATATATACAGTATATATGATAGAGCAGTGTGTGTGTGTGATGTGTGTGTGTATACACATACATACATATATACACAACATACATACATACACTGCTTCAGCTCACAAATAGATATATCAGATTCTCGCCTAGCCTTGCAGCACCGGTTTGGATCTGATCTCGTGAATTCCTTCTTTTGATCTCGGGCTCGGTTTATTTTGTGCTCTATCTCACCCAGCGCTCCTTCCTCTCCCCCCTCCCTCCTCCTCGCAGACCCGCTTGAACTCAGCAGGCTGCTGCTGCCATCAGCGCCAACTGCTGTCGCTGCTTTGCACGACCCTCTGAGAGCCGCAGTCCGGGGATCCACCTCTCCGCGCGGCAAACCCACCGCCGCGACCCGGCCGGGCCGGGCCAGGCCGAGCCGAGCCGAGCGCCGCTCCAGCTGCGGCGGCTCAGAGCAGAGAAACCCCTTTCGCTGGCGACGCCACGCCTCGGGGGAGTTTCCTCGCGCTCTCGAGCAACGGTTGCTCCCTTCCTCCCCGCAGGCAGCCAACCACAGGAGGAGCTCTTGCGACCGCCTGGGGGAGCGGGCCGCGTCCGCCGGAGCCCGCGGGACATACATAATGTGTAGCGGACCCCGCTGACGGGTTGCCCGCCGGCGCCGCGCTGGATCTGCTGCCGGGCTCGCCGTTTGCGTCGGAAAGGATGGCCGCGGTCGCCAGCGCTGAGGAGCCGCTGCCGTCGCCGGCGCCGCCGCCTTTTACCTCGGATACCGCGAGGTGGGCGATGCTTGCGACCGCCGGGCTGCTGGTGGCGTTGTGGTGGCTGCTGGGCCGCCGGACGCTGCAGCGACTTCCCCCGGGCCCCAAGGCCTGGCCCCTGGTGGGCAACTTCGCCTTCGCCCTGCTGCCCAAAAGGCTGACAGGCGCCCTCTTTGACCTGCCGCCCCTCAAGGACGAGGAGAGCTGCGGCCCGGGCGCGCGTGCAGAGCCGCTGCCGCTGCATCTGCTGCTCACCGGGTTGGCCAAGATGTACGGCAGCATCTTCCGAATCGCCTTGGGCAGCCGCCACCTGATCGTGCTGAACGACTTCGAGACCGTCCGGGACGCGCTGGTCACCCAGTCCGAGGTCTTCAGCGACCGCCCCACTGTGCCCATCGTGACCATCGTCACCAGGAAGAAGGGTAACAGGGCAGCGGGGCGGACGGCGGCCCGGGGGCCGAGGCTCTGATCAGCGACCCTTCCAGCTCCTGCCGGCGGCTGGCGCGCGCTCAGCCTGCTGGCCTGGGGGCAGAATGCCTCGACCCAGAGAGACTTCCCTGTCGGGAAGGCCCTTCCCCAGCCCTTAGCTTGGCAGCTGCGGCCTTGACACGCGGGTGGAAGAGACACCGCCTCTCTTTGCCTGAAGCTGCTTTTGGTTTAGGGTTCTGGGTATGTCTGACTTGGTTCAACAAATCATGGTTTAAAAACGAGTTAGCATAATGTGTGAACTGAGTCTTAGGCATCCGCTCTAAGCACACTTTCTGAGGAGGTGAAGGATCAGACCTTTAACTAAATATTAATAGAATTGCATGGCATGTAAACACGACAGCACCCCTGCAGTGTAGACTTACCGTGAGGGAGACACTGAAACAGGACCTAGGTAAGTGAAGGCTTGCTTAAATGACTGAAATTGGAAGAGGCGTGTAAATTAGGAGAAGTTTAGGACCACTTTTCCAACTAACCAATTACATTAAAGGATATATGTGTTCACTTCATCAGATGCATAGAGTGGTTAGACTGATGTAGGATTTAAATTGGGATGAGGTGGTGAGAAAGGAAGGGAAAGGATGGTTCTGCCGATGCGATGCAGAATGTAAGTGAGGCAGATTACAAGTACCTTCTCAATTAACAGTTGAAGTGTGTTAAAAGCCTATTGTGTTTGTTGAGAATTTCTGAGATTGCCTGAAAACGTTTGATTATGTGAGTTCAGAAATCTCAACAACAAACTCAGATGCCTACTTACTCCCACAACTGCACCAACAGCACCGTCATAGGGCCCAACAAATACACCTGCAGGATTAGAGGTGTAGTCACATACTATTCCGTTAACATAATACATGCCATTATCTGCCAGCAGCGCCCCTCTGCATTCTACGTATGGGACAAACTTTGTGCAAAATAATTAATGGACACAATACAAGGACAAAGTATTATCAGAGCATTTCAGGATCCCAAGACACTCTATGGTAGATCTCAAGGTGACTCTTTTGGAAAAAATGAAATTTTAAACAGCACCATTGAGCAGGAGATTGCTGAACTTACGTAGCTGGCTAGATGGGCGAGTAATCTGACACCTGTAAGGCAGGTTCCTCCATTTCCAAAACCTAATAAATCTCAGTGATGCTTCTGTAGGAAATGAAAGATTGGGTGTGAGATTTGTGCTCTATTTTTCATTGCATAAAGTAGGGTTGCTCAATTTTTCCATACCCAAAGGAGGCACTTGGTCTTGGAGTGGTGTGTACTCCTAAAAATAAACATGTATCTCCCAGATATAAACTGCATTTTATTTCATTTACATGTAATTAAAATTGAATATGATTATTCCCCAGCTTTACAGTATATGTAAACATATTTCTGTTCTGTCACATTTAAAAAATGAAATTTGGCAACAATTTTTGGAAATCTCTTTTGGGGCCCACATGCGAACCTTAGGCTGTGTAACTCTGATGTAAAACTATTGTGCTCAAAGTCATTGTGTCTTCAAGCCTTTGGAGGGGAAGAAGCTGCAAACAAGATTTCCAAGGATTCAAAGGAACCCCATTTCATATCTTCATATTCTTTTCTCCATATAGGTTTGGTGTTTGCACCTTATGGCCCAGTGTGGAAAAAACAAAGGAAGTTTTCCCACTCAACTCTCCGTCACTTTGGATTAGGAAAGCACAATTTGGAGCCTAAAATCATTGAGGAATTCAAGTATGTGAAAGAAGAGATCCTGAAACATGGAAAGGAACAATTCAATCCTTTCCCTATTATTGGCAATGCAGTGTCCAATGTGATCTGCTCAATGATCTTCGGTAGGCGCTTTGATTATGACGATGCACAGTTCAAGCGCATGCTGAGGCTTATGTCACATGCGCTAGAGAGCAGCGTGAATAGTCAGATGCTCTTGGTCAACATCAGCCCTTGGCTATATTATCTTCCTTTTGGGGCTTTCCGAGAATTCAGGCAGAATGTGCTGGATATCACAGATTTCTTGAAGAACATCATTAGACAACACAGGGAAAGCCTGGATGCTCAGTATCCTCGAGATTTCATTGATATGTATCTCCTGCATTCAGATGAGGAAAAGAAGATCAATGGGGAAAGTAGCTTTAATGAAGACTACCTGTTTTTCATTATTGGAGACCTTTTCATTGCAGGCACAGACACTACATCCAACACACTACTCTGGAGCCTTCTTTACATGTCGCTTCACCCACAAGAGCAAAGTACGTGGCATCTGTTTTTATCCACATTTCCTACTGAACCTACTCTGAAGTCAGTAGTTTGAAGTTCTTCTACTTGAGGGGGGGGGGGGAATGGAGGGTTTCCAAGACAGTTAAGAAAATGAACAATGACAGGAAAGAAGGAGCGGCAATTTTTGCTTACTTTATTCTCTCCTTGGGGTTCTGCAGGCTGTACTCAAAAGGGTATGGGAGGAGCAGGAGGGCTGTTCAAAACATCTTGGCAAAACCTCCTCCAGAACTTGGAACTGACAAGATATCTTTCTCAATGCATCTGGTATGAAAGTCCTGTGCATGTTGAGAATTATGGGTTATGTTCCATAATACAAAGAGACATATCTTCTTAAAACCTTGTATGGAAGAATAGACAAAATAATCTTTTCTCACGATGGAGAAATGTAGACAATGGAACCTTCTAAGATAGCTTTATTGGAAGTGATGTTTTTAAGCTTATTCATAAATAATATCTCATTATTACATGTAATAATTATATGCAGAGACTTAAGATACTCATTTTACTTCTTAAAAACAATTGCCCCCTCCCCCCCAAAATATCTGGCCATTTTTCTCTCTTTGGGCAGTTTTAAGGAGTAAAAATAAGTCTCTTAATCCCCAACTGAGCTCCCCCAAAGGGTCTGAAAATGGTGGCCTGTCTGCTTCACTGGTGTCATGCCTCAGTTTTATTCTCATGCACCTCAAGAAAGTTGCCCAGCCCTGTCCTAAAAAGTAAGATATTTAAGAAAGATGAAAGAAGGAATGTCTTTGTTGTTCAAATAGTCAAATGTTGGAAATTGTTCAACCAGACAGAGTAACTGCCTCAAAGGGGAATTGGATAGTTATTGATGGATAAGGTTATCTGTGGATCCTAGGCACAGCATGTTTTCTCTTGTTAACTGCATGTTCTAGGCCATTGTGTTAATAGCATTAGAGCCAAAATGGGGCCATTGTCAACAAAATGGGAAATACTGGCATGTTCAGATGAAATTTGATATAATCAATTTAAAAATAACAACAACAGAGATAGAGAGACTACAAACTCTCCCAAGGTGACCTCATGGCTCCTTTGTGAGGCCGGGGGTGGGGTAAGGTGTGGTGCGGTTGATGAGCTGAATCCATGAGGTAATAAATGTTTCAGGATAGGAAATTCCATCTTGAAGGAGGCGCTGGCTCCATCACCCTGAATGAACCTCTTTAGAGCCAGCAGTTCTCAATAGCTAATGCCCGATACGCAACCTACTCTTTGGGGAGAAGGTGATATATTGGGGATTTAGCTGTAGGGTGCTTTAAAAGAAGTGAATCATCTGAACTCTTTTCGTTCAGGGTTCAGACATGGACTTGGAGCCAAGATGGCTTTGCTTCTGGTTGATGAGCTTTGTTGGGACCTAGATTGGGGTAATGCCCTACTAATCTTATTGGACCTCTCAGCGGCCTCTGACTCTAGGGTCCATAGTATCCTTTTGAACTGCCTATGGGTTGTGGATTGAAGGCACTATTTTGCAGTGGTTCTGTTCCTTATTCAGAGGATAGTTTCACTTAGTGGTCATGGGGGAAAGAGGAGTCAGCATGGTGGCTATCTTGTACTACACAGGGTTTGGTCTTCTCCCTGCTGCTCCTTAACATCTACATGACGGTATTGGGAGATGTCATCTGCCAATTTGAGGTGAGATACCATTAATATGCAGATAATACTTACTTATATATCAGAAGTAAGTATCCAATTCAGAAATCTTGTCCCAATGTCTGAAGGCTGTTGGAGCCTGAATGGACAAAACAGGCTAAAACTGAACCTGAGCAAGACAAAGTTGCTGTTTGTTCATCAAGTGGTGTCTCTTGAACGGGAAGCATTATCCTTGAGGTGGTAGGACTGCAACTTGGAGGCCTTTCTGGACTCATACCTACTATTGGATGCCTAGGTGGAAGGTGTTTGCCCTTGCCCCTCTTCACTGGTGCACCACTTGCAGCCTTTCTTGGGACAGGATGACCTTGCTATGGTGACTCACACTATTATCACCACTCATTTGGTGAAAAATTCAGCTAATTCTTAGCTTGTGCTTGTTGCCATGAGCATATAACACTTGCATTGCTGCTCCTGCACTGACTCCCAATAGGTTTCCAGGTGTTGGTTTAACCTATAATGTGTTTTATATCAACTCTAACTAGAGTTGACCCATCCAAAGTGTTCCTCCTGGGAAAAACTGTTAGTGGTGCCCCATTCTTCTGAGGTGAGGGGGCCTGGAGCTAGGAAAGGCTGTTTCTCACTAATGGCCCCAATATTCTGGAGTAGCCTTCCCTGAAAGCAAGATTAGCCCCCTCTGTGGTTGCCTTCGAGAAGTTGGTTAAAACAAAGCTCTTCCAGAAGTCATTTGGGGAAATAATGGATTGTTACCATCTTGCTTTGAGTGTTGCCTTGTGTTGCTTTTAATATTTTGCAGTGGATGTTTCAATTTTTTGGGAGGGAGGGGTAAGTCCTGGGAAATTTAGTGACACACAACTCTAATAAATAAAATAAGTAAAAAATTTTTTGCTAAAAGCAAAGCACACATGGTGATAGCAGATTGCTGACTGAACAGTTTTTATGTTTCCTACATTACAGGTGAAACTCGAAAAATTAGAATATCGTGCATATGTTCATTTATGTCAGTAAGGCAACTCAAAAGGTGAAACCAATATATGAGATAGACGCATTACATGCAAAGCGAGATATGTCAAGCCTTACTTTGGTATAATTGTGATGAGTATGGCGTACAGCTTATGAAAACCCCAAATTCACAATCTCAGAAAATTAGATTACATGACATCAATAACACAAGGATCGGAAATAGAACAATATCAGACCTCTGCAAAGTATAAGCATGCATATGTACTCAGTACATGGTTTGGGCCCCTTTTGCAGCAATGACTGCCGCGATGCGGCGTGGCAGGGATGCTATCAGCCTGTGGCACTGCTGAGGTGTTATGGAAGACCAGGATGCTTCAATAGCGGCCTTCAGCTCCGCTGCATTGTTCGGTCTCATGTCCCTCATCTTTCTCTTGGCAATGCCCCATAGATTTTCTATGGGGTTCAGGTCAGGCGAGTTTGCTGGCCAATCAAGCACAGTAATCCCATGGTCATTGAACCACGTTTTGGTACTTTGGCAGTGTGGGCAGGTGCCAAGTCCTGCTGGAAAATGAAGTCAGCATCCCCATAAAGCTCGTCTGCGGAAGGAAGCATGAAGTGCTCCAAAACCTCCTGGTAGACGGTTGCGTTGACCCTGGACTTAATGAAGCACAGTGGACCAACACCAGCAGATGACATGGCCCCCCAAATCAACACAGACTTCACACTGGACTTCAAGCATCGTGCATTGTGTGCCTCTCCATTCTTCCTCCAGACTGGGTCCTTGGTTCCCAAATGAGATGCAAAAGTTGCTCTCATCAGAAAAGAGGACTTTGGACCACTGGGCAACAGACCAGTTCTTTTTTTCTGTAGCCCAGGTAAGACGCTTCTGACGTTGTTTGTTGTTCAGGAGCGGCTTGACAAGAAGAATACGACATTTGAAGCCCATGTCCAGGATCCGTCTGTGTGTGGTGGCTCTTGATGCACTAACTCCAGCCTCAGTCCACTCCTTGTGAAAGTCCCCAACACTTTTGAATGGCCTTTTCCTGACAATCCTCTCCAGGCTGCAGTTATCCCTGCTGCTTGTGCACCTTTTTCTACCACACTTTTCCCTTCCACATAACCTTCTATTGATGTGCTTTGATACAGCACTTTGGGAACATCCAACTTCTTTTGCAATTACCTTTTGGGGCTTTCCTGCCTTATGGAGGGTGTCAGTGATGGTTTTCTGCACAACTGTCAGGTCAGCAGTCTTTCCCATGCTAGTGATTCCTACTGAACCAGCCTGAGAGACCATTTAAAGGCTCAGAAACCCTTTGCAGGCGTTATGGATTCATTAGCTAATTAGAGTGGGACACTGTGAGCCTAGAATATTGAACCTTTTCACACTATTCTAATTTTCTGAGATTGTGAATTTGGGGTTTTCATAAGCTGTACGCCATACTCATCACAATTATACCAAAGTAAGGCTTGACATATCTCGCTTTGCATGTAATGCGTCTATCTCATATATTGGTTTCACCTTTTGAGTTGCCTTACTGACATAAATGAACATTTGCACGATATTCTAATTTTTCGAGTTTCACCTGTAGAAGAATTGCTTAGATGTGGAGCACACTCACAGATGATCGTAAAGAAACAACACATGTATTTACATTAATTGAAATAGTTTAATCTGTAACCCAAAGACACCATTGTAGTGGATACATCACTATTAAATAAACCAAGATTTGGGGAGCCATGTCATCTGCTGGTGTTGGTCCACTGTGATTCATTAAGTCCAGGGTCAACACAGCTGTCTACCAGGAGATTTTGGAGCACTTCATGCTTCCTTCTGCAGACGAGCTTTATGGGGATGCTGACTTCATTTTCCAGCAGGACTTTGCACCTGCCCACACTGCCAAAAGTACCAAAACCTGGTTCAATGACCATGGGATTGCTGTGCTTGATTGGCCAGCAACCTCGCCTGACCTGAACCCCATAGAGAATCTATGGGGCATTGCCAAGAGAAAGATGAGGGACATGAGACCGAACAATGCAGCAGAGCTGAAGGCCGCTATTGAAGCACCCTGGTCTTCCATAACACCTCAGCAGTGCCACAGGCTGATAGCATCCATGCCACGCCGCATTGCGGCAGTCATTGCTGCAAAAGGGGCCCAAACCAATTACTGAATACATATGCATGCTTATACTTTGCAGAGGTCCAATATTGTTCTATTTCCAATCTTTGTGTTACTGATGTCATGTAATATTCTAATTTTCTGAGATTGTGAATTTGGGGTTTTCATAAGCTGTACGCCATACTCATCACAATTATACCAAAGTAAGGCTTGACATATCTCGCTTTGCATGTAATGCGTCTATCTCATATATTGGTTTCAGCTTTTGAGTTGCCTTACTGACATAAATGAACATTTGCACAATATTCTAATTTTTCGAGTTTCACCTGTATTTTTCCTCTGCCACCCTATCCAAAGTTTACACAAATTCTTATTTTGCAATTAGGAGCAGTTTGGAAAGTTTTAAGTAAATAATTATAGGCTGTTCTAGACCAGATTTAGACAGTCTTGACTCTGTCTTTGCAGCCCTTCTGACCCTTCTTGCTGAAAATTGATGACAAAGTTTTCCCCATTTTGAAGCATGAAATGCAGAAAAGTTATAACGCAAACCCCAAGATCGATTTAATATTGTTTGAAAACCAAAACCTTACCCCCATATTTTTTTCTGCAGTATGTTTGGCAGTCAGCTTATTTCCACTATGCCATTTTAAGAATTTCTCCCTCCAGGTAATGAACAAAGCAATACCAAAAGTTGGACAAAAAAAAAATCCCTAGCCAAAAAACTTTTTTATTATAGAAATATTCCAATCCCATTCATTTAATGTGGCTTATTTTTTCTAACATGTTTTAGGATTTCAGTCAGAATTCTGGTTTAAGCACCGGAGGGCAATGTTTGACATTTAACTGGCATTAAAGTGGTGCAAATAGTTACCTTTTTTATTTATGTTGAAGCCCAGCAAGGTAGGAACATAAGAACAGTTGTGCTGGTTCAGGCCTCAGGCCCATTTAATCCAGCATTTTGTGTTTCACAGTGACTGGCTGGATATATTCAGGAAGCGGACAATCTGGGACTGAAGAGTTGATAGCCCTCTTTCTCTCTTGTTTTCTAGAAACTAGTATTTAAGACATACTGCCTATAAACAGAAGTTATAGCCATTGATCGACTGATTCTCTGTGAACCTGTCCAATCCCCTTTGAAAACCATCCACCTCAGCAGTGAATACTATGGACTGTATGAAACAGAGTTCCTTCTGTTGGCCAGGAATCTTCCTGTGTTTGGTTTCAATTACTGGTCTCAGATACTAACATTGTAAGGAAGGGGCAAAAGCCTTATTTCTCCATATTATCACTGCCATTCATGATTTTATATACCTCTGTCATGTTTCCCCTTGACTTCATTTTTCCAAGCTAAGCAGCCCCAGTTGCTATAGCTTCTCTTCACAGGGCAACTGCTGCAGCCCCTTTATCATACTTTTTCAAGCTCTATACAGGTAGTACTCCACTTATGACCACAATTGGGACCGGAATTTCCATCGCTAAGCAATGTGGTCATAATCCCTGCACTTCCTCTTGCAGTCATTAAGTGAGGATCCACCCTACCCCAACCCAAGCCATTCCAGGCTTGGTCCCTCCCAGCCCAAGCCTTAGTAAGGTAAGGGACTGCCTCCAACTCCCCCCACCCGCCTGTCTCCCCACCCCCATCTCTGTAGGGTGGCAAGCAGCCCCAGAACTGCACAACTCTGGAGCTGCTTGCCAGGGCCCAGGAAGCCCCAGCCCCAGCCCAGTCTCAGTTGCTGTCCTCACCACTCTGCACTCTGAGGCCCCGTCACCCTACGCTTGGCCTGGCCCTTCGCAAGGCAGCTGCTGGCCATGTGAGGCCATCTTCCCCAGATCTCATGAGGAAACCACCATGTGCAACCTGGGGAAGAAGGCTCATGTGGCCAGCAGCTGCCTTGCAAAGGGCCAAGCCGGGCATGCCTCGTCAGCAGCAGGAGCAAGAAAATGGTGAAGGTCAGCTGAGACAGCAGACCGCAGGTCAGCAGGAGGCCAAAAGGGCATAGTTGTGGGGGGATAGGCAGATGGGGGGAGTTGAAGCACCTGTGCAGTCGTAAGTGCAGGCAGGCTGCCAAGTGCCTGAATTTTGATCACGTGACTGCAGGGGTACTATAACAGCTACAACACTTAACTGCTCCTAAGTCCCTTGTTCAGCACTGCGGTAACCTAGAACAGTTGCTGAATGAATGGTTGCAAGTTGAGGACTATCGATAATGTCTTTCTTAAGGTGAGCTGACATGATACTCCCAAGTGTGATCTAATCATAGATTTATATAAGGACATTATTGGGATTGACAATTCTTCCCAGCCCCCCAAATTTCTTTCCTAATGATTCCAAGCATAAATTCACCTTTTTTAAACGGCAGCTGCACACTGGGTTGACATTTCACTGAATTTTCCACCATGATTCCAACTTTCTTTCCTGATCAGTCACTACCAGCTCAGTTCCCATTAATGTACAGGTGAAGTTGGATTTTTTTGTGCTACCATACATAATTTTATATTTGTTTATATTAAACTACATTTGCTAGTTTGAAGTCATTTTGAAGTCAGTTTGGAGAGAGTCTTTCACAGCCCTTTTTTGGAATGTCCACCCTGAACATTTTGATAACATTAGCAACCATAACTCCTTCACTACTGAAACCTTAATTCCAAATAATTTATTTACAAGCTAATAAGCAAAGGTCCCAACAATGATCCTTTGGGGACACTATTTTACATATTTGCATGAGGGAGAGAATTGCCCATTTGTTCCTACTTTCTATTTCCTACATGTGAAGATAGGATGAAATCCCAGTTTCAGTGAATCAAATTCACAAAGACATTATTTTTCAAAATAATAAAGTACATCTAAAACAAATTCAGTGTATAAATTTTCATGGCAGATGAGACAAATCCAAGAGTTGAAAGGACTCCCATCTAGAATGGCAGATTGCATCACTCTTCTGGGCCTGTATCATGAAAATCTATATATATCCCATGTCCATCATCCTCCTTTGTCAGTTAGACTGTTGATGAACCAGTTCTCTGCACACCCAAAGAATCATTTTACTATATTTTATTTTGCATAGGAAATGTTCAAGAAGAAATCGATTTGGTAATTGGGTGCAACAGGCCTCCTACCCTGGCTGATAAGGTACACATGCCCTTAACAGAAGCAACTATTATGGAAGTCCAAAGGTTGACAGTGGTTGTCCCTCTTTCTATTCCTCGGATGGCCTCAGAAACTGCTGGTCAGTATTTGGGGGGCAGACGGGGTGGCCAGTTGTAGATATGTTGTTGTTTCCTTTAGATGCAAGTTCATTTGGCTGAGAATCAACACATTCAGTAGAAACCTGGAAAATGAAATGAGCGACATGCACTTTACATGTTGCTCCAAGTTCCAGGGTAGCATAGTGGTTAACCTGTTGAACAAGGGATACCCAAGTTCAAGTCCATCCTCCAGTGCAGAAGTTTACTAGTAACTCTGGGCCAATTGCTCTTTGATTCAACCCATCTCAGGGGAAAAACTGAAGGGTGTGTTTGGCACCTCGTGATTCTGAATGAAAGGTAGTATATGAATCTAACAATTAAAGTACCTTGCTTTTACTTTGATTTTTAAAGGGGTATTTTAAAAACACTTTTACTTTCATTTTCATCTCTACTTATTTGTTGTAAACACTTAGTAATGTTCTTCTGTCATATTAGGAATTATAAGTTAGTGGCAACTTGGGAAGTTTTGCAGGGAGGAGAAGCAAATGAGGTTTAAAATTGATTTGGATCACCTGCTTTAGCTGAAGGCATATTTGAAGAAGCCCTAATATTTACAGAAACCACAATGTTCATGTTTATGATGTTATGGTTTAATTAGTCTTCCTTGCATTTACATTTCTCTCTTGCACAAATACACATACAGTATACAGTATGTACCTGTATTTTTGTAATAATAACTTTTTTTAATTAGGCAAAATAACATTCATCCAAATCCGTATTATAATGTCTGTTGATTTCATTAAATGAGAACTAAACAGAAGACAGTTGCTTCAGTTTTTAGGTTTTTAGTTATGAACTGGTACTTTACTGATCTTTAGTTATCTGTATGTTCTGATCTGAGCTTTTTGATTTCCTCCCCCAGAGCTTCAGGGATACACTATTCCAAAGGGCAGTGTAATCATTCCTAACTTGTGGTCTGTGCACAGAGATCCCAACAAATGGGAGAATCCAAATGTTTTTCACCCAGCAAGATTCTTGGATGAGAACGGCCACCTCCTCAAAAAAGAATCATTTATTCCTTTTGGAATTGGTAATATAACTGTTTGGGGTGAAGATTATGTTGACTAGCATAGCCTTGGTGTGATAGGAGATTTTTAAATCACCTGCTTGCTTATTTCTGATAGATGCTGCATAGGGGCCTTTTGGGGTCAGAAGCAACCATTTGCTCACACATAGTTTATGTACTTGGCATGCCTTTATTTATAAGTCAGTTGAGCACCAGATAAGAATGCATTGTATAGCAGGTGGAATATGAAATATGAGCTTTCTAATTTTTGTTTACAATGAAAATGTATGTTGCAATATAGTATTTCAATTTCAGGACAAGAGGAAATTTTTATATTTGGTAAATGCACACACACGAGCATAGATGTGCTAGATTGCTGATTTAAAGTAAAAAGGCTGCATGGTCATTCACTGTGGGACAGCTTTATTGGTGTGACTTCAAAATTTGCCTCCAAAAAAATAAATGGCTGATCAACCACTCATATTGGTGAAGGGGGGGTAATAGAAGATAGCCCCAAATTTCTTGCCAGCTTATCTTCCCACCAGTCCTGGTCCAAAGTGAAGATAGGATTTTTTTTAAAAAAAAAGCACATTGATTTTTTTATTAATGTTAGAAATCTGCAGTGACACATCTATCCCTAAAAAAAAAAAATCTTAGAGCAATGTATCCAGAAATTTTAAAAATGATTGAATAACATCTAAATATAACAAAGATGATTCAAGTTCCTGTCAACCACCTAAACAATACAAACTGTTTGGTCATGAATAGTCAGCAAATGTCCTTCAGAATTCCTATATTGTACTATTTAGATCAGGAATAGGTTATTTTCTTTTCTTGGTGGTCTCTAGAGCAGTATTGCTCTACGATGGAAGCAGAAAACAACAGAAAAAGAAATATAATTTCTAAAACAGAGTTTACTAAAGTTTTAAATAACAAGGGAAAGAAAATAGCATATCTCACTGTGCCCTTTGCCTGAATGCTAAGTGTGGCTGTCTACTATCAAAGGATTACTGACTCCAGACTTAGACAAGTGAACCAGAATACTCACAATTGAATCTGGATTAGTTGAAGCATCCAAAATGTCTTCAGAGGCAACCTCATTTATATCTGATTTAAATAAACCATCTTGGAAGCTAGGTTATTCATATTCTATAAAGGATGGTGAACCAAATTAACTTGAGACAAAATATTCCAAGCTACTGAGGCTACTCAGGCCTGCAAGGGAAATGTGACTCCATCAAGAACACGTGGATCCAAATTTCTTGAACCCAGAAGCCAACCACAACCCACAAGTGCTGATCCTGCACAGGACTTGAAGGCAACCCCTGTGTTAGGATTACATTACAGCCACAATGTCACTGATAAGAAAATTAGAACAATTTTTAAAATATCATAAAAGTGGTCTGAAAAATATTGGACTATAGAAGCAGAAGTACTCTTAGGTCAGTGGAGGAAACAGTGAACTTGGCCAGGAATGTACAACTCTGTTGGGGCTGGAGGCAGCACTTGATCCTTGAGCAGACTTCCACAGGACCACACTCCCAAAATGCAAGGAGTAAAATTGATTTAATTTAATGGAAATTTAAAACTATACAAATGAAATTGCAATTTTATGATCATGCAATTTTATGAAAATGCAATTTTATGATCATTCTCTTTTATTAAAAGTTTTAGATAGAACAATAAAAGAATACAAGCAAAAAAAAAGGAAGAAAAAAAGAGTGTAAGAAAACTAAACAAGAAAAACACCTCCCTCCCTAAAAGAAGTGACTTCCCACCCTCATAATGACAAATATAAACAATTCCATAATCTCTTCACCTCCTTTCATTTATCCAGTATAACCTCTTCATCCCATAACCCATCTCTTCATAGGCAAATCAAATAAGTAACCCTTTCTCCCATCCAATTCTCAGCAAAAAGTCCAAACAAAGCTCTAAATATTAACATTAGTTAACACATATAAAATTCAACATTCCACACCTCCACTCTTAGCTAAAACAAAATCCCATTTAAAAGGCATAAAATGATCCCAATATCCTACTGTAAACAAAATAAAAACAAGGTTTAACATAAGAAAAAGAGACCATTTCTTCTTTACAAAAGACAAGCTCCAATACACAGCATTTTTGCCCTAAATAACAACTTATCCCATTCCGATAAACATTCCATATCTCAACTCTAAGCTATAAGCAAATCCACAAAAGACTAAAATTTAGCATAACAAAAAGAAATAGTTTCTCCTTTAAAAAAAGACAAGATTGAACTTCCTTACTTTAAGTAAAACAACAATTAAATACAAAGTCAATTTGAGTACTTAATGAAATTAAGATACATAAAATAACAATAAAGGAAAGAACATAAACATCTTATTAAGTATAAACAAATCCAGTGTACCACATTTTCTGTTCCAGTTAAGATATTTGCAAATCCAGAAAGAACCAGCCAGAATAACAACATTTCCTATTTTATCCCTGGTCGAATAAGCTGATTTTATATTCCTTTTTTCTTCTATACAGAACAATCTTTCTCTGTAATCCATTCATATGGTAATTGACCTTCATTGAAAATTTCTTCAGTACTTTAAACAATCTCTCTTGCAACTCCAACAAAAGGAAGTTAAACCAATTGCTCTCTAGGATAGTCATTTTTATTCCTTTCTTAATTTTCAAGTTCTCATCTAATTTTTTCTTATGTCTGATGAAAAGTTCTTATTCAGATTCTCATTCATGTTTTCCTCAGGTACGTTTTGCCGCATATCTTGTTCTATAACATCTTCTTCTAAGACCAGAGTGTTCTCAGAAAAACACAACATAGCGGACAAAATTGTTTCAATCTCCTGATGCAATTCCTCAAAGATATCTCTAAACACCATTTTAAACTACTTGTCTTATTATGTCTTCAGTCTCAAAAACAATTTCTCTTTCCCACAAACATGCAATTGTTCTTTAAAAGTAATTTCAGAGTCTTAATATTCAAAGTCCAATTTCCAACACTTTCTGAGCCTTTAATCCATTTGAAAGCTTTCTATAGCCAAAATCTTGTCTTGCTTTTTGCTGTTTCTTTAAAGTTCTTAAAATTTATAAAAATAAATCTTCACACTAACTTCAAGGATTGAAGGTACTCACCAGCTATTTCCAACCTTGTCACTTTGCAGGTGTCTAACTTCTTTGAAGCAGTTAATAGGCAATTAGTAGATAGTTAGCAAGGAAAGTGCACTACCTTATTCTCTTTTTAAAAGGCTCCATTTGCAGCTTGAGCAATTATGGAGAATTACCCGGTCTCCTGATTCCCCCCCTCACCTGAGGTCCTGATTTCCCCCCACCTGAAATCACTGTCTTGTGGTCTCTCCACAAGGAAAAGGAGCAATCCTATGGAGAAACAGCCTGGGCAATCTCGCTGTCTTTCTCTTTTATCCAGAGAGGATCGTAGGAGCCAATATGTTAATCAGCTCCTTGTTAAAGTCCACAGACGTTGGCTCCACTTTACCTGGAGCTGCCTTCAGTCTGCCATCTTCCCCAGGAAGTGCAATTTGGTCACCTCCCAAGGCTTTTGAAGGCCACAACTTGTGCATCACTGAACTAGGTGCTGTAGAAATGCAGAAAAAACATAGATCAGTCCCCAACCTTGCCTCCCAGATATGAAATCTATTAAACGATAAGAGATTGTCTAATAGGAGACCAGTTTTTCCCAAGAGCCTTTTAGCTGAAAATATGATGCTGTTTACTGCCACTCCTTAGATGACCCTTTCATTATTTTTCAACAAACAAAAACTGTTTGTTTTTGTTTGTTGAAAAATATTGGCTATGACCCTGCAAAATTTTAGCTATGACCCTGCAGGCTCATTCTGTAAGGCTTTGACCCCATGACCTCTTATAGGCAGGTGATGGCTTCCCATAGCAATAATGCTATAAGGGCTCTCGCTGTACAGACTGTCCTAGCCACTGTGTGGCATCATCTCATACACAATCTTCCCTCCCTCCCTCCCTCCCATCCTACCTTCTAGGGCCAAGAGCTACCCTTAGCTTCTGAATGATACACTGTGAACTGCAAAGAAGTAGATGGGTCAAACTGCGACATCCATAGAGGTCACGATATCATGTGTGGCTGCCGTATTGACTTTTTTTTTACTCCCCCGTGGATGCCCCTGGGATAAGAATCCAGAACCAGAATGAAGACAAAAAACACATTTATTTAAAATTAAAATGAAATTAATTAAATGTAGTTAATTGAATTAACACCCCCGTGTTTTTATGTTTCCCTTCTATTGCACTAAAATTACAATTTGGTAACCATTTTTAGAACAGCTCCAGAAACACACCCACAATTTTTGTGGGCCAGTTGCAGCTGTGCTTGAATTTGCGAGAGGGGGAAGAGGATGCAGAAGGGACCTGCAGGCTTGATGTTCTGTGTTTGACTCCTTAGTTACAGATTTGTTAAAGAGTATTGGGGGAAATCTCATGTCCTGTATCTGAAAGGAGACATAACTTCCGTCAGTTCTGTGGCTTATGGAAGGCCCCCGCAGTTTGAGCACATCCAAGGAGGGAGGGGGGAGGGCAGGAGAGATTGACTTCCATATTTTTATTCTAAGTTCATAAATTAATGGCTGACGAGGCTGTCTGTTTCCCATAATTGAACTGAAACAATACAGCTTGCAAAAGAAACTCTGCATTTGTATATAAGTAAACGGGGGCTGAGAAGAACAACAAACAATGCAGAAAATATGTACACATCAGTTCTTTTGTGTGCACACAAGATGTGGCCTTTTGTCAAAACCACTTTTTAACAGAATGGATAAACACATCACCTAGAATTTCTTTTTAACAGATTGTAAGAGAGAACTAACAGGAAAGCTGAACACCAAATGGCCTTTCAAAATCCTCTATCAGATTTGGGCTCCAAGAAATTAGGGGAACAATTGCACTGATGTCTTCAAGGAAAGAGGACATTCTCCAACAATTTCTCAGGATTAGTGCTTCTCTTTAGCAGTAACAAGAATGCCACAGACTGTGGGAAGAGTTCCTTCACAATGTTTTCCTTTGGGATTTAAAGAAATGCAGGAGACTGGCAGTGACTGATGTTTGCATAACTGAAGAAAGGAAATTCTCTCTTTTTTTCTCACATGCACACATAACAGTACATAAACCCAAATTTAGGATTGCCATATTCCACCCATCATTTGATAATTTCTTTGAAGCAAATGCCCTTTCATCAAATTGAATGAAATTGAAATGGGATGAAAAAATACTGTTTTCTGCCAGGTACTAATTAATACTTAAACTGTGAAAATTCTTTTTTGTCTAACTCCTTTGCTTTTTTTTCTTTTTCTTTTTTAAGGCAAACGTGTGTGCATGGGAGAACAGCTTGCCAAGATGGAGCTTTTCTTGATGTTTGTGAGCCTTTTGCAAAGTTTCACCTTTCTGTATCCTCCAGGCTTAAAGAAGCCATCAATGAAAGGAAGATTTGGCCTGACATTAGCTCCCTTTCCATTCAAACTTATTGCCTTAAAGAGATGAGGAAACCTCAAAGAAAAACGCTGCACCAATGTTCATATTATATGAAATTCAGGGCTATAAATGAAATGCATTTCACCAAAACACAGTCACTAGCCCAAAGCAGGCTAGGGAATTTTCAACCCATGGGGTATGTAAAAATTATCAAGCACTTTCTCCTTAGCTCAAGCTGTCCCCCACTTGATGTGCTGAAACTCTTCAACCATAGGAAACAAACGGAAGTATATAGTCCTCAGGAGCTGCAGAGTAACAAGAGAAAGTTGGGGCAGCAACACTTAAGGGAACCTTTGGTTATCAAATGGCTTTTATGTTAGAGAAAAAGCAGAGGAAAAGACTTGGAAATCTAACTTGCACATGACAAAGTGAGGGTGCATAGCAAATTGTCTTATAAACCAGAGTTGGGGGGATGTTTTGTTGGGTGATTCTGACCTTTCTTCGCTTTCAGTAGGAAAACAGCTTTCCTACACATTTCAGATGCTAATTCAGTCCTTGGGCTGGCTCCTTTCAAATGCTTCAGGAAGGCTGCTTTTAAAAAAAAAGAATGTAAAGCATCATACATATACAGATGTGTTCAATTAAATGAATATTTCATCCTTGTTTTAATAATAAAGGCAAATGTTACTTTTAAAAGGTGAAGAACATCTCCAGGGGAGATGGGTAATGATGCTATTGATTCTGGATGATCATCACTGTACCCAACTACTTCTGCTTCAGCCATCCAGAATGTGTTTCCTCTGCTTATCAGGAAGAACAAAATATAGTGAGTGGACTTCCACAACTCAATTTTTTAATATATATTTTCTGAGATTTAGCTCATGGTATCTCTGTTTATTGTTTGCTAAAAGCACATGCCTTGTTGGCATAACTTTGGTTATTTCTCACTGCTCACATTCTGAGTTTATTGTAGATTAGTGTTAAGCTCAAGCTGATTTAACCTGCAAGTCACCCAAAACATCTATGTTGAAAATGTTTAATACATAGGTATAGGTGCCATAGGAAGCAGTACTAGCATGGTCAAGTTGTACTGCCTCAAGTAAGCATAGGAAACACAATGATAAATATCTAAAATAGGATTTCATTGGGCAGGAGATGTACGTGCCTCTAGCACCTTAATACCCAGCCATTTCTATTGGAGAACACTTGACTAGCTATAGTTGTTATTATGGCATGGAGTACATAAAATAATTCAACTGACAAATATTTAATTTTGGGTTTTGGGGCATAAAATTTAGTTTAAAAAGGCCGTTAGAAATGAAAGATGAGGAATGCAACCCTAATCCTATTTGCCAAAACATTTGAAATCCCATGCTCTTAAATACAAAAATGTAGAGAGAGGGATGTTAATTGCTGGTTCCTGCATTTTCTGTATGTTTATTTCATGGTCCACAATTTCAAGAATGCTTTGAGAAAGACTTAGACACTATCTAGTATAATAATAATAAAGATATACTTGAATTTATCCCCATTTTTTATGCTATACATGAGAGAAAGCCTTTTCCTAGTGTGCTCCCTTACATTTCCCTCTCCTATCTTCATGGCAATACGGAAATATAAATGATGATGCACTTACTCATGTTTAAAAAGAATTTTAATTGCTGTGGTCTGCATTCTAAAAATAAAATAAAAAAAATTTCCAGGGGCAATCTAAGAAAAGTAACTGTTCCCCTTCATGCATGCTACCCTAACAAATTCAGAAAAAAGAAATCATACTGCCAAAATTTGGGGCTTGCCCGTTTTGATGGAAGATAACTAATTGAAAATGGAAAGTTTTCATTCAGTCAGTTCAAAGAGAAGCTGCATAACAGATTAGCAGGTTTGAAGAATACACTGGAGCATTTTTTGTTTGCCTATGGTTCATTGCATGAACCACAGTTGACTGGTTCATACAACACAGAATTAAACATTAAAGAAGGTGCATTATGATGTGGTGTGATATGAGCTAAATTGCAGAATGGATGAGCCTTTAAGGAGAAGACTCGGACATCTTGGACAATCCTTATCCTTCATTTGCACTAACTTTTAGAGGAGTGCTATTACGGCAGATAATGTTATGGGGCAAAATACAACTGATCCTTGGTATGGCATATATGTCCTTTTGTAATCAAGCAATCTTACTGAAGCAGTTTTTAATTTTATCAAATTCCAAAGTTCTGTATTTCTGTATTTTGGAAGGCATTAAAATCCTATTCGCTGGCTATATTAGTTGCCTATATCTTGCTGAAGTTTATATTATCTGTTGTCTTTTTCAAAATGAATGCCTTGTTTAGAATTTTAGGATGGAGAATGTAAAACCTAAGATCTGAAATCATGGATTGCTTTTTTTTGAAGGTGCCTATACTTCCACACACAGTGTGAAATATGTTTCTTGGTGCAAGTATCTGTCTAAATAACATTTTATTTTTAAAAATTGACTGTTGAGAAGACAATTTTGATTTAAAGCAAGTTCTACTTGTGGGCATTAGAAAATACAGCAAACTATTCTAGCAGCCTTTCCCAATTGCTATTCAGAAAATTGCAGGTTGGTGAAAACTGTATTACAGGTGACCTTTTATGTATCTAAATGCTTTCTTCCATAGTGTTCCCTCTGTCAGTTTGTGGCTGTATTCACACAACAGTAATAAGCTTTCTCCAAGCTGTTGAGCAGAGTACAGCAGTGCTCCCAGAAAAGCTTTTGCCCAAGGAAAAAATCCACACCAGCATGAGAAGTTTGCAAACTGCAATATCCATATCTTGTTCTCCAAAGAAAACTCAGCCAGAAAATATATACTATCTGGTTGTTTATTGATAAAAATGCAAAACTTCATAAAATACAAGTTGTATACAAAATATAGGAAAAAACACGTCTTCTCATATATTCAGCATCCAAGACTATCCACAGACATAAAGTCTCTAGCCAAAAACTCTCAGAGAAGAGGTACACTACTTGGTTATTAGTTACAACTATATAACCCATAAAACTACATACCTACATGGTGGATAACACTAAAACAACTGCAAGGCTGGGCATACAATGCTCCAGTTATATTGTCACTCCATACCCCCCCCCCCCACTGGGTAACTAGCATACACATGCCAATAGATGGCAGTAAATAGCAGTATAGGTGCACAACACACAGTCACAAGTTGTTTTGTTTACATGAGCTACATAAGCTAGACATAATATTGTTGTACAGATAACGGGATGAATTTCTTCCCATGAGAAAATCCTGACACCCCTCTCAGCCCGTTTTCGACACAACAATGCACGTTACAGGATAGTACAAGCAAATGGTTACAACAATACAGAAACAATTACATTTGTTCAAATCCAAGTCTAGTTAACATTGTTTCATGTGGTACAATAGGTAATGTTTTGGTAAATACATCTGCAAAATTTGATTCAGATAAACAATACACAAGATCAATGAAATTTTCTAACATAGCTTGTCTTACATTTCTGTACTTTACATCAACATACTTTGTGCGAGCTCTTAGGTTTTCTGTTTTAGCTAACCCTAGGCTTGGGAATCTTCATGCACTGTATAAGGCAATGACACTTTTATTTCCAAATCAATGAATAATTGATGAAACCATCTTAACTCACAAACTGTTTCTGACAAAGCTGCAAATTCAGCTTCTGCTGTGGACAAGGCAATGGATGTTTGTTTCTTTGCTTTCCACGCAATTGTGGATTCACCAAATTTACAAACAAACCCAGTTATGGACTTCCTGTCACCTTCTTCTGCAAATGAACTGTCAACAAAAATTACAAGCTTTTCAGGCCCTTTGGTTGACATTTTGAGACAAAGGTCTCTTGTACCTTTTTAATATCTCATTACTCTTTTTAATCCTTGCCAGTCATGCTCAGTTGGTTTGGCCACTTTACAGCTCAAAACCCCAACAGCATAGGATAAATCAGGACGTGTCCATTGAGCTAGGTGAAGGATTGAACCTATTACAGAATGGTACACTTCAGATTTTTCACACAACTTTTCACATATTTCATGTTTTAAAAAATCACAAGTCATTGGAGTTTTTACAGGTTTTGCATCTGACATTCCAATTTGTGCTAACAACTGTTCTTTTTCTTTTGACTTAGATTTCTCCATTTTCAGCTCTATGCACTTCAATCCCAAGGTAGTATCTTAACATACCTAGATCCTTCGATTTAGAATATTTCTCCATTTGCTTGGCAAATTCTTTTACCAAGTTTAAAGAACCAGTGGCAAGACAAAAATCATCAACATAAGTTAGACGTACTGTATAGTCTTCCCCAGTTCCTCTGGTATACACACATGGATCAGCTAATGAATGATTTCTTGAAACCAATTTCCAACAAAGCTTTATCTAAACATTGATGCCAACATCTCCCAGCTTGTTTTAACCCATACAGTGCTTTACGCAATCTGTACACTTTCTGGGAATCATCACATGTGTAACCTGGAGGTTGCTTCATATACACAGTTTCAGGAAGCTCAGCATTCAAATAAGCTGTATCTACATCAAAATGATGAACAACCATGTTTCTTTGTGCAGCTAAGGCCAACATTACACGCAATGACTCAGGCCTAACTGTAGGTGCATATGTAAGATTATAATTCACATGAGCTACATGAGCTAGACATAATATTGTTGTACAGATAACGGGATGAATTTCTTCCCATGAGAAAATCCTGACACAAGCTTCCTTAGCAACTGTAATTTTCTACGTAACCAGTAGCAGAAATGAGAATACACCATAATTCCATATAAGGAATTCTTAGTTCAAATTATATATTTAAACTGAACAATGTAAAGGCAAAACTGTTGTAAAATGGGTGTATTTTTCCTGTATTTTCTAAACTAATCTATAATTTCAAACCAAGTATGCTACAGCTCAGTGTGTTATGCAAGTGCAGCCACCCATGGCTAAGTTAACAAATCAGTGGCACAGTGCAATGAATGGACTAAAACAGTGTTTCTCAACCTTGGCAACTTGAAGACATGTGGACTTCAACTCCCAGAATTCTCCAGCCAGCATGGCTGGCTAGGGAATTCTGGGAGTTGAAGTCCATATGTCTTCAAGTTGCCAAGGTTGAGAAACACTGGACTAAAATCACCTATCTCTAGAAAGCCTGCAGTGGGGCAAGAAGTAAACTTTGCACATATATTTATGTCTAGTACACGTGTAAGCCTGTGTGTGCTAAGTAACATTACTATCACATAGGGCAGGGGTTTTCAAATTTGTTCAGGCCAGAGAACCTGTTACAATAGTTAAATAAATCCCAGAGCCCTTGAAAAAGTGATAAAGCTTTAAGTGATAGAGAATTGGCTGTGTTTGAGTGAACTTTTCTTTTTTACTTAGTCTCTCATGGAATGCTCGGATTTTACAGAACCCAGTTTGAAAAACCCTGAAATGGGGAACTACAATGATTTTTATGGTAACAGGTACATTCTGAAGCCTTTTCTAAGGAAGCGAGAATTATTAAATACTGAATTGCTATCTACCTAACTGCTGCTTTTATTTATAAATGTAAAATCTACTGGAACTGAATACAGTACTTTTCTATCATTGGAGAGCACAACCATGGACTTTGCACTAAATCTTAAATGAGAGCAACTGATTAATTTGTCTTTTGGGGGGAAATAGAGTGAAATCATGCGGTACTTTTGTTATAGTGTAAGCCTACGTCATCAAATACAGTACTTACAAAAACGCAGAAGTGACAGCGATGACCACGAGGAAAAGGACATCCAATATCCTTGACGCTGTCACTTTATTAAGTCAAAGTTTACAAAATAGTTTTAAGTTCTGGCTATTTCCAGAGCTGTTCACCATAAGTGTTGAACATTCAGAAAAAACAAGGGGGCAGATAGGACATGGAGTTCAAACCACGCCTGAACCAAATTATAATCCGATTTGTAGGATTATATTGAACATACGCAAACTCGGTCTCGGCCCTGGCTGCGCAAAGCATCTTTTTATAGAAATGTTTAGATTGCACTTTTTTTAAGCTGCCCCCATACCTTGAAAAACAAATGGTGAAAGTTTATTTTTTGAAAGTTAACCCTAAGCGAATCCTTCTAATACGTATTTGGAGGGTGCGCGAGGAAGGACGCGCTGCAGTTCGAGCCGCGCGTTCTCTTGCTGGCAAGTGACCTCTGCCAGCTGAGCGCCCGGGCAAGAAAACAGAATCTCGCGAAGCGACCCGGCTGCGCAGAGCCACCAGATCCGCCGAGCCGCCGCAGGGAGGAGGACTGAATCACCCCCCCGACCGCCCCCGTCTTGGCTAAAGGCAAGCGGGAGGAGCGCGGTGGAAGCCCGGCCCTCCAGCACCGCGCTGGATTTGTCAGCGCCGGCCCGCCCAGCGCCGCCTGCCGCTCGGCCAGCTCCGCCGCCGCCGCCTCTTCCTCCCCCTCTCCCTCTGCAGAAGAGCGCGGCTGGCCATGGCTTTCGCGACCCGGCCCTTCGTGCGCCTGGCGTCCACCGCAGCCGCCAAGAAGCTGGTGATCAAGCACGTGACGGTGGTCGGGGCCGGCCTGATGGGCTCCGGGATCGCGCAGGTGAGCTGGCGAACACAGCCGCCCGCGCTCCGACGCGGGGAATAAGGGGCGGCGGCCGGAGCAGCCCTGCTCGGGGCTCCTCTGGCCCTCCGCCGCCCTCGGGGGCGCACGGGAAATCTGCTGCTCGCCGCGTTTTGATCCCGAGCGCTGGGCGAGCCGCCGGAAGAGTCGCCAATAAGTGCCTTTGATTAATAGTGGAGCGGAGGGTGATCTCAGGCTGTGGCAATAAGTGGGGGGGGGGTGTCAAAACTGCTGGCAAAGGAGGGCTCCGACAGCCTCCCTCCACCGCCCGGGAATTCACTCCGGGAATTCCCGCTTAGCATGGCTGAGAATGGTAGTTCCTGTCCAGCATGCTGGGAGTCGTAGCCTACTGTACTATAACTAGAAGGTTCTAGGTCAGTGTTTCTCAGCCTTGGCAACTTGTAGAGGTGTGGACTTCAACTCCCAGAATTCCCCATGGCTGGCTGAGGGATTCTGGGAGTTGAAGTCCACCCATCTTAAAGTTGCTGAAGTTGCGAAACACTGTTCCAGGTGTAGGAAAGTTAATCTGCCCTACGTAGATGAGATCCCATGCAGGTGGAACTGAAACGTAACTGCAGTAGTGGGAGTATTGTACACACTTGAGGGTGCGTGGTGCTCATTGTATGGTGAGGGAAGGCCCATAGTGGCAACAGATATATGTCTTCTTTCTGATAGGTTCCTTTGATAACCTTAGGAATTATAACTCAGAACTGAGCCCTAATAAACTTTCAGTTCAAAGAGTCTCATCCCAAGTTTTGTTTTTGTCAATAATGCCATTCCAGAATTTTTTTAATTGAAGAGGCATCAGAAAGAAGACTCTCTTATCCCAAAAGACATGGTAGTATGGTTTTGTTTATTTATTTGTTTAATTTACAGTATGTGGATGCTGCCTCAATCAGAGATTCTGTGGCAGCTTCCAGTCAGAGAAACATATTTAAAACAATAAAGTGACACTTTAAAAAATCCACAAAGCAACTCTGTATAAGAGGACTTAGTCCTTACTGTCTCTTCTCCACGGGCCTGGTAGAAAAGAATCATTTTAATTAGTTTCCCAAAGAACAGAAAGGGACAGGACATCCTAGTCTTGGGGTAAAGCAGATCCGTGGATGTTAGGGAAAATATGCTCAAATGGAGACTAAGCAGGTGCCTAATGAAGGTACAGAGAGCAGAGGGGTGGGCTTGTTGACCTAAATCAGAGCTCCCCAACCCCTTCAGCTCATCAACCCCTTCATGAAGTTTCAAACTGTTCATTGACCCCCAAACATTTATTATATGAAAATAATAAACACTGTTTAACTAATAGCACTATGAATAATAACAACAACAACAGTGGATAGTCCCATCAACCCTTTGGGGTTGATATTGACCACATTGGGTACCCTGACCTAAATGGATTTTTCCAGCTGTACAATTCTAAATAACAATTGTTTGATTCTGGCAAGTGCCTCTGGAAGTATGGCCCGCATGCTTCACTAAACTGCAGAAGTGCCCACAGGATCCAGCCTTTTTGTGCCATCACAATGCAAGCTCTGCCCTTTCGTGTGTCCCTGTGATGTTGCGACACGTGCACAGCGCGGCTTTTATCAATCTGACAACAGCCCCCAGACGCCTTTGCTGACAATATGGAGGTCTCCAAGTTGCACACTGCCTAGTTGTCACGTGACATTCAAAGATCTAGTCAGGTTGTCCTTTGCTAAGGAGTTGGCTGGTGCAATTAAGATAACTGTATCTTTGCACTCTAATCCCTTTTGTCTTAAGGTAGTTGAGGTAGACAAAACCAAGTGGACACAGCTCTTATTTGTGGGGATTTAAATCTCTGATGGGGAGAAAAGCCCCAAGAATGAGACGAGTCTTCCAGAATGTGCTGTGCAGTAGACTGAAATGAAAATTATTTTTCATATTTATGTCAACTTTTAGAAACATTGAGGAAATGATTGCTTTGCACAAAATGCCTACTAGGACCAGGAGCTGTATCATATTGGGCAATTGCATTTCATATCTTGGTAGCCCTGAGACTCTGAAACATGCTTTTGGCGATGCAATCATTGATGGTCACTGGGAGCATCTTAACAGGAACAAGTGGATGGCACAGCTAAGATGTAGCTTCCAGAATCACCTGTATTTTCAAGAGTGCCCTTGGATTCTCTGGATGTGTTTTGGGAAATAAAAATGGCAAGTGGTTGCAGCTCTGTGGTTTGTATAGCAATAATGATCAGAAATGGTTTCAAGGACTACTAAAAAGGGACTTGGGGGTTGTATGCAGCTTTGGGACTACAGGTTGCCCATCTCTGGCTTAACATTATGCGTGAACGCAGCCAATGTAGTTTATTCTACAAAACATGGATATGGCAAACCATGATTTGCTGTCTGGTGCAAATCCAACCACTGTTTTCTGCATAGAATGTTGTTGTGAAGGAGTCGTGGGTAATTGACAAAGTTATAAGTTGCTTAAATGTGCTTTTAATACCATGGTTAAGCTGACGCTAAATACTTATTGTGGGAATCTAACCTTATACTATCATGCTAGTGTGGAATAATCTCTCATCTCTCCCTCCCCCTCCCCTGCATTTAAATTTGTTGTGCTTCAGGTCTGTTACTCTCTATGCTGACTTTTATTTGCTGCTGTGTCTTCATTCCCTTTCCCTTTTCTTAATTCTGCCTATGTTCAGGCCTTCTTAGGTTACAATCCAGTAGTCTCATTAGGAAATATGGGCTAGGTTGCATTGTTAATCCATTTCACGCACTTGTAAATTAAGTTGTTGCTTCTGAATTTTCATACTACAAAAAATAATTCTCCTAAGACACCTTCCAGCTTTTCGTGGCTTGCTCATTACAGATTAATTTGGCTACCCCTTTGGAATTTAAGCACTTGAGAACGATTGATTTTTTTTTAAAATAAACATACCTAGTGTTAGATAGGCTAGCCCAGAAATATTTTTGGTAACTTACCTCCCCAGCACAGACTGTGTTTTGTCACTATAGCATATCAGCAACCTGAGACAACTGCATACTTTCTGTGCTTTATTCTTCAAGGGCACTGTTCATTTGCTGCAACGGATTAGGTGAACGGCAAGCAAACAGAAGTGACTTCTACACAATTTTTGTAAAGTTATAATTAGGCATTGTTCCATTCTGGAAGCAAGAGTTTTGCATAACCAGGAAAAAGGTACATTGTTACACCAGCACAGATACGATCCAGGCCACACACAGCAAGCAGACGGTGTGGACCAATCAAAGTAGAGACACCACCATTCCCAGCAACCCCTTGATCTCAGAAGATGACCAATCATCAACCAATCCCCCTGAATTCAAATCTTACACAGACCACAAATACTGGAAAGCAACCCTCATTTCTAAACCATTGTGCTGAGAAAGTCTTGCTGGGAGGTGGGGCAAAATGTCTGCAAAAACAAAAACAAAACTTGATCAGTACCTTGGTATTGATCTTCCAAACCCTGGAGGACCCAACTAAGCACATAGAGATCTATTTCTTCCTTGAGCAGAGTCAGTTTGATTTAAAGATATAGAGTAGGTCTGTGTAAAATTGTTTGGAGGGGCATTCTACCGGTTGAACAAAGTATTCACCAGATAGTTTGGCATGGCCCAAGGGAAAGCCATAAGTAGGAAGAGGATGCAGAGGGATGAGAAAGAAAGAAAGATGAGTAGGGGAAGCACAACAACAATATAGGCCAGGTTCTTTCCAATAAATGGAAAAGCTTAATTAACATAGGCTTTAATAACAATTCACATAATTATATTTAGGGCTGCAAAATACTGAGAATGGAAGTATACAAAAAGGGTTTTCACAATAGCTCTGTGAGATAGATCATCCATCCCCATCCTGGGCACATCTCAGATTTGCAAACTTCAACACCCATAATTTCCAACTAGCATGAACGTTGTTGAGAATTTAGGAAATTGAAATTCATATATCTATGGAGGGTGACCAAGTTAAGAAATAATTCAGATAGGTTTAGTAAGAACCATTTGATAACTCGCATTTTTACAGACTGAAATCTCAGACCTGTTTTATATGGGTCCAGTCTGACACCTGCTGAATACTGAGAGCAGAGTTGGCAATGGGGCAAGTTAATATTAGCTTCGATCCTAGTTTTATTCTCCCATTATTAATTTTGCATACATAAATGATTTCTCCTATAATGACATATCAGGCACTATAATTGAGAAGCATTGGTACAGTGAGATGAAAGCTTCCAGCATTGGTAGTTGACAAACCAGTTCTTATCTTTACAATGCTTACAGGAATTGCAGAAGATCTATAGTGTGCCTGTCTGCTAAGCACATTGCACCCATTAAGATACTTGCAATATACTTGCCTCCGTATTCACATTTCATTATGATGGGTTCTTGGATAGCATAATTTAAATGCACTACCCATCTGGACTATAGAAGCCTTGGATAATTATAGAATTAAAAAAAAAAAAAAGTTTAAAAATACTGTTGCTCAAATTTCCAAGCACAACTTTTTTAGGAAAGAATTCACTCTTTGTGTTGAGTCATGGTTTGATTAACCATGATTAGGTAAGCCACAATTGGCTGAGTTCAGAGAAATTTACAAATCGCACAACATGCTAATTCAAAGCCAAGCAAACCACTTTACCACTTAGCACAGTGTGTGACTCCAGCCTATGCGTTACAGACAGGTTCTTCTAGAATGAAGACTTGAGGGTTCAAAGATTGAATATCCATCTACTGGCTTTGGCAATACATGTTAAAATGTAACTTTTCTGAAAAAGGGAAGTTAACTGCTTTTATTTAAGCCTTCTAGAGGAAAGGCAAAGTTTCATCTTTTTATGCTGACTGTCTCCTTCTAGTAACATGTGGTCATTCCAGAAACAAGCTGAGTAAGGTTTTTTCACTTTCTGTTTGCAATTGTACCATCTTTCTGCACCAAGAATATTTCAAGGAAGGCTTGGTGCTCTCTTCATATGTCTCAGTTGTGTTTTGCTTGTACCAGAGACAGAGAATAGTCAAGGTAATGCTTTGCTGTCTTCTGAATAGCTTGCTTTAATTCTTTTCCTCAACGAGGATCAACAATACTATGGAACTATAAAGATGATGGGGCTCATCTAATTTCTTAAATTAAAAAAAACAACATAATGAGGTAATTCCCTAATTAGGCCAAGTTGAGGTTGATGTTCCAGGTCCTGTTTCCTAGGAAATATCATCTAATGGAACCTAAGAAGTGGGCCTTTTCTGTTGCAGGGCCTGCCCTGTGGCACACCAGACCTCCAAGATCTGACTGGCCCTCTGTCTGCTGGCATTTTGGAAAGCCTTAAAAATATGAAGATATGGGGGTTGGGAGGTAAATGGGGCCCTTGAAATAGTAACGATGATCAAAAGATTGCCAATATTTTGTGTAACTTCCGTAGGCCTGATAAATATATTACTTTGATCTGGAAATTATATTCTTATTTTGCTTTTGTTATTTTCCCATAGGTAGCATGGCAGTTTCTGGTTTTAGTTAACTCTTCTTATTTGGAAAGAGTGGGCGGAAGTCTGTTTTTTTTAATTTGAATTGAGTTCTTCAGGGTGGTTCTGGATAGAGTTTCATTCTTTAGTCCTTTCAAACTATGTTCCAAGGAGGGTAAGGACTGAGATTGACTGTGTTCAAGGGTGCTTCTGAAACAGAAGGCAAATCAAAAGGTATTGAGTCTCTTTTATGGGGCCGGCTCCTTTCTCTCTCTCTCCAGGAATTTTGCTTGCCTGATATTTGAGCCATATAATGATTTAAGTCCTGGGCAGAACCGTGTTTAAATTTCCACTTACTCCTGATGTCTAACAGATGACTAAGTGTCCATCCCATTCTTTTAACCTAACTTAATAGGACTGTTATGAGGATAAAATGGGAAAGAAGACACAATGTATGCTGTGCTGTATATTTGGTGGAGAAATGGGATATACACATATTAAGTAAACAATGTCAGTCTACTTTGTTATTTTTCCAGGTAACATTTATTTTTCCTTCTTTTTTTTTAACCCTCCTTTTTTCCCCCAGATCACCTTTTCCTAGGAGATGGTTTGACTTCTTTTCCCCCCCCTTTCCCCATCTTTTTTACAGGTTGCTGCAGCAACTGGCCACACGGTGGTATTAGTGGACCAGTCAGATGAAATATTAAATACAGCCAAGAAACAAATTGAGGATAGTTTGAGGAAGCTGTCAAAGAAAAAGTTTGCAGACAAACCCGAGGTGACGTTTTATAAATATTGAGAACAGTAGTGTTCTTTTTGATGTTTAATACAAGGGGCCAACTTTCCCCAACATAAGTGCCCCTCAGCTGTATGGGGACTTCCGTTTTCAAAATCCTCCACCCGCAGGCTTCTGCATCAGGAGGGCGCCAGAAAAGTAATGTTTCTGCAGGTTATCAGTTGCTGAATGTGCATTTGCATCCTCTAAAGACATACCTGTTAGAGCTTCAATGGATGGTTCAGATTGAAGGTGATCTGGTTGAATCATCCCTTTGAAGCCAGTCCAAAGGGCTTTTCCCTACAGAACTAGAACGGCCATATTGCTTCTTTTTGGGCCCTTCAATGATTTTCCGTACTGGCACACAGAATACTTGCCAGTAAAGTAGCTGGTTGAAGTGGATGAAGCTGGCCTCAGTGCTCTGTGAGCTTGAGCATGTCAGCAACCCTTTGCTTCAAGCACATTGCCTTCAAAGCATGTTGCCTTCAGTGCCTGAAGCCAAGAGCCGAGGCAAGTGGCACCTGCTTTGTGCAGTAATATTTTTGAAAGAAGACGGTGCAAATGTCCTGGTTCGGTAGCGTGAAAAGCTCAGATTCAGGTGCGTCGGTGATCGTATCTTTGAAGTTCTGCCACGGTGATGGATATCAGTGCTGACAGTTGGAACATGTGCTGCCAAACTGGGAGGGAATCAGAACAGCTGCACATGGAAAATTGTGTGAAGCCCCAGAGGTGGAATTTCATCATTTATTTGGGCAGGGCAGGGGGGAGGACAAAGCTGCCAGTGGTTCCCTTTTCTATAATGCGCTTGGCTACTTGAGGGACAAGCAATAATATGTTAGATTCCTGGGTCACCTTAATGTGCACAAACAGGTTCCTAATATTTTATAATATTACATTATCTGTTTTAATGATTATTTAAGATAGTTTGAATTATTGGCTTTATTGTACATCGCCCAGAGTGACACTTGTGAGATGGGTGGCTATATAAATTTAGTAAATAAATACAGCACAAATGAACCATGTTACAGTTGAAACAAGCTTCCAGTTTATGCAGACAAGTGTAACACTCATGAATAGATTTTACTGCTTCTCCAACTTTGCAGGCTGGTGCAGAATTTGTCGAGAAGGCCTTAAAGAGCGTGACCATGAGCACGGATCCCGTCTCGGTGGTCCACAGCACTGACCTTGTGGTGGAGGCCATTTTGGAAAACTTAGCCCCAAAAACTGAGCTCTTCAAGACACTGGATACATTTGCGTCAGAGTATGTTCTTAAACTACTACAAACCTGATACAAAAAGTCATTACTAACTAAAGGCATGAAAATATGATTCACATTTATTTGCAATACCTTCTTCTGGTTATTTTGATGACTAGTCTAAGAATATAAGTTTAAATATATGGTTGATTGTTTAGATTTATCCTCCTATTCACACCCCAAATAAACATTTGGGCAGATGCATAAATAATCTGTTGAAAATTATACTGTTTTAAAAGGAATGGGGGGGAATGAGCACTTTATTTGTTTATTTATTTCAAAGGAAAAGCAGCTTTGCTGGATGTTTGATCTATACTGGGGTTTTGCATTGCTATTTACTTTTTTTTTTTTTAAATGTCCAACTTAAAGTTGTTTTTTCAAAAGCTTGCTGTATCATTCTTACTTGCTGTATCAAGAGCTGAAATTTGTAAGAAATATAGGCATCTTTTTACTTTGGAGTTGAATTCTTATCTCGTCACAGTTGCCTAACTGAAGAACAGTTTTTGCAAATTAGGGCTGAAAGAAAGGTGTGTATCCTTCTCCAGGCTTACAAAAAGATTTAAGTGGTGCGCTGGGGGCTGTGCTCCAAAAATTGGATCCAGCAAGGATGAACACTAATTGTGAATTTAATTTAATTCAATTTTAAATTGAGTTAAACTAAATATATTCAGGTAGTCCTTGCTTAATGTCCACTTGTTCAGCAATTATTCAAAGTTACAACGGTGCTGAACAAGGGGGACTTATGATGAGTCCTTGTAGTTGTGGCTGTTGCAGTGTCCCTGCAGTCATGTGATTGCAATTTGGGTGCTTGGCAACCCGCTCGCAATTACAGCATTGCAGCATCCTGCATTCAAGTGATCGCCATTTGCAACCTTCACTGCCAACCTCTGACAAACAAAGTCAATGGGGAAGTTGGCAGGAGGTTGTAAATGGCAATCACGTGACATTGCACCTGACCCCTGCGGGGGATTCACCTAACAACAGCACCCAGAACAGCTGCAACTGCCATCATAAGTTAGTGCAGTCATGTGACATTGCGCTTTACAACTGCATAGCTTAGCAACAGAGTTGCTGGTCCCAGTTACTGTTGTTAAGCGAGTACTACCTGTATTCACTAAGTACAGCTAATATGATTTCATCCAATGTGTTTAATATTTTTTCCTTGCTGTCACATCAGAAGTTAGAATGGAGCAGCACCTTTTGGAGGGATTCGGGGGCTATCCACTATGGATCTTTGTTTTAGTTTAAGTCACTTCTTTCTAGAATAAAACATGGTTAAGTGCAGTTCCAAGGTTGTATGAAGACTTACTGTAGCTTAATTATTCTGACTTTTAATTTTATAGTATAATCTTTATTAGCTTTTATTTTAGCTTTCTGGTATAATGTGTTAAAAAAGAATACTGCTCTTCAGCTTCCTTGGCTTTGTCATGCCAAATAAAGCATTCCAAATAATGATTTTGTTCAACGGACAAAGCTGAGGATTCATCTTACTTTCATATTGATGGTTCTTATCGTTTTAAGATATTCTCTGCTCTCTAGGAGAGACCTGAGTGAAAACATTAACTTCAGAAGGAAAGGAAGTGGAGTAATTCTCTGCTTGTAATCAAAGATTAAAAAGATATTCCTACACCAAAGAACCATTTCAGTGAATTATTTAGGCAAAGTCCCATCTCTGCTTCTTCCAAAAAAATATAATCATCATTGCTGTTTCAGAGGAATTACTGTTTAAAATTGAGCAATGTTATCAAAATATCATTGATAAAATAATCAACTAAATACATTTTAGGGGTTGGGGTGGAATGAATATTTATTTGTTTGTTTGTTTGTTTGTTGGATTTCTCCCCCACCCATCTCCCCCACAATAGGGGACTCTGGGCGACTATATATATAGTACAAGCTTGTTTGACAGTAGTATTTTTCGCAGATTGTTGTATCAGTATCATTCCTCCTAATAGCAAACTGAAGTAAGTGCTGATGGCGGAGTAGCCTGAATCTTGACAAAGCAACATTCTGCAAAGTGTAGGTGAAATGTAGATGTGTTTTAAAAAAAAATTAAGGCAGCTGACAAAAGAGGGATAGGGATCTAAAATATCTGAGTCAGGATTGAACCAGAGAATCTGGAGGGACACAGTTGGCAAAAAAAGCAGCTAGAGATGGAATGGAGTATTTTGGAAAAAAACTCTCATCAGTCAGGAATCCTAAACAAGTGAATTCTTATCAAAAATTATTGCATTTTTAAATGCAGTAAATAGCATATTGCAAAACCTCATACTGCATTGCATTTTTCTTCCCAGTTCCTGGTGTCTGATTTTAAACCTAAGTTCAAAGAGCATGAATAGCTGTATTTTTGTGCAAACCTTCTGGAAACCCAACATGTTATTAGCCTTGTGCATTTAATCAGGGAAGTGCAACATTTAAGGCTGAGGGCACACCTCAGAGGTCATTCAGTGGAATCCTGAGAGCTGCGCTCCCAAAAATAGGAGGGACAGGAGAAAGGGGGTGGACCCAGGACAAGAACTGAACCCTGTAAGATTGAAATTCAGGTGAAATTCCATTAAAATACAATTAATATGATTACTTTCCATGTATTTAATAATTTCCCCCTCCTGTCATATTAAACTTACACTTTAGCGGCAACTTTTATAAGGAGGTGCGTTCAAGACTTTTGGTGGCCATTCGTCGTACATCCTTATTTTAAATTCCTGTTACTGGCATCAGATGATAAAATAGTGCATAAATCTTTTTTGGTGATTGTGGAATCTAGAAGTTGAGTTTATGCTTTTTTCTTTCATCTAGCCTTGAGTCATATTATGTTAATGTGTTAATGATACTCTCTGAAGTTATTATAAACTTAACCTATCAGAGAGATTAGATTCTTGCTGAATTTGAAATGAACAGCGAAGGGAAGTAAGCATGAATTTTTCCTTTTGATTTCTTTTCTGTCAGATAATGCTACAAATACAGTAATAGGTTTTATTCTTTTGGAGAATACTTTGATTTTAAAGGATACCTACGTCTGCTTGTGTGCTAAAATATCTGATTTCTAAAAGAGAATGCCATGTGGACTGTTTATCTGGAAAGGAAAGCTTGAAGATTTGAATTTGTTTGTTGTTTGTTTCACATCCTACTTTTATTTTTTACAACTCAAGGTAGTGTACCTAATGCTCTCTCCTCCTACTTTTGCTGCCACAACAACCCTGTGAGATGGGTTGAGCTGAGAGGGAATGGCTGGCCCAAATTCACCCAGGTGGCTTCTGTGCCTAAGGGAGGACTAGAACTCATGATGTGTCACTGAGGTTTGTTAAGATATCATTAACACACCTCATCAAAGACAATGGAATAAGTTTGTACATTTGTAGCTTTTATAAGAGTCTCATTGCTAAGCTTTGG
This sequence comes from Python bivittatus, assembly GCF_059951505.1. Taxonomy (NCBI): domain Eukaryota; kingdom Metazoa; phylum Chordata; class Lepidosauria; order Squamata; family Pythonidae; genus Python; species Python bivittatus. The sequence goes on along the minus strand of NW_028277034.1, from coordinate 37,754,894 downwards.
GGAATGTATTCATCATTCTCTCCACTGTATACATTGGGACACTTCCAAAGAAAAAATTGCCATAATATGTTTGTGACTCATGTAAAATGCCCTGCAAATATGTTATTGTGCATAAGCCTCTCTGCTGCAGTCAGATGTCTTAGCCTCCCTTTTCTAAAATGCAGAGAAGTATTTAAATTTGGGGTCTGTATTCATGCAGATTTGATCTCCTTCAGAGGCTCCTTTTCTGCCTACTTCACATATGTTGTTCTCATACTTGGTCTGAGATGAAGACCTGCAGAAACGCAGCAAAGACTTTTCTAGCACCTTAAAAAGTAAACATAGTTATCCACTTCCTAATTTGGAAGTGGAGCACACACATTTCATCAGATGCATGGAAGAGAAGAGTATCCTGACGGTGCAGGCGGATGTTCATGTGTGCACTTTCTTGGAAGGAGAACGGTAACGGTAACGTAAAAAGAAAGATCAGAGGGCCATGAAATGCAGTTAGAGGGCAGTTAGCCAATGCAGACAATGCAAAAGAGAGTGCAATCAGTGAAAATTGCCTGTAGCTAATGTTCTTATCAGCGCAAGAATGTGGGTTACTCAGTTTTGCTACTGGCCGTTATCTTTCTCTCTCTCTCTCTTTTTAGCTTTTGGCATTAACTAAATATAAAAAGGAAAAAAAAAAAGAATACACAAAATTCTAAAAGAAAGGAAAAGAAGCTAAAAAAGAAAAAAAGAAAAATATAGAAACATACAAAAGAATATTTACAGACATACCTAGATCAATATTTGAGGCCATGATTCTTTACAGTCACCAATGATTGGTCTATATTACTGTAATCAATTCTGCAAATTGCTAAATAGCCAGAGCCATATGTTTGCGTATCCAATGCAGAACAATAAGTCTTTTAACCATAAGTCCATTTTCTTGGTCCAGAAGTCAACTCCCGTGTGATGGCGATAGAATATAAACATCTGAAAGTATTAAATCTCAAGTTGGAGTGAATACATGTAGTAATAGCTTCTTACCAAAATGGAACAATATATTTAAATAAAGTGTTAATTTCACTGCATCTCCAACTACATAAAATGCAGTGAGGTCATTTCTAAAATATTAGAAAAAAAGGGTGGGATTTAAAATAATGACCATGATAATTGTGGAAAAGCATGTGATCTAAAAATCTATTGAAGTTTTTGGTTTTTTAAAAAACCTCTGTTTTTTAATACTCATGTAAAACATACAAGCAAACAATGCAAAAAGAAAAAGTAATACACACATACAGAGAGGATTTTGAAAAAAAATTAAAAAGCAAAACAAACAAAAATTTTAAAAATATGTAAAAGGGCATTCTAGTAGTCCCTCTCTTCCCCCCCATGTTTCCCCCTCCAGCCATTAATTGCTACTTGAATATTTTTATAGTTTACTTTGGACATTATTACTCATTTCTGTTTGAATCGTTTGCTCGTGGCCATTATCAATAGGAAATTATCATTACCTGCACATCCTAGATTTCATTTCCTTCTAGTTTAATTGTTTACTACTAGCCCAGCTCCAGATCAAAACTGTGTGTATACTCTTTATTATTTTAATGTAACTATTGAGAGAACAAATTAGGGATAGACCTTCATGGAGAAAATCTATCTATGTGGTGGCAAGGAGTTGAAAACAACTTGATGGCACATAACAGATTAATCTGGGTAAAGACACTTTGAATTAAAATAATTGTTAGAGGTTTGTAGAAAGAAGAGCTGCAGCTAACATAAGATGTCTATTATTTTCTCCCCAGGCACACAATATTTGCTAGCAACACTTCGTCTTTACCAATCACGGTCTTAGCCAATGCCACCACCCGGCAAGATCGGTTTGGTGGTCTACATTTTTTTAATCCAGTGCCTCTGATGAAGCTTGTGGAGGTAAGGACTCTTAACAATATTCCAAAATGAATCTTGCCCCATGTTCACTACATGCTGCTATTTAGGCATTCTTGAGACTGTCTTTGTTTGTCATGATAGTGATCCAGTCAATTCATGTTTGGGTGAGGGAGTCAGAAGGCTGCTTGACTAAGAGGCTGACAGGATTAATGGTTGCACCAGGAAGAATTCTGTTTCTCCTGCAAAGAACAACATCTCAGATGCACCAGTGCAAAGGCACGAGAGCCCAAATGGGACCAGTAAGAAGCAAAACTAAAGTATCTTCTGCAGAATTATGAAAGTCTCTCTTAAAAAAGAGACAGTCTTCAACCCAAAGCCTGCTGAGGATTGAATATGTTCACTAACCACAACAATCAGTTGTGGTTAGGGGGAAAAAAGGGCATGAGGAAGGAAAGTGTAAAGGTCCTTTATAGCAGTGTTTTTCAAACTTGGCAACTTTAAGATGTGTGGACTTCAATTCCCAGAATTCCCCAGCCAACATGCTTTATAGCTTTACATCTTTCTAGCTTTGGTGATTGGGAAAGCTGTCAAGCTAGCTAGTAGGAAAACTAACTCAGGTGCTGCTGCTGGTTGATAAAGAGACACCACAATATTTAATTGCAGTTTCATGTTTTAACATCAGAGAGCTGATTCCTAAGAAGTATTCTGTATTCAGTTATTAGTGTTAGTTATCCTTGATTATCCATGGTGCCAAACATTGAATGACTTGACTTTGTAATCAAATTAACAGCTACTACACTACAAGATGTGACTTCTAGGACAACATATAGGTTTCCAGATGTTGATTTCAAATTCCAGCATTTCTCACTATTGAGAGTGCTGGTTAGGGCTGATGAGTGTTGGAATACAATAATATCCAGAGATGGTGTTGTCTACCCCTGCTGTAAACTGAAGAGTCTGCTATGCAACTAGGCTTTTTGTGAATGCTCTTTGGATGTTCACCAGAGCATCCCAGGAAGCACTTTCTGTGAGATCCTCTTATAGCATTACAGTGGTTTGTGAAGTAGCCTTCCCGTTCTTGGGCACCTTCACCTATTGGGACTTCCAATTCTCGGAGTTCTTGGCCCTGACCATGCTTGGCTGTAGAATTCTTGAATTTAATGTCCACACATCTCAGAAGGATCCAGACTACAGAAAGTTGGTGTAAAAGTGGGACATTATTTTATATGAAAATTGCATGCTAGTAGTCCTGCCCTAACCTGGCTGAAAACTTTTAAAATAGTGTTTAAATTCACAGTTATGTCAGCACAACAATTTCTTCTGAAGCTATCTTTTTGAAACACTCGGAGCTAGAATGTGAATAATTAAGCGGATAAACAAAAAAAAACAATTCCTTTTGAGCTAACTTGCCACTTGTATCCACTGCCCGTTTCCAGCCTCTGGAAAGGTACAGGGAAGAGAAAGTGCTGAAGTGATACTCTTGGAGGAAAAGGAGAGTGTGCTACGAAGTGCTGGAAAATTGTGAATTAGAACAAGGCGAGGCTTATATTTTCTTGCACCGTACTTTTTATACTGCAAAGAACCTTGATATGATTGATTTAGTTGGGAAGGGAAGGGAAGGGAAGGGAAGGGAAGGGAAGGGAAGGGAAGGGAAGGGAAGGGAAGGGAAGGGAAGGGAAGGGAAAGAAAATAATAGACTTACACTAATGATTCCCAGTCAGGTGGTTTCTCTTCCATTGCAATATGGTGCTAACTAGGATTTTCAAAAAAATGGGGTATAACTGTGAGGCTTGTGTAGCTGTTTCGCACAACCCTCCATCTCAACAAATGCAGAGAATTCTTATAATATTATTTGGGCTGAAACCATTATAGTTTTCCTCACTATTGTGTCCTAGAAGAAGAATTCTGCTGGAGCAGATAAAATAGCCATCTGGGTTTGGGTTCTGTCCCAACCAGATACCAAAGAGAAATCCAAGAACAGAAAATGAGCGAAAAAGATCCTCCCTGCTTGGGACATTGAGCTGTGTACTGTCTCGGATCTTTGGAGTAATACATATTCAAGGCTAGTAGCCTTGGTAGTCTGATCCCCCTTACCTTTATTTGAAAGAGAAGCAATCCATGTCTGTATTAGCATGAGCTTTCAAAGGAATTTGAAGTAGGGAGCAATAGTATGCATCTTTTCATAGCTGTATATTTAATAGTTCACTTATTTGATTTTTTTTAAATAGATACTGCCTAACATGGAAATCATTCCCATGCGACAAACAGAATATGTAAAATAAGTTTTGCCCAGTGTGCTGTTATGACCTGTTATATATCTTTGTTGGTTTTATTATCTCTGTGTGAGTCCATGTGTTTTCTGCTGTACTTTGTACTGTATTTAAGTAAAAAAAATGGACTCACACAAAGATAATAAAACCAGCAAAGATATATAGCAGGTAAGAGCAGCACATTAGGCACTAGTATGAGTTGTTGAATGCCAAGATGAATTTTTAAAAGAAGGGGAAAAAAAGCAGTTCCAGCATATTCTTCAACTGAAGCAAAATCAACACCCATTTTAGTATACTTCATTTCTGATGGAGGATGGTCCAGAGACTGGGCTTTACAGCAGAATTTAAATAGTTTGAAGAAGTGGCAAAAAAGAAGTTCCTTGTCATTAAACTGCTTGAGGTCCAAAGAAATGAAGTCTGATCTGGCTAATCTCTCTCCTGCATTGTGGTATTGAATGAAATTGTTTTTGAGATTGAGGAAAATCCCTTCATTTTGATGACGTCTGTACTGTTAGGTTATCAAGACGCCGATGACGAGCCAGAAGACTTTTGAGTCTCTCATGGATTTCAGCAGAGCAGTGGGGAAAAATCCAGTATCTTGCAAGGCAAGTCCTTTTCAAAATTAAGAATAGTAGTCTAGTAGGTTCACACCTGGCTACCCTGGGGTTTTTTTTTACCTCTATTTTATTTTGAAAGCACATTTTTTGATGCTGAGCCACTAACCCTATAGGATGGGTTGATATAACAGTCACCCTCTGGGGCAGATGGGCAGCATACCAATTTAATAAATAAATAAAATAAAGAACATAGTGGTTAAGTGGCTGAGTTTAAGAAGACCTTGGTTTCACTCTACCATGAACCTGGCCTTGTTTCTCCTTTTTTCCCATCCACAATAAAGGGAAATTGATATTAGCCTACCATACAAGTTACAAAAAGAGCACTTTATCCATTGAATTATTGGTATTGGCTTTGTTTCAGTTTGTCTTATAGAGATAGTCCTTGTTTAATGACCCTAATTGGGACAGGAATTTCTGTTGCTAAGTGAAGAGGTCATTATGCGAAACACCACATGACCGCACCACTTAGCAACAGCAGTTTTGGTAGTAGTGGTTGTGGTCATTAAGCAAGGACCATGACATTGTTAGGCGACGAACTCACACTTATCCTGCCCTGCCACCCTCACCTCCACTTCAGCTCCCCCCACCTGCCTATCTCCCCTCCCATCTGTTCTTTTGGCTGCCCAGCACTCTGCTGCTGCTGCTGCTGCTGCTGCTGCCACTGCCTAACCCTCCTGCCCCCCACCATCCCAACTGACCTTCACCATCTTCTTCCTCTTGCCTCTTGTGAGGCATGCCCAGCCGAGGCAGCTGTTGGCCCTTTGTGAGGCCTTCTCCCCAACATCTCTGGCCTCACAAAGGGCCAGCAGCTGCCTCACCCAGGCATGCCTCACAAGAGGCAGGAGGAAGAAGACAAAGGTCAACTGGGGGCGGTGGGGGATGGCAGGGGTAAGCGGTGGAGTGCAGGACCATCAAAAAGGCAGAGTTGGGGGGAAGATAGGCAGATGGGGGGAGTTGAAGCACACACTACAGCCATAAATGCGGGTGGGCTGCCAAACACTTGAATTTTGATCATGTGACCATGGGGGCATTGCAGTGGCCATAATTTCAAGGACTGGCTATAACTACCATTAATTCAGCACCGTCGTGACTTTGAATGGTCACTGAATGAATGGTTGTTAAGCAAGGACTACCTGTAATACCCACTTGGATTGTAACAGTGATCTCTTTTACACCTTGTTTTTCTTTTCATAGGACACACCTGGATTTGTTGTGAATCGACTTCTTGTGCCTTACCTGATGGAAGCAGTTCGGCTTTTTGAGAGGGGTAAAGTTGTAGTATAATAATTGCCAACCTAGCCCAGACACACATACACCTCCACCAGTGTGTTTTGGGACTGCAGCCCCCTCTTCACCTGGTTTTTTAATAATCTGATAGCAAACTTTGGGTCTAATGTGAATTAAGGGTTCAGCTGAGCAGGCTTCTCTGGTCACTCTCTCTCAGCCCTAGGAAGCTGGCAGTGGCAAACCACTTCTGAATAACCTTGCCAAACTGCAGGGACTTGTCCAGGCAGTCTATGAGAATCGGACACGATTGAACAGATTAAAAAAGCTAACATTAGTTTAGGGGTTCTTGGGTTATCTTGGACATCTTGATTTGATTAGATCTCCACTTAGATATTGATCCAGTATGAAATGACTTCTAGAGAGCAAAGTTTAAGAGGACCATAAACTATTCTATCCCTTGACTGTTTGGTACCCATCACATTATTATATCTTTAATTCACACTAGACCCAAACTGAGTAGGCCTTCTCTCACCCCCTCCTCTCTGGGAAGAATCCTAGAATGAAGATATCTCTGGGACAGTAAAGAAAGAAACCCTGCCTCTTAAAATCCAAACTTTTGGTCTCCAAGCTGCACTGTTCCTTTTACCTGCTTGGTCCCTTCAGAATGTTTGGAGTGTTAGCCAAATAATGTGGACTAGAAACTACTATATAAAAATCAACACTACAATTGATTATTAACAAAGTTAATAATATTAAGCTTAATATTAAGGTTAATAACAATAACAGTTAATTAATGACAATTAAGGTTAATGATAACAAGGTTAGTATTCCAGAAGTATAACATGCGTTTAATGCAGAGTATTCCAAGTTCACTCTGTGGCATTTCTGAGCAGGACTATGAAATACCTTATCTAACACCCTGGAGGGATGCCACTAATTAGTGGGTGCAACACCTCTTGGGAAGATCCATAGATTTTCCCTTTTTTTAAAAGGCAAAATCTTGTAAGATAATCAAACCTTGTAAGATTTCATCTTGTAAGAGACTGACATGATAGTGCTGAAATCCTGTGAGATTTTGAACATGAAAAAAACAAACGAAAGGATGCCTGGGGTTCCTAACCCCCGGAGTAGGTTAGCTGATGTCAACTAAGCCAGGATAGAACAAAGATCTTGCTTATCTTAAGGCAGCTTCCCATGACTTGATTCCCAAATTAGCACAAAACTGCCTTTGAGGACTGCAAATACCTTTTGGGAAAAGTGGGAGGACTTCTAACTTTGAATGCATTTTTACTCAGCTCTCTGCAACTTTAGTGCCTTCCAGTTATCTGGCTTTCAGTGACCAGCATGGCAATGAGTGGACTGCTGGGAATTCTGGGAGCTGAAGGCCACACATCTGGAGAGGAGCCAGGATGGGGAAGACATGTGCTGTTTGTTGCCATGTTGATGGAAATATGGGATAATAAGGATAATTATTGTCCTTTTCTTTCAAACCTAAGAGCCAGTTAACTCTTGAAATAAGCCTTGGGTTCTTCAAAGCAAGTATGGCTGCTGTATAAAGAGCTAAAGAGAACTTTCCTCTCTGTAACTATTCTGACTTAAGCTCCCTTTCATGGCTGTCTGCTATTAAGAATATTATTTCAAACATTTTGTTTGGAAGGCAGCCTTTCCTCTCCTTACAGATGAAAGACTTCCATTATCAAGATCCTGTAAATACATTTTAGATATTAAATGCTTCCTTTGTAGATCATATAAGCGTTTTCAGCTTGTGAAACAAGATTAGCTGTATTTCTTGCTTATCCATCAACAAATATTGCTAATTACTCCTCAAAGGTGGAATAAGAAGAAATTAGTGATTTTTTTAGAGCAAAGGATTGGCTTTGTATAAAGAACTTTTTGTCTAAAATATTGCCATATAAAATACTTCAACAAAATATTGCACTCCAAATTTAATTAAACATTACATTTGCATGGGTGAACAACTGGGTGGATTTCTTTTCTGATTTAAAACTTTTTAATTTATTGAACTTTATTGAATGGTAGTCCCTGAATCCAGCTATTGTTTTGGCTTTAAAAACTTTGAAGATAGGGAATTTAAACACATATATTCAAATGATTGCTATAAGAAATAGGATAACATCTTATTTAAATAATGTTTTAACTGTCAGACTTGATTGGCAATATTTTATGGTTTAATGTGGTTTTCCTCTGCCCACTCCCAGTGGGCATGGATAAAAGTTCCGACAGGCTGTTTTCCAAAATCTCACTTTACAGAAAATATTTTCTTCACTGGCAACTTGTGGGCTAGTTGCATCATGCTGCCAGTATTTGGTGAAAAATGACAAGGTTAACCTTTAAAAAAACAAAAATGCTTATGGTAAAATAGATAGGGTTAACACACCTCTGTAATTCAGAGGACAAAGCCTTGAGCTCTCAGAACTGAAAAAAAGAAAATGTGTATGCCTGGTTTTTGTGGATCAGCCATGTATTTCCACTGGGATGATTCCGTGTACAGTATCTAGTGGACTCCGGACTAGGAATGGGAATCTGTGTAATTATCACTTTCTAGGTGACTTTGTTGTTCTTCCATTGGAATGCATGAGACTTATTCCTTAGAGCAGTGTTTCTCAACCTTGGCAGCTTTAAGATGTGTGAACTTCAATTCCCAGAATTCCTCAGCCAGCAACACTGACTGGGGAATTCTGGGAGTTGAAGTCCACACATCTTAAAGTTGCCAAGGTTGAGAAACACTAACTTAGAAACACTGCCTAGTAGTTGGGTAAGTATATTCAAAAAGAAGCCATTTTGAACTATGGGCACTAGTAAGATTTTGGGTGCTTCTCTGGACCACAGTTTTTGCAGCATTGTGATAGTGTCATGGTATGCCCTAGTCAACACTGTCTTCTGGAAAGCTGCTAGAATTTTGACATGCTATGTCTATAATGAGGAGCTCCAGGTTTATTTATGTTATAAGTGAAAGAAGAGGCATAGAACTCTGTCACTCCAGCTGTCAATCTTTTGTCTAGGAGATGCGTCAAAGGAAGATATTGATGCTGCCATGAAACTTGGGGCAGGTTATCCTATGGGCCCATTTGAACTCTTGGACTATGTTGGCTTGGATACCACTAAATACATTGTAGACGGTGTGTATATCATTGCTCTGCAAAGAGCCGTATTAGTTTGGTTAACATTTACATCTCTGTTGAATTCTGGTTCAGGTCTCCTTGGAAGGTGAACATACCTTTTTGTTGTTGAAAAGCAATGTGAGTCTTCATATCCTTTTTGATGGATCTTTTTTCCTGTAAGATTATAAGGTATTAGGTTGGCTATTACTTTCATAAGGAGTCTTCATGGATCATAAGGAACTGGAGTTCTGTTTGAAATTCTAGGAACATTCAGGCTGGAAAAGTTTTGTTTGTTCTGAATGGCTGTTTTTCACTCAGTGTCCTAATATAGCAAGTGTGATCTATTTGCCTGTGTTTACTCTTCCGTCTGCCTTCACTGACATTGCTTCTAGAACCATGGAACCCACAGCAAGTGGTATGCACGATTAACTGGCAAGCTAGGGGAATAAAAACATGAAAAGCCAATAGCATTTCCCCACTTCTTGTATTTTTCAATAGAGTATTATGGACACTCTGGGAAATATTATATGTAAAATTTCCAGAAAAAGGATTGGTGATCTAATTCCCACCCTGGAAATCATTCTCTTAATCCTTTTGTCCTCCCAATTTGTGTATAGGACAGTCTCATTGATTCCTTTAGAAGAGTTGCAGTATTTGAACTGACATTCTCTTGTTGCTCTGAGTACAAATATGGAACAGCCAGCTTTCTTCACTGCTACATTAAAACATGTAATTTGGTAATGAAGAGATTTGAAAAATATATAAATATCTGTGATACATTATCAGATTGAGGTGTTATCTAATGTCTGTTTTTTTTCCCCTCTCCCCTCCCCCCAATTAGGGTGGCATTCACTGGAGCCAGACAATCCTCTTTTTGCTCCAAGCCAACTTCTAAATCAGTTGGTAGAGGAGAAGAAGTTTGGAAGGAAGACTGGCGAAGGATTTTACAAATACAAATGAACTTTCTAATGTGCCATGTTTTTCAGATACATATAAGGATAACTGGTGAGCATTTCCATACAGTGTTTATAATACTCCTTGATCAGGGCCATAAAAACCAGTCAGTGCTGTATCTTGATTATAAAGGCTGAACAATTAATTTCCACAATGTGGTCTTGTGATATTTTAAATTTTGGGAGCTTTACATATTCAAGTGCCTTTTTTGAAATTACCATGGATCTAAGTACATCTCAGGTTTGTAATCATCCATAAAAACTAGTAGAAATTTTAATGTGAATAAAATACTTCCAATATTATTTGCTTTTTTTTTCCCAGTAGGTGGCAGTGTGAAAACAGTGTGAATTAACATTTTCCATTCAGCCAATAGCATTTTACTCAGTAACAAATTGCACTCATTTAGTTTAGTATACAGCTAGGTTCAGCATATATGCTATGTATTCTTTCTTTTTTATGCCTTTGTATATCATTGTTTGCAGGCTACATGTCTGTGACTGTATCATATAAAACAAATTTGCTACAGAATTTAAATAGCACAAGAAGGCAGAAGGAACTGTTCTTTTGAAAGGCTGTCCCCCATATTAGGCAAATATGAATAGACCACCTTAAAATAGACCACCATACTAAATGGTGGCTTGCATGAACTGTTTTGACACTCAGAATCAATAATGGCGCAGTGGTTAAGTCATTGAACTAGCAACAGGAAGTGCCAGGTTGAAGTCTACCATGGAAAATCACTCAGAGTGGGCAAATGGAAAGATTGGAAGCTATTTTTGCCACTTGGGGTTCTGAAGAAAAATGCAGGTTATAAATCTAATAAATAATGTTCTGGATTAGACAGAATGATAGCATTGTCCTCAAAGGTTGAGAAGCTGTCTTCTGATGTGCTCATCAGAATCCTTGGAGTATCCTAGTGAAGATTTAAATTTGGAAAAGGTTGACTTAAGTGAGTGCAATGAGACATGATGCTAAAATACTAACTACTGAATTTGTATGATTGTATTGCTGTAATTGTTAAATAGCAATCATTAATTGAAGCAAAGCTGTTGTTAGCTACTTACACCTTAGAGTGGGACATACTCAAAATACTACTGGTTGGAACTTAGAATATTGCCTTTCTTATTTCTCTTGGTCCTCTTTTTTGCACTGAGTGGCAGACAGGAAACCAATGAGCTCATTCACAACACTGCATGGAATGAGATGCCATAAAGGGGAACTATTCATTCAGAGCAGTGTTTCTCAACCTTGGCAACTTTAAGATGGACGGACTTCAGCTCCCAGAATTCCCCAGCCAGCATAATGGCTGAGGAATTCTGGGAGTTGGAGTCCACCCATCTTAAAGTTGCCAAGGTTGACAAACACAGAGTTAGAGGATGGGGCTCCACCTATGGGTATAGTTGAAGGCTGATGCCAGATACATAGCAGATGTATATGCTATGCAATGTTCCTTTCTAAGGTCAAGAGTCTGCTCAACTACCTGACAGCTGCTCATATTACCAAGAAATGATAAATCAGGATTAAGCCCATTGGTGGAGTTGTCAGGTTAGGTCACAGCCTGCAGTCCTCAGTGCTGTGCACAGATGCTCAATAAAGAAAGGGAAACTGAATCAGAGACACTTATAATGCATACAAATATTAAAGAATATTGTAGCTTCTTTCTGCAAAAGTAGTTTGGAGGCTGCAAGGCATCTTTTTTGCCAATGGATTCATGCTGCAGCTTAACTTAAAATGTAAGAACAGACACATAAAGCCTATGCATATTTGAACTTCAGTAGTTAAAGAGCCCCAAAGACATGTGGCTGTAGGCTGAGAAGTTTATCAAGCATCTATAGTTCGTACGCTTTCAATTTAAAAACAGTTATGCCATTGTGCAAGATAATAACAAATAGGAGCTCATCAGAAGCTCCCGGAGTAACTCCAGAAATTGCCAGTGAATTACAATTCCAGAAAGGAGAAATAATTAAATAACCTAGGGGGGGAACCATATTAATCATTTTCACTTAAATTCAAATTTTTACTTAATCCTGCTCTCCCCATTTTTAAAGAGTGACCTTTAGCCTGAAAAAGGATGTAGAGGATTGATCTAAATCAAAGAACTAAAGGTCCAGTGGCAGTGTTTAGGATAAAGGATACCCCACCTGTGCTGGGAGAAACACTCGAGTGAACCTATTGAGTTATCTGTGAGGGCCCATACTCTGCAAAGAAGTGGGTAAGTGTAGTACAAACATTTAAATTTTACATTACATTTCAGTTTAAAATTAAAATTAAAATAAAATATGATGAACATTGCATTAAAAATTACAACTGAGTACTTTGGAGGTATCTAGGGCCAACAATGAAAGCCATAAGCAACCCTGCATCTCAGGTTATGCACCTCTAAAGTAAATGAAAAACTTGCAATTCTCTATACCTGGAATCTTACAAAATCACTCACCCAAGAGTGTTTCACCATTATGGAACTTTTGCAACAACTGGATTGAATTAGGTAGCAATCTGTGGTTCCCTGCATTAATAGTCAATTTGTTCCACCCAAAGTTTATTACAAAGTTCTTGAAGTGTCACCCTTCAACGATAAGACATAGTTAAATCATTTTTCAGCCCACAAAAACTAACGGTTCTTTTCCTTGTTGCAATACCTATTCTGCTAGGTATTATGCAATGGCCCTTTTCTCTATAGCAGTGTTTCTCAGCCTTAGCAACTTTAAGATGTGTAGATTTCAACTCCCAGAATTCCCAGCCAGCACGTTGGAAGTCCAACATTATAATCCCACAGTAGACCCCCCAAAAAAGGAATAGCTAATCTATAAATGCTTGATAATATGCAAGAGAAACCTAGGAACCTGGTTAACTTCTCATTAAAAGTTGATGTTACCCAATGACATAGAACTGGCCATCATACAACAGGGTACAATCCAGATAAGGTACAATCCAGAAGTTACAAATTGGATTAATTTTAAACAACAGAGGCATAAAGACAAGCTAATTCCACCCAGGTCTGGCAGAAGGCTCACAGTCTTTTTCCATGAATGTGCAAAAATTAAATTACTTGGTTAAACATGGTCCTTATAAGAATTATTAAACTTAGTATCAGAGTTGTTTTTCCCTCAGTCTTCCATCACTATTTCTTTTTCTTTTTGCTTGTGTTTATTGCTCATATAAGCAGACTTGGGGGCTCTTTTGGCTGACGAGCAGGATGATTTTCATCAATAAAAACATACTTCAGTTGAATTGCATTTTTTCCATGTGGACATACATATTTTCAAAGAGCAGATACACCACCACATTTCCTTCATCTGGATCCATTGAAGCTTCAGAATAAAACAAATTGAACCAAGCAACTTAATTTTAACCAAGCCCCCAAAATAAGTATTTTGTAGTTTTATTACAAAGCTTTTATTTTAAAAAAAATATTAAAACAACAACAAAAAAATGCTCAGCACATTAACTCAAATTGGAATGACAAAATATATATTGGTTGACAGTTGTTTTTTTTTTTTTTTTTTTGGCAAAGGCTATGCCTTAAACTAAAAAAAAATTGGGTACATCAATATTTATTTCAACAACTGGCATAAAATCCCACTAAACAGGCTAACAGAAACAGATACAAGTACAGAACATTCGAAGTAATAATAATCCAAGTGCTGGGCTTTAAAAAAAAAAAAACTAGGAAATTCAGATAGGTGAGTAGGAGAGTTTACTGAAATAAGATCCAATAAGGTATGTTGCTTTTACACATACAGACAGATGAAGTGGATCGCATGTTTAGTGTACATATACAATGATTTTATCTGTTACAAATTGTTAATTCAAAAACAAAAGGGCTTTATCCTCCAAATACTTTGTTCTTCTCCAGCAGGAAAAAAGAAATTTACTATTATTTAAAAATCTTTTATTAAAAAAAAAATTGGGGAGGAGGTGGTTGGGGATTTCAATGCTTCTTTAAAAGCTCAAAGTCAATAAAAATGTACACCAAGGCAATAACTAAATTATAGAAGCATTCAAGTTTATCTTTTTAGAATCTGAAATCCAAGATTGAGCTTCTTGCACCATTAAATAAACTGGATTATGTCTTCCTCAAGAAATTACTTTTTGTTCCTTCGGTGTGAAGGGATAGGATGGAAGTTGCTGCTGCCTTACATCATTCTTTTGGCTAAAGCGAAACAAATACAGATGAACTATTTTGTTGCTGACTCAGTACTGACAACACAGAAGATACAAATGGAGGGGCGTAAGGCGGAGTGGAGATTGAGAGGGGGAAGTTCTGAAATGCTGCTCTTGGCTCTCCTTTTTGAGTTGGGCTTGGAACTCTCTGATGGTGAAGGGACGTAGCAGTGATTGTCTTTATGGTTCAACGTCTTTAGCAGTGACATCAGGGTAAAATTTGACATCCTAGACATACTCCTTAGTGGTGGCCTGTTTAGATGAAGGACATCCCCAGAGATTTTAACAAGCTTCCATTTCAAGAAGAGGCCCTGATGTCGCTGCCTTTGTCTTGCAGGTTGAGAATGTGTGTCGCTTCCCACCTGCAGAGAACAACATAGTGAAAACCTTTAGATTTTTTAGAATTGTGTATCAAGGTACTTTATTATGTATCATTCATTGGTTTAATTATATATTTTAATATTTATGAAATACCTTAGACAACCTTCACAATCTGGGCCTTTTCTAAGCATTCACCATGCTGGCCGGGAAATTCTAGGAGTTGAAATTACTTATTGCCAACAGTGTTCCCCAAGAATTAGAATTGTTGCTGACGCTTTCCAATCCAGCAAGCAAACTGAGGGGAGACAACATGGGGAAGGCTGGCATAGAGCAAGGGCGGGCAACCTGATATCTTATGTTTTGGACTGTAACTCCCAACTTCCCTGACCACTGGTCACATTTGCTAGGTAAAATCAGGAAGAAATCTGCATATTTGGTTATATGATTTTGGTAAACCTTATGAAGGCAGTTACTTTGCTTTATACAAAAGGTGAGAAAGCTGCATCCAGATACTGCCCAGTGACAACTCCCAATATATACAACAAATTTGAAGACAATGTAACATACAAAAATCTAAACAAAAGTGTTCAAAACTCTAGACCCCAGAGCAAATACATATTGTGTGTAATACTTATATAAACAATACACAATGTTTCAACAAGGTGTTCCATAGAAGACAACGTTGGTTCAGAAGTAAACTCTACACATGAACAAATACATCACATCCCACTGAATTCTAAATTAATGTAACCTTTAGAATTAAAACTGATAACAACCATAGTGTCTCCTAAGAGAGAGAGTAATGATGGTAAAGTCTAGCTCATTGTCTAAATGCAGATCACCAGATCCCTGAATCTGGACACATTGGTTAGGAAGAAAACATTTCAAAGGATCAAATCATAGAACAGTTGGAAGGGATCATTTTGGCTATCACGTTCAACTACCTACCCAGTGCAGGGATCCAAATTAAAACATTTCTGATGGGTGGCACTACAATAAAAGGCCCCAAGGGTCTATCAAGGATCTGTTATGCTTTTATCTGAATGGGTAAATAGCCACATGTTTTTACATAAATATGATTATAAGTAGTTCAGTTGCATAAAGTTAGACCACTTAACCAAGTAATCTAGGTACTGCCACTTAACTGATCTTCCAAATTTATGTCCAAATCCAACACAAAACTCCTAAGTTGTAAGATATCATATTACAGAGTAAACATGAATGTATATGTTTATTGCATCTGTTAACATAATACTTATATTTTTCCTCTAGGCTATTTAATCCACCGACTTCCAGTTTCACACTCTGAAGTGCTAATCTTTGTATTATTTTTTTATATATAGCTCAACACACAGAACACCTGCCAGATGAGGAAGTAGAAAAGCATATTACTATAAATAGGCAACATTGTTTCAGGAAAATAACTGGTCAGGAACACAAAACCAAACCTAATCATCCTTTTAAGGTTGCAGGATACATTTACCTTCTACCACATTCACCAATGCAAGGAGGATATAAATACCTGTTATTTTGCAGTAGCTTGTTTTGCTATTTCTTCCCATTAAATCCTCCTAACCTTTGAAAAAGCAGACCCCTGAACCCTTGGGGCGGGGGGACACCCATTCAACTGCAGTGGTGTGCATCTGACTAACCTAATTCTAATTTCCTCATAAATGTAACCTATCCATAACTTTTTTCAAAAAGCCTCTTCAGCTTCTGCCTTTAAAAAAAAAAAAACGGAGAAGGGGATCAAAGATCCATGAAGGACTTTCTTTTTCAAGGAGGACAGAGAAGAGGCCAAGCAAAAAAGCAACGAGACCACTGGAGAGAGAGCACCCTGCCGATTTATATTTACTTTAGGCCTTTTCATCCCAGATTTTCAAAGGTTTGGTCCAGGTTGCTCTTCCTGGGAAGGTTTTCCTCTCAGTCTAACATTAAAACATTCTGTTTCCTGTTGAGGAACAGCCTTCAGGCACCAAGCCAGCAGCAGTTCACAGGACAAGCAGAGCAATTCAGAGCTCCTCTCCGTTAGCGGCCAAGAATGTATTCCTTGCTGTAGGAAATGAAATGCCCTTCTGTTGAGATGGTTCCTGTCCCCCCAGCCCACACCTTTTCTCTTTCCAGCAGCCTTTCTTTGAAGTGGGGAGGTTAAAATAATGTCCAGTCTTTCTGTAGCCCACCCTTTTCAAAAATGGGACTGATGTTGACAGTAACTGTGATTTTCTTTCCAAGCATCATCATAATTCTTAAAGGATCCCATTTTCATACAACTGAAAATGTGAGCTCTAATTTTTACCTCCAACTTTAAATGTACAGGTAGTCCTCGACTTATGACCATAATAGGACCAGGAAAGTCTTGGTTGTTAAGCGAGGCATCACATAACCACACCCAATTTTATTTTTTTGCAGTGGTCATTGAACGAATCACCATGGTTGTTAAGTGAATCACGCAGTTGTTAAGTGAATCATGTGGTTCCCCATTTGATTTTGCTTGTTGGAAGCTGGCTGGGAAGGTCACAAATGGCGATCACATGACTCCGGGATGCTGCAACTGTCGTAAATACATGCCGGTTGCCAAGCGCCTGAATTTTGATCATGTGACTGTGGGGGCACTGCGATGGTTGTGTGTGAACTGGTCATAAGTCCCTTTTTTCAGTACCGTTGTAACTTTGAACAGTTGCTAAATGAATGGTCATAAGTCAAGGACTACCTGTATGACTCTACTTTCTACTTTAAAAATAAATGCTACAGCTACAGAGTTGTTTTTCTTAAGTCCATGAATTGAAGTCCTTCACCCAATAAAAATTATAGTAAAAACAGCATTGCCTCCTGCAATTGCAAGCTAAAAAAAACTGGAGATCCTTCAATTTCTTACTGATAAACTGATTGGAGCCTTAATGGAGTTCCCTAGCAGATATGAAACAGGTCATGCCAGGATTCCTTTCAAGAAACCACAGGTATGTGCTACAGAGACGGAAGGCTTCCCACATCTAAGGCTCCACTGGAGGGCTGCAGCTGAAGTTTGGCCAACCCAGGCATGCCCAAGCAAAGCCCAACCCGCAAGTGAAGTCGGTGCAATCAAAGACAGCAATTACAGCTCCCTGGCTGTGGTTAGGCTTCAAAGCAAAGCGCTGCAAGTCACATTTTAGCATATGTGAAGCCTTGAGCCTCAGCCACAAAACTAGATCTGTTGTCTCTGCCATTTGAGCTGTAGTGCAGTTCTGTGACAGAGAAGTGAGGAACCGTTTCTCAGTTGTTGGGGGTTTTTTTCCCCCACAGTTGAAAGATAACAGTGAAATTTTGGCAGCAAGAAGGGTGCATAATTGAAGACTTGTGGCATGCAGAGATCAGAGGCTGGAGTTTTAATCTCCCCCCACCTCCCAAGAAATTCCCAATAAGGTTTTGTCCTTTTCTGTAGTGTACAATTTGAAAAGGGCTAGAGCAAGCAAAGATATATTCAATGCAAAAGAATATTTTTAAAAAGTTGTTTTGGTTGAATTTGTTCATGAATAAATATATATACTTAGAATAACTTTAACAGATGACCTCAAGCTAAAAGGGACAGGAAAGTTAATCCAAACCAGTTTCTCTCATGCCAAAATCTCATGATTTAAACCACCTGAGAAAATGACCATCCATTTGACTCAAGTTTCCAACATTTCCTCTGGCAATTTGTTCTAAAGCTCTCATTAAATAATTACAATATACTTAATGTAATTCTAATCCAAAACTGCTTATTGTGTTCTAAATTTATGTTATTGCTATTTCTTACAGAGTCTATGACTTTTATTTGCAAAAACTATTTTTAAAAAACATTATATTGTCACTTTCCAATCTTTTCTCGTTTGCCATGCATTTCTAAGCTACAGTATTTTTATTGCTTTCCTCTGATAGCTTTGCAATGGAATATAAAACTGAACTCAAAATCTAAGGTCAACATAATAATTTATAGCATATAACAGCACACATCTGCTAAGTTCCTTTTATTTGGCCTTAAATTTCTATCATACTCTAGGCTGTTTTTAAGATGGAAGACTTTTTGTTCTGCCACTCAAAAAATCTCATGAAATTATTTAACTAATGAATTTTCAGTGGCAAAACAAAAAAAGAAAAGGGGAAAAAAAAGAAAAAGGGGAAAAATATAGGAAGATTATAAAAACCACACCATTTGGGCCTCAGGTAGAATTCTGTGACTGTAGCGTTGCCCGCACAATAAAAGCCCTGCTACGTGGGAGCAACCTAAAAATAAATCAATGTAATGTTAACCTTGCAGGGCCAACTGTAATTAGCTGGAACAACAATTTAATAATAAATCTTGGGTTATTATAACTAATGATGTGTTAATATAAATTATATTTTATCTTTCCTTATAATAACAAGTAATCAGTGTTTACTAAAATAACCTCTCTGAAGAAAACTCTGAGTTAACATGCAATGTAACACATTCATTAAATAGCAAATAATTCAACTAAAATATTTTGATCTGTTGACAGTTCTAATTCAGAACTGTCTGAATTTGTTATTCAGAGGAATAGTCTGTTCCATCTTGCTTGCTTGAATATTCATTCATTCATTCATTCATTCATTCATTCATTCATTCATTCATTCATTCCAGTATGGCTGTACTAGAGAGGCTTGTAGCCTTTCCCGTATTTATGTACTATATCAGCGTTCTCTTGTAATATGGACTAAGCCACAAGTTTAAAGTATTAATGATTCCATCATATTTTCTCTAGTAATTTTGAGAGAAGGAGAACGTTTGTCTGCCTTTTATGTTAACAGTGTACCTAAATAATATATTGCCATTAAATTAGTGTGATGCATATTTTTCTTTTTTAAAATGAATGAGACTCAGTTTTGCAGAAGTTGCTTTTCGAAACAGCATCCAAGAACCAGTAAAGACAGTAGGGCATTTCACATGCTGTGTCCCCCACCAATGAAAAATTTATCTCAACTAACAATTTTGAAGGCAGCATTCATGACGATCTAAGTAAAGGACCCATGGCCCTCCAGTTAACTGCTAAATTTCATCTCCCCATCGCTCTGGTCACCATGGCTGATGTGAGAAATGCTGGGAGTTCCACAACATCTGCAAGGCCACAGGAGTCCATGCTGGAAAATGAATGTGTAAGTTACCTAAGACATAACGGTCTTTCAGATAATGTGAATCCAAGCCATTTAGGGCTGTAAATCTCATTTAAGGTGTGATGGAAACAAATCTGTCACAACTATGGAAGCCAAATGCTCCAAGTTCCAACAACTATAGCTGCAGCATTTTGCACCAACTGTAGTTTAATTTTTTTTTTTCCAGAAGCATAGAATCATTAACAGTCCACATTTGGTATACGTATGGCATGAAAAACTGAACCTAGATAAGTCTTCAGTATGGACAGCATATACCTGCAAGGATAACACTGAAGAGTACACGATATGGAACCTTACAACTTTATCCCACATATCTGAGAACTACCAGATTAGGAAAGAATGGACACTGTTAATAAAGTTTTTATAATAGCGAGACAGTGTTATGCTTATGTTTTGGTGACAAAACTTTCACCAGAAAAAATGGATTCTAAATCAAGTTTCATCTCCCCAATTCATCCAGCAGGTGTCACTCTATTATAGACAAACAAGAAAAGTCAGGCTTTCTGCAGTGTTACAACCTATTTATAATCTAATAGAGTGTTTCTCAACCTTGGCCACTTGAAGATGTGTGGACTTCAACTCCCAGAATTCCCCAGCCAGCATCTTCAAGTGGCCAAGGTTGAGAAACACTGATCTAATATATTAAATAATATAATAGCACAATCTTCTTGAGATGTTATTTTCTCCACCAAATAAATATCAACAAATATACTGAAACACTAGTTTATGTCTAGTGTTGACTCATAACAACATTTAGCTTTTTAGTCAATGGATAGACCTGAATTTGGGATGGCTGGTTGAACCCTAAAAATAATTTTAGCATCAATTACTGGAGACAACCTATTTCTTTTATGCTTACTGAAGTTTTCACAACTTGTTCTAAAGAACCAAAACCAATTTCCTAGTAGTTTCTAAAAATGAGATAAAAATGAAGTCAGCATGTTAATTTGATAGTTTCAGCTTTTAACAAGTACCTTATATTTGAATGCATCATTTTATGTATGGTGTTCTAAATTCCAGATTTAAATTTAAATCAATTCTTGCCATTAGATAATGCTCTCTTACTAAAAAACATCATCTCAAAAGAACAAAGCGGTAAGATCTCAACTTGTGCAAGTAAAAAAGAATACATTTGGGGCCTCAAAGTACAGCAGACTTTTGTCCCCTGGCGGCTTTTTAAAAAAAGTCAATAAATTCATGGTGGCAGCCCCGAAACATGTAATCCTAAGAGCCTCCAATGCCTCCAGGCCTCACCACATATTCCTCTGCAGCCCATGAGAATTTTTGATTTATCAGTGAGGTTCATCTTTTCTCCTCTACAAGTTCTTGTAGGCCTGCAATACATGATCAAAATGAACTTAACTAAATGGTTCATAGACTAACCTTTGGTGGTTGGGTATTTCTTTTTTCCGGAGGAAGTTAACCTCTCCTAATTAGATATATGGACAAGATCTCCTCAACTGCTTAGGAAAATTAGCAGCACAGCAGGAACATGATGAACCATTAGCCAATACAGATAGGGATAGAGTACGCAGTACAAGGGAGGGAGGAACATTTGTAAAAGTTCTCCAGCTGTTCTCAATATCTTGGCTGCTGGCAAGAAAAGTGAAAAGTCCTGAGTATTCATGTTCTTTCTTTAAAAAGGATACCTGGTGCACTGTAACAGTGCACTCCACACTATGGGAGGGGCATAGCCATACAAATTTAGTATTTCTACTTTGCAGTATAATATCTTTGATTCTCCTTCCCATTTTTATTTTATTTAATCAGAAGTTTCAAAGCAGGAAAAAAAAAATGTAACTCACACTGTGTATCCTCAGGTTAACCCATATATAGTTCCATAATTGGAAAATATTTCCATCCTTAAACAGAAAAGACCTGTTGGAAATTAAATGTAAATGCTTCACAGTGCAGCATCTTGCTTGCCACAGTACTAAAACAGACACATTCAAGAAATGAGAGGCAGATCTTGAAATAACTGGCGGGATTTTTATACAAAGCAAACGCCTGGTTAGAAGGAGTTTTTCTCTTGAATGCAGCAGAAATTTAGGCCTACTTGGCCTAAATCCTGTTAAACAGCTAATTTTAATTTAACTCCTGAAGTAAAATATCCAAAGAGGCTTTTAACACTATGAATAAAGTCAAGTCTCATTTTACTTCACTTCTGTTACTGTTTTCTTATTCAGAAATGTCCATTGAATTGGAGCATACGGCAGAGCAGAATTTACATCATTTGTTTGATTACATCATCATGCAAGTTTTACAAATTATAAATCACAGTGGAAATTTGGAACGCTACCTGTGAAATTGGGTAAATCGAGATTTCACTGTAGTTTGATCTAAAGTAGCAGTTATCCCTTCTTGTTGCAGCTTAACTAATCACACATTGTTCGATGCATCCTTTTGCTTATCCTGATTCCCTTGCCATTTGCATGCTAGTTTATAGAGCAAGAAGAATCACTAGCCTATTCATTTAGATAAAACATTCTACATTCTACAGTTTTATCTTCTTTTCAATATTAAAGATGTGGAAAGACAACAGCTAAAAGGCCCAAACAGCAAGGAACTTGGTCCACACGCACATCCCACATAGATCCCCAGAATCAATTTGGTTTATTTATTATATTATTTTTATGTAGATTTACATAACCGCAAATATCAGCAAAAGCAAGCCATTTTATTTTGCTAAATTAGATTTCTAAGGTCAATAGGTTTGGGACAATATTTGGAAAGGACAGATGTGAAAGCTCCTGTTTTAGAACTGAAGACAAATTCCTGGGTTGAGACTATGCTTAGAAGCTAGCTGTTATTTTTAAAGCTTAAAATCTGCCTGACCCTGACCTAAGAAATCTTCTGCAGTTGTTTTGCTGGATGTTACCTACAGGGCCATTTTAAAAGAATGGGAACTTCCTGGTCTTTTTTCTGCTTGTGGCAAGTGATAACATACAGAGTGCCAAGTTACCCAAATTCTGTGAAGAGGATTATAAAAATCAGACTAATTAACTTGTCCCTACTTTGCATACAATTTATCCCGCTTACAAGATTTGCAGACTTCATAGCATTTAGATATTGCATGCAAGGAAATGGGCAGCACAAGGAAATGTAAAAGATAGAGAGTACAGGGAATAAAAGAAGACTTACTCATAAAATGTGGAAGATAACAGGAATATTGGTGGAAAGTGATTGTGCAATGGTGGAGTTTTTGATTTTAACATAAATTTTAAAAACCTACATGCTTTGCTGAACGTTTTGCATACCTCGTGTTTTTAAAAAGTGGATTTTAATAAGCATAGCATAATTCCATGGCAGGAAAATTCAGGGGGAAAAAGAGAGCTCCTAAAAATACTAAACATTAACCCATAAATGGAAAATATTCCTATGGGGAGAAGAAAAGGGCAGCAGAAGAAGCCAATGAGGCTACACAAAAGTAAAGTTCTAAAAAGAAAAAAAGTGCATAGATAGGAAGTAGAAAGAGGGACAAGTCACCAAGAAAGATTACATGCACGTAGCCTAAAACGGTAGAGATGTACAGACATGGCCAAAAATATTGGTATCCCTCCACTTTGTCTCAAAGAATCCCAATTTGCTGTGAAATAAGTTGAAACTGACTCAAGTAAATGGTATCCAGCATTCTTTCTTCCATAGTCTATAGTGCAGATGTTTTGCCTTTGATGTATGACTTAACATATTCTTGTAAATAATAAAATAAACCAGGCATGGACATAATTATCAGTACCCCTTAGAAGTTAAAGACATTATTGGATTTTAGTCGTCTCTTGAGCAGACTATTGATTTTAATTAGTATCACAGGTGTCTTCAATCTCATATTCACTCACTCAGCCTATTTGAATGGAGAAAAGTACTCACTCAGGCTTTTTGTGTCATTGTGTACAGCACAGTAAACATGGACAAGAGAAAGAAAAGCAGAGGGTTCTCTGAGGAGGAAAGGAAGATTATAGACAAGCATAGTAAAGGTAAAGGCTACAAAACCATCTCCAAAGTGTTTCATCTTTCTGTGACCATAGTTGTTAATATTATCAAGAAGCTTAAGGTCTATGGGACCTTAGACAACCTCCCTAGATATAGCCACAGGAGGAAGACTGGCCCCCAGATTGAACAGAAAGATCATTTGAATGTTGGAGAAAGAAGGAAAGAAGGAAGAACATTCCTAACAGATCTTGGCTGACCTCCAAGATCAAGATACAACAATACCAAGTTGCACCCTCTGTCGCTGTCTGACAGAAAGTGGCTTCCATGGTAGACCCAGGAAGACCTCATTTCTGACAGACAGACACGAAAAAGCCAGACTGGAGTTGCTAAAATGCATGTTGACAAGCACAGTCCTTTGGACAGATGAAACAAAATTAGAGCTTTTTGGTAAGTCACAGAAACTATGTTTACAGAAGAAAAAACTATGTTTAGAAGAAAAGAACACCATCTCTACCGTGAAACATGGAAGAGGCTCATAATGTTATGAGGTTGCTTTACTGCCTTCATCACTGGGTGCCTTGAATCTGTGCAGGGCACAATGAAATCAAAAGATTATCAAGGCATTCTGGAGTGAAAGATAATACCCAGTGTTAGAAAGCTCTATCTCAGTCACAAGTCATAGGTCCTCCAGCAGGATATTACCCAAAATATATATCTAAAAGAAGCCAAGAATGGTTGAAAAGCAAACATTGGACTGCTTGAAGTGGCCTGCTATGAGTCCTGATCTGAATCCAATAGAATATTTATGGAAAGAGTTGAAACTCACAATTGGGAGAAGGAACCCATCAAACCTAAGACAACTAGAGTACTTTACTCAAGAAGAATGGGACAAATTGCCAGTTGAGAAGTGTAGAAATCTTATTTGGAGAGGACAATTGATGCCCCTTTCTTCCTTTCTGTTTCCCTCTGTCACTGTTGTCTCTTTCTCTTATGTTGCTTTTATGTTTTCTGTATTGTTCTTTGTTTTTTAAACATTTTAACAATTGTAAACTGTCCAGAGTCGCTGGGAATCAGGTAGCATCTAAATTTATTAGATGTTATTATTATTGTTGGTCGCACAGTCAGCCAGATGTTTAGACTGGATTTGGCATTTTTGTCCAGTTATCAAGTCCTTCCCAAGGGCCTGGGATAGGCAGGTGTTGTGTTTGATGGTGTTAAAGATATCGTTGCAGGATATAAGCTGTTCCAATTAAAGCTGCCTTTTCTAATTGAGGGTGATTTTGTCAATGCTGATGATGTTCAAGTGGTGCTCCAGATGTTTGGGGATTGCACCCAAGGCACCTGTTACTATTGGTACTATCTTTGCTTTCTTTTGCCACAGTTGTTCTATTTCTATTTGCAGGTCTTTGTATTTTGTGATTTTCTCCAGTTCTCTTCTATTCTGCTGTCTTCAGGTATTGAAATGTCCACTATCCGGACCTTTTTGTCTGTCTTATCAACAATTGTTAAGTCTGAGGTATCATCATCATCATCCAGAGCTACAGAAAGTGCTTGATTCCAGTTATTGCCTAAAAAGGTGTCCTACAAAATACTAGGTTAGAATGATGAATGCCATTTACTTGTGTTAGTTTCAACTTATTTCATGGCAAATTGGGATTCTTTGGGAAAAAGTGGAGGTGTAACAATACTTTTGGCTGTTTCTGTATCTGGAAAGCAAAAGTTTTTGTTAAGCTGGCATTTATTTGCAGAATGCCTATTTATTTTGAATGAGTTGAATGAGTCCAGGACCATATAAACTGCATCCTAAAGTATGGGAAGATGAACTTGTTCACATTTAATAAATCCTGGAGAATGGATGAAGTACCAGAGGATGAAGTGTTGATGGAGCAAATGCCCTTATCTTTTAAGGAGGATCCAGAGAACTACATAATAGTCACTCTGACATCTATACCAGGGATGACTGTAGGTCAAATTATAAAAAGATCATTCTATAAGCACCTTGAAAACAATGTGGTAATTGCCAAAAGTCAGCATACATTTCTCAAGGCAAAATCTTGCCAAACTAACTTTACCTCATTTTTTATTAACTTCTATAATAAAATGTGGAAATATTGTAGATTTAATGTATCTTTATCGCAGTAAAATATTTGATAAAGTACTCCATGACATTATGATTATTAAGCTCATTAAGTATGAGCTGGAGGGTATGATAATTAAGTGGCTCAAAAAATTGATCTTAAAAATTCCTCATCAAACTGGCTGAAGTATTGAGTGGGTATCTTAGGGTTGAGTCCTGAGCCTTGTACTCTTCAACATTTTTATTAATGCTTTAAATGAAGAGAAAGAGGGAATGCTTATGATATTTGCAAATGACACACAATTGGATGGGATAAAAAAATTCCTAGAAGACAGAAATAACGTTCAAAAGAATTTTGATCTTGAAGAAATGGATGAAGGAAATTTAATGGAAACCAATGAGAACTTAAAGGAAACTTAATGAAAACTTAACAGAAAGTTATTTTCTTAGGAAACAGAAATCAAATGCATGGGTATAAGATGAGAAAAAATGCTTTGGTAATAGTACTTTGCATAACAGTATCTTAAAGATTTGTCCAGTTCTGGGCATATTTTAAAAAAGATTCAGACAAACTGGAACAGATTCAAAGAAGAGCAGCGAGGATGATCCAGGGATTAGACACTAAGTCCTATGAAGACAGACTGGAAGACTTGGAATGTTTAGCCTCAAGAATCGAAGACTGAAGAGGCAGATCATAACATTCTTCAAATACTTGAAAAGATTCATACCTATAAGAATAATAGGACTTATTTTCCATCACTCTAGAATACAGGATACAGAACAATATATTTACCTTAATGGAAGGCATGTTCCAATTAAATGTTTAAAAATCCTGCATAACAGAGCAGTTTGATGCTGGAACCAATTGCCCAGAAAAATGGTGGGTTTCCTTCACTAGATGTGTTCAAGGAGAAGCAAGGTGGACATCTGAAAGGGATACTTTAACTGAGATTCCTGCATTGAAGAGGTTGGACTGGTCACTTCCAATTCTATGAGTCTGTACACAGGAAGTCAGGAAGACAAGCAGGAAGAATTCAGGTGAGTTATTCAGGATGTTTTAATGTTTTCCTCACTGATGACTAGAGGTTTTTGGCTAGACCTCTGAATTCTTACACAAGATGATCAGTTTATAGTTGCAGGCCCCTACCCCCCAAGAAACCAATTTCCCAATATACAAATGGCAATAACTTTTTGATGAAAAATGTGATGATGCAAGTATTTATGTTAACAGAGTCACCACTATTTGGACCCAAATTCAATTTATATTTCAACTCGAAACAGTTGTACGCCCTTTGGTTTTTGAAGACACTTACCCTTTCACTATTATTAAAATATAAATTATATAAGTATTATTGTATTTGAAAGCCATATCTAGCCAGCTGAAACTACCTGATCTGCTCAAAGCCGAGAACATCTTAAAATTCAGGAAATTTAATTGAAAATGGAATATTCTTCAAATTTAGCAAATTTAGGGGAAAAAATGGAATACTTCGTAAAAACCTCAGTAATTTCTTCATATCTATTAGTAGTTAGTCACTGTTATTTTTACTGTATAAAATCAATCAAAGAATTTTACTTTATCAAATCAATCTGATTTTTAAGGCAAAAAAGATGTTTACTCCCCTACTTCCCACAATTTATGTTTTGAAATTATATGAAATTAGTACATGGAATTAGTTAATATATATTTTAAAAACTGCTACTTTTTCCACAAGGAAAAAATAATAATTCTTTAAATCTGTATTTTAAACTACTGCAAGGCCATTTAGTTGCTAATCCGTTGAGAAAAAATGTTGAGAAATGTTTTACTCATCATTGACGGAATAAACTTACCAAATAACTGTATTTTTTAAAAAAGTTTGTTTCCATAGAATTAGTTGCTCAAAAGACAGACATAAAACTAAAACATAAGAGTCTTTGGGAAGCATATGAATGCATAAAATGATATTCTCTGTTCAACATATTAAGCATTAATTCCCTTGCAAAAAGAACTTGACAAAGTTAATCTAGTTTAAGGCTCTTTTGATAGTGAATGACACAAAAGATTATTTGATGAATGTTTGTGAACAACAGGATTTGTAAGTATACCATTCAGGCTTAAATGGTTGTTAGTTTAGATATATTCAGATTTGATTTAATTTTTAATATGTAGATTAATCTAGGAAGCTTTAATTAATTTTTATGCATCATTAGGGTCCTCACCTTACACAATCCTGATCACAATGTTGGAAGAAAAAACTCAACTGTTGAAATATTGAGTAATTTTTGTCGCATTCACAAATATGAAACAACACAAACACACACACACACAAACATACATAAACTACAAATACTTATATAAGTATTTTGAAACAGAAATGCTCATTATCCTGCCAGTCAAGATTACACAAAGAGTGATGAGAACAAACCAGTTTGGCTTAACTTGTTCCTAATGAGGATTTTTGCAGCATGATGCCAGGCAAAAATGGTTTAACTGCTTATTAAAGTCTTTGTGCTTCATAGTTAGACTTGCAGCTAGTCAGTGAGGCATAGTTAGTTTGCACGACATAATTAAATAATAAAAGGGAAAAGAATTGGGTCTAAAATACACAGCCGGTATAAAAACCATTAATCATAAGAACATTCAT
Organism: Python bivittatus; assembly: GCF_059951505.1. Lineage (NCBI taxonomy): Eukaryota > Metazoa > Chordata > Lepidosauria > Squamata > Pythonidae > Python > Python bivittatus. The sequence goes on along the minus strand of NW_028277034.1, from coordinate 37,726,583 downwards.
TTGAGGGCAGCACATTAAATTTGTGTGTGCTATAAATTCTTGATTTCTTTCAAATGTTAAATGTGGGAAAGTTTTACAAAATCTTTTTATATATATATAAATTTAGTAGAAAGTCTTTTATAAATATTCTTACCATGCTTCAGATGTAGGCAGCTGTCATTCGTGGGGCTGTACCTGTAGAAGATTGTTGTTCTTTTAACAAATTTCCACTGAATCATTTTTGCACACCCCAAATAAAAGGTCTTATGCTAGAATATGCATTGCTGATTGATTTCCTCTGCTTTTTATGGTTCTTATACCAGCCATTTTATTTTATTTTTTTAAAAAAGAGAGGACCTCACTGATGCTTTCAGCAGGAAGTTTTTTAAACCACTTCTATTGTTTTATGTATGTTAAGATAAAAGTTTCCGTTGAATTGTGCTTGATTCTGTAGTTTTCCTGGCAACAGTATGGAAGTGGTTTGCCATGGCTTCTTCTTGGAAGTTTTTTTTTTTTTTTTACTTCCCAATCTAGCTTACATCCCCAGGATTTCCTGGTGTACTTTGACCCAAACACTTAACAGGTCTGACTTTGTTTAGCTTTATGAATTTACTAAGGTTGCCATTCACAATTTATCCATTGAGATTTACTGATTTATTTACAAGGCTTATAAACTGTTCCAACTGAAGCTGACTCTTCTCCAATGAAGAAATAAGTTGATCCAAAATCTCTGCTGTTGCCTTAACAGCAGCCACAAAAGAGAATATTCTTCATACTTCTGGAAGTCAGTAGTGGATTGAAGGAGCTTAAGATGCAATTCATGGCATGTGCAAGTAATACAATTTCTCAAGTACTGTTTCCGGAAGCTAAGCAATGGTACAGAAGAATAAAAGGCAGCTGACTTTTTGTCACTGCTACTTAATTCTTTTTGAACTGGTACTGCCTCTTTAAGTTGATGAAATAGTGTTACTTTTCCAATTTTCAGTAATAACTTTCAGTTTCTGGTACCAGTAATCTACAATTACTGGTGATATTACTGTTCTCCAATCTTTGAGCCTCTACTGACATCCAAAAGAATGGAGATTAATTTCTTCTCTCAGTTGTTGAAACAAACCACAGAGCTTCATTCCAAGCATCTCTTCATAATGAAAGTAAAACTCTCTGTTTGCCATAATTCTGGGTGCACAAGGGCAAGACAATGAAGGTGACGTTAAAAAGAATCATTAGAATATGTATCGTCCATTATGGAAAGAAATTTACATCTTGAAGCAAAGTGCTGAATCTTTAAAACACAGCAAATATTTAACATGAATATCTACCCATAAAATATACCTGATGTTGACTCCTGTAGCTTCTCTCTCTTCCTCTTTTTCTTCTTTCCCTTTGGAAAGTAGGAAAAAGGCCTTTATTTATGAGTAATAAAGAAATAAATAACTCAAGAAAAGCCTTTTGAGATTATCCCTATAAGTAATCCTAAAAAATACTGTCTATATTTCTATAATCCTCAAGGATGAATGTTGAACTTTGCCTATATTTTATTATAGACAGCCATTTTTGCTTATATTAACCCCTGCCATTCTACCCTTATCAGGCTGGCAAGATGTAGGCAATAAGAGGGTCCACATCAATCTCACCGAAAGTTCCTGCAAACCCCTTTCCAGATGCAGCAGTCATCATTTTCAATGGACGGCAACCCATGGCAGAAATTCTAGAAAGAACTTTTTTTCTGAACCAGAAATATGAGAGAGGAGAACTTGCTTGCCAGGAATTGCAGAACAGCCGTACTATTTATCCCTGTGCAACAAGGGGTGCTGGATTGCAAACGTCTGTATCAACCTCCAGGAGCAAGTACGGGCTTTTCCTCATATATGGCAATCTCAGTAAATATCACCATAACCTCATCATAACCTCAACTAAGCTTTGCACAGTAGATCAGGTTTTATTCCTCATTCATAACCAGTAGTTAAATTGTGGGGGGGGGAAATCCATTAAAAATTACAATATACTGAAGAAAGCATCCTGCAAATGCTACTTGTGCTAATCGTGAACATTTAAGAAAAAAGTAATCAAACTGAATATATAGTTATCGTTATCAGTAACAGTGAGCCACAATTCTAGTTGTAGATGCACATCTGTAAACTGAGAGCCATACTCAGCTGCAGTCCAGAGAGTGGTAATTTGAGAGTCTGCTGAAAGTATTGCTCTGAGTTTACAATCCCCATGCTAACAATCAAAATATCTACTAATGCTCTTAATTTCCAATAGCTGGATAGGGTGTTATCCTTTTTCCTTTCCATTTTAGCATAATTCATTAAAACTGAATAAGATTTTCAAAATGGACTGATGCATAAACTGCTTTGTTAAATGAATGTAGGTACTAGGCAAAGATGATTCACTGTGCTCTGAAGCTCATTGGCTCTTTTATGGAATTTGACTTAGGCAGTAAGTCTATTTATCTGGCATTTAACTAGGCACATGAGATTAAGGATATATCCCACTATCGATTGAAATCTTAATGAATGTGTGAGAGACTATATTTTCAAAGTCAGAACTATGCCTGGGATTAGACTGTTCTTTGAATTGTTTATTTAAGAGTCATCAAGGCCCTGTCTTAACTAACTCTCAGATAAATAAGTCTCTGGGTATCATGAGTATGGATTTTTTTTTTAAAGAACTATTTACAAGGTAAATAGAAGATATACTGTTCAATTGTAATAAATATTTTTATAGTTTGCTGTGTGAAAAGCTTAATATTAAAAAAAAAAAAACAATTTGAAGAAGTGCTGCTAACTGAAGCTTTTCTTCTTAAAAGTAAAAGATAACCTGCAGGCAAAAGAATGGCCGCTCAGCTCAATCCACTCTACATTCTGTTTGCTTTAGGACAAATATACACACACAAATTTCACATTGCCAAGATAAATTCCAAGATAATTCCAGTAGGGCATCATTCAGAAGAGATTCATTGCCATGTGTATTTATTAACCATATGATAAGCCGATGTCAAAACAGTGATCAGTTTTAGGACATAAATCCCTGATACAGATGTCTGCAAAACAATTCTCTAACATTGAATGACCACTTCGATGTATTTTTCAGATAGGCATAAAGCTGGACCAGGAAAACAACCAAGAAAATTTTGGAATCCATTCATGCATGTAAAAATTGTCTAAAAAAGAGAGAAGAGAAAAATACAGAGACCTCAAAGTGAACGGAATGCCAATACTAGGAGCTTTTGCTCCCTTTAAACATTCAGATCCCTGTGTCTTAACTGCAGCAAGATCAAACTGAAGAAAATATAAATAAGAAGCTTACATAATTGTCTCTTGCAGACCAGCCAGGATACAGCTGCATGTGTAGCTGCCTTTCTTTCCGAGCTAGTTCGTAATATTTTGCTTGTTCTTCACGCGACAAGGCATGCCACTGCAAGTGAAGTGGAAAAAGAATGAGCTTCGTGTGCAGACATCTAAGGAAATGAATTCCGATTTATTCTGACGCACAGAAAAGTACAACCACCATCCAGAGTGCTCACATGTTACCAATGGTAATATAAGAAACTTGCACAATATACACAACTGATGTCAGGCAGAGGAGATCTGAGTTTTTAAATACATAACTTTGAAATCTGATGTGGAAGGCCTTTGAGAAAACACGGGGATAGGCATGCAGCTTCCTGATCCTCTTGCCTTTTCTACAATCTGATGACTTTTGACTGCGCGGCCAAAATTTTGCAGCACTATTTGCCAGTAATCAGCGGTGCAGTTTTTTATCATTTTGAGACAGGAAGTATATAGAGACCACAGTAGATATAATGCCATTTTTAAAAAGACAAGACGACAGTCCTCTTTCTTCTTTTACACCACCGCCTTGAGGTATAGTTCTCAGCTCCTCAGTGGAACATTAAATTCTGCCCCGTTCCAAGAGAACTATGATCAGCAGAAAAACTGATAGTAAAAAGAAAGAAAAAAGAGGACAGCCCCTTTGTAAAAATATTTCTGAATTCTTGTTTATCCAAAGCCAGCATGGAATTCTTACATGCTATTCCAGGAAACACCGCTTTTAAACAAGATAGGTTCCATATTGCTTGAATAAGAAGCCTCCCATGTAGATGAAGACCATGATAATGAAGAATGGTACTGATGAAATTCATTAATTAATTATATTAAAATAATCCCAATTACGTTTATATTTTGCCTTTTAAACAATAAGATGTACTAAGAATTCATTACAAGTATAGGCTACCAAAATCCATCGGAGAAGCATAAAAAACATAAAAGGTTTGTCAGCTTGTGTTGTTAATTTTTACTAAACAGTCTACGATGCTTACTTTAAGTAAATGCTATTTTATGCTGAAATTCTTTTCTCTTCTTTTCTTTTTTGATGGGGACTCCCGGTGAACTCCAAAAGTTGATACAAAATTCTAATTTTTAATATGACAGAAGGGGAAATTATTAACTGCATGCTTGGAGATTACTAATTTCAACCATATAAAATTTTTATATGTAAAAATGTAAGATAAAGTAAATTAATTTGGGCCCTAGCTGCACCCACTACTTTTAGGAGTGTAGCCCTTTTCTTGCCCCTTCAGGATGGATCTCAGCCTCCCTGAAAAAAGTCGGCTATTCCAATTTCTATTTTACATACCCACATTACACTCACATATATTGCACACCCAAAGAGAGAATTTGCTGTTTTCACAACAGTTTACAGCATAGCAGATTCTGAATTCTGTATGTGATGCAAGCAATATCCTGGCAAATTACAAGATAATACTTAGAAATTGTTTACGGATAATATGATAATCAATTGCATGAGTCTGTATTTCTTGACCTGAGAGTCTGAATGTCCAGTACAACAGGGACAGCTGGAATGCATGGAGTTAAATATTGAAACATATCCTACTACATTCGGGATGGGGTGGGGGGCAGCATATGGCCTTGCAACAAAAGGACAGCTAAGGCATGATAGGCTGATGCCACAGAAACAAATGCAAAACAAAACTACAAAGCACAGAAGGGAAAGGCTAGGCAGTGTGTCTGCTGTTAGGGCAAAAACACAGACTGAAACTTTGAATAAATAGGGCTTTGACATGACAGTGAGTGAAAAGCAATTGCAATGTCTAGAATCATGGAGATGGTGCAATATGAACTGACTGAATGGAAGAGAAGACCTTTTGCTAACTGCATTTCACAGATTAATTACTGGTAGCAATGCAATCTTGAAGAAAGAGACTTGAAGTAAGAATCAATAATAGTAATTAAAAATTAAAATGTTTAAGTCAACTATTCTCATGTACTAGTATGCTTTCTTAATCATGCAACCATGGAGCACTCACCTGATGATTTCTGAGCAACAGTATGGAAACGATAGAATGTACTTTAGAAGGCTAATCAAAATCTTTCACCTTGGGGTGTTTTGGTCACTTTTCCAGTCATGTGGGATTTAAGCTACAGTCTGTTCTCTTCCCAGCTCCCAATGCATACCCTTTAAAGCACCACTTTTTACTGAATTTACTACATTGTTTAGAAACCAAACCCTGCAGTTTAACATTCCAAAAATGCTGAACATGAGGCAGTTCTTAGAACGAGTGAGCTGCTCTTCTCTGTGCACACACACCACCTTCTCTGAACCACCGAAGAGCCTTCGCCCTTCAAGCGGCAGCCTGATCCAATCTCCGCAGCTGCCCATCAGCTGTTTCACAGCAGGAAATTAGGGTGGAAGCTTGCAGCTTCCAAGAGCCAGACAGCAGGAAACATGGGAGGGAGCCAAGAAGAGCGATGAAGTGCCAAAGACACACCACATTACCAAGGAAGCAGAGCTGTCTAAAAATATTAGTAATGGAAGTTTGGGGTTTTTTGGAGAAATCTTATCTTTTAGACACATAACCAAGTCATAATATTATGAATTGTCTGCCATTCAGTCACATTTTTTGCAACATCAGACTTGCGTGTTGTAACCCAACATTTTGATTTTATTGATTTTACCGTCACTTTTTGTATTTTGCATTTGTTTTATTGTGGTAAGCCAGTTTGAATGCTTACAAAGCAGAAAGGAATATATGCAATATTATAACATTAAATGTAAAAAATTAACATCACCTAGGGTTTTTTGCATCAGTTTTTTACTGTTCTCCTCTAATGGGCAGTACTAAACATGCATATAACTGAATTCACAGTAATTGATTAGTTTGAAATATATATTCAGAGACAGAATAGGCTTTTAAGACAGCAGAATTTCAATCCTTTAAAACAAAACACCCTGTCAAATTCTGTTCTGAAATAACACTAGAGAGAGGCTTCACCAAAGCTTTGGACAGATTCCCACAATGCTATTTCTCCTTTTGCTACCATGCAATTTCAGTTGTTTGCCATCTGCTGCTATGTCCAAGCTTTGCTTTTAACAGACCAGTGCAAATACTAGAAAAATGATATTTGCACTAGCATGCCAACAGCCAAATCCTCCATGAATTAGCAGATGCACGTAGCCAAGTGACCCCAGATAGAAGCAACTGTACAGACAAGACTTTTCCTGCAATTGCCAGGTACACAGAAGTTAGGGTCAGTACACATGCCATTTATAAGGCCATAATTTATGTAGAAGTACCCTGAGTGAGAACTCTTTAATATGCTTTGTTGAAGTGTATGTTTGACATGTTTCACCTTTGATGCTTGCTAAAATGGCAATGGTTCAAAAAAACAACAACATGGAAGGGATAAAATGGGGACAATGTGTAAAAATAACTTTAATCATCCAAAGAAATCTGAAATCACTGTTCTCTAGTCATTTTGTGAAATGTTTATTGATAACTCTTCCAAAAAGAGATACAGGTAGTCCTCATTTAATGACTGCCTCAGACAGCAACTGTTCACAGTTACAGTGGCAATGAAAAAGTAACTTTACAACAATTCCTCGCATTTATGACTTTTGCAGGTCTGTAAACCAAAGGAAAGCTAAAGTAAGATCATAAGAACAGTTGCAGTTTCACTTTACAACTACTTCACTTAATGGCTAAGTTGCCAAACCAATTGTGGTCACTAAATGAGGACTATCCCTAGTTACTTCTACAATATATAAAAGTTTTATGATGAAGAAAAGACAGATAAGAAAATTAGCTAATTGAATATCCCTCAGCTAAAATGTCAAATGTACAAACTAAACATTTTTCAGCTGTAAAGTATGCTTCTCACCTTAAGAGAAGCAGTCAATTTTGTTGATTTTTGAAAGCACCAAACATACATTTGTATTTCCTTTTTTTAAGTTAAAATTCTAAACAGAAATAGTTTATTGCTGCTATTTATTACAGTGGTAAATAGTACCACAGGATATTTCCTGATTGCATATTTTAAATCTTGCATGCTATGTTGAAAATAAGTAAAGACTCCTTCCAGTAGACTTCAATTTCTGACACCCATATAGTTTTCTTGGCAAAAATGTGGAAATGGTTTTCCAACCCCTTCTACCAGGTCATTTTTTAAAAACTTCCCAATATAACCTATTGGAAAGTTTCCCTGTAGACCTCCAACCAAGTACTAACCAGGCCTGATCCTGCCTCTCTCAGACAAGGCCAGCTACTTGCTGAAAATATGTGCAATCACAAGGAGGCAGAGCACATTTTGAAAAAAATATAAGCTTGGAAAACTTCATGGTGACATATTGGACACTATCCAATCAGCACCGTACCTTATCTATGAGAATATAACTTCTAGATTCACAACCCCGAGTGCCCATCCAGAAAAGGCCCATTGTCACTTTATCTTGGAACTTTATAAGTATTAAACTATAAACCAATACCCTATACTATAGAGGATGTAGGAATTATCCTAGGAGACAAGAGGTAGCTTAAGTCATGAATAAAATTATCAAAATATAGACAAGAGCTTAAGCTAATTCAGTGTTTGGGGAAATCATAGCAGGAATTTCTAGTCATGTGTGGATAACATAATAATCAAACATATAACACATGCTTTGATGGGACCAAGCAATAAACATTATAGTATTCATAGCATATAGATCCCTAATCACTCTGACGCCAAGATTAATTTTATAAGCCAAGGGTATATGTGCTTGATAAGCACAGATCAGGTTAAACATCTGAAGGAAGTAAAAGCTAGGCTTAGCATAAGAGACATAACTTTTAAGTTAAAAAAAATATTCTTACTATTTTATGGTACATATATTTTTTATAACAACATACCGCAATAATAGTTTAACACAACTAATCTGATTAGATCTCTTTCTTCTCCCTGCAAAACACTATGCAAAGTAAGCATAGTGTTGGTATAGAAAATTGCTTACTGTGCCTACACATCACTTTCCACAGGAAAAGGCTGTCATACTGTCATAGCCTACTTTCACTGTGAAATACAGGTTGAATTTTCAGGCCTCTTTTGAAAGTAAGCTATTCAATTTGTTGGGCAACACAAATCTAGCTACCTGCTCCAGCAACTACATTACACCACAGTGTGATTGGGACACAGGTTGCTATTGACTTTATTTCATGGAACCATCAAACTCTTGCAAGCAAACAGATCTGGCAACAGCTCTTTTTCCCAGATGACGCCTGGTTGTAGAAGCAAGAACAGAGAGTAAGGGGATGGAGAGAAAAAGTGTGCCTCTGTGTGTCTGCCCCCCCCAAAAAAGAGTGTCAAAAAGAGGGAGTTTTGGTGGCCCCAACCTCATCTTTGCTCTGGCCAGTCCATTACATACTTTAGCCCCATCCACCAGTGACATGTGATATGGAACTCAAAAGATTACTCTGTAAGATTAATAATGCTATCAACAAGAAAGCAATTTGCCCACTGTATTTTACCACTTTAATATGCTGGACTAGATGGAAGAACATATTAGAAGTCCTATACATTTTATCATTAGTATTTTATGTCTGTGTATCTTTGTGTGTATTCATTTATTTAAATTCCAGAACATAAATGCATAAAAATACTTTATACTTCTGATCTGCTTAATAGAGTACTGAATGTCAGCTGTTCTCCAAAATTAACATTTTTCACCGTTTTCCTATTGTAGATGCTTCAACTATTGATCTGAGGAATTAGACCTGAGAATTTGGACATACATTTTGCATGCATACAAAATTTCTGTGCTGATGCACAGAATTCATTGCATGAAAAGACTAGTTGGTTTTATTTTAAGTTACTTCACATCACTTCCACTAACTAATAACAGCATAATCAGTTTGTGAACAAATAAGGGAGGGGCCTTCTAGATGAGGTCTAATACAATAATTATGATAATTGGAACTGAATCTTAAACTCAACAACTCTAGAGGACACAAACCTAAAGCTAATGGAATGTGGTGGGTGAGTTAAATACTGTAGACTGAATACACAATATGCATATACACAAAAACACATTTCTTCCATACCCTTCTGCCAAGAATCTGGTTGATAGCTGCACTTTCTTTCAGAGTACATTCTGCTACAACATTCGCTCTCATCTCTTTCATGTATAACATGAAAGCGTTCAGAGGTTTCTTAATGTGAGGTCTTTTGGGCTCTTGTTCTTTCCTCTGTTCATGCTGAGGCTTCCTAAAGGTAACAGAACATATAGAAGAGTACAATTGATATCATGGTCAGCTTTAAAGGATATTTTATACTGCATTTCAGGTGATCAACAGATTTCTCCCCCATTTCTAAATAGAAATGTTTCCTAGGTTATTTCAGTGTTCAGGCATATAGAAAAAGAAAGAGGAAAGCAAAAAATAACCTCTCATCCCCAATTGGCACTCTTTCCCTCTGTTATTTGTTAAGGAGTCTTAGAGCTCCTTAACAGTGCCATACACAAATATTTCCAGATTTATCAGACTTTCTATAGCTATATGATATACTACACACAAAGCAGCACAAGCCTTTTTAAGAGCAAAGTAATTTGTGGATAAACTAATAATTATCAATGCAAGAATCAACACCCAGAAGGTTATTGAGGAGCAGAATTTCCTGTAATATAAGAATTAAAACAAAACCTAATAATTTGAAGATAAATGATGCTTCCATCCAACCCATTTAAAAGGTATAAAATGTGCCTGTCAAATGGCAAATCCAAAGATGGAACAGTGATAGGCTTACCTACTTTAGAAAGAATATCCATATTTCTCTTCCACAAAATATGGAAGGTGAAAAAGAGAGTTCAAGTCCCCAAAATACTGTACATATAAGAATAAATCAGGGGATTGTTGTCATTCAAAACAGATTTATCTCTACCTATTACCAGGTCAAAAGCAATCTAGTTTTGGTGTTATTTGGCAGTTTTTACGTATACAATGACCCATGTCTATGTTAATCCACAACATTTAATTTTTTAAAAATTATATATAATTTGTATTTAATTGTGCTTTTTATATAAAATACCTATTTTTCCTTGAAGTATGATATGTCTAAACTACATACCTTTGCTAGGCTAATCATAAGAGCCACTTAGAATTGGGAATATGGAAATTAAAGAGATTCTACAAGTATCACCTACCTCCAAAAGAAAAATATTTCTAGTTATGCAAATGTTGTTATGTCTGTGAGTCTGTGTGAGATAAGTTTTGATAAGCCATCATCCATCTCCCAGTGCACATCTAGACTAGATCATATTAAAATCAGAACATAATAAGTTTTCATTGACTTGATACTAAATTAGTTACTTCTGTGTAAACAGCTTCAATATTCGAGGTAGTGACACCTGAAAGTACTAAATGCTATATTCATACTTGGGCACATATCCAACACTTTATTTTAGTGAAAAGCAGGAAAAAAGCCCTTCATCTATCTTGCTATGTCTACTTGGTTCCCAGTCACTGCAGATTAAGGATTGTTAAAAGACTTGGAAAAGTCCAACTCACACATGCATTAGGTCACTGTCTGTATGCGGATGCTCTTGTTTGACTTGAGGTGTTACAATTGCTGGATGAGGGATTCCAGTTGTGTGGGGTCCTGGAGGACCTGGGATCATATGATGTGAAAACCTACAAAAAATGGAAAAGGGCAAGTCTTCTTCACATTGGGATTCAAGCACAGTACTGAACAATTATATGAATCATGAGAAAGCCTAGGAAGAAATCTTTCATACTGGGCTAGCAGCAAAAGTGTTAGGATTCCTATTTCTGACAGCTAAGACATGGACCAAATAGACAGGATTATTTTTGTCCTTTAACCCTGGAGAAATGCTGCAGCAGAAATCTTGCATTATATGCAAAGAAATTTAATGCCTTCAATAATTCTAAAAACATATAGGACACATGGTTCTAATTTCATCCTAGTCCCATAAAAAAATTTTTTTTCACATAAATGTGACATTAAAGTTACCCACCACCAGCAAACAAAAGGAGGAACGATCATGCAGGAAAAAATGAGATTGAAAAATTTGCATTTCCTTGAGAAGCTACGGCTTTCCAATCGTATGATCTAAATCCCAGAATCAATCTACTCAAGCACTATATCTTGTCACTATGATATGTGACTCACTCATGAGGCACATGATACACTCATAACTCATCTTTCTGAGTCTATTGTCCTCCAATGTTCTGTCTCTTTCCATCTGGCTGCTTTTATAACTGATCTTTTAAGAGACTGCGTATGTGCACTTCAGCCTTGTGGCATTGTATTGGTGTGTTGCCTAAATGTATATAGGGACACAGCCTGTCTGTCTTAAAAGTAGAGAATGCACACTCTTCTAAGCACCATGAAGGAGTGGGAAGCTTCTGTGAGGAAGAAAAACCTTATCTCATTATGAAAGTCACACTTTCCAAAAGAACATGTTATGTGCTGTAATTATAGTTCTTTGAGTAGTCATGTGTGAATGCACACACAAGAATTATACACTTGCATTTACAGACATGCTTGGCAGGAGCCCTGCTCCTGCATACCACAAACCTTGGCATGGTTCCCACCAAACCCTTTCAGTTTTTAAAGCCACCACAACAGTTCCAATACTGAGAGTGCCTGAGACCAAATGATAGAGGGCAAGTTATGAGAATGTACAGGCGGCATTCAAAGAACTGCAGTTACAGTTAATTCTTTACGATGGTCTCCATGTGTCACACATATGGTTGACTGGCAAGCATGTTCTGTGAACAGGTGTCTGGGCATTCTAAGGCTGTTGAAGAGACTAGTGCCCTTGCAAAGGGCAGTGCATCTTTCTGGGAGCACAGGTCTAGTCTACAGAGACACAAATGAAGGCCTGAGCACACAACAGGGGAATATTGCAGAGGAAAGCTGTCAAAGTTGCTATCACTCTTGTGGGAAGAGCCTTGATTGGAAGGGAGCCAGCTCCCAACAAACCTTAATTATTGTTTCTATTTGGAGAAATGCTGGGACCAATACCACACCCTTTAGATGGGCCTTGGAAGGCCAGGAATAAATGATGGTCCCAATGCAAATGACACATAACAGACATCCATAGAATGAAGCATCATTTCTTGTAGTGTTGAAGACTTGGAGGAAAAGGCAGGCAGTATGTTTTGATTCAAATGGAAGACTGAAATCGACTTTGGAGGGAAGTAAGGTGAAATACTACTTTATCTGTTTGAAAAATAAGGAAGCAAGGATCTTTTTATAAGATGCATAGTTCTCCTGCTAACTTCAATGGGAGGAGGTGAAACAGGAAGATAGCCATATGAGTACAGTTGCATTAATGTAGAGAGAAGGAGAGGGTCCAGGATGGAAGTAGTCTCTCTTCCAGAGAAGAAAGATGTGCTAGAGCTTTTATGAAATACAGAGTATAAACTGGATAATTTTTCAATAGCAAAAATGGTGGTAATGGAATTGGAGAACAGAAACTTGAGCAGACAACAGAAGGTTTAGTCTTCTTTTTCGTCTTAGCCTTGGTGGAATTGAGCACTGAAAGCCTCTTAAAAACCCTTAAACCCTTTATGAACATTTTCTTAAGTGCAAATATTAGCTAAATATCAAACAGTGGAGAATTCAACTGATCTCTCAAAGGAATGAGGGAGCCACCAGAACAATACTGCCATCATGGTAGGAGGCTTGGAGGAAGATGAGGAGCCTACAATAGCTTCAGAGTCTGCCACCCTTAATGCTTGCTCCCAGATGGTGATTCACAGACAAGAATAAATAGTGTGATGAGCTTGTTTAACTGTTTAATAATGCCTGGTGGTGTTTACATATGTCTACTGTGTAACTTTCACCAAGGCAAACAAACCCATCTGAGGGGAAAAATGTGTTCCTACAATGCTGGCAGTTGTGAAATAGGGCCCTTAAGATCATAAAGTTGAAGGCCAGCTGCCTGTGATGAGAGGTTATGAAGTCTCGATGCACAATTTTAAGGAGTTTTGAAGAAGAGCTGAGATAAGTTTAAATAAAATTAGGAGGAAGAAAGGGGAAAAAAACTATATTGGACAAACACAAGGACTATCTGTTCAGATATGAAAGTGCTGATGCTGTGGTAGTTGAAAACAAACTGAAAGGATTTAGTGGGAGACGTTCCTAGTTATCCAGTATGGTGTGTGTGCATGTGGGCCTGTCTCTCTCAACAAACAATTCTGTAAGATCTAAAAGTTTCCAAAGTGGACTCTGCAGGGGTACAAATCATGTGCGTGAATCACACTCTACAATAAATAAATGTTGCTAGAATGCTCCAGTTTATATTCTGGGCTGCCTTGAAGGTTAGGGCCGAGGACAAGACATCAGAATATTTTGTTTGCAACATGCAAGTATGAAAATATTGAACTGCGAGCTGCCACAATATTAATTCTTACATCCGCTGCTATGCAGATTTGCATGATTGCATCCAATCAAAGTACTTAGAAGAAAATATAATAGCAGGAACTTGGAATTGCAGTGCTGTAGGTAATGAAATACAGGTTTTCTCCCTTCTCACACATTTAAAGCACTACATACTGGTATGTGTCTTTTAAAGCAAAGTAGATACTGCTTTGGGGCAAATGCCACCACAGCTTATACCTTACACCGAAAAGGATTTCCAGCACAGACCCTATCCTATGCTATCTCTTCACTTTTTTATAAAAAAAAATTCCAGTAAATATTAAATAGCTTTCCACAATTCCAGCAGAACTTTCTGCACTTCATAATAGTGAGGCCGTTCAAATTATTACCAGCTTACCAACAGACAATTCTGCTAATATTATAAAAAGCTAGGGGAGATACATAATTTGAATTGATAAAATAAATAATGGTCCAAAGTTTCAAAGATCATCATGGTGGTAGTGGTGGTGGTGAACCAATTACTCTTTATTTGGCCAAAGTTAGTTAATTAGTTAGTTAGTTAGTTATCTATCTATCTATCTATCTATCTATCTATCTATCTATCTATCTATCAGTTGTATTTATATAGCCGCCCATCTCACACAAGGTGACAAAGTTAGCTTTCTCCTGTCTGATGTTGTCCAGACATGCTGGATTTCAGCTCTTATATTGATGAGGACTGCATCCTATGCATGTCAATAGACGGCTAATTGGCAGAATGTGGACAACAGTGTGATGGTTTGCAAAGTAGTCTCTAGTTTAGACATCCTAATTTGCACAGAATAAGGTTAACAGGCTTGGGGTAAAACTGAGTATGAGTGGTAAAACAAGAAAAGATACTGTCAGGAATGAAGAGGTGCTAAATTAATGAGGACTGAATAAAAGGGATTGGCAGCATCAAAGAAAGAAAGTACCTGGTGGGATTGTTGAGATCCTCAGAAGGAATGATGAGAAATTTAAAGAACAATGGTGGAAACAAGGATTATTATTTTTTTTTTTTACAAGGATAGAAAGGTATGGAGAAGTACAATGAATAATGCTGGTATAAATTAGGTTTAGCTATTTTTCTTTATCTTATGCTTTTACTTTCTTTAGCTTACTATTTCTTACTTCTTTTCTGCACCATGCATAATATTGCCTACCCCAAAAGAGAATATCGGAATGGGTATGTGTGTACTGACTAGAGTTGAAATCCAATATATCAGGAGAGTACAACATTAGGGAACCCTGATTTAGCTACTAATCTGTTAAGGCCAAACTACAACTGAACTACCTTAACTGTTAAACATGAAAATAGTGTCCTTGGATTTCCTTGGTCTCATCTAGTCCTTTTATGCTTCCTATATAAAAATAAATTGATAGCCTGACATGTTTAATTAATTTAAAAAAAAAACTTGTACAGAAAAAAGCGTAAGGTGATAAAAAGCATATTAGAAAAACTTTTATTGAGCTTGGCCCAATTGTAAATGGGAGGAAATAAAAACAGTGATTAAATTACAAAAAGCACATGGATCCCATACACCCAGCCAACAAATGTGTTAAATTGTTTTTACTTGTTTGTTGCATTTTATTGATATAAGATATACAGAAATTTACAGCAACCTTTGGATACATCAAGCATAGCATATAGATCCCATATTTTCATACCACAGAAAGATAAGAGTGATACAAAATTATGCCACCACCAATGCCTAGTTAGTTCTGCCTGCTTGCACTCACAGTTCCTTATTCATACACCAATATAACCATGTCTACACAGCTTCTTTTGCCGTTATTTTAAAATAGTTTTGAGCCTGGAAAGCTTTTTCCCATCCTGCATTCTACAATGAAATAGAACACCGCAGAGGAAGGAAAGGGACTGTAAAGCAAACTGTTAAAAAATGAGAGTTTTATATTTAGTTGTTATATACACAAATATAAAATGGTACAAATGCAGATTGAACCATAGTCATAAATATTGATTTCACTGCATTTGTACTGACACAAATGAGACTCTCTTTGGCTTCAGTAAGATTGCTGTATCACAGATTTACAGCTTAGTTTTTTTTTAATGAGCAAGCTGTATATACACAGTATTATACACATACATGTGCAAACACACAAATGCAGATTAGCTAATAGGAGGAGAGAAGCAAGCAAAGGCAGTCACCAGGACTCAAGCAGGATAGCGAATTGCCCCTCCATGTCCAGCATTTACTCCTGAGCCAGTCATTCCACACCTACACCTACCTTGACATGGAAGTGTCGACTGAAAGTGAGGATGGGAAGGGTTGCCTGAATCCACCTGAGATGGAATATACAGGCTGACCTTGCCTGAGGTCACAGAAGAAAGGAACCCATCAATTATACTGTAATAGAAGTGAATCTGCCTTTTACCAAACACCAGTGAAGTGATAAACCAGCTAGTAACCCAAGTAGCTTGTTCTTCACTTCCTCAGTAAGGGTCATAAACTAGGATTTATTCTTGGTATATAACTGTGATTACTAAAATAGCAGCAAACTGGGGATCCCAGTTTTCATATCGCACTAACCAATGGGTTGTGCCTTCCTGTATTGTTAGCCACTCCCAAGGCAGAAGGAGGAGCCAAATTGGAGCAGTCAAGCAGAGAGAGTCAATAACTTTGCCCATCTCTGGTAAAGGGAAATTCTAAAGAATCCTAGGATACTGGGACATCTAACAAATGCATTAACTATATGCAACACTTTAAGCTACTGTGCCTTTTCCCAGAGAGTGTTGTTGCATACTCTGAAGCATCTTCCTGAAATCAGTTCCAATGTGTTACACAGCCCAAATTCATATTGCTTAAACACAAAATAAAAACCTTGAAAGAAAGTTTAAAACACAAAGAAACTTCTAATATAAATATGCTGGTCTTTGACCATTATAAAGATTTGATTTGATCTAATACAAACTTCTGCTCTTCTGAATAAATATGCCAATAGCTCAAATTGAATGTTTCAAATATTTTGAACGTTTTATGTTTAGTTTATACTGTCTTTTCCTCCACCTTGAATTAATGCAACTTCTGAGTAGAACTTAACACACTTATGTATCAACTTCAGACAGAATAATTGAATTTCCCTTGAAAGAGTACACTCAATTCTATTCAAGCAGAGCTATTGATTGACAGATGTAATGTTTTAAAAAACTGGCATTTTCAAAGCTGCTGGCCCTTTATTATTCTCACCATGACACTCTTCACACTTAAATCAAGTTATATGCATGCATGATAGGCTGGGTCATTGCACATGCACACACCCACACAGACAAAATTCAAGTCTCAATCCTACAGCACATTTTTACCAACAATAAGTAGAACACAAGAGCATTTTGTGTTGTACACCATCCATATTATCAGCATTTTTAGCTTTTTTCTTTGAAAAAATATGTGCACCAGAGAAAGAATTTTAGAAAAAAATCTAAAATTTGGAACTGAATCTACCCCCACACTCCAGAAATCCTTCCCTAGTGTAAAAGTAGCCACAATAATATAAAAGAGCTTGGCGATCAAACTGCTGGCTCTCTTAATTTTCTTACAATTAATTTTTGTTTAAGTATTTTCAGTATTTTATGACATCAGAGACCTGCCATTCACATCCTATAGCAATGGAGGTTTTCTATCTAATGTACTGGCTCTGCCAAAATGACAAGAGTCATTCACAAAATAAAAATCCAACAGAGGTATAGAGACAGGCCATTAGTATCAGTAATACTATTATCTAAAATTTACCACATTTTGGATCACTGCCCTACAATTCTTAATTTTTATTTTCCCTTTTTCCTTCTGTGAAATACACTTTTGATAGCTAATACTGCACCTGATTGACTACTTGGAAGAAACTTTATGAAAGGTAAATTCATTCAGTTGCTATTTTTTCAGCTCAGACCAAACAATGAACACATTTAATACACTGAATGAAATTGGACGTGGCTCCCTTCATGAAGAATGTTGCTGCAAATTTGATACATTTGACACATAGATGATAAATGAGTGCAAAGTGAGCATATGAATCAGGGTTATTTAGTGGTGAAATGGCACTCTGTATGTACTCAGTGGCACTTGTGTATTTTACAAGTCCTTCCAAGGCCTAGAGCAAATAAATGACCTTACCTAATACATATTATCAGACCTCAAGGTATACAAGCTGTATAGTCTGTGAATTGTACAGGGTGTTTCATTCAAGAATGTCACATTGTTCCTAGAATCCAAATTTGTGGGGAAAATGGGTTGCTCTGCAAAGCCAGCTACGTTGCCAAACTTGTTACAATCAATTGTGTTTTGTTATTTAATAATGGGAACATTACATTTGTTTAAAAATGAGTCACTTCTCAAGTCAATAAACCTGCATTTAATTTAACAGAACACAAAATACAAGCATACATACACGTGTATGACTCAGAAGTAGCAGGAAGCTCTTACCAGCCAAGTGGTGGGGTTATCTGCCCAACACTGCCAGGAGATAAGGGATAAAAGGTGGAGAGATCAGGACCTGGAGGATGCCGAGTCATGCCTGTTAAAAAGTACAGAAAGTAAATGATCATTTTAGCTTACACAGTATAAAAATCCCATGATCAAACAGGGAATACAGCCATTTAATCTAAAAATATGTCAAAAGAAAGGTTGAGTCTACAACATAATTAGGTATTTTCCCCAGATAGCGCATGACATAGACTACTTTCATCTACTCTAGCCTTATGTCTTCCAGACTGTTAGTCCTCAACTAGTATCATGGCCAAAATTAAAACTGAGAATTTCATCCAACCCAGAGGATAAATAATACAATCTCAAATCTTTTTTGAATACATACCCTTTAGTATAGGATAGTGACTTGTATTAAGTTCCCATGATAAATAAGTGGTACTCAACTAACTTTGTATTGATCTCAAGTAAGTTGTATTGATCTCAAGTAACTTACTTAGGCTGGATCCAACTCTATGTCTTCAGGAACATTGAAGGATTGAACACCAAAATTGCATCTTTTATGAGAACAGATTAAAAGCCAGCACATCATTCAGTGAAACACCAGTTTCCTAGATACTATCATTTGGGATTAAATTAAATTAATGATACTAGATACCATATTAGCCATTTCTATAACCACGTGACAGAATTTACCAAATTTGGTTAGCTTTCCCAAGCACAAATATTCATAAGGGTTGGAGATCCCCAACTTGATATGATTAATAGTCAAAATGTTTTCTGGCAGCTTAGTATCTATCAAATTTCTTGTGACATAAGTTTTCATAAACCAAATGCATAGTCACCTCAGTAAGTAAATGTGTATGTATATACCCTAGGTACAAAGAGAAGGAGGTGTCCAAAGCAAAGCCAAAAGGTCAAGCACTGCACAAGAAAGTAGATGCATCACAATATTATGCAGAACACAAATCAGAATGAGTGTGACTCACTTGTGACTAGTGGCCACTGATCACAAATAGGCATAGCAAATCAACAGTATAAAATCATGTAAAAGGATAATAGCTTCCTGCAGAAATTTAGCCAAACGCAGGATTTGATGAGTTGAAATTCCAAAAGCTTGGAATTTGATGTTCATCAGTATTACCGAATTAAGCAGTTTCCAATGTCATTTATCTTCCTGCATTAGGAACAACCTTATTTGGTTTATCATAGAATGGCATTATTGGCAGATGAATGAATTCTCAGTATTACGGCTGAGAGTATGGCAACAGAAGTGGCATCACAATTTAACTTACATTAGGTAGCCCCTTAGTATTGATGAATACCTGCTTTAGACCTGGGTACAGATTCTAAGGAAGGACAAGTATTCATTTAAGGCTGTGAAGATGAATGATCATCTTCCAGGATGCACAAAAAAAGTGTCACCCAAGGGCTATCAATGGCAGCAAGCAATATGCTATTATCCTTCATAGATGGTCTACAGCAGGTATATCTCGGGTACTTGGTGAGACCTTGCCAATTCTTCACCTTCTCAAATTAAAGTGGAGTTTTAGGAATCGCTGATGTAATTCCTGGAGACAGATGTTTCTGGCCAAAGGAATGGAGAAAAGACAGTTATACTGTAGGATCTGGCTGTAGACAACAGAACTTTTCAGAACACTATGGATTGTATCTGGGAGGAGGTAGAGATGTATCAGTTTGTTTAAGATGATGTTAATGTCTCATGCTTTTTTACGCTGTGGTGCCTGGAAAGTGGACTTGCTTCAAGGACATATTTACTGAGGGAGTTCAGATGAAGATGCCATCAATGTATCTTGAAAAGAGGAAAGGTCCTTGGAAGTAGGAACTAAGATGCTTACTAAACCATTAAATACAGCAGTCATTTTACTAGCTCTTTCAAGTGTTCATGGGAAGACTTTTAAGACATTTTTACTACACTCATATTTAAAATCTAAAATTAATGAGCTGGCTGAGAAACAGGTGAGTGTGTAATGTTATGCAGGAGTTTTGACAAATTCTTCTTTTCTGTAGAAAAATACATTAAGGAAGATATAGATGGATTCTGTTGACTGGAAATATGTTGTTAGATGCAACCTTGCAGAAAATTAGGTCTTTATGTAAGACCCCAGTTTTAAAAAATTATGCTTATTCTTCATAAGTTTGTGTAAGATGAGATTGTCTTCAGTAATCAGTTGCGCTCTGCATGGCATTGTGATTACACCAACCACCCCCTCTTTCATTGCTTGACCACTGGGCCTCTCCCCCTGCTCTTCTCCCTATAGATATCCATGTCCTTCTCTCTGTACTAGGATATATATACCTACCCATTAGGTGACTGCTTCATGTATCTGATGGAGCAGGCTCTGGCCCAGAAAAGCTTATGCTACAAGACTCGTAGTTTTTACATTTCTTGATTGATTTTCTCTCTGATTTAAAAAGAAAAAAAAAGGAAGAAGTTATATGACACACAAGTGATAAAGTAGTAGAGTTTGTGTGACTTTAATAGATTAAGTCATTAGAAACCATGGAACAGCTAAATAGGCAAGAAGGGGGAAGAACGAAAGCAGCAGTTTAAAAAAAAAACTTATTAGATTTTGTAAGTTGCTGCTTCTACATATTATATGGTTCCCTTGAGAGGTACAGCTTTTATGAATTTGCTACCACTGAGGATCACTGGTTAATTAAGAATCATTTTCAGGCCTGCAATGGTCATACTTGATATGATTCATTTACCTTCAGCTCTGGCTAAGCTGCTCATCAAGTCGACTCTTGGGTGCCAAGGTCACTCTTTTGGAGTAGTTAATATTTTTGGAATAGAGTAAGGAAGTCTCACTGGAAATGATCCATCAATTCACTCTCTCAAAAATGTAAAAACACACTACAGATTCTAAAAATCACCTTAAGGATTAAAGCTAATCCGAATCCCAGATGAGCCTTATGGTTTTCACATTCTATCTAAATCTCATATCCCAAGGAGATATGATGGTCACAAAGACCATAAAGACATTGATGGATTTAGTGCATTGAGTAAGAAGCAAAATAAAATAAAATAAAATGTCTTAGTTTACATGTAAGTCCTCTGTTCTAAATGAGAAGAGAGACAAGTGACCGTATCGTTTAGAAAGACCAGCTATAGTATAAAATTCAATTAAGAAATTGCAATTAATTAGAATCCCTTCCTTCTTGCAGCTTCTTTATATAAACATCAGATCCACTTTACCAACCATCCATTCAGCTATGCAGGAAATGTCCAAAACTAGCTTGCCTGTACTTAGTAGCTAAGCTCATACACGCACACACACAAAGTAGCAAGGAGCAATAAATTCATAGTGTTAACAGTGAATCTTATTTTGCTACATTTATAAATCTCCTTGACCATTTACTAAATCTCCTAAAAGAACACATCTCATTATTTTTCTAGGGGTCTCAGCATATAAAGTTACTTTAAAGAAACATGTGAGCTAAGAAAGCCTTAATTCTTAAGAGGACTATAATGTCAGTGAAGGTTCATAGGGTAATGTTTAAGAGAAGATTTTAAAAATCTCTTTTCTGGTAAGGCACATGGGCAGAATAATATAGTAAACAGAGACATTATTTAAGCCACATAGACAAATTATCTAGTACTTTTCTACTGCATCCACCCAGAATCACTGTAGGCATCTCTGCGAAATAGAGCTAAATAAACATATTCCTTCATGTGCCAGGAAATAGTATGATTAAAGATCGTAAGTGCTTGGAGGATTGTAGGCATGCATATATGCTTTAGTTTCACATTATCAGCCAAGACATCATCATGTGAGGCTGCTCCTATCTACTTTTGAGTTTTCAGCACAATATCAGTCTAAGCTACCAAGAGGTAATAGCTAAAACAACCTCAGCTTTAAAAAAAAAAAAAAAAAAAAGCTGAGGTTGTTTTAGCCAGAAAGTTGTGGGACTTTGGATATGTGAATAACTTGAAATAATACTGTATGATTATCTCAGTTCTTCTAGTTTGTTTTTTCATCCTGAGAAGTGAAATCACCTCCCACCATTGTCATGCATCTTAGATGATGGCTACATTCATGCATTGCACTAAGCCACAGTGTAGTTTGCTTGGTTTTGGCTTAGCACAGAGGTCCTCAAACTGTCATGATCGTGGGGAGTTGCAAGTAACTTTGAGAGGGGTCACAATCACTGTTCAAAGTCACCCTGGGCAAGGTGGTTGAGCTCAGATTTCAAAATTCTACTAAGCTTATGAATTGGTTTTCCACCTCGTTTCTTAACAAAGGTGGAAGGATTCTATGAACAATATTATCTTCTTCAACTAATAGAACATCTTTTGAAATATCTGATAAAATCCATCATATTAAAATTATTGATTGAATTCTCGTAATTTGCTTTGATCAAAGTACTGTATGTTGTGAATTCTAATGCAGGTGAAATGGACAAAACTCTCATTTCACAAGTGTCTTTTCTTAGAATCAGTGCACAAACTGAGGACAACAACAAAGTGAGTAGAGAACAAAATGAGAAGACTATGACCATACAGATTCCATTCACAACATGCTATTTGTGCAAATCAGGTTTTTCTTCAGTTGCTGCTGTAAAGAGCATGAGGTACATGTGGAATGAGAAAAAAGAGTGGTTGTCTTGAAAATAAAACCCAGTTTTTCAGGAATTATGCAAAAATAAACTCAACTTTTTCATTTAAAAATATATGGTGGTTTGTTCTTGTTTCTTCATTTCTAATAAATTGTTTTATTTTTTAAAGTTGTATGACTCTATTATTGTTTTACTTGACACACAGATTAAAATCTAATTATTAAAAATAAGTGGTATATCTATTTCTTGCCTAAGCCAGCCACTAGTGAAATCATTACTTTTATTCACAGGAAGACACATATATTTATTTTTCATTTGAGGGGGTCATGGTACTGTAAACCTCAAGAACACCTGGTTGAGCATGTTTTCTGATCTCAGTCATTTTGATTTATAAAATATGGTTTCTTGATTAGAGTATAAATCAATACAGGTGGCTCTAATTATCTGTGAATCATCTTATCCAGCATAAAATCATGAATAACGAAACTTTGAATAATGAGATCTTGAATCTGAGGGAATTTAGAGGTTAGGTTGTGGAAACTATTCTTTCTCCTTCTATGAGCACTTCCTCCCTCCTTTCTCCCATAAGTGTCATCTTCCTCTTGATCATAGGAGCAACTCTGGCCACAAATGCCAGCGCTGTGATTGGAGAGTTTAGAGAACAGAGGACTCCTCAACAACAAGCATCACACAGTCACTGGAATGCGCTAGGAATGGTTTGCAGGCAGCACTAGGATTTGGTGGTACAGTTAGGAAGCCCCTCCAGTCACATGGAATGGAGAAGCCAGGTTGAGTCATTAAGGACTCCCTCCATCACCAACTGAGCAGGTTGCTCCAATGAAGGCCAGCTGCTGCAGGGAGCCACGTGGAGCTTTGTGACTGGACTTACCCAGCAAGATCCACCACAACTGATCAAGGAGAAAGAGGAGCAAATACATTGCATAGACACCTAACCCTAATCCTTAAAAAGCGTAGTACATACACAAAGCCCATCTGCCATTTTATGCATGCACAAAATAATAAAAAGCAAGGCCCAAACCATGGATATACAGAAAAACCTTACATATATACTAACCCCAAAACACTAATAAGTTGGTAGATAAAGCCTACCTGTAGTGGATTATTCTGTTACATATTATTTCATTATTTAAAATGCAATAAAAAGGCACTAATGAAAGATCCACTCATAGGACAATATTAAATGACTTCTATTTTCTTGCTGTACATATAATGATGAATGTAGTACTCATATACTCTTTAACATATTACCCAGAAGAGGGTTTTTCATTTTTTTTTAGATTGTAGAACCCCTTATCAAGAGGCAAAGCTCTAATGAGAGAAAACAGGCTGCATTCAAGTGATTGGGGGGGGGGGCTTAGTGTTTCAAGGAACTTCAGCAAGTGCTTGTGGAAATCTAGGGAACACAGTTCAAAAAACCCTGATCTAGAGATTCCAGAATTTCCCCCAAATTGCAAATACCCAAGCTTCAAAAATAAAAAAAAGAGATATATCTTAAGTAGGCACTGACTTGATATTATCACATCTAAAATGGTGACAAGGTAGTTATTATCAGTGCAAATCCTGAATTCCAGACAAGAATTCTACTGTTGGTTTGATAACTTCCTTAGAGGTTGCCAGCTACAGGAAAAACCAAGAATATTGTGGTATTTCCTACTACAGGATAATTAAAAAGTACAATAAATAAATCTTACTAACCAATTCTTTTTTTGACATACATAATTTAGAGACTATGGTCCATCTTTGCATGGAATATTATCTTGAAATCATACACACAATTACTTCATTTCCCTTTGACCTGTTTATTAGTACCTATCCAATCATAGTAAACTCCTATCTCAGGATAAGACTGTGTTAATTGATAAACTAACAGAGTAACATTCATTTTTGCCTTTCAGAAATCTTATAATGGAACAGTTGCTATGCATTATGTCTCATACGTATGACCAGAACAATAAATTGAGCATTGACTAAAATGCTTAATGGCATAAATGCTAGTTATTTTTCCAGCATTCCTTTCTTCTTTCCTAGCAAATTTCTCTTAACTTCCTTTCTTAACTCACAATAGTTTTGTTTTTGCTTTTGTCTTTCAAACTTACACCATTGACCATACCATAGTCCAATGACCTCAAATCATGCATACTATTCATCTTGCTCTACATTTTTGCATGTTCTATGACCAATTCCAAATGAGCAAATTGAGATTCTTGCATCAAAAAATTCAAACTGCAATATTACACTCTGGTAAACTAGATTATGGATAGACAATCTTTTAGGGCCCATTGGTATATTTAGACATCAGGCTAAGCTCACTTACAGGTGAAACACATGATGGTTTTATAACTGTAAATAGATACAAACTAGTGAGTAAAATAATTTGTATATACCTGAGAATATTTACTTTAAATAATATTATCTCTCTCTTTCAGTTTCCAGAGAGGTAGTAATTTTAGCTGGTTACAGGAAATATACAGGCTTCCGTAATTTTAAACTCTAATAAATTTAGCATCAACTTCTGTTGATCAAATTATTGTATGTCTCCTCAGATATATGAAGCATTAACATTTATGGTTTGTTCATGGGTGAAATAAATTAGAAGGAAGTGAAATGTAGGAGATAAATACAGAGATAATAATACAGAATGACCATTCAAAAAACAATTGAAAAATTATTACCACACTGATGGGCTGATTAACACACATAGAAAACATCAAGTCATTGTTTTCAGATGAGGGTATATACCACACTGGAAGGGTTTTACTTTATTTTATAAAAGTTATGAAATCTACAAAGATGCAGCACAATGATTATATGACCCCAAATGGAGAAACAAGCTTTTAACATCTGGACTGACGTTTGCAAAGCAAGAGAAGTAAGATAAACAAATCATTATTGATCACTGCATGGTCTCTCGTTTTAGCCAACAGTGTTTCATAACAGTGTTTCACAAGGATGACTAAAAACACCCATTAAGCTTTTGGCCATCAATAGGCAGTTGGCATACTACGCTACCCACAGAGATGTGAAGATGACAGAAATACAAATGTGGAAATGATCCAAATGGCTACTTGCTGATATAGCTATATTAGAAAATAGGAATTAGTCAAAGTTTTTTTCAAAAGCATATGGTCAAGCTAAGCTTCCAAAAGTGCCTGAGAACAAATGAATAATATTTAGTAAAGTGCAGGTAATCCTCATTTAGGGACTGCCTCATTTAGGGACTGTTTGAAGTTATGGCAGTGATGAAAAAGTAACTCTGCAACCAATCCCCATAATTATGACTTTTGCAGGTCTGTAAAGCAAAGGAAGGCTGAAGTAAGATCGTAAGCACAGTCACGGTTTCACTTAGTGATTGCTTCGTTTAATGACTGAGTGACCAGTCCCAATTGTGATCATTAAACAAGGGCCACATGTATTCCAAATGTGATGTTACGTGAGAGGGAAGCCATTTGGATTTAAAGAAAGAAAATAATTTAAAGAAAATAATTTAAAGATTATTTTAATCTTCATGATGTCATATGGCCAGTAACAGAGAGCAACAATGACACCTTCTTTTCAGTTATCTGGACCCAAATTTTCAAAAACTTCAGCTCAGAGATACTTTACAACTTCTGGGCTCCCCTTCAATACAATAGGGTTAGGGTAATCTGGAAAAAAAGGGAAAACCTAGGCACCTGAGTTCAGCAATACTATAGGATAGTACTAAAATGTGCTTTTCAGCATCTGAGGCTCTCAGAAGAAAGCAGGACAGATTTTCTAACAGCTTTTCAATTACTGTAAAAATTAAAGAATTTGCTCACCTTGTTTTGTGTTGACGTCTGAGGGAAGGTGTGAAGGATGCGTCCCTGGAGAAAAGTGTTCATCACTGTAGGTGATGAGTGGAGTGAGAGGGTGGACTGCATGAGAAGGCTGCACCACAGGGACTTTGTTGGACTGCAAACAAATACAAAAGGCTTGAATAGCATTTCTTTCTTTTGCTTGTTTTCCTTAAAATGATAGGCCTGATAAAAATAGTGCATATTTAACTGCCCAGTTTTTACCTGAACAATCGGATGAGTTTACAAAAAGGGACAATTTAAATCTAACTCTCTTTCACACACACCTATGCCCACCCATGCTAACACTCACACTAAGTGGTGGTTTAAATAATGTTTTGTTGAATAAGCCACAAAAACTGGATTTACACAGAATATTGAGCCATTAACTACAGTTTACTAATAATACAATGGCTGGGTACATAAAACATGCTAAACTAAAGTCAAACAATGCTAGGTTCAGTACAATAGGTAAACTCAACCACAGGTTGAAAAGTATACCTGTCTAGTTCATAACAATAGCCATCGAGCACATTTTAAAACCCCCCCCCCCATCTGCACAATAAGTAGCCAGGGATTGGCAGACACATCACTTTGTTATTCATTTGAAACTGCAAAAATCAGATAGGAGAATATCAAAACCTGGCAAGCCATAATGCGTTGTACAGCTAGCCTGGAGTAATACTTACTATACAAGGTTAGAAACTATCCACAAAAAATAGTTTTATCATGGCAACCACTACAAAAGTTGGTCATTATAGCACATATAGCCACAAAATGTTCATTTACAGGAAGTCTGAGGATATTTTGTAACTCCATCTAGCCCTACCTCAATGTGCTCTACTTCTGTTTGTTTTTCTGGGCACATGGGAACATTTCTAAACAAAGCACTAAGCCGCAACCCATCCACTACTCTCATTCTCTACAAGATTGCTAAAGGGACCAGAGAGATCCTTAAAAATAAAGGAAATACAAAAGACTTTGCTTCACAACACACCAAACTAATTTTTATTATTTTAAACAAAAGCTTTAAAAAATATTAAGATCATAAGGGCTCCTGTTTTATACATTCCTATCCAGCCCAAGTACAGGTAGTTCTTATTTAAAGGCCACAATAGGCACCAGAAAATTTGTTAAGTGGAATGGTTGTTAAGTGAGTTGCACCCAATTTTACGACCTTTTTGCAACAGTCATTAAGCAAATCACCGTGGCCATTAAGCGAATCACATGGTTGTTAAGTGAATCACATGATTCCCCATTGATTTTGCTTGCCAGAAGCCAGCTGGGAAAGTCGCAAATGGCGATCACGTGACCCCGGGATGCTGCAACTGTCATAAGTGCAAGCTGGTTGCCAAGCACCTGGATTATGATCACGTGACTATGGGGGTACTGTTATATTTGTAACTGCGAGGACTGGTTGTAAGTTTCTTTTTGTTCAGCACCGTTGTAACTTTGAACAGTCACTAAATGAATGGTTGTTAAGTGAGGACTGCCTGTATTTCCAAACACTGATAATTTGTTAGCATGTAAACATAGTAGTCTAATACTACTAATGCCGAATCACAGAAGTCTGATGCAAAGATCAAATAACTTGTTGGGCCTCATATCTAACAAAAGTAACATGCTAAAATCTGTGGGTCATAGCTAGGCAGAGATGTCTAGATGGAGCTTGATTCTTAGTAACTCCCACAGATGGTTTTCTTAGCAGCATTAAGGATGTGGTTTGCCTTTGCGCTCTTCTAAGATTCTTTCCAACTTCTAGCCTGCAGTCCTAGGTTTCTTGGGTAGTCTTACATCCAAGTACAAACCTGATCTGACCCAACTTAGTTTTTGGAGATTGGGGTGTTATCATCAGCTGCATAGTCTTTTCTGTCTTCCTAAGGAAAAGCAATGCTCATGCTACAAAGTGGAATTTAACAGTCAAGGTAAAGGGAGTCTTCTCTGAAGCATGGAAGGATATCAAACTGTTCTGTTGCTGGGTGCAACAATCCCCTCAAGCTGAAGAATACCAGAGTTACCACAGTAATCCCCATTTTTTCACACATACATCTATGCAAAACATGAAAAATGTCTGAGACTCATTTGCATTATTAAATCATGTTCTTTGGTTCATTTCCCCATTTCTGTACTTTCAAGAAAAAAAATCTCAATATAATTTGAAGACACTGTACAAAACCCTTTCAGCATTTTTTTTTAAATAATCACAAATATACATTCATGGTAGATAGGCTTATGGGAAGTGAGGAGAGATTCATACCAAAATGCAGATATTGCTCATTAAAACTCCACTCATAAGATATTGGAAACTAAATGTAGAGATTTTTTTCACTGACATTATTTGAATGTTTGTACAATAGAATTGTTAGATTATATTTAAAACACAGTACTAGAGTCTGTGTTTTATTGTCACCTAGAAAAAAATGCCACATTTTTTAAATCTACTACTTTTTCTTTGCGTACTTTCCCTTGTTTCCAGAGCACTACCTTAAGGAACTTGCATTAGCAAGTAGTATCATTTTAATGTCTGACCTATCCCTCCAGTCATATAGCTCAGAATCTTCTGCATGGATTTTTGCTAAATTATGCTATCCTTCCTCTCCTCTTAATTTTACGGTTTTCAACACAGATTTGCTTTCCTGTGGGAAGGAGATAAGAACCTGAGGATTTTAATTTAAGCTTTGGCCTTGTCTTATATTTTGCAAGAGAGAGAGAGAGAGAGCGTGCACACGCATGCATACACAAGCAGGAGAGAAAAAGCAGTGCCACTCATAAGTGGGTGAAAGCCATTAAGCATTAGGATGAATTCCCATTAAGATATATGAGTTAGCATGCAAGAGACATTTGAAGCAGCAATGCATCTTCCCCTTTTTAAAGAAAACACATACATATTCATAAACACTGAATAACTGGTTCCAGATAATCTATACCTAGAAGAGTCAATTGTCTAGGGAGACATTTTTTAAAACAAACAAATATATCTGAAATTATGCAAGCTGCACTGAAGATAGAAGTTTACAGCAACACATCACCCATAACATTGCAGAAACCAACTATAAAATATATGCTTAATGCAACTCCTTCCAGTACAAATTTCCCATCTAAACAGTGTCATTATAATGCCCTTGTGTTTCTTTCTTTGCCACAAGAAACTCTTTTACCTTCTTCTTTTGTATAAATAAAATGTTCTGGTTACATACTTTGCATAGTTCATGTGTGCTAAGATATCTAATGAGAAGAGCATTTCTACACTTTCTTCTATATTATGGTGAAGAAAGCAGACGAAGGACAATTCCACACAACAGCCTAAGTTGCTTATCTCTCATGCTGCTCCCAGCTATTCCTTAAGCCAACTTTAACAATTCCAGTGTGGATTGCAATGGTTTGGCAATGGGGCTGCTTGGTGCTCAGTCTGGACTACTGTCATTGCAGTTGATTCCTTTCTTCTTGCTGGTCCAATCCATGCAGAGAAGGCAAACCTTGCCTTCTGACCCAATTTAGGCAGGTCTATTCCTCCTTTCAAGAAATGGTGGGTGGTCCATAGAGCGATGGAACAATTCAAAATTACAGATTTGACCTAAGACTCCACGTTTTAGCCAGGAAAGTGTTTATGGCTCTTTGCCCAGGCCTTTGGTCAGGATGACTGAAGCCTTCTTTTAACCTAGATTTTCTTTTCGTTTCTTTTTTTGTTTGTCATCCTGCCATCTTTACTCTTCTTTTTGTTTGTCATTTTTAATGTCTTGTTTTTAATGTTTTAAATAATTTGTAAACCACTGTCTCTGAGAGTCAGATGGCATATACATTTTGATGATGTCGTCGTTGTCCTTATGGAGCACATGGGCCCTCCTTAAAACCTTATGTCATCAAGGGACAGATAATATTAATATATTTTATAATATAAAAATATATTATTATATAATAATATCTGAAATAATACAATGTATAATTACATATGCCTGACAATTGTTACCAGTAGGGCAACCTTATGAAGCCTCAGCACCCTCAAAATATTTTGGACTGTAATTCCTATAATTCCTGACTCCTGGCCAAACTGATGAGAGGTGTAGTCGAAACCATCTGTAGAGACTCAGATTCAGAAAGGCAGCTATTGGCTGATAAATTATCACACTGTGTATTTAACAAAATCTATCGCCTATGGCTCCCATTCCTCAAGTCCTGCGGCCTCACCATGGTGTGGGCAGGCATTGCCAGGAGAGTATGCCAAGAATATATAATCCCATTTTTTTAAGTATGCCAGCAAATTTGGAGAATGACACAGAGGCTAATGAGTTTGAACAGGTCAATCTCCATAACAATAGCAAAAGAAGGAGCATGCAAACTATCGTACAATATCCTTGGGACCATCTAATGCAGATGAGAGCCTTGCATGGAAATGGAGATGCCAGATGTTCAAGGTGGCTTTAGAAACAGCTGAGGGAAATCAGAATCCTAGGACATCTTTCTG
The DNA here is from genome assembly GCF_059951505.1 of Python bivittatus. Taxonomy (NCBI): domain Eukaryota; kingdom Metazoa; phylum Chordata; class Lepidosauria; order Squamata; family Pythonidae; genus Python; species Python bivittatus. The sequence continues at coordinate 37,695,586 of NW_028277034.1, read as the reverse complement.
TCCTTGTGTGAAATTTATACACAGGCCGGAAAGCACAGTATGGACAGAACATGGCAAAACAGACTAGTTCCGGTTAGGCAAAGGAGCGAGGCCAGACTATATAGTCCACCCCTTATTTGTTCAACCTGTATGCAGAATATAAAACTACAGTGGGGCAAAAAAGTATTTAGTCAGCCACCAATTGTGCAAGTTCTCCCACTTAAAAAGATGAGAGAGGCCTGTAATTTTCATCATAGGTATACCTCAACTATGAGAGACAAAATGAGAAAAAAAATCCAGAAAATCACATTGTCTGATTTTTAAAGAATTTATTTGCAAATCATGGTGGAAAATAAGTATTTGGTCAATATCAAAAGTTCATCTCAATACTTTGTTATATATCCTTTGTTGGCAATGACAGAGGTCAAACGTTTTCTGTAAGTCTTCACAAGGTTTTCACACACTGTTGCTGGCATTTTGGCCCATTCCTCCATGCAGATCTCCTCTAGAGCAGTGATGTTTTGGGGCTGTCGCTGGGCAACACGGACTTTCAACTCCCTCCAAAGGTTTTCCATGAGGTTGAGATCTGGAGACTGGCTAGGCCACTCCAGGACCTTGAAATGCTTCTTACGCAGCCACTCCTTCGTTGCCTGGGCGGTGTGTTTGGGATCATTGTCATGCTGAAAGACCCAGCCACGTTTCATCTTCAATGCCCTTGCTGATGGAAGGAGGTGTTCACTCAAAATCTTACGATACATGGCCCCATTCATTCTTTCCTTTACATGGATCAGTCATCCTGGTCCCTTTGCAGAAAAACAGCCCCAAAGCATGATGTTTCCACCCCCATGCTTCACAGTAGGTATGGTGTTCTTTGGATGCAACTCAGCATTCTCTCTCCTCCAAACATGACGAGTTGAGTTTAGACCAAAACGTTCTACTTTGGTTTCATCTGACCATATGACATTCTCCCAATCCTCTTCTGGATCATCCAAATGCTCTCTAGCAAACTTCAGACAGGCCCGGACATGTACTGGCTTAAGCAGGGGGACACGTCTGGCACTGCAGGATTTGAGTCCCTGGCGGCATAGTGTGTTACTGATGGTAGCCTTTGTTACTTTGGTCCCAGCTCTCTGCAGGTCATTCACTAGGTCCCCCTGTGTGGTTCTTGACCCCACGGGGTGAGATCTTGCATGGAGCCCCAGATCGAGGGAGATTATCAGTGGTCTTGTATGTCTTCCATTTTCTAATTATTGCTCCCACAGTTGATTTCTTCACACCAAGCTGCTTGCCTATTGCAGATTCAGTCTTCCCAGCCTGGTGCAGGTCTACAATTTTGTTTCTGGTGTCCTTCAACAACTCTTTGGTCTTCACCATAGTGGAGTCTGGAGTGTGACTGTTTGAGGTTGTGGACAGGTGTCTTTTATACTGATAACAAGGTCAAACAGGTGCCATTACTACAGGTAATGAGTGGAGGACAGAGGAGCCTCTTAAAGAAGGAGTTACAGGTCTGTGAGAGCCAGACATCTTGCTTGTTTGTAGGTGACCAAATACTTATTTTCCACCATGATTTGCAAATAAATTCTTTAAAAATCAGACAATGTGATTTTCTGGATTTTTTTTCTCATTTTGTCTCTCATAGTTGAGGTATACCTATGATGAAAATTACAGGCCTCTCTCATCTTTTTAAGTGGGAGAACTTGCACAATTGGTGGCTGACTAAATACTTTTTTGCCCCACTGTAGATTGGAAGATGAAGGTAGTTTTAAAATTGGAGGAAGAAACTTCAATAACATGTGCTATGCTGATGACACTACTCTAATAGCTGAAAATGCAAATGTTTTGTAAGCTCTAGTAATGAAAGGGACACAATGAAAAAATGGGACTAGGATTAAATATAAAGAAGACCAAACTAATGACAATAGGCAGAGTGACCTGCCTTAAAACTGACAATGAAAATACTGAAGTAGTGGATAGCTTTTGCTTTTTAAGATCAACTATAAACAGTAAAGGAACCAGCAGTCATGAACTATGCCACAGAGCAGCACTTGGTAGAGTAGCAATGAAGGCTTTGGAAAAGATATTATTATTATTATTATTATTATTATTATTATTATTATTATTATTATTATTTTATTAAATTTCTCCCCCACCCATCTCCCCCAATGGATGCCAGAATGTGTTTAAAGCTACAAAGATCAGTGTCATACAGGTAATGGTTTTCTCTGTGATGCTCTATGGAAGTTAAAGTTGGATATTGAAGAAGCAAGATAGAAAGTGCACTGACATTTTTGAACTTTGGTGTTGTAGAAGATTTCTGAGCATACTATGGATAGACAAGGAAAAAAAATGGAACATGGAACAAATCAATCCAGAATTCTCATTCAAGGCAAAAGTGACTAGGCTCTAATTATCATATTCTGAACGTATTATGCAAAGACCTAGCATTCTTGAGAAGTCAGTAATGCTGGGTAAAATAGAAGGAAAGAGAAAAAGAGAACAAGCAGCAGCAGGGTGGATAGATTCAATTAAAGTAATGGGTGCGCCATTGGAAGAACTGAAGGTACCAATTTGGGGAAAGATCATCCAGTAGTAAATCTATCCAAGTGGTCCCTAAGAACCAGCACTGACCTGATGGCACATAATCAAAGATGGTTCCCATCTTGCAACTTAAGCAACCTCATTTTGATAAATCTCAGGACTGGATATAATAAATACATCAAATGAACATAAAGTCAGAATGCTGTCCAATCATCAGCAAATAAAGAACACCAGTAAAGCAACAAGCAAAGCTACAATAAATCAATACCAAAGCACTTGGGTAAATAAACCCAAGTTATTTGTTCCAACCAGTCCCCCAGAGAGAAAGCATTCCTTATATAGGTTATTAGTGCCAAGAAGGCTTTCTCTCATATCTTCACATAGAGCAGAGATTCCAATGGTGATAAGTTATCTTGCTCAGCAACCTTAATATTCAACTAGTGTATATTATGGAGGTGCAGTCCCAGTACTATCTTTGCAAGCCATTAAGGGCTTAAACATCACACAAATAACTAGAGCTTAGTTGAGAAGTCTACTGGAAATCAATTCCCATAAAATAGGGAAAGCAACGTTTTTGTATTTGGACCTGTATTTGTTTTCAGCAGCCAAAGGGTGCAGGGTCAAAATTTTCAATTTTCAATTTTAAAATCGTATTTATTTTTAGATAAAATATGTGTGCTAAGGCTATTGAGAACTTAATATACATATCCCTTGTAGCTTTTATTCCCAAACTCTCAGACAATAGAAGAAATTATTGCCACTACTCCAGGAATTATAACTTCTGTTCTTTATTGTAAAAATTACACTATTATGGTTTGTATATGCTTTTCTTGAAAGGCATCCTTACTGGCGTATCAACTATTGTGGTTGCACTACCTTTGTCCAGTAATGGTCATAACTTGTGAGCCAAATGTAACTGATGACCAGCACCCTGGGTCACCAAAACTACATAAATGTCTAGTGATAAATATGAAATTAGGAAAACTTCTAAACTGTATACTTCCTCTTCCAAGGAAATGTAAGTCCATCCAGAATAGACATCTTGCTAATTGCTTAAACTACCAATTTACATAGCCTCTACCTTTTCAGAAACCCATTTGCTGGTCCTCATTCAGTTTATTGGTCACTTTACAGCATCCAGTTACTACCTACAAATGACTTTATAAGGGTTTAACTTTGTTGGGTTAGTTTATATATGATTGCACTGGGTGACAAGTATTTTAAAATGTCTGTCACAAAAATAAACAGTGGCAATAACTTATTTGATTTCTTCCTCCCTCAGTCCAAATGCTGAATATTAGTAGTATTATTCTGTAGTATATTCTGCTATACTACAGAATAATCAAATCAAAATAAGAAATAAGAAATAAATAACAAATGAAAATACCATGTAACATGGCTACTTAAAAATCACAAAAATAACCCAAAAAATTCAGAAGAAGAAAAAAGTAAACAAATTGAGTTTCTAAGCCAAACACAGTGCAACAGTGAAGCTCCTCTAAACTAGCACAAACTGAAACATTAAGTATCCTGTATCATTTCTTAAACAGTTATGAGTGCAGATTTGCAAAATTTTCCAACCTCAAAATATTTCAGCCTTGAAATGACCATTTCAAGTGTTCAGAATGTGATACAACATTTGGTTGTTGTTGGCATACATGCTTTCACACACCAGTGTTGAGAATGCTGCAAAAAAATGTGAAAATGTTAAGACAACTAGTATAGTGTTTGTTTGGGTCATTTGTTAAGCTTAGTATGCATGGGCACTCTTGGTGTTGAGCTTCAGAATGCATTCAAAAATAAAATGCAAAGATTCTGTTTGGCTGGAGATACTTTGTTGAGCTTTGATATCTGTGCATTTTGTGAATGCTTTGTCTTATTAATATAATAACATTGGTCATGCAGTTAAGAAGCACCAGCATCTCTCCATTTTTTTCATCTAACAACTTCTGTATGTCAAGGGAAAATATCAGGGAAAAACAATAACACTTTTTTTTTCTGGGGTTGTGCTTGATAGTCTGGCAAAAAAAAAAAAAGTATGCCAAGTTTGTTAATTGTGTTGAGCAGAGTGTAACAATAAACTCTGGTTATTGGTATCAATAAACACCAGTTAATATATATTTACTTGATCTCATCAAGTAAGTAGGATGTCATTGCTTACAGGAAAAGTGGACAAGGACTTTAAAAAAAAATTAAGAATACCCCATAGGAATAGAGGGATACAATTTATGCCTGCCTGGCTTTCGTTTTAGGCCAGACATGTTTGTCTTCAGACTAGTCACTAGAACATGTGCTAATTGAAAGGAACATTAAAAAGATTAGCTGCTCTCTTTGTCCTATAAGCTATTCAGAGGGTTTATTTAAAGAAACAGAAAAGGCTTCTGTTTATTCCCCTTAGTTGAAGGTTTCCTAATAACAGACTCTTATCTTAACAGATCTTTCTAAGGGTGAGAGCAAAGCTGTTCCCAATATTTCCAAAACAGATGTTAATGTTTCCAAAACTCTTTTAAAAGTCACACAGTTTATGCAATTCTGATGACAGACAGCCAACATGGTCAAGCACTCCAGTTATTCTTGCAGCCCTGGGATGGAAAACAAGACTAAAGCAGCTGGTCAGAACAGTAAAAAAACCCCTATTTTTCTGGTGGAACACAGAACAGCCAAGCCATTTGAGTTTTGTTCCACTGAGTTAACTGGAAATGTTCTAGTGGCACATTTCAAGTGGGTCTGCTTTGATCCAAGTTCAAAATTAAATACTGTTTCGTTCCTACCCATAGTTGTAAGCAATTTTAAATCCTTTTTAAGCCATTTATAGTGTATATAAATCATAGTTCCATCATTTATATATGCCTTGATTAATGTACTTATTGATTGTAAGATCAATAAAGCCAGTTCATTGTTCAAAGTTCAGGCTTGAACTTTATAATACTCTGGAGAAAGAGAAAGAAAGAAAGAAAGAAAGAAAGGTATCAATGTTAATGAGTTGTCTCCTCAAAGCAGCTGCATCTTTCTTTCTTTGTATGTTATCCACTTCTAAAGGCTGAAAAAAAATCATAATTGCTTTATCTTGAAGAAAAAAGATGTTCCACAGAATTTCTTTCAGAACATAAACAGGCACACACATACAGTTTTGAAGAAAATCAAATATATTCTCTCCTTGGTTTCTTCCTGAGATGTTGGGACTTCAACTCTTAAGTCTTTCCTGGCAATATGCTAACATATCTAGAGAGCGCATGGTTAGGAAAGACTGAGCTATGTTATGAAGTATAAATAGATACTGGAAATCTGTAGAGCCCAGTAGCCTAAGTATCCTACTATTTCAAAGTTGACATATTTTAAAAAATGAATGCAAATGTATCTCAACCTTCATACTCTAATTCTCTTAAAGTAAGTTGTCTCCTGTCCCAAGATACATAATGGCAGCATAAATTGCACATAGAGACCCTAAGTGTATTGGGTATATATTTTGAATATTTATTTCCAGTAACGTTTTTTAGCCCATTTTTCATCAAAGGTAATCCCAAAGCAATGTGAAGTAAACCAAATAAAATCAGGCTAAATTCCAAAAGTTGTAATCATAAAACAAGACCATGACAATGCTATCAGAAACATACTAACTGATACGGCAAGTTTCAGCCAAAAGTCTCGTATAAAAAATAGGACATTAGTTTATATTAAAAGCAGATTGCACTTAAAGACAAAAGTAATAGGGAGAAAATTCCATATTGCCAGTCTCTGTATCAAAAAAGGCCCCCTCTTATATTGCTGCATGGTGAGTGACTACCAAGTGAAGCATCTTCAAGATTCCATCTTAATTTCCAGGCTGGTACATAAAGGATAGGGTAGTCCATCAAATACCAAGGCCTCAAGTTGTACAGAGTTTTATACAATGGAATAACATTTTTAATTTATTTTAGTACACAGGAACTAGTGTGGCTCCTTCAAAATAAGTGTAATTTGTTCAAAATAAACAGCAGGCTTTTGTACTAGCTTCAGAGTCCTGACCAACTTCAAAGGCAGCCCTATATAAGGTCCAGTCTAATCTTGAAGTTGCCCATCATAAGTAACTGTATCTATGTTATCCCTGAATAAGAATAGGTATATCTGGCAAAGTAGATGGAGCTAGGAAAAGGCACTCGTTATTACAAACCCCACTGATTACTCTCAGACAAGGAACGCTCTCAGGTTATGCATGTCCTCCTCCAGAGGGGATGCAGTTTCATCCAGAGGAACCACCTATGCGTGGTGTGTCTTGTTGGGATTCAAACTCAGATTAGTTATCATCATCCAGCTCAGCACTTTACTCCATAGGAAATGGAGAAGCTCATTCACTTGCCGTGGATTCTGATATAAGGCAACTTGTTGGCATTAACCTCAAGAAATAAATGGACAAAATTTTACAATTTTTCCTACAAAGCTAAATCAAGTGTAATATTGACACAGTAGTTAAGAATGGCAGAGGATACCTTAATGCAGTTGACTTTTCTGAACACAGATGTTGTCTGAATGCACATTCACATGCTATGACAGCATCTTGTTACAGTTGGCTGTATTTATAGAAGTGCAATAGTTAAAATCAATAACTATAATCAATATTAATGGTCTGAAGGTTTAGCTTTAAATCGTCATAAGGAAAACCATAGGAGTTATTGATATCCTTTTCCAAGTCAAAGAAACGAAAGGAAGACTCTCAACAATACAGTTTTTCAATTATGTGTAAGCATGAGTTGTTGGTATGTACCTTTGTCTCTGACATTATTGGTTCTAGGCTTTTTAGATCATAGAAATCTGTGTTCCTTTGCATGCACACACACACACACACAAGCTACTCAGGAGGATTTTAGCTTATGATTCCATACTTTTCTTTATATTGCCACAACTAAAATCCTGTTCAAAATAGGTTTATCTCTTCTCAAAAAGCTCAATGAATACATTCTCACTTCATGTATTATTTCAATCTTAGAATTTCACACATGTCTATACTTAAACTGAATGTTTCAGTTTCAACCTGGTATTCTGTTTCTTTGTCTCTGGGTGATATCACTGTATAACAAAGTTCCAAATGTCTCACTGCTGAACTGATAATCTCCACCAGGGCATCCTCAGCTGATTATAATAGTCACAACAGGGTAAAATGTTGGTTACTTCTTTCTACCTTATAGTTCACGTAAAGCTCCTACAAAAATAAGTTCCAGAGATTTCATTAGACCTCTTCCATCTCAACAAGAAACCTTTCAGCTGGTGTCTGTAAGGGTCTAGGGTACAGGATACTTTGTACAGAACTTGGTGTGCAGAGAAATTGCACCAGAAAATGCAGAATTTCACAGTGCTATAAAACTAAATAGTCCAGTGTTACGCTTTAAAGCATCTTATCACATGAATATCATTATGAGCACTGAAGGTTAATGGTAAAGAAACACTCCACCTTGTTAGCCTGGGGGTGGGCTTATAATAGCCTCAATGACTAACCTAAAAGAGGGTATTGTACCTTTTAAGAAATTACCTGTAATTCTAGGCTCCAGCTCTTTTGCAATATCATAGTTGTTTTATAACAAATGCTCTGCAAGTGATGATACCTATATTATAACAGCAAAGCCAAATGAAAAACTGGAATGAGGTTTTACAGTAATTTGCATTTTGAACAGTAAGATTAATTCCTTTAGTTTGTAACCTATATTATATATTCCTACATGAAAACTCAAATAATTCAAGGTTTCCTATAGCTGGGGAACACTTTAAAATGGGTTCCATAGACGAATTTACTGTGTAATTCTTCTTCCACTTTTTTTTTTTTAAAAAAATGCTTTTCAGTAAAAAGTTTTATAACAACTTTCACAAGGATTACCAATACAAATACAGCAAGAAATAAATATGTGGGGAAGGGTGGGGTGGAGAGGAAGAAAGCATTTTAGGCAGAGGTACAATTAATAAAAACTAAGGATACATATAGAAAGCCAATTATAACATTAACAAACAGGTTGGTTATTTGTAAGTGTAGCTCTTTGGGTGGCAATCATCAATGCACTTACACAAATTACACAGCTATCCAGAGCTCATACAGGAATCTTCTGGAGTTGAAGATTTTTGGTGGGAACTGCATTTTAGTATGCATGTACAAGGGATTTTACAATTAGGTGTCATCAACATTGAATTAAATAAATAAAAAGTCTACACCCTCAGTGGCTAAGACTATGTAAGCAGCCACAGAGCATAGGTACCTCAAAAACCCAGATACAGTGGTACCTCGAGTTACGAACGCCCCTCCTTACGAATTTTTCGAGATACGACCAGCTCCAGCCCCAAAAATTTACCTCGACTTGCAAACTCTGCCTCAAGTTATGAACCGGATCCATGGCCATTTTCCCTGCTGCCACGTGGTCGTGGCTTCCTGTGGGCGAGATCGCGGTAGCAAGGAGATGTTCAGTGAGGCTTGTGGTGTGTTTTGTGGCGTTTGGAAGGTGTTTGGTGTGCTTGTCAGCATGGCTCCAAAGAAAATGCAGACCAGGCTTGGCAAGAATAAGGCTTTGAAGAAAAAAGTGACGATCGAACTTAAGAAGGACATTATAGAAAAGCACGATCGTGGTATTCGTGTGACTGATCTGGCCTTGGAGTACAAGATGGCGAAGTCGACCATCTCGACTATTTTCATGTTTTTGTGGTTTAAAAATAAAATGCATATGTTTCAAAACTGTTTAACCGTATGTATTTACATTGAACCTTATGGGGGAAATTTGCCTCAAGTTGCGACCAACTTGAGTTGCAACCAGAGTCACGGAACGGATTAAGTTCGTAACTAGAGGTACCACTGTATCTGTAGAAAAGAAAAGGGAGGTGGGGAGGGCTCTGTGCATTGCTTAAGATCATACAATGGGAGTAAATATTATCAATTGATTAACACGAAAGATGGCTACAGTCCAACAGTTGAGTTGCTGAACTAGCAAGACATGACTATTTCTTTGTCTTTCTAGAAGATGAGGAAATCCACTACCTTTTCCTGCAGAAATTATTGGTAGCAAGCCATGCATGTCTGATGGTTGGCAGTTATATATAACCTACTTACTTGTATGGCTATGTGCAGTGGGATGGAGATGTAAAGGTCCAAGAATGATGAGACGTAGAAGCATCCCTTTCTGCATTATACCAGGAGGAGAAAGGATGACAGGGGAAATAGTCAAAATTGAGAACTCGAAGAGTAGTAGCTTCTGCCAAAGAGAGACAGTTATAACACTTGTGGAATGGTAGCTACAGAGGATCAATATAAAATAAGTCTGGGGAATTCTAAAGCTTTAGAAATCAGAGAGAAATGTTCCTGCTACCAGTCTTGTTGCTTTGATGAAGAATGAAAAGGTGGAGTATCTCTGAGCATGTGAAGGGGTATTCTATCCCTAATTTCTGCCTGAGATACTGATTGGAAAAGAAGAGAACCTCATCCCAGAACTGCACCCTCAAAATAATACTTACACAGAACTGGAGAATCCAATGGAGAGAGGAAATAACAAAGACAGCCTGTCAGAAAAAAAAATGTATCTTTTTTGCACAGTGTTCTAGGTCTTGCTTAGCTGATCATTACACAGTTTTAGCCTTTTTAAAGTTCCTAGGACATACAGTATTTGTATGCCACAGCCTACAGTGACTGAAACAAACCTTTGGATGGAGGCTGAGAAATCACTACAGAGATGGAAGTCAATAGCTGGGCCCCAGGTGGAGGAGGTGTAAAACAAACAGAGATGGTACTGAGAGCAGAATGGGACTTCATAGTAATTATGTGAGCATTCTCGCCCACAACCACACCAGAGGATCTGTTTCAGTGTGCCTGCTTCATACATTTCTGCCAACTTGGACAAGGGTCAGGTAGGTGTCATTCTCCCTGGTACAAGAGACCAGTTGAGTGTCTGCCCTAATGCTTCTGCTAAATCTGGCAATCTACAAAGTGGAACAGTAGTGGCAAGGCCCAAAGGCCAAGCCGGAAGACTTATGCTATTGACCCATATTGATTACTGGTATTCCTTAAATACCAGTAATCCAAAAAGTTGAGTAGAACAGTATGAAGTAGTGTTGTATAGACTAAGGCTGTCAAAATCAAATAAAAAAAGAAATAGAGTACTCTCAGAAAGATGGTGAATATTCTTAACACATTTGCATTATAGGGCAGTTTCCACCAAAAATTCTCATTCCAGAAGGTCTCTGACATGGACTCTGTGCTTGCATAAAACCCATTTATGTGAGGCATAGAGACTATGCAGAAATGTGTATATAAATATTCAACATAGAAAATTTAGAATCTTTGGCTCAGGCCTTGGGCAAAAGCATATATGATAATCAGATCTTCAAAATACTAAGACTGCATGAGCCTCAAAGGATATTTCAGTTGTAGCCTTCACTGAAAAGCCCCTTCAGTTCTTTCAGAGCAAAGCAGTACCCAGTACCTACCCAAAGCAAGCTATAGCTGACATTGTTTTAGGTGAGGTATTACATTGAATCAGGTCATTCCAGCATCTGGAACTGAAGTAACTCTGCAAAGTAGCACCACTTTCACAAAGCAAATCCATAATTTAGTCTTTAGAAATGACTTGCTTGGTCAGAGCCAGCACAGTCAAATCTTCTGTTGATGTATAACAGCAAATAATAACCCTTTCAAATGATACAATTTAAAGTGTTGTGGCCACCAGAAGGGTCTAGAAGAGCCACTTCAGATGACAAACTCCAGTGCAAGAAGAAAGTCAATAGCACATGTATGTCAATCAGCCTCAACAAAAAGTTACAGATGTAGTTTGGAATCAAAAGCAGATGAGAAGTAGATAGAGAAAATGTGTTTTTCCTTCCTGCCATTTGTCTGCTCCAAATGATCCCCCTTCTGTAGCGAGAGAGAGGGGAGAAAAGAGTTCAAAGGGAATGTTTCTAACAGGAAAAGGAAAAACACCCTTTAAACACCCCTTCCCGCTCACACTTCTTTTGTGCTTTTCCTTGAAAGACATTTTAGAAAATGGCACTGATGCTGGTTTGTGTAAAAAAAAAAAAAAGTTTTGGAAACATTCTTTAGCCACAAGGTAATATTTCTTCAATAATAGACTGGCTATCATAATTTCTATGATAGATCAACCATAGAAACTAGCAACTGAAGGAGATATATCCCAATCTGCCGTTCTCTATACATAATGGATTACAATTCCCATAATTCTCAGCATGGAGAGCTGAATTAGATAGTCCAATTGTGTGAGAAGAACCCTATCAATGAACTCATCACTACAATCGTTTCAAGAGGATTTACTGAGATAGAATGTTTACCTTATTTGAAAATCCTGGAAAGTAAGAAAGCTGTTATCAGCTCTAAATTCCTCTTATCTATATATTTCAATATTTATTAATAATTCCAAATAAGTATTCACAATTCAGTCCCAGGTCTGACACATCTCTGTCACAATGATTATGGCAGTTGGAAAACATTATTTTTTAGATAAACAGAGATTCCATGTGAGTTAAAGCTGCTTTAACAAAAATGTGTTAGCAGGAAAACAGAACAAAGTATTGTAATACGCATCTGAGTGAATACATGACACACACTGTCTTGTTGACTTTCTGCTTCTCTATACCTTATTAAAGACTTCAGTCATGATTTCTGGTTAAAACTATTTCAGAATGTAAAAAGCAATCTTAGCTGAATCATCAGAAAAAAATCCCAGATCAACAATTGGGTAAGTTCATTATTAGGACCAATCAAAATGAAAGCAAAAGAGCGAGCAAGCTTTTGAATTCTACAACACAGTTAATCAGGCAAGATATGAATACAGGAGATAGAGAAAAAGCAAGAATGTCACCAGGTTAGACCAGATGTCATAATCATGAATTCTGCAGGCAAGCCGAGTCTTGAGAAAAGGTCATTAGACTGAATGCATCTAATACTAGTAACGTCAGAAACAAAGAATATGTTGACTGTCCCTAGCTCTGACAATAGAAAGGCCATTCATTTCCAATCTGTTTCTAAGCACTAGTGGTACAAACAGTCACCTGGCCTGGCAGGGAACAGAAATAAATAACCGTTAATGTTTATAACAGCAAACCAGAAAGGAATTTTGCCTGTTTCTGTAAGAGTCAATTAAGCTAAGGTGTGTAGCAATAGTTCTATCACCTAGTCCACAATAATTCAATGTACTAGTGATGACATATAAAGCATGTAATAAGACATGGATATTGATGGAGCACTTGACTTATATGCTTTTCTGGTCATTAAGATACAGTAGGGTTTTCATATTTGCCAGAGAGAGCTGAAAGAGGGCATTCTTCAGACAGATGCCTGACTGGAATTCCCTCCCTACTGACTTGGTAGATGCCAAATTTTATAACTTTTAGTTTCCAGAGTACAGCTGAATCTGTGCTGCTGTGTTTTCTGTTGCCCTTCATACTTGCTGCAGTGTTATATGGTTTCATTGTTTTTATCTTGCTTCATACCTCCTCTTTGGAAATATTTTATAAAGTTCGAAACAAGCAATACATGTTCTAAAGAAATAATTTTAAAAATATTCTCAAAACCTTTCACTTCAGGTAATCTAGACTGATCTGCTGCATAACGTAATTTCAACTAAATGTAATTTGTCTGGCTAATTCCTGCCTCTAAACTAAAAGAATGGAAGGTCGAGTCTTTACAAGGTAGAAAGCATGCATCTTCACTGGACCATTTGACATTTCAGATAAGGTCTTACATGACAAAATTCTCTTCCATCCTTACACAATAAGATAAGGTGTCACAGAAGGATCCATTCTAGTCTTACCCTCAATATACTTAATTTCTCTGTGATGTGATTTTAAAACTGTAGCTGTGAGCATTCAGTTATTTGAATCTCTTCCTACTTGCAACCTCAACTTGTATGACCAAGACCACGACTTACTGAAAATTCTGAATGATTCAACTAGCAAAGAACAAAACATAATCCTAGCATTGGACATAAATATACAAAATAACTCAGGCTGAGAACTGTACAATGGGTTGACTAAAAGAGAAGTGTATTAATCTTTCTCATACATACAAGCCCTAGGCAACTTGGTCTCACAGGAGAGAACTGTGGAAGGAATACAGGCACTAACTCTGCCGATTCTGCTCCCATTTCCACACACTGATTGGAACCTAATCTGCATAAGTTTTAAAGATGGTACCCTGCAGCTATAAGAGGAGAATACAAATTCCACCTTAAGAACTTATATGAACAGCTCACTATCTACAAATTCCACCCCAAAAGTGTAAAACAGCCTTTGCCATCTAGTTTCCTTCAGATGAACTCTGAAATCTCCAATTGGTATATGGAATAAGGAGGGATGGCATGAGTATTTTCCAATACAACATAGTTGGAGAAGACAGAGTTAAAACAGAAAAGAGACCTGTGTACGTCTACTTCGTTCAGCTGTTTCCCTTTGTAGCCAAGTAAAGAATAAAGATTCATGAGTTGAATCTAACTTTTGGTGACTATATGGACATATCGATATCATTTTCTTGGCAATACAGAAGTGGTGTGCCATTGCTTTTTCCAAGAATATCCTCTTTTTTTTGTTTGTTTGTTTGCTTCCAGGACTAGCCTATACCCTCCAGGTTTTCTGTTGTTGCATATACAACTTCTAAACTAGATCTATTCCTCTTAATTTTGGCTTGTTTAGATTAGCCTAAGTTAGCTAAAAGCTGCTACCCACAGCCTTCTCCTCCAATTGAGCCCCAGTAATTGGTAATTCAAAGGTATAACACTCCAAATCTGAATGTGGTATGTTTGACCAGTAACTTATTGATCCAATCTCCTTTTGAAGGCATGTAATACTAGGAACCACCTCACAGAAGTGAATTCCATAGGCTAACTATACCTTTGAGAATCAGTATTTCCTTTAATCTGTCCTGAAACTCTAGTGATCTTGCATTTCTACAGATCCCTTTTAAAACCATCCAAATTGGTGCCCAGTTGTATAACTGTCTATGGTAATAATCTAGAAAATGGGGTAGTATTTTTGACTTCATGAAGTGCTAATGGATCCTTTCTAAGCTGGTTAGAATGTCTTTAACCATCATTTACAGTCAGGTCCAGAAATATTGGGACATCGACACAATTCTAATATCTTTGGCTCTATACACCACCACAATGGATTTGGAATGAAACAAACACAATGTGCTTTAACTGCAGACTGTCAGCTTTAATTTGAGGATATGTACATCCAACTCAGGTGAACGGTGTAGGAATTACAACAGTTTGCATATGTGCCTCCCACTTGTTAAGGGACCAAAAGTAATGGGACAGAATAATAATCATAAATCAAACTTTCCCTTTTTAATACTTGGTTGCAAATCCGTTGCAGTCAATCACAGCCTGAAGCCTGGAACGCATAGACATCACCAGACGTTGGGTTTCATCCCTGGTGATGCTCTGCCAGGCCTCTGCTGCAACTGTCTTCAGTTCCTGCTTGTTCTTGGGGCATTTTCCCTTCAGTTTTGTCTTCAGCAAGTGAAATGCATGCTCAATGGGATTCAGGTCAGGTGATTGACTTGGCCATTGCATAACATTCCACTTCTGTCCCTTCAAAAACTCTTTGGTTGCTTTTGCAGTATGCTTTGGGTCATTGTCCATCTGTACTGTGAAGCGCTGTCCAATGAGTTCTGCAGCATTTGGCTGAATGTGAGCAGATAATATTGCCCGAAACACTGCAGAATTCATCCTGCTGCTTTTGTCAGCAGTCACATCATCAATAAATACAAGAGAACCAGTTCCATTGGCAGCCATACATGCCCACGCCATGACACTACCACCACCATGCTTCACTGATGAGGTGGTATGCTTAGGATCATGAGCAGTTCCTTTCCTTCTCCATACTCTTCTCTTCCCATCACTCTGGTACAAGTTGATCTTGGTCTCATCTGTCCATAGGATGTTGTTCCAGAACTGTGAAGGCTTTTTTAGATGTCGTTTGGCAAACTCTAATCTGGACTTCCTGTTTTTGAGGCTCACCAATGGTTTACATCTTGTGGTGAACCCTCTGTATTCACTCTGGTGACGTCTTCTTTTGATTGTTGACTTTGAGACACATACACCTACCTCCTGGAGAGTGTTCTTGATCTGGCCAACTGTTGTGAAGGGTGTTTTCTTCACCAGGGAAAGGATTCTTCGGTCATCCACCACAGTTGTTTTCCGTTGTCTCCCAGGGTCTTTTGGTGTTGCTGAGCTCACTGGTGCATTCCTTCTTTTTGAGAATGTTCCAAACAGTTGTTTTGGCCACACCTAATGGTCTTGCTATCTCTCTGATGGGTTTGTTTTGTTTCTTCAGCCTCATGATGGCTTGCTTCACTGATAGTGACAGCTCTTTGGATCTCATCTTGAGAGTTGACAGCAACAGATTCCAAATGCAAATAGCACACTTGAAATGACCTCTGGGCCTTTTATCTGCACATTGTAATTGGGGTACTGAGGGAATATCACACACCTGGCCACGGAACAGCTGAGAAGCCACTTGTCCCATTACTTTTGGTCCCTTAACAAGTGGGAGGCACATATGCAAACTGTTGTAATTCCTACACCGTTCACCTGAGTTGGATGTACATACCCTCAAATTAAAGCTGACAGTCTGCAGTTAAGGCACATTGTGTTTGTTTCATTCCAAATCCATTGTGGTGGTGAATAGAGCCAAAGATGTTAGAATTGTGTCAATGTCCCAATATTTCTGGACCTGACTGTACTTTCTACATAGCATATGAGCAATGGGGAGAGAACAGATACAAAATTCTGTGCTACTTTCTAATGTATAGTCCTTTCTCTTTACTAATAGAACATGACAAAAAAATTGCTGTTCAATCACAAAAGCAGGAAAAAATGATATTTTTTCTTCCATGTATAGATACTGTATTCCAAAAAAAAATTATAACCTGTGCTTTTCCAGACCCGAGTATAAACAATAGCATTTCATAAAGGGCTGACATGTAGGAACAGTAAAATGCAGGTGCTGAAAGACAGCGAGCATACACCAATATATGCACAGGTAGGTGTGCCTATAACCTATGTTCTTCACTGTTTGGAATTCAGACTAATAGCTAATTTACATTTGAAGGTAATGAAATATAAGGTTCACACCTGCAGACTATATGTATATAGCAAAATGTTTGCCACTTATTTTCAGTTTCTTCTTATGGGAGACACTTCCCTTCTCATTTACTTAAATTTGTTTAAAGACAACTAATACAGGTAGTCCTTGCTTAATGACTGCCCTGTTTAGCGATCATTTGAAGTTATGATGGCGCTGAAAAGGTAACTTTTATGACCAGTCCTTGCACTTACAATTGTCGCAGCATCCCTGCAATCATGTGATTAAGATCTGAGTTCTTCACAACTGGCAGGCATTTACAACTGTTGCAGCATCCTGCAGTCACATGATCATCACTTGTGCAGTTCACAACTAGCTTCCAACAAGCAGAGTCAATGGAGAAGTCAGCAGTAAAAATGCAGTCATGTGATGTCTCCCTTAATAACCCACAGTGACTTGCTTAACAACCACAGAGGAAGTGAGGTCATAAGTCCATTGTGGTCATGTGATGTCTCACTTAACAACTGTATTGCTTAGCAATGGAGTTGCTGGTCCCAATTGTGGTTGTTAACTGAGGACTACCTGTACATATAAGTTCCATGTAAAAGTTTAGGCATCCATGTCAAGCTGTATGTGTCAATGAATCTGTAAATGAACAGAAACTGACACAATCTCTACAAAGTAAACTATGAATCTTTTTTGCAAATTTGAAAGCATGCTTATTATTTATACGCAGTTTTTTTTTTTTTACAGATTCACAATAAGAAAACAGTAAATATGGCAGGCGTAGAAGTCTGGATACCTTTCCAGTTGTTTCAGAGTGGTTGTTTTTTTTTTACTGTAAAGTTGTTAATAAGGCCCCAAAAGGTAAGTAATTTGTTAGGACTACAATTAGGGAAGTAAAAATAAGCCCACAGGTAAATAAATATTCTGACCTTTCTAACCTCACAGGTTGTGACTGTTGTTCTGTCTGCTTCCAACACTGATGGGTTCCTCTAAGCAGCTGTCTGAGCACTTAAAAATTAAGATAATTCATTTTTACAAAGCAAGAGAAGACTATTAAAGAAATCTCTAAATGCTCTTAGATAGAAATTTCAACTGAGAGAAACATTGTCAAGACTGGGAAGTTACATGGAACTATTGAGGTCAAGATAAGATCCATAAGACTAAGAAAAATCTCTGCTACCACTGCCTGAAAACTGGTCAGCTCTACAAAACAGAGGCCAGAGCTCACTGCAAACAGCTTGCTGAACAGTTTAGTTGACTGTGGAGTAGTCGTCCACAGCTCCCAATGACTTTCATGGAAATGTCGCCAGAAGGAAATCCTCTTACTTCATCACAAAAATCATGGTCTAAAGTATGCAAAAGAAAACCTTGATAAGCCTAAAACATTCTGGAATAAATTGCTTTGGGACTGATGAAACAAAAAATTTACTGTTCAGCCACAACCACACAAGATATATTTGAGGGGGGGAAGGATAGAAGCATTCGAAGAAAAGAAGACCTTGCCAAGAATTAACCATTCCTACGTGAACAGAGAAAGAGCAGTGGAAGAGACATTTCTGCCACATTGCTCAATGGGGAGTTTTGCCAATCAAAATAAATCTCCCTCCTGCTCCATCATGCAACCCCCGGTGCCTGTTGGTTGGTGCAGTGGGCTGCCCAATACAGCAGGAGCATCTCTCCCATCGCAACAGGGGTGGGGTTCCATGATTCAGCCTGGATATAAGGGGAAAAAACCAATCTCAAGGTCAAGCACATTTTTAGATGATGTACTCTAGAGCAGGAGTTCTTAAGCTTTTTATGTCATGGACCCCATTGAGAATAAGGTAACACCTATAGACCCCTTCTCAGAAAAATATATTTACATGCATAAAATAAAACACATAGATATAAATTACAAAGGAAGCCAATTGTACTCAGTTATCAAAAATATAAATATTTAATATAGTAATATGAAAGCCACTTTGGTGCAGTGGTTAAGGCATCTAGGCTAGAAACCAGGAGACCATGAGTTCTAGTCTTGCCTTAGGCACAAAGCCAGCTGGGTGACTTTGGGCCAGTCACTCTTTCTCAGCCCTAGGAAGGAGGCAATGGCAAACCACTTCTGAAATCTTGCCAAGACGACTGCAGGGACTTCCCCAGGCAGCCGCCAGGAGTCAAGACTGACTCGAAGGTACCAAAAAAAAGAAGTAATATATGGGCCTCTTTATTAATCCACTAAATCAATAAGAAGACAAGCTAAATTTTAGTGGTTAGTTTTAGAGGTTTAGAGGTTAGTTTTAGAGGTTTAGAGGTTAGTTTTAGAAGTTTAGGGATTAGTGAAAATATTTTTCCCATCCTGAAGTTTAACCATGAATTCTGGGTTAAGAACTCCTAAAACATGAGCAGAACTATGTAGCAAATATTTCAAGTCACCAGGAAATTGTTTCCCCTACCTAATTAGGAGTTCAGAAATGATAATTATGTTCAATGTTATTAAAACACACTGAGTAGCCTTTGTTAAAACTTAACAAAAATTTATCAATGTTTCTTAGCTTTTCCAGGTATTAGAAGCTTATAATCATCTTTATATTAAACAAGCAGCTGTGGGTCCAAATTTATATGAACTGAAATAGCAGTATTTTACATATCTGAGAAGGAATCATTCAGCTGTTGGCCCCTAAGCAGGGTAAAATGTAAGCATTTTTAGACAGAAAAAGCATAAATATGTATATATTACATGGAATTCTTAACCGTATCTATTAGTGCTGTGCATGCTTTGGAAATTAAAGTTAATGTGACTGTTATAAAAAAAAAAAATTCAGCACCACTTTAAGTCTCACACATAGGCCTGAAGAAAAGTCAGGGTGTTTTAATGGATAGCAGAAAGGTGCCATGCAAGCCCTTAGGTGATGTCTGAAGAGCTTCTTCCAAATTCAAGCATGCACAATCCTAATACATATATCAGTGTTTCTCAACCTCAGCTACTTTAAGATGTGTTGACTTCAAGTCCCAGAATTCCCCAGCCAGCATGCTGGCTGGGGAAATATGGGAGTTGAAATCTACATATCTTAAGTTGCTGAGGTTGAGAAACACTGACCTATATGATGAACTCAAGGTGGGTTTAGACCATTTTAACTGTAATGGATTTCTGCAAACAATTTGTGGAACTGAACATTTGCTAAAATACTGAGACAGTTGTTTAGTTACAGATTTATAGTTGGCCCATTCTTACCGCCAAATCTTGAAATGAGTAACTTCAACCAGTTCAGGATTTTGGTATGATATGCCCCAGATACTTTAGTCTCAACATATCCATATATGGTAACCACAATTTCATGATGTCCTTTGATATATTTTGACCTGGCAACTCTCATTGTGCACACAAAGTTCTTAGCAATCATTCTTTAAACTCATTTGTTTGTTTAATAGTAATCTCTAAATAAACCTTTTCAAAATTAGCACACACATGAAAAGTGTATATGCCCACAGTTGGGCAAAGTAACATGTTGTATTTTTTCTTTAGGCTCACAAAGCTGCTTTAAAACAAAAACATATCCTTCCAGATTCTGCAAAGGGCTTATCATCTCAAACTGTGTGCCTACATGATCAAAGCCCCCAAGAAAAGTCAGGCATTCCACTAGGAGTGATACTGATGCCTGCAAGCACTCTTCCAGCATACTTTTCTTGAAGCAGAAGCTTCAGTCCTACACCTAATGGAAGCACTTTATCTGGCTACCAGGTGAAGTTGCCAATTAGATTTTGAGTAAATCCAGGCCATATCTTTTCTAAGATTTTAGAGGATGAAAAAAAAAAGCATATTGTGGATATTCCTCCTCCTCTATTAGGCCTAGTTCTAGTGAAACCCAGTATCTATCTTTCTTGGGTTCTTGTTGTGTAAAGCACTGATATTCTACCAGTTTGTCCATGTTGACTTACTGTACATCCCAAACTTTAAACACTTCAAGACAAGTCTTTTATTCTGCAACTGCTAATCTAATAGTCTAATCCTATGAATTTTATCAGATGGGCTGTTTGTGTGGCAAAAAATTAAGTAGCCATATCATGCTAATCCATGAGTTTACTTCAGTGTCTCCCAACCTTGGCAACTCCCACATGAGTGGACTTCAAATTACAGAATTCTGAGCAGCTATGCAGCTGGGAAATTCTGTAACTGAAGTTTACACATCTGGAAGTTGCCAAGTTTTACTAAATCACAAATGTGTGTGAACATATGAGATGTAATAAAGCATAGTAAAGAGTATAATGGCTTAGTCCCCAAGTATGTCAAACTAAAAGCAAACAAATCACATTATAGCTTGGCAGGACAGATAAACTTAGTCATTTTCTTCAACTTAAAATCTGGATTTCTTGCTACTATTTCTACATGAGAAATGTAGATGCACTTTGTGTAAGAAGTTGATGAATACTAGGGATTACAACAAATGGCTCATGAAAAATGAATATAAAGGAATTAAATGAAGAGATAAAATATGCATAATCAGACTTATGGAGCAGCATGGGCAATTCAACAAACATTGAAGATAGCAGAGGTCCTTTTCATACCTGAAGGCTCTGAAGCAGAAAGAGTTGTAGTGAACAACAGCTTAGATATAAAGTTGTGAACAGGCCTTTAAAAACCTGCTTGTTGTTTCAAAGAATTGACTGATTTTATGACTGCTGCTTGCAGATTTGATTTTATGCAGTGCTATGGTGTCATTTCTCCTATATGATTTATATTCCTGTATCAGTTTCTCCCATGGGAAAACCTCAGGTGCACTGGATACAACCCTCTTCATCAACCACCAGAGCTGGGTACTGGAAGTTGTACCTGGACATATTTGCAGGCTAATTGTTTAATTAATTAAGCAATTTATATTGCCACCCATCTTACAACAGAGGCTCTGGGTGCTAACAAAATTTAGCAAGATCCCCTCCAAAGTACTGTGGGTGACCTTAAGTTTTTTATTCTGTAGAACATAATCAAATAGTAATTTTACTATCACTAGAATTGAGAATTAGCACAACACAGTGCGGTAGAGAGGTAAGGATGCTTAAGAGTAACTCTAATACTTAACTAAAATATTCAACTCCCAAATTTTACTAAATGGGGAAAGTTTTAAAAGTGGCAACTGCAAGCTTTCAGGTTTTATACTATTTGCTCTGCTTACAATAGATTTGCATTTCCTCATAAACTCCTCTACTGGAAATAGGCTGTATAAGAGATGCTTCACATTCTTTTCCCTCTCTTAAACTGAGGGAGGATGTAAAGTGAGTGGACATCAAAGGATGAAAAAAGGAAATGTTGGGGGTTTGGATATGCAAGTTTATTCTGTCTATACCAGCTGTAGCAGTAGGTCTTGTGATAATTTTATGATTAAAATGCCAGCTTTTGTGCAACCAGTACTTCTCTATTAACTGAGAACAGTGTCTTGCTAAGACAAAACTGGCATATCTTCTAATCACAAATTTACAAAACATCATAATAAAGTCAATTAATGTTTTCCAGTTTTATGCATAGAGCAATAAAAATTCATTGCAGCTCTTATGTCTATCTATCTGAATTATATAATTCTCACTTGATAGATTTCCATATAGCAAACCATTTCCGTTCAGTACAAGAGTTTTCCAACAAATCTAGCCAGGTGGGGGGGCAGATATAAAGAGCAGCCATGGGTCTTTATTTATTGTAGAGATATATTGAGGAGTTAGGGTGGCACAAGAATCAAAACATTCTTCAGCTATCTGCCTACAAATTTGCCTGCAAATTTAGTTATTTATTGCCTAACAAACATGGCTGTTTTATGGGAAAAAATGAGCCAAGCTGAAAAGCAACCATCTGGTACTAATCCAGTAACATTCATACAGTATGTAAGGACAATTCCTTTGTTTTCTTTAACACAATTTTATTGGAGGAGCACATGACAAAAGCCAAAAGACCACTGTAACCATCCCATATTTTTCAATCACATTTTCATAGAAGAGAAAATCCATTAATGATGGAAAGAGAAAAACAGGAGCACGTTTCCTTTGCAAGCACTGATAGGAAAATGCAAGGTTGAGACAGGGTATGAATTGCTATTCCTGGGGAACTTGGTTAATCTTTGAATTCTCTTCCTTTCTCTTTTGCTTATTTTGTGTATTTTGAAATGAATAATCCTATTAGGATATAGAACACTTATTCTGGCAATGTTGCATCTTTATGCCACACAGATTTGGTACCAAACCTGTAATTCACTGCTAGTCCATTTGCATGAGTAGTCATCCCAGAGACTGGCAGAGCCCCACCATAGATATGGCCAATTCTTCCATCTGGAAGCTCCCAAGGATAAAGAGGCTGCATTTTACACTAAAGTTCTAGTTTAATCAGAAGCAAGAAATATGGAACCTATATCAGGTATGCAATTCTAAATTCTTTTCTCGTATTTCCCACCAGCTATCAAACAGAGTTTCCATACAACAGTACTGTGGATTTGGAAGAAAACAGAACATAGAACTGAATACAGGCCTTAGAAAATTGTTAACTATTTTATAGCATTAGAAAGCATTTTTATTTTTTTATTTTTTATTTAACACATTTATTAACCACTGTCCCAAGTCAGCTTAGGCAAAATAACACAATGTTCAATTTCATATATCCCGAAAATATAATCAAATGTTTTTAAAAGTCTGAGGAATACACTAGTATATAAAAGTTTATTTTTAAAACTAAATTACTAGATCATTATTCAAATTCTCCCAAACCAAAATGAAATAAATAAACCTTGAAGGCTCTATCTCACAAAGATAAGGTCATGTGTACCTCCCTGGGAAAGGTAGTCTACTAATGAATGCCACTACAAAGAAGACTCTGTCCCTGGGATTAATTCCTTGCCATAATTCTGTTAATGCTAGATCTAGCCAGTTGTAAACTGCTTATGTTACTACTATTAAAACAATGTATAATAATTTGCTTTGATATAGGTGGTAGATAGCTTCTTCCTTTTAGAATCAACCATCGACAGTAACGGAACAAGCAGTCAAGAAATATGCTGCAGACTAGCATTTGGTAGAGCAGCCATGAAGGCCTTGGAAAAGATATTTAAGTGACATGATGTGTCTATACCTACAAAGTTCACAATCATGCAAGCCATGGTATTCCCTATGACACTGTATGGCAGCAAATGTTGGACTTTAAAGAAGCAGGATAGGAAGAGTATTGACACCTTTGAAATTTGGTGTTGGAGAAGACTCCTGAGAATTCTGTGGACAGCCAAGGATACAAACCAATGGATCACTGAACAAATCAACCAAGTTTTCCCTAGAGGCATAAATGACCAGGCTCAGATATTCCTATTTATGCAAAGACTAGCTCTCTGGGAAAAGCTTTAATGCTGTGAAAGGTGGAAGGAAAGAGAAGAAGACGACAACCAGCAGCAAGGTGGCAAAGCCAGTTACAGTAACGATTGGAAGGCCTAAAAGACCAGGTTAGGGATAGATTGTTGGGGAGAAAATGTATCCATGTGATTGCTAGTAGTTGAAAACAACTTGATGGCACATAATCAATCAATCAAATAATAATTTGCTTTAATGATAGCTATGAGACAAATCAAGTATTCATATGGACTTGGGGGACCATTAATTAAGAGAAAGATAATAGAGTGGTATTAGAATTCTGCTGCATTTCTTCTTCCCATTTTTAATGGGGAATCTCCTCCCAATCTTAAACCTTTGGGAGCTAAACAGATCTTAACTTGTTTGTAGGTCATTTAGCTATTTGTCCACTGAATGCTGCTATCCAGTATTACATCCTCCAGTATCACACCTTCTGTACACCCATTTTCATTTCTAGATCTGGTCTGATTCATATCTACAGCCAAACTGCCCAACAGACAGCAGAATTCATTTTTCAAGTTAGATTTATTATGGTAAATCTAATCATTTTATTCCTCTAAGAAAGTTGAGCAAGTTCATGTACAAGAAATTAGTGCTATTTTATTTCAAGAACACTGAAACAAAAAAGATGTGAAAAACACATTCTGAAAGCTGATATTCAAAATAATCTTTGGCCACAAAGCTAAAGCAAATTGCCAATACTGAATAAAAATGGAATCACAAATTCTGAGCACTTTAATTTCATTAGAAGTCAATCTCAGTGTATCCAGGAGACATTTCCTAGATATGTTTTAGGAGTGCACCAGTCTATATTTCTTGAAATTATGAGCACCAAAGCTTTTAGTTTTCCTCATATCAGATTTAATCCTCTGTTCTTTTAAATGACTGAATTGTGGAAAGCATTACAATTAAAGGAAATCCACACTTCAATGCAGATCAAGGTAATAACTGAAAATAAAATAATTGTGATAGAATAGAAAAGACAGAGTGATGCCACTCTAGCAACAATTAGCTGTTTGATTAACAATCAAACACAGTTCAGGACAACAATCCACAGGGTTGCCATGAATCGACCTTGATCTGATGGCAACCAAAAACAATAGAAGTCATAAATAAAATCAAATTTCATGAAGGCCTCTGTGTAACTAGCTCTAGAGGTATTTTCCTCCAAGCTTTAGAATTATTGAAGTCAAACAAGCACACTGTTTATAAATAAAATATAAGTATGGATGCTTTCTTGCGAGCAGTTTTGACTATGGTGCCTTCAAGTTGTATAAAATAAGCAGCAACTATTTCTGAATGCTGCAAACATCATTATAGCAGCAACTGGAAAATCTAACAACTATACCAAAACCAACAGGCATTCCATTTGTGGCATGTTTTTCCCTTTCAGCATCCATTCAATAGAAAAGCCATTCACAAAAGAGCAGCTGATTTTATCTCCATATAGATAATAAAGTGTATCTCAAGTAGTCCCACCTGGATGTTGCCTTTATATATTACTGCAGAATTGCTTCTACACTTGTAGCTGTCCTCCACACCGAGGAAACTGAAGGGTTAGAAAGTTTCTATGATTATTTAACTAGTTTTGAAACAGTAACTATAAAAAATTGTTAATGAAGGCAATCAACAAGTCACCACACTGGGTAAAACCTCCCAAACAAACCTCATTCAGTGTTCTCTCCCTTATTCTTCATTCTCCTTGCCAACATTTCTCCTTTAGATCCTACGCCAATACAGTTGTACTTTAAATATTGAGGTTTTCAAAGCTTTTCTAAACAGTAATCTAATTCTTTCAAGAGATGAAATCAGAAGGGTTATGTAGTGAATCAGAATGTTTTCTCTTTTTGGAAACTAAGGGCATTATCAGGTCATCTACACACAATTCAATCATACAAAAACAAATAGAGTAGCATTTGTTAGCAAAAAGACTCAAAACACATTGTTATCAAGCAGACTGATTGTAGAGTCTAGAAATTGCTAAATGAGGCTTGTAATATAAAAATTATTCTGCTTGCATTTATCTCATCAGCTCTTCTTACAAACTGCAATTTAACAATTAGTTGGATTTTACTAATGTCTGTATTTTTTTTTGAATTCAGGTCATAACTTTGATCATGCAGTAAATTTTTCCTTCCAGCCTCCTAGAGCTGAAAACTGTATAGTATTTGCAGTGACTACGTTCATACATCACTCTAAATATAAATTGTTTAACCATGGCTTGTTGAATGAGCCACAATTGCCCAGGTTCACACATCATACTAAGCCATAAACCAGGATTGAGTGACCTCTTCTTGGTGGCCAAGAGGGTACACCTAAAACTGGGATAAGCAGAGGCCAACATCGTACCTCATGTGTAGACAGAGGGCATATTCATGCTGTTGGTTTGCCCAGCTGAGAGTACAGGCCACTCTCCATTTTTGAAGGACAGAAACATGTAACTACTTGTCCCAAGCCTAGTGCAAGTGCAGTCTCTGACTGTGTTTTCCGGCTTAGGCTGGCTCAAGCGTTGCTGTCTGATTTGCCTGCTCGGCTTCACTTCTTTCTAGGCAACCCTTTGTATTATGACTGGCTACTGCCTGCTGTGGCAGGAAGGTCCCCTCACCACTCTGCAGCTCTCTTGTCTAAGCTGTAGTTCTTACCAATGGTTCTCTAGGAGTATAGGAATTATAATATTTACCTGACTTGCAGAAGGTCCCTGCTTTGAAACTGTAGATTTTTTCATCACTATTTCTTTTCCCTAAGCTACCCACTTTTCTGCTGTGCTTTTTTTTTTTTTTTTTAAGATGTCTAGTGGTGCACCATTGAAATGCTAGAGCTTTCCTTTCCTTTCCCCTTTCCCCTTTCCCCTTTCCCCTTTCCCCTTTTTCCTTTTTCCTTTCCTTCCAGCTCCCAAATAGCCCAAATGAATAGTCCTTATTTATATGGGCTATTTGGGAACTGGGATTAAAACCTACTACTTCAAGTGATGGGGAAAATGACAAAACAGTAGATTAGAGAATTAAGTCAAAAAAAGAAAAAAGAAAAAGCATTCAGCAAAGTAGATAGCTCAAGGAAAGAAAAATAATATAGTTTTCATATCTGTATAGCACTACTCTGATTTTAGAAGTTGCAAACTATAAACTTGAATTACTGCATATATTGATGAAACTTAACTTCGAGGATGCTTGAAATTAATTAGTATAGACAAGATGAAGCCAAAATAAATTATTCAAGAGTTATTGCTCTATTAATTATCTTCTATACTGCTTCCAGAACTTCAGATAGGTAGGCAGTTGTACACTTTATGGTTACATTTAAATATTGTACCAGATATTCCTTATACAAATCAAACATAGCTATTTTTAAATTATATATTATTTATTATTCATAACTGACCAATATAATATACAAGTTTGGTTTAAAGTTAAGCAATTTAGATGTGCTGAATAATCAGCAGAAATCTCAAGCAATTGAAATAACCAAGCACATAATACACCATTGACAGACTAACCACAATAATTAAATTACCTGCAAGCCGGTGACAACTGCAGAGGGGATTAAAAGGGACTTGTTCCTTAAAGGAATTGCTACAATGCATGGTTGAGTACAACTCCCTGTAGACATCCTCAATTCTTGAGAACAACAACAGTGGAACAGAACAGGAAAATTTAGGTCACCAAGTGGAACAGAAGGTGGATTGTGTGAATTTACCAATAACCATTTGAAGAACTTTAGTTACAAATAAGCAGTGATCAGTTTTTCTTCATTGTATTCTCTGTGGTTCACATACATGGGTGAGTAGCTACCTTTTACCTGAAAGATAGTGTGGTAGTCATAAGTTAAAAACAACAACAAAGACTGCTCTTCCAAAGACTGCCTCCCTGTGAGTACAGGGATCCAGATGAAAGTTGAAGGAAAGTAGAAGGCTGACTAGCATAGTGAAGAGCAAATGTATGTACAGAGCAAATGTACAGAGCATATTTGCCTCTGTAAAGGCAAATATGGATGTTGTTGTTACTCTTATATAATGAATATATCTGAAACGAACACTATTGTTTGGCTAGGTCATAGCATTCTTAGACAGATGCCATTATACATGTGGACAATCATTGTGAAGAGATCCCCAATTCTTTAGATGGAAGGTCAAAAATAGACACTGGTCTCTTCGGAATGATGCTGGATGCAGTTCAACCCAAAGCAAACACTATTTGGGCATAAAGAGAATAGAGCACTCTCTCTGTCACTGTTGATGGACTGGGAAAAATGATAGCTAATATAAGATCCTGACTCATATGGAATACAGAGAGATACTGGAAGAAAGAAAACAACTGGGTGAAGAACTGCTTTGCCCATATGAAGAATAAGGATGGATGGATACTCCCTCCAGAACTCTACCATTCAATGAGCTCATATCAGAGCTACTAAAAATGTCAACTTCAATAATAGAAGATTAATGGGAGCAATAGTCATTATCTCAAAAAGCTTTGACAATAACATGAAGAGAACTAGTGAGGCATGAACCTCTGGTTATACCAGCAGATAGAGGTGAGCTGCCCTTCATGAAGTGCTTTATTAGTGAACTATATAAGAGGAAGGTACCATCCACCAAAGTGTGTGGGGCGGGGGGGAAGGCTTGCAAGATATACTGTTATGAAATAGAACACCAAACCACTCTTTTTTGTGTGAAGTCTGAAGTATTCCCTTGGCATAAAAAGTTCTTGTGAAAGGCTACCAAGAAGCCGGGAGGAAAGGGGACTGAATTGTCCAAACTTTGAGGCAAAACGAATTGACATTCACATTGCATACCTGCCTCTGATAGACAGTAAGCTGACACAGTTTGGGAGGTGGAAATAGTTCCAGAAAGCAAGATATAACGCAGTAGTTTCCATGGCAGCGGAGTCCACCATTGTGTAGCAGGAATGCAATTGGCTGAATCCATGCAGATCTTTTCAAGGAATGAACCTCTCCTATACTTGTTTCCATTGATTCTCCTGCTGATCACAATCCTCGCAAACAGTTATAAAAGAGGTCCATTCCTTGAGATGCCTCCAGAATGGACCAAGTATCTCAGATGAGAGAGAATCAAAGATTTACTGTAAACCTGGACATGGATATAGTGATGGTGGGAATCTGAGGCAAGGAAGGAGATGTGAGGGCTATACCCTTAGTGAGATTGTTTGTATCTAGCCACCAGTAGAAGGACTCCTTGATTCATGTACAATGGAGAAATAAATAAAGCAGCTTGACATCTGACCCCTAGGGTACCCAAAGATGGGTGAAATTAATGACTGCAGTCACAGCACAGGTGACCCAACTGTTGAAAGACAATCTGGGCCCTGACTACAGTTGTGGAGGAAACATTTCATGGGAGACCTTGCATCCTATGTAGCAAGAAAGTAATTCCCTTGACAGAATGAACTGATGACTTTATGAATTACATTACCTATTCAGGAAGAAGGAAAGACTTTTCATAGTTGATCTGAACTACCAAGTCATGTAAAACCTGAAGCACCCAAGAGTTATGGCAAGAAAGCTCAATATGGGACACTGTAACTAAGGACCAATTGTCCAGATAAGAAAAGATGACCATATCTTGGAGGAGAAGGTGTACCACAAGTGCTGTACACTCAAGAGAATTCTAGGGGCCACAGTGAGACCAAATGGTAAAACATAAAAGTGGTATTAACTATTAACTAAAAGCTAGTAAGTATAAAATAAAAGAAAGGTAGAATACTATTGATATATAATTAAGGTAATGATTAAATATTAAGTCATAAGCATATTGTATTTGCTCACAAACATTAAAAATCAAGACTTAAAAATTACACTTGGCATTTCCAGAAATTACACCAGACTTGCATAAAGACCATAGCACAAAGGAACAAAGAATTCTCCATACAGGTATTGTGAGCCACACAAGAGATTGAATGTTTACATGTGCTGTACAGAAAAAGCAAAGAAGTGACATTGACTAAACAAAATATACTGAAATCATTTGGACAGCATCACTTCCTTGTAACCCCAAATTGCATAACAATATTATGCTGCACTGGAGGAAAGTCCCTTTATGCCATTTTAAGTTACTAATTCATTCTGCCATTTCAAAATAATACTACCCTGAAAAATCATAAAGTTGTCTAGTTTCTTTCTACTTTGTTTTTCATCTATCAAGGAACTTGTTTGCTTTGCCTACGAGTGGAGACTGGCTCAAGTTTAATAGAAGTATTTTATATTTTCAGAACAGTATTGTCTACTAAATTTGTATAAATTTCATACAAAAACACAGCTATTTACAAAATTAGAATAGGAGGAAACATAACTTAAAGAATTATAAACCATTATCTAGCAATCAGCAGCCAAAAACAATATGCGTGAACAAAAACAACATCAAAATCACCACCAAAGCAAAAAAACAAGCAGCAACTATTGGTGGCTTATTTATACCCCAGCTACCCATGGGAAAGTTGTAAGTGTAATCTGATAATACCTGTGCACCTGATAGGAGACCAATTTGTACACCAGTGCCTTATTCCCATTTCAATCTAAGTACAAGCATAAAACTACTGTAACTGCACACTCCCCTTCTTTTCACTGTTTATCATCTTATCTGATGAAAAGAACTAGAGACATATTATTTTGTGAATGTCACTTGAGCTAATAAAGTCCCTGCCTTAATATGGTTTTGTTTTGTTTGGCTGTATGTATTCCTAATGCATGTTTGTAAGACTCATCTTCTCCATTTGTTTGTTTTCCATTCCTACCCATCAGTCTACGTTTCCAATAATAATGTAAGTTTATATTGGTTCAACCTAAGAATGTGCAAAAGAAGTACTTCAAGAAGGATACTAGCTCACATTGTCAGTCCATGCTACCACTAGTTTCATTTTGTCAGCTCATGTCACTTTCACTTGGACAATTAATTAACTGAACAATTGATGTTATATTAAATATAGGCTACATTTGGTCAGTTATGTCTCACCATTATAAACTAAGATGTTAACAAATCTATTTTGCTTTTCCCTTCATTCAAATAGATAAACATGTTAAGTATAGTTAAATTAGTTAATCATAGCTTCCCATTATGGCCTTATTGTTAAAATCTTTCTAACAGGCTGGAATAAGGTTGGCTTCTGTAAATTGTCTGGAAGCCATGAAACCGCAAACTCCCGCTTCCAATATAATAGGAAGCTATGGCCAACTACATGCAAATGGAAAAAAGAAAAGTGCATGAATTAAACTTCTTCAATTTCATCTTATTAGGGTGAATTTTTAAAGTATAAACTGGTAACTGACTTGGCAAGTTATTTTCTTTATCTATTGGCTGGTCAGGTTGCAAAACCAGAATGTACTCCTACAAAGAAGAAACTGCCTTGCTAGGAGAGGCCAAAGTCTAAGTAATATAGCATATTGCTTCCAAGGGTGTACAATCAGATGCCTCTAAATATCACATCCTGGGAATACCTCTTTCTCTACTGCAGCATTCCCCAGCTTGGTACCCCCAGTTGTGCTGGACAAACTCCTATCATTCTAAAGGCTATGCTGGCTCTAAAGGCTTTAGAATTAAGGGAATTCAAGTCCAACAAATCTTCAGAATACCAGGTTGTGAAAGGCTACTGATTTCTGTCAGAATCTAACCCAATAATGATACCTTTAAAGACATCGTAACTACTTCTAGATCTTATGGCCCTTCCATT
Organism: Python bivittatus; assembly: GCF_059951505.1. Lineage (NCBI taxonomy): Eukaryota > Metazoa > Chordata > Lepidosauria > Squamata > Pythonidae > Python > Python bivittatus. The sequence continues at coordinate 37,663,997 of NW_028277034.1, read as the reverse complement.
TAGAATTTTCAGGACATTTTTCAAATCATGACATAATATTACATTGTACCAGACCTTCTAAAAACAGCCTACAACAGTATTCTACAGAAAACCTTGGCAAATTTGGTTTACTATACAAAATAATTGTTTCTTCCAATATAAGTATTAAATGATGGAACAGGAACTTGCAATCAATATGATGTACAGGAAAACATTATAGAAATGATTGGTCAAATCTAGTAACTTAATTAACCAGCACAGAATAGGCTCAACAACAGATAAACTTTTCCAGTTAAGCATGACCTGGAATTTACCTGCCAATATAGAACAGCTGCCATTACAGCACACAATGATCCAGATTAAATCTGTTCCAGCATATGCTCTTGCTATACTGTTGTTAGCATATTGCTTTGTGGCCACAGTTTTGACCTATGAAGACTTAAATAGTTTGGCATTAATATATTTCATAAAGTAGCTGCTTGCTATTCGGTCAAATGTCAATTCAGACAACTACTTTCTTCATAGACTTAAAGCCATTTTGTAACCTAGGAGGGTACAACTTTTCCAGCCTAAAGGCTATAATTGACTTTTCAATTATACTTGACTTTTACACCATACTTTGACTTTTGGATGCTATGCTCCAAAAGAGAGTTGCAGAAAGGGCAGGATTAAACCTAATTTTGAATTATGTTATTAAGATTTAAATTAATCGAAGTTACATATATGGTTATTTGCCAATCTCTATTCAATAATTTTTATTTCTATCACATTAAAAATATAATTTGGTAATAACTTCAGAAGGTCTCTAATGGCCTGGTGCAACATTTTGGAGGGTTGCTTGTGGCCCTGGAACTACAGGCTCCACACCTCTGCTATAACAACATATGGAAAAGTCTACATAAACTGGATTGCACACAATTTTAAGCCAAAAAAATTTCTTCCAAAGTATATTTTCCAGTTTCATAACTGCCAGAGAACTACAGAAGTTGTAACCAGGTATAACCCAATTTACATAAGCTTTCCCTTTGCTGGGATATGCCTTCTATTGCTCTGGGGTACCTATGAGAAAATGGAGGAAAGAACTATTAAAAGCAGCCTCAAGATGGGCACCCTGTATAACCATCCTTCTAGAAAATCCATAAATAAAAAATGTGCTATGAGGAATTCTCAATAGCTACTTATCCCATTCCCCAAGCTATACAAAATATAAGCTTGGGTAAGTATATGGTTAAACAGGCATTTGTGTGATTAAATGTGTTTCTGCTTGAATTATTTCATTTCATTCATATTAATTTTAATTGTTACATCTCAAGTCTTAGAGCACGTTTCTCCCACTGGCAAAAGAAGACATGGCATGTCACCCAAGAAAATAACTAGAACCGCTCAACCCATGTTCAATGAAAGTCATGATATATGCAGACAGCCTACCATGCTTGTCTGTGTAACATGTTTATATAGGTCATATAGCTATCCACAGACACACACAAACAACATAAATCAGAATTATGGAAAGAATGCTATTGCAATCCACAGAGTTAGAGATTGTAGATTAATCATGTAGCATAGAAAAAAGGGAAAAGCAATATACAGTCTAGGAATTTGGGAAGTTGCTTCCCATCGTGTCTGGACAGTGTTAGGAAAGGTTCCCCTAAACATGGACTCACATTGTAGAAGTTCTCTTCACAATGAACATCTAAAGCAAGGCTGCACAACATAAAGCCCACCAAGCAGCCTTGTGTGGCCCGCTGGCATTTTTTAAAAAGTCAATAAATTTGCTGCCGCTGCTCTGCTAGCCACCAAACAGCTGATCAGGGCACCGGGTATTCCTCTGCAGCCTGCAAGGATTTTTAATTTGTCAATGTTGCCCCCTCCTCTCTACAAGTTGGACAGGCCTGAACTAATCTAATCAAGAAGTGCTTCCCTTAAAATCTTTTCCTCTTAAGTTACCAAAAACTGGACACAATTTTGCCTTCTTAAGAAAGTTATAACTTTCAGGTATTTTTTAATGGTTAGAAGAGGAGCCTACCCATATGGTTGCTGTTCTTCTACTTGTGACCTTCGTTGCCTTGGAAGCTAAGCAGGCTGGCCCTGGTGAGAATGTGGATGGGAGAGTGTCCGGGAGTTATACTACTGTAAGCTAGACTAGGAACCCCGGAAAAAGGCAATGACAAGCCACTTCCATATTGTTGCCAAGAAAACTACATTGACACGTTCATGAAGTTATCAGATCAACTTTTAAGAGACTGTACCTACCCGGCCTACACTTTTCACTAAATAGTACAGAAAGACCTGAATTCATATTCAATGAAGCACCAAGGAGTTACTTCAGTCTTTAATTTACCAATGAAGTCTGCAGTAAAGTTTTATACCATGAGTGAAATATATTCTAAGTCCTCTGTGATTATGCTTAAGAAACTAGAAGAAAGCAATTTCATTGAAGCCAATGCTTCAGGCTGCCCTGGAGCAGACTGGATCCAGATTGAAGGGAATTGGCAAACCTAAAACTTTTTGATAAGATAAAAATGCATTGATGTTGGCTCACGCTAGGCTCACTTCAACTCTACACTTGTCCTCTGTGTTTCCTTGACATATCTGCTCCTTTTCTCTATCTGCTTTAGCATAACTTTATTTTTCTCTTTTATCTTTAGATAACTACAGCCAGGGACCAGAGGGATTGATTTTTTATTTTGCCTTATTGTTTGAAGATCTGTAACTCAAAGCAGCTCTCACTGTTCTGATGTCTAAAGCCTGAGCAGCATAAACGGTAAATCTAGCTCATGTATCAAAACTGAGCACTGATGGCATTCATATTCAGCCATCTCTTTGCATTTCATTTTGCTCTGAGAGGGACAGGTGGGTAAACATGTTAAGGTAAAGTGACACTTTTAAAATCCAGCTTTCCTGGATGCTTGCTCAATTGAAAGATTTATTTATTTATTTATTTATTTATTTAGCCTTCAAATCAATTAATTTCTGACCACTACATAGACAAGCCTAAAAAATTTTCTAAGGAACATGCTTGATCATGGTTTGTCACTGCCTTTTTCCTAATCTCATCCCTAAGGAAGGGTTAGAACTCAGGTCTCTCTGCTCCTAGACCAGTGCCTTAACCACTAGAATAAACTGGCTATCTTAAACTCTTTTTTCTTGGTTTCTCAATAAAAGTACTTCTTAAAAATTCAGTATGTTGCTACATCAGCTCCTAATGCAGCAACCTTTTCTCTCTCTTCTTTTAAAAAGGTTGTTTGCATATGAGATAGAAAGCTTGTGGCTGAGATATTTTGAAAGGAACTTTAAAATCTCTGCACATGAAAACAAGAAGTCCAACTGTACACAAGCACTACTATGAAGCCCAACTTGGATGGGAAATCAGTGGGAGGCATTTATACTTGTAATTCAAAATCACAGCAATTCATCAGCCATCACTAGCATGCACAAAGCTAGGAATGCTCTAAAGCAGCCTATTTTAGATATCTTTGGAATTACCCATGATTCCTTTCACCATTCGCTCCTCTCTGTTCTCCCCCGCCCCATCTTCACATCTGCAAACATTGTTGAGATATTTGTCAATATAATCCCTTGACAAGAGTTCTATATAAATGGGAAGATGAATTATATCAAGTACACTACGTTACAGACATACTTTTTTTTTTTTTTTTAACTATAGCCTGGCTTTCCTGTTCCCTGAAGTTGCCCAGCTTGATGAAATATGGTTACATATGCAAACATTATCTCCCAATTGTAACCTCATTTTCTGCTCTGCTGGACAGCGTGACCAGCATTTGTCATCACACCTCCCCCGCCCGCTACATCATTCATATGTCTATAATTGTCATCAAGATGTGGCATGTCAGCAGGACTCCTGTGTTCAGAGTTCCCCATCTCTGAGTCAGTCACTCAGGTAACAGACCCATAATCTCATCCTGTTTTCATGATGGTTGAATTACACATAATTGTTCCTGCACAGTGATTGATTTCTGCCTGAATAGAGACCTCTGCCTTTTTTCAATGCAAGCGAGTGGCAGCCAACTCTCTCCATCTAGGAGGAGGGAGCAGCCTTTGAAGAGATCAAAGCCAAGGCCGCGAGCAGTTGTGCGCCCTGGGAATACGGAAAGCCTTTATGTTCTCAACCCCATTTCCAGCATCGTGTTGGATTGCAGCTGCATTACATTTTGCCAGCATTCTTAATGCTTTTAGTATTGACTCTGACATCACTGATAGCTGTTTTAAAGAAACAAAAAGCTGAAATAGGACTTATTTTCACAACTCTGCAATTGCAACATGCAAAGTTTGGGTACAGGAGAAGCATTTGTTTTTAATCTAAACTCATATAGAAGGAAAGTGTGTGAGCACACATAAAATTATATAAAATTTCTTAAAATGGAAAACATATTTTTCCTATGAAAGGAACAGAAGGGGCATTTTTGTAACTTGGACCACACAAAATGAACAGATTATTATGGGCATAAAACTTGATGCTTAAACAATGAAATAAAGAAAGACTAAATACAGAAAGGCAGCTTAGAAAATGCTTCAAGCAAATCATGGAATCCAACTATAAGTCAAGTAATGACTATAGCTAATGTAGATACCTTCCCTATAACATGACTAGTAACAAACTAATTTTAATATTCTGATAATACCAATGCATTCACTCAGAAATAAAAATAAAGTTCATTCTAATTCATAGGTGAATAAGGCTATAATAAATCACTGCCTTTTATTGATTTGAAATTATATAATTTCATTTTAAATGTCAGTAGAAAAAGAGCCTGTCTTACTCAAAATATAAAGCCAGCAATAATTTGCACAACATACTCATATTCAAAATAAACTTTGTATAAAAAAGATGGGCGTATATTACCATACAACTATAAAATTATTTTGTATTCCTGTGATTTAAGGAAACATCTCAATATATATGCATCAAGACACACACATTTAAAGTGTTTGAAATGTCAGATAAACATAACTCATATAAAGATGTCAGTAAGTGCTTTGCTTAGATTGTGTCATCTGCACCTAACTCATGATACTGTCCCAATTAGGATTCAACAAAATGCAAAGAATCTGTAATTATGAAATTCTATTTTATACATTTCATTTATCTGGCAATATTTTTCAACAAATGCAGTATTGAATACTTCTTCATTTTTTCCTTTGATCATATATAGTTTTCAAATCTTCTTGGTATCTGTACTATAGTTTTAGTCCATAAATTTCAGAAAATTGCTGTTTTTTAAAAAAATCAGCAGTGCAGTTGTTGGTTTCAATCAGATAAATACTGTGATTCTATTTGTCTTCTTTATTTTGTTTGCTTTATTCATGTACAATGTCCACAGAACATTTAGTTATGGTTAGCCTACAAATATCTTAAATAAAATGAGAGATATCATATACAGTATCAACATTCCCTAATCCTGTGCTTAAGATACTTTCACTGAACACTCAAAACTTTTATCCTATTTCTGGAAGAGATACATAATTCTACTACCACGTTCATTCACTTCCATTTTACACAGGATTGTAAGGCTGGAGGAAATAGATTTATTTCCTCCAGCCTTACAATCCTGTGTAAAATGGAAGTGAATGGACGTGGTAGTAGAATTATGTATCTCTTCCAGAAATAGATTTATTTCCTGGAAATATATTTATTTCCTCCAGCCTTATATTTAAACAGCTATCATCTTCAACACTGCAGCAAATCTTTTTTCATCTTGGACATTCCTGGCAAGCATATCAGCCCCACTGCTCTTACTCCTCCTCATTTATTCCTTTGGTTGCTTCAACCAGAAAAGTTAACAAAACTCCCCACAGCTAACTACCTGAACCATGATGCAGAGAACTGTTTGCCTTCTCTAGCTGAAAAATAAAGGGGTTGCAGCACTGAACAAGTAAATCAGAAAGGTGGCGGGGGGGAGAGAGAGAGAGAGAGAAAGAGAGAGAGAGTGTGATTGCAAGGCAGCTAACAAACAAATTCTAAGTTAGCTTTCCATAATTTGGCATCCTCCAAATGAGCTGGGATGGCACACATTTCCTGGCTGGGAAATCATGAAGTTCACAACTGAAGATTAATTCTTGGTAAAATTAGGAGAAGTATAAGCCTAGAGCAACAGTGAGATAGTTATTCTATCCAGTTTGCTTTATAACAATAATACTGTATTATCACTTAATAGCTGGGCTGCCCTTTTCCATTTCTAAAAATGATTTCAGAGAAAGAACCTGCATATTTCCCTAGCTATCTTTGTTGTTCATGTTTCTCTTATTATTTTAATTCCTATCTTTACATCTCTGGAATTTGAAACCCATTGCTTCTTGGCTTGTTCACAAATGAAGCTGCTTATTCTCTTGTATTTTAATACCATTTTTATTTTATGAAAACTGTCATTAGCTGCCCATATTTATTCTCTAAGCATTGCTTTATCTGATCTACAGTTACAACTTTCAGATTTGAACAATATATAATGTATGGTGTTACATGATACCTTTCTAAAAAACAAATATCCTACCTTTACTAGAACAATGGAGTGAGAGAGTCACATCATATAAAATCAAGTTCACATTATAAATTTTTAAAAAGTTAGGACATAAGAATTAAAAGCCATCCTATAACAAAGAATAATTTCTGGACAACCTTCAGAAAATAAAGACTATTTGGGGGGGGGGGAATTAACAAGGTGCCCAAAGCCAATAAAAAAGCAGTGATACCTAAAATGTCACAAATAAGAACCTCATCAAAGTTGAGTAGTTCCCATGAGTTTCTGTGCAGGAGAACATCAGGAAATCTTATTCATCTCAGAAAGAAATGAATAATACAATCTGAATGAAGTATATACTAGAGAGAACAGACTTCTGGGATACAAGAATATCCCAATCACCCCCAAATTAAGGGGTCTAGGATAGTAAAGACTCATCTCCCTATTTTGTTTCAAAATCAAATGCTTCTGGAAAACTCAGAAGCAAAGTACAAAGAAAGCTGATGATTAGTGTATTCCAGCAAAGAAGGAAAAAATCAATTTCATTTTGGTTGTTGCCAATTCTTGCCAAAGCTTTCTGCCATTAAAACAGTAATGTCTGTTTTAACTCACAGCCAAAGATTGTAAGGATCCATGCCATGCAATTTTTAAAGATTACTCTTTATAATCAAAATACATTTTGGAATTCAGTATTACACCACAGAGACTTATCTTATATGCAAAGATAAGATAAGAGCATATACCTAATTTCTTTTGAGATTCATATATCAAATCAGCAAAAATCTGGATAGCCTCTGGCTAGTACGAATCACTTTCTGGCGTGGAAGCTTTTGTAGCCTGGAATAAAGTTGGTGGTTCTTGCTTTTAAAAAATTTGTGCATGATGAAGAAAGAAGTTTGTCAAGCTCATTCTTATAAGTTTTAAGAAAGAGTAATTTCTGGGCTTTCATTAGAAGGCTGCTAAAGGACATACATAAAATATTTTTATTACAGCTCATTTTAAAATATGCCTTCATTTTAAATTATAAGACTACCAGCATAAAATACAAGCCCACAAACCTTTCTGGGACAACTTCTAGTATCAATTTTAAAACATTTCCTGAAGGCATGCCTGCATAACTTTGCTACAAAATAGAAATGCAGGAATGCAAGATGTGGCTGCTTTTATGCTGAATCTTCCTTCCTTATGCCTCATCACTCAAAATGCCAGTTTGGGCTTAAAGGGTCTAGGTCAGTGTTTCTCAGCCTTGGCAATGTGGACTTCAACTCCCAGAATTCCCCAGCCAGCAAGTCCACATATCTTAAAGTTGCTAAGGTTGAGAAACATTGGTCTTGATCTTTGTCAGGAGATCAGTTCTTGACAACAGATCAAGCTTGTTTATATGAATAGGTAGAGATCTTTCCATACCACCTTAAGTTGTAAATAGCAGGAAGAGACATAAATTTTTTCTAGCCTAAATAAAATAAATTGCATATCTGTTTAGTTGAAATGGCTTTGGTTTTGAAGATTTGATTTCATGAAATTTCTCATTGCATACAATAGCAAAGGTGGTGTTAATAATAATGATTCTAATTAATTAATATTCCCAGTCTTTCGGAATCTTAAAAGGTTTGGGTTTGAAAGCTTCCGAGGTCTGTTTAGACTACTGGAAAGGACTAGCGGAGCTTACACTAAGACCACGTGACAACAACTAACATTCTTTATGAAAGGACCTCTGTTTCAAATGATACAGTGGCTGTATGACAACACTCCTTGTCCACATCCACTGCATATTTCATGCACTCTTATTCCAAGATCCAACTTTTAAACTTTCAAATATGTAGATACATTGGCTGTGTTCACAGATTTCACTACAACATGATAGGCTTTGTTTAGTCTGGGCCAAATGTGCTACATTACCCATGCACTGTAGTTTAACTATAGCTTAGATCTGTAGCTTCTGGAATAGTATTATGCACCAAACCAACTATTATGTATTAGGAGGCTAAGGAAACTTTTTTTCTCTATCTAGATGTAGTTCTTCAGGCATAATCTGTTAGATTCACATGCCAGATGGTTCCTCCCATTCTTTTTCTCCTCTTGCATAAGATAAATATGTTTATTACATGTGTGCACATTACTATGCCTTAATGTTCAGACTCCTTGGAAAAGACCCTGATGCTGGGAAAGATTGAAGGCAAAAGGAGAAGGGGACGGCAGAGGATGAGATGGTTAGATAGCATCACTGAAGCAATGAGCATGAAACTGAGCAAACTCAGGGAGGCAGTGAAGGACAGGAAGGCCTGGCGCAATATGGTTCATGGGGTCACGAAGAGTCGGACATGACTTAACGACTGAACAATGTTCAGAATTTCTAAGCTTAGTCATGTAAATATACTACTTCACTAATACGTTTATCTAGAATTCAACTAAACCAATTTATTAAATAAAAAAGTTAATTTAGAAACAAACTAGTACAAATACACATCAATTTGGATGACTGTATTTACAGCAAAAGTAGCCAATGATTGGGTTACTCCATCGGATACATGTTGTGTCTCATGACTGTTATGGGAAAATGTTATTGGTAAACAGTTATTATGATGAAAGTAAAGATTCACCAGTGAAAAAACAATTAGATGCCTCTTTGCTCTCTTAACTATCAAAGTACGTGAGAAGTCAATTTTTACTAGATAGCTGAAATAAATTAGATCTCTGCATCAATTTGATTCATAACATCTTATTTTTGGAACACAAATGTTACTGAATGAGCCTAAATGAAATCCTTGTAACAGAAACAATCTGTACATATTCTAAAAAAATATTAACCCAAGTCTATTTCAGTGACAGAATGTCAATTCTTAATAGCCATTTCATATTACTTTGAGGTATTTGGGGATGTGCCTATATAAGCAACTGTGGAAGGTGGAATAGCTTCTATAGCAGCTTTTCAGTTTGTTTATAAGACATTTGGACTCTGGTTCCAGCTCTGAAGTACTGTAAAAAACATTATGCTGACTATCACAGGTGCGCATTTCAATAATGACATCTTAACAAATAATGCAAATAGGAAACAGTTAAGCTATATAAATGTTAAAACTGAAACAATGAATATGTATTTGGATATCTGAATGCAAGTGCAAGATTTTTCTAAAAAGCAGTTCATGAAGTTATTTCCACTATTCTGTTGAACATTTCCATATTACTTTCCACAGTAATAGATAAGTCTGCCAATTTTATTTGGACCCAAAGCATTTGAAGTCTACATCAGTTTAGACAGAGAGGATACATCCCTGGAGAGCTTGTGTCAACTCCATTGCCAATGAAATCAGCAAATGTGGCAATATAATAACGCTTTCCAGATGTGTAGGGCAGTGTTTTATTCTTTTCAGTTTGTGCTACATAGAGTACTTGCTCCGAAGTTTCCAAATGCCACGTACAGTCCTTATTTATAGTTTGGCCTTTCCAATCTTAAATTGTAATTCTCAGAGGATAATCTGAAGACCTTGACAGACATATCTCTTATACTAAAGTACTATACAATATAGAGAAAATGAACACATCCAGAGTGGCAGAGTTCACACAGTGAGATATTCACAATGTAGAACAACACTTGTATCAAGCTTTCTGCTAAAACGGCATAGACAACCAGATGTTGCTGAACTACAAGCCCAGCTCTCCTTGCCATTGGCCATACTTTCTGCAGATGCTAGGAGCTAAAAGTTCAGCAACATCTGAAGTGCCATAGGTTGCCAATCCACTTGCTGCTATAATCAATAGGCAATTGACTTGGCTAGCTTTCAGGTTGAGCTCACCTGCTAATCTACTCTAAATTTCTATTCTAAAACTGCCAGATTATAACCTTAGCACTTGTACCTGTAAATAGTTCCCCAAGACTGGATAATTTCTAATCTGTACTCCACAGAGCAACAGATTATGAAAATCTATTTGCATATTGGGTTCTCATCCTATAATATTATCTGATTTTCACTTAGTATGTGGCATTAGCCCAGCCAGTGTATTGTGCAAACCATAGTTTATGTCTGAACCCAGACAACATGGTTTATTTATATACAGCTAAACTATATCTTAATGCAGACCATAAACCCTGCTAAGGTCTACAAGTCCTTTTCAAAAAGGAATTAACTTTGAATAATATATAACCAACTATGTGTAGCTGGCAATTAATTTTTATTGTCAACTATATGTAGATCCAAACAGAACTTTTACTAACTTAACCACACCAGCCAGACCAGTATCTTTTAAACACAGCTACAGATCAACACAATGTGTGTTTGCCAATACAATATATATTACTGTAGCTGTTCTTGCAATTGCTGTTTCTAAGGTTAACAACATAAATTCCACTTCTACTTTGCTTCTTCAAGGCCATCTGCCACTACTGTTTTGTAAAGTAGGGCTGAGGTCAGCATGGTTTCCAGTAGAGAAAAGCTGGTGCTTAATCTTCCACTTTCTCATCATTCTTCCTGTCCACTTCCTCTTCCTGACCTCCTCCTCCCTCCCCTGTTTTTTCCCAGTTCATCAAACTTATCCAGTCATTGAAGGTGGGAGCAAATACAATTGCAGCTGTTACTAGTGGCTGGGTCACTACCATTATAAGAAATACATGTCTTTTTACCGAGCAGCTATCAAACAACCTTTCTGCCACTACTATTTGTCTAACTGGATGCTCTTGCACAATAAAAGAGCTACTGCTACTAATAGTAAGAAACAAATAAAAAGAAAGATATAAACACTATGCATAATCTTTTACCACATTATTTAAAAAAAAAAATCCATTGATGTCTCCTTTTAAAGGACAAAGTTGCCAGTAAAGATTCAACACAGCAATCAATACTTTTTATGTTTGCTGGGCAATGGGGTTAGCAACTCACAATTCATCTCACCTGTATTTATTTTAGCAAAGAAAATTCTTAGTTACTATGAGTGAATACAAAAAGTAAAGGGGGATAAGCGTGTTAAGTTTGCCTATGGATGATTTGCCAGAATGTGAGAAAGTTCATTGAGGAATTGTAAAAAATTGAATAGGTTTAAATTCTGGAATGTTTTACATAAATATGGAGGTGAAGATTGGTTGCTAAATGTGATACATGCAAGTAAAGCACAGATAGATCAAGTAACAGAAGAATATGTAATGTCTTCTTAGTTAAACAAAAACATTTAATGAATGTTTGGATAAATCTATAAGGGATGCTTGTGATGACATTAGAGGTGATGTATGACATGAATGTTGATCTACTTTTCTATGAAGATAATGTGCTGTTGGCTGAAGTCTGGAATGCTTGGCAGATATTAGACAACAATGAGTATGGATCTGACAATCTATTGAAGATTAAGGTAGGTGTGTTCAACAGAAAAAATGAACAATTGCAAGTTATACAAAGAGTGATAAAAAGTAGAGTAAGTAAATGAATATATGTACTTTGATAGAATGTACATTACAGATGAGGAAATGGATGGAGAAATCTTAAAATGAAAATATTGACAGTGGGATAATATGTAATATATGGTCTGTTATGACAAATGAATGGTTATAGAAAGAAGTGAAAATGGTAGCGTATAAAAATATGAATACTTTCTAATATGGAAATGAGATTTGGTTATGTCAGGAGAAACAACATGCAGTGGGAACATGTTGTTTAAGAAATGTGGAAAAACAAAACAGGATAGGGTTAAGAATGAAGAAGAAATGAATGAATAGAAAACTGAGTGACCAGTACTAAAGAAGTATGTTGAAGAGATTTGGTCATACAGAGAGAATGAATGAGTACTGAATTGCAAAACAAACACATCAAAGAACAGTTATTGAATCAACAGAAATGGAAAGATCAGGAAAATGATGATTGAATGGATGAGACTCTTAAAAAGAGAGCAGCAAGAAGATAGCGTATGAAGTGATGTATGATAAGAGGAGAAGGATTGTTTGCAAAAACAGAGTAGGTGCTCTATGGTGATTATATTGGTATAAAATAGATGTATTTCCTTTTCCTGATGTGTCTTTATTTTTTGCTTACTATTTATTACTCCTTACTCTGTACTTTACATAATACTGTTCATCCCAAAAGGAAATAGAGTGATGGGTATTTATGTACAAACTGTGTGAATGATGGTCTTAAGCTCAATAAACAAACATATCCTTTAAAATATTAATAAAAATTATTGTATGCATATTTCCCCCCATAATTTCATTCAGCCTTTCCCAACAATGCCACCACTAGCTATGAGAGATGGAGAAAAGTTGTTAAACTGTAGTCCAACACATCCAAAGGACATCAGACTGAGACAACCTAACAGCTCCTTGTTTAAATCCATTATTATGCAGAGAAACATAAGTATGTGTTCAAGATCATTTGAATGGATCACTAGCACTGCAATTTTGTCATGTCTTAATCTTTTTAAAGTATGTGTGTGTGCACGTGCATGTGCGCATGGGCATATTTTGAAATTTACCTGAGCTCAAATTGTTATTTTCTTAGTATAATTTGGCAAAAGACAATCACTAGAGGTCAAAAAGCACATATCCATGCAATGAATCTTTCCATGGAATATAAACATTAGGAAGATTGCAAGGAGAAAATGCAAGGTCTTTCATTTCCATATAATCTAACTGAAAGAGTTTAACCTTTAAGAAACCCATTTTGTATGGTTCTGTAAATTTCCAACTTTTACTACTGAAAGCCTTTGAAAATTATCAGCAGAAAAATGTTACACAATCAGGAATATGTAATAAATGTACTCTACCAATTTACATATAAGTAATATTCTCCTCCAAGAACAGTTGATTTTTTTTAAAGATTGCGCAAGAAAAATTTATATAGTATACATATAATACAGATTTATTATTTTTAATTATCTGTGCATACTTAAATCATTGCTCATGCTACACTATTTGCCACAATATGCCTTTCTTCCTACCATGTACCTCTTCAAGAATTATACAAAAGACTTTCAAAATGAAATGAAATGAAATGAAATGAAATGAAATGAAATGAAATAAAATAAAATAAAATCAGTGTGGTTTGAAATTGAAATTAAATTCCTTTCATCCTATTATCAGGTTTTTAGAGACATCTATGTTGTACAGTAAGGTAATTCCTATTCACATTCATTTTGGATTTCACTAAGATTGGAATGTTTGTTAAAACTAAGATAACATTCAACTTCAGTGCTACAAACTACACTTATAGCAGTTTAAAATTAGTGCTTAGCCCATTTATTGTATTAAAAAGTATATGGTCTCTTCCGTTGAGCAAAAAAAAATTTTTTTTTTAGCAGAGATCTAATAATTTTAACTAGAAATTAGAAGCATCTTACTGAGAATCCAACACTACATAACACAGAATTACTGAATCTTGCCACCCAAGATTTTACTCAAGCTTTAATCTAATTGCTTGGGAAAGAGATACGAATAGATTATTGAATAATGTGCCGTTATTTACAGGAATAAGATCCCATAAAATACTAAAAAATATATAGCGATCTTCCTTCTCCATCTCTTTCCATTATTTCACACTCTGCTATACCAGAAACTGCCAAAAGGGAACCCAAAGCTATGTTCACAAGGATTAAATATCTCATTCTTAATATTTGGGCTATATGATGACTTGTTTTGAGAAGAGCAGGTTTTTGCCTTTGGGGTTTCCAACTCCTGCTTCCTTCCAAGGTTTATAGCAGCTTCTTTCTTAGTAAATTTGAAGCTTGTAACTTCAGATATTCAACGAGAATATTAGGAATTTCAAAATGAAGGCAAGTTAGGCAAAATATAACAGGAGAGATTTTTAAAAAATAAGTAACTGTTAAAATGTTTTTCCAACAAAAACAGTAATCATTTTCATCTTTTAAGGCACAATTTATGTTACTATTTTAGCAAATTCATTATTTTACAGAGCAAGGTTTGTATAGAAAGTCATGGATTCTTAAATACGTTACATAATTCAGTTTGGTCAAATTTCTTCTACACTTAGTTGTTGTATAAACAGTCCCTGAAAGGAAACTTTGCAAACAAGATATGACAAAGGAGTTATCACATAGTATAGCTTATTCACTGAAAGGAGTTACGCTGTATAGCCTAACTCCTTTTGATTTTGTGAACAAAATCAAAAGAATCAAGATGTAGAAAGAAAAATCCTAACAGATACCCAACCCTGCTCATCCCTACATAAAGATACCACCTTTCCCAAAATAACCTAGAATACCATATAGATCTGCAATTTAACTAACACAGAATGGGATTTTCAAATCATCTGAACCTTTCATAATGTCAGCAATGTTGAAAATTGTACCAAAAGACACCCATATATATTGCAGTTCTACCACATTGCTATACTGCATCAAAATTTAAGCACACCATTAGTAATATCCTTTTGTTTGGCATGTTATGCAATATGCATTCAAGCTTTACAGAAGCAACATTAAAACTTGTTTTAGAGAAATTTTGTATGTATATTTCTGTTCGGTTTTTTTTTTTTCCTTCCCATGGGGTGTACTCAAAATATTCAGGGTTGTGGAATTAGATTAGCATCCTAAGTAGAGAAATAACCAAGGATTTCACAATAAACAAGTTTTTTCCCCATACTGAAAAAAATGGTAACAGAACATTTATTCGTTTGGAAAGACTTATGTAAAGTAGTAATGGTATTCATTACATTCCCTGCACATGAATAAGTCAGGCTGTTGAGTATAAATTGAGAAAAAGGCACTGTCCTTGATGGTTCAAATTCTGACTAGCACCTTGGGCAACATGTATAGTCAACCTGTGGATACTTTGTTATGCTAATGAAGAATTCCACATGTGTACCCTAAAACAAATCCACACACAAATGATTATTTCAACTCAACCAAGAACCATCTGCATTTAATCTATCAGAGCAGTCTTCAGTTTGAATCTGTCTAAAAAGAGAAAGTATTCAAAGATGGTGTTAACTTATTTGGGGTTTCCTGGGAAGAGGAAGAAGCTGAGGGCAGATTTATCCTAGAAAGTGTGTGTTCCCAAACTGGTGTCTGACAAGGTAACACAAATCTTCAGATGTATTTGTAGGGGAGAATCTTCCTAATGACTACCTGAAAATATCCCAAAGTCCCCCCCCCCCATTTAAATTACTTCCAACCCTAACCCTAATCCTAACCCTCAATTCAAATTTCTTCCAATCTTATGGGATTTTAAACTCTAGTTTTTTTCAAATACAGAAGTTGGATAAAATTGGAAAGAATGTTTCATAGTATCACTGAATGATGCTACCTAAAATAGTCACAATAAACAAATAACTGGAAAGGAAAATACAAAATAATGACTAGTTTTCAACTATGGTAAATTCTCTAGTCTTAAAGCCTTCAACTATTTGAAAATGTATTCAAAGTGGCATAATACAATCAAGGTAATTACAATAATATCGGACAAGATATGTTGACCATTTCAGAAAATGAAGATTATTATTACCACCTTAGTCAAGTCCCCTTAGTGCAAGGGTATTTCATATAAGCCCTGGAAGTCTCTGTTGCACTGTACTTTCCATTTTCTCAATTTTCAAGCAAACCACTAGTTGCATAAAATAGTCAAGAACACTGATATTTCGAATACCAATATGATATTTAGCATTAGGTATAATTCCTCTTCAACCATCACATTTTCAGTTTATTGCAGAAATACAAAACCATGATAACTTATTTATTTTATTTATTGATCATATTTATATAGCTGCCCATCTCACAAAAGAGTGACTCTGAGTGGCATACAACACTCAATTAAAAACTTGGTAGTTAAAATACTGGCATTCTCCAGTATGGATGCAAACCGATTTATCAAGCCAAACCAGTTATTGGTCTCTAGAGGAAGCCAGTACAAACATGAAGGAGATAACCTTTAACCACAAAGTAAAATATTTTTAGCTGTTTCATATATTGAATTTTTGGGCATTTGGCTTGTTTCCAGAATTTACAAATCATAACATGTTAATATATAACAATATACCATGTCTGGAAATATACACATCACTGGGCAACCAATTTATCTCTTCTCCTCAAAAGCACAGCAGATAATGTAGCATCCACCATCTTTAGATACACAATGCAATATATTCATGTTTACTCAGCAGTAAATCCCACCAACTTAAAACAGGATTCACACCAAAACAGATGAGGTCACTGTATCCTTAGACCACTTCAAACATCACACAGTGCTAAAGCAAGTTTGCCATTAAAAACACACTGTCCCAGAGGTACAAGTAATTTTGAAGCTCTGGCTGCATGATACATGTAGTAAGTACATTTTTTATATGCCTACATCAGTATTTTTAGGCTTATATGTGCATTCTACAGATGTGTGTTAAATTCCATCCCTGATGCAATCAGGGCTCAAATACAGTTGAAATGCCAAAGAATTGTGTGCCATCTAAAACAAAAACATTTTAGCATGAGCTTTAATGGACTATAATCCACTTCACTCTTCCTCTTTATAACACTCCAACGTATAATACTTTGCTTTATATACTCTTAGAGATAGAGAGCACAATAACTTGAAAATTTAGAAACCCACAACTTCATGTCGATTTTCCACCATGAATTCAATAAATTATTAAGCAAGCCCAAAACTATCACATTTGTGTGAATTAAAAATGCCCAACAAGAGAAAAATAAAATTAATATTTGGGGCTCTGAAAAATTAGCACTTGAGGTAACTTGCAGTTTTAAAAGGTTTTTTTATTATAGATATAGCAAAAATAGGATTGTCTTACCCCAACTCAAACCCCAGATCTATTGGGCTATATAGTAAGATACGCTAGAGACTTCAGCTTCTTTAGATCCAATTACCACTAAGGGTGCAGCGCCACATATGTTTCTCAGGAGTAACAACTTCATTGAACTAATGAAGCTTAATCCTAAGAAAACTTAAAAGAAATTTAACAATTACTCTGGCAACTGCTGCATCTTCCTATGAAGATGTACTTCATAATGAACATCACAAACATATGTCAATGGTTACACTGCTATTGAAGTCATACCACCCAGCCATTCTGTACAATTCACCCCTTATGCTCTATTACAGGCTTCTGAATATTATTAAAATGTCTGAATGCAATTAGAAATGATCCCAAGGAGAAGGATTTCCACATAGTAGTAAGCAGTCCTTTGAAATGTTATCATAACTAAATGTTTGCTGCTCTGTACACAAAGCTTGTCTTTCCAAATATAGCTTTTTTTTCCCCCATTCACTGCATGCACATATACACACACACATATATGTAAAGAACACTTACTGTTCTAGGAATTGGTGGAGAAAGAGAACCATTAGACATATATGGATCATTATTCATATTTGGCATCATGATATACCCAGAATAACCAGAATAAGAAGGTCCTTTATTGTACAGAACACCATCTGTGTGTTTGCCTGTAAAAAGGAAGAGTTATTATTTGGTTTGTTGCTTAGATTTCTAATATAAAAGAAACTTTTATATAAGATAACATGATTTTCATCTAGCGGCTTTAGATTTTTTTCAAAGCTTCATCTTTGCAATCAGTATTTCCTCAGTTAAGTTTTAAAACCTCTTGAAAGAAGATCTGTATGTAAGATTTTAGTCTTCCCTACATATGCTCTGTGATAAGTTCTACGGTTTGACTTCCAGCAAATATTTTCAAGCTTAAAAATTGTAGCTTACCAGACACCTACAATATTAAAACTTCAAATAAATCTGTTTACAACCACAACTTATAGAGAAAAGAGAATGTTTATATACAAAGTGACCTACATGTGCTTTTTCTAATGATTAATATGCCCTATTTTTTTTAATGTGTAATTCTAAAACTTCCTCTAGTAGTCTGTACACATACAACATGATCAAGCTTATTCTGATTGGGCCAATTAGAAGCAATTAAGGAGAAAAAGAGTTCAGGCTGGCATGTAACAATACCCTGCTGATACTGGTGAGCTTGTTCATCAGAGGAGGCTCCATTTCTAATCTTCTTAATATCTAATTTAAATAATAATGGCTAGTTTGCAAGCAGTGCAAGTTGGAACACTTATTTAGCTTGTCCATATTTATCGACAAAAGTCACTCAGTCCTTCAGTGCTATCCCCAGATAGCAGAAGACATTTCTGGGTTGTGGATTTGACATGAAGCTGAAATATTTTGTGGTCAAACATTTCATTCACCTAACTGGGCTCACTGAAAGACTTTATTTGGCCAAGTATCCAGTGGACCTTCTTACAACTGTCATTTAATTAGCAGTACAGATGCCCAGTGTATTGTATGAATGAAACAGATTCCCTCATCACAGTTTTGAAAAAAGGATTTGTTAACTACTTCTGCACTTAAGCAAATAAATTATGTCTGAGCACACAGAGAATCAATAGTGGTCTTGTCTGGTAAGAATAGAATACATATGCTTTCCTAACAGATACGAAATTTATTCTTTTAAAGCTACATTTTAAAAAATGGGCACTGGATTGATTTGGGGAAACACTCCCATGGCGCAGAAGCACTATGTAAGATGGCAAAATCACATTCATAGCCAACAACTGACATTCAAAAAGAATGGGTTTTGTCAGACGGCTTTACTCAGATTCTGTAAGACCCAAACTAAATAGAGGTTAGCATTACAAATACACTATCTAAACCGCAAAATCCAGAGACCACACAGCAGATATCTAGCCTGGTACCATAATATGCACTGACTGGTTATGTTAAAGAAGTGTGCTTCCAGTTCAATGGGAGACTGCCAGGTTGGGTAAAGCTACTATAAAAACAACAACAACGTATCTTACCTTCTTCAGGATGTTCTCTGCCTTTCTCATAAGCTTCCTGAGACTGGCCTGGCCTAGAAACCTTAAAAAAAAAAAAAAAAAAATCATACATGACTGCTACCATATTTTGTAGTACATTCACCCCATAATGAAAAAAAAATGTCAGTGTCCAAGTTCAGTAAAAGTGTGTGTGTATATATATTTTTTACTTTACTGGACAAATAAGCTAAACGGAGGAATGTCCCAGTTTTCTGTTTCCAGCTATATAAGGATGGCTTCCATAGTCCTTATTCTACATCAGATGTTTATTTTATTGAAATTGGCACTATTAAAAACCTTTGTCTGGTTCGTTTTAATGTAGGTAAGTTACCCAATAGTTTATGCAAATCATTTAAAGAGTTTATGACTAATTCTGTGACCTTGCTGATTTCAATCCAAGAATATTCATGGCTGCTCTAGATTAATGCTATTGTATGATCCTATGACTCATATAAACATGCCTTTCATCATGCCATGAAAGCTAATTTACAGAACAAACCAATGCACGTCTACTCAGGAGTATTACTATGTTGAATGAAGCTTACTCCCAGACAAGTACATACACAATTGGAATCTTAGGGCATTCACATCATGCTTAGTCTTTACAAAAAGGAAGGCATCATACTATGTGAGAACTCATAGTAACCCCTAGGTATTAACCAAATGACTCTCATTTTGCTAATATTTAAATAGGCTCCATTTTAATCAATAAAAGTTCATACAGATTCAAGCACTGATTTAGAAACATCAGAGACAATTCAAGCAGTCCCTATTTCATTGTAGCAACCCTTGGTATTTTGTTGCATGAGAAAAAAAAAAAAAGCAGGTAACTCTTATGCAAGTCAAGATGTAAAGAACAAAAAGTTATTCTAGCATTTAAGAAGATAGGAGCACAAGGGCCTCCTCCTAGAGTAAGCCAGCCATTGTAAACAAACAGCAGCAATTTAATGCTGCTGTTTTATAAAATGCAAAATCAGCTGCCAAAGGGATCTGTCTCATTCTGCCTAATGGTAGGAACAGCCCAAGTTCAGCGTGACTTATTATTCTCTCAGACATATATAAGGCTGTGTACCTAACCATAAATGACATTGATTGTGAGTGGAATTTACTTGGAACTAATGTGCCTAGGACCCTTTTCCTAATTATTAGTAGGGCAGGGCCCATTGCTACATTCCTAAAATATTTCTACATCAATTCCTGCCAGAAGCAACAGGAAGAAAGAAACTCTTCTGACTTACGAGCAGCTATTACTATCTCTGAGCCACTGAGGCCACAGAAATAACATTTCTTCAAATCTCTCAGGCATCTTTTCCCAAATAAACAAATTCAAACTGACCTCCAGGTTTTATTAATGCATGAATCAACTCAAGCAGTAGATACCTCTTTTTTGCAACAATGCATGGACCCTCTGGTTTCATAAGGTTACAGTGGCATTCTCAATTTATAACCAACTTCTAAGTCCAACTGGGAATCCCTGTTTTGTTTGTTTTTTTTGGATGAGGATTCTGTGACCCTCTGCCTCACAAGATCTATTCTTGAAGAGTGCCTAGGATGTTATCTTGGGGAGGGGGGCAGTAAGGCAAGTGTAATCAGGATAATATAGAGAACCCCCAGCACCAAACTCAGAGTTTTAATCTCAAAACAGAACAGGGGTTTACATTTCAGCCTTAATAGCTATCTGCACATCTACAAGGAACAAAGCAAAAGGAACCAGTTTAGCAAAAAAAAAGCTAATGGGGCAAGGGAGAAAGACTACTATAGTTGCATTCTAGCAGTAGTGGCCTTCTCTCTCTTCCCCCCCCCCCCCCGTTTCTAAGTTGGGGATAAAGTAGCAATAAGATTAAACTCTGGGTAAACAAACCAATCGTTCTATTTCAACTTCTGAGCAAGCCCAGGGTCTGGTTCCAAAGGGTTGGGGGTGGGGAGTGCAAACAGCTCCAAACTCCGCTCTCTCCTCCCACCACTACGCCAAGCGCTATTCATTCATGGGGAACAGTGGAGTATCGGTTTTCAAAGCGCCGTGGTCAAAACTGTAACCCACTTGGCGGCTTGCAGTTTCCCGTTTTCCATTCTGGGCTCACACACACCCTTTCCTTAGCTTGCCACGAAAAAAGAATGTGGGAACTTCAACAAGGGAAGCCTTTAAAATTAAGGAAAAAGAAAATAACTTTTCCCCATTCCCTGCTCGAATCCCAGAACACACTTGAGGCTAATAGATGAAAGAAAGCCGGAAAAGATTCTCCTCGCCCCCTCCCAACTGGAAGCCCACCCAGAGAGCGAAACCGGACTGTTCTCCTCCGGGCGTGACTCTGCTGCTCCGGGACTCCTGCTGCTCACACTTGCCATCGCTCCTTCCAGAAACTTTGTGCCGGTCCACTCCATCAGCTGTGGAGCACTCTCTCTTGTCCTTCACGCAAACACACGCTCCAAGTTTAAATCCAGCCCTTTCTCTCCGTACCTCATGTCCGTGCCCGTTGCTGTTGGGGATCGTTTCCGACTCGTTGACTAGCGAAGACTTGATGTCGGCCAAGTCTCCTTCTTCCTCCGGGTGGCTGATCTCGGCGAAGATCGTTTCCTTCTGAGGGTCACCTTCGTCTTTGAAAGGGATCATCTCGTCGGTGGCACAAAGCTCCGGATCGCCGCCGCCTCCCGAGAGCTGAGGCATAGTGGCTTCTCGACCCCGGGAATAAAGGAGGGCAGGGAAGAAGGGAGGGCAGGAAGGGAGAACGAGAGAGAGGAATAGCAGGAGGAAGGAGCGAGGGAAGTTAAAAGGCTTTGGACGCGGAGCTCGCTTTGCGCTGCACTCCTATCCCCCCCTCTCCGCCTCTCGGGCTAAACTCAGCGCTCTCCTCCCTTTTCCACCCCATCCACATCCAAACACCTGGGGGAGGGGAGAGCAAGCAAGACTGGAGCGTGGCCGGGCCTGTCTACTTTGTCTGCTTTAAAAGGAGGGGAGGGGAAAGAGAGCGAACGAGCGAGGCAGACTCGCGCCCCCCTCCCTTCCCCTCCGGTTTCTGTTGTGTCTGCAGTTAAGACGACGCGAAAGTCGGGACAAGTTTGCTTCTCCCCAGACACGTTTAACTCCGCTTTTCTAAAGAGAAGCCTAATTTCTTGTGGACCGCTTGCGTTCTCCCTCCCCCCGCTTTTTAAAGAAGACACCACTGTCCGAATGTTTCAGGGGGGAGCACAAATGCTCGTCTCCGAGTGGGAAAAGCCAACGAGCTGTTTAAGTCGAAGCCTCCTGAGATAGAAGCAGCTCTGTTGGGAATTCTGGGAAGCGACCCAAGGAAGGATGGGGCTCCGTGCCTGCGCGCGTACCCACGCCGCGAAAGTCCGGGACGCAGAGGTTGGGGGGGGGAGCATGCCTAGTGGGAGAAAAAGGACGGAGGGAAGTGGGGAAGCAATTCCTCTAACACACACACACACACAAACACACCAGGACTCCGCTTTTGTTCCTTGGCCGGGAAAGATTTTTTTTTCCTCTTCGTCGTCCTAGCTCTCCAGAAGCGAAATGAACCGGGCGGCTGGCATTTACATGGGGAAACGGAGCTGAAAAATTCCTCAGGTGCAGCTAAAGAACAAGAATCGAAAGTTCTTGAGTGGCGGGAAAAGGGGACGCTCCTTAAAAAGAAGAAGGAGAGGAAGTTAGCTTGTCCAGGATTATAAAAACTCCACCACCCCCAAAACCGAGTCAGGCTGCCGCTCTGAGATCAAAGGGCCAACCAACCCCTAAATTCTTCCAGGTGTTGCTGCTTCCCCCTTCAGCGATCCACACAAGTGCGCGCGCGCAGTCAGTCACCTGTTTTGGTTTTTTTTTTTTTTTTTTCTTTTTTGGCCGCGCGCTCGGTTTTAGTCAGTAGGAACGGCGGGCATAGAAAGGTCTTCTCTCGCCGAAGGCGCTGGCTGCGCTTCTCTGCCTCCCGGCCTGCGACGCGAGTTCCCTCCTGCGAGGTTGCCCGCGAGGTGTTCTGGTTCTGCCCCTGCCCGAGCCTCGCTGGGCTTGCGAGGCGGGCCGTGCGAGGCGGAAAGCCAGCCGCCTGCCGCGCGCTCCTTCTCTCACGTAACTTTCCCGTCCCTCCACCCGCTACTCCCCCCCCCCCCCGCGCGCTCTCTCGCTCTGGTGAAAGGCTGGGGGCGGGAAGAGAGAAGATGAAAGCGAAGCCGCCGCCTTGATTGACAGCTCATTGATAGATGCTCTTGAGAGAAAAAGGAAATGTAGCCCTACAGAGAGAGGAGGAGGAAAAACAACTTAAACCGGGAAAGCATGAGGATGGGCTAGAAAGCTCGCTCCGTGTTAAACGCATCTACAGCACAAAAAGAAGGTGCAAAGCCAGGCCAACAAAGTTCATAAGAAAAACGAAAACAAAAAACCACGGACGTCTCAGTCCGCTGGAAAGTTTCACCTAAGACAAGGTGGACGGCGAAGATGCTGAAGGGGAGGTGCAGCAGAAAGTAGTCAGCTGAATCCAAACGGGGGGGTTGGGTTTTGTTACCCCTGCTCAGGAGAAGCTCGTTTGCCTTTGTTTTTCCCTTAATCACAATGTTTGCCCCCGTCCCGTTCTTCTGGCGTCTCTGAGTGTTGTTTTTGTTATTACCTGAGATTGTCTGAAGATGAAACAAGGGTGAGGGTGGGCTGCGAGCTGCTGTGGGGAGGGGTGGAGGCTTCTAATTCCATCTCCCTCTCCCCAAAGAAAGGTCTTCGGAGACAGTAAATAATAGTGATCCGAACATCTTGAGACCAGTCTTGTTTTGCTTCGTGAAGACTTTCCCCCTTTTGGGGAGAGGAAGAGGTGGTATATCCATATACAACTGTTGGGGGCTGATGATGGGGGTATCATAGGGCTACTGCTGTCCTTATGTTTACATGGACAAAAGGCATAACACGTGAACAGAGTAATATAGACTTCTGATTCCCGAGTTAATACTAGAATCATATTTGAAATTTAACATTTAAATCTGCAATCTTAGGACGAACTGGTTGAAAAGCAAGTCCTATTGAACTGAACGGACTGTGCTGAATCTGTGTGCGTGTGTAAAATGAAATAGCATCTTCACATATTCTCTTTTCTTATATTCATATTTAGCCACTGATGTGATGATTGGAACAGAGCCTTTTATTGCCTGTATTTAGAAATTCATCCTTGCAAGCATTCCATGCACGTATAGGGAAAGGAAAAATCAGGATAGTAGTCTGAGTTAGGAAACGTTTACTTGGAAGTAAATGCGACTGGGCTGGATGGGATTTCTTAATAGATGCTGCAGCGCTCTCGGGTGCAAATTTTGTTGCTTGGTTCTTGTTTAAATCAAATGTACAGATATGCCATAACTGGGAAACGGAGGAATGGAAGCACATCAAGCAAAATGCAAGTCGATCCTTAATCCGTTTTCTGTACAGAACTCTTTTATTTTTTGCAGGACCCAAAGGGAATGGCAGACTGCTTCTTGAGATGATATTTTTTAGAAGAAAAACGTTGAGGTGAATAAAAGCAAATATGAAATACTTGCCAGACGCTGCTTCCATCTGGGGATTGTAATAAAAATAAAAATCCAGTTATCTAAGACTCATAAAGGAGAAGGACAAAAGGCACTGGGAGGGCGGAGGGACACGAAACACCACAGATGCCACACAGAAGCCACTGCATTACTTCCCATACATGTTATTGATCAGAAAAACACATGGGGGGGGGCTTTTATCTAAAAGTCCAAGCCGCTGTCCATGTGACCCTTGGCAATCCATCTCCGTGGGATATACTTCCGCGCCAAGCGAATAAGAGAGGGTCTTGGGAAACAGCTTCCACTGTAATGAATGGGGTGGGAACTTGGTCCCACGCAAACTCGCGTTTGATTCGAGCAGATCGCAGCTGACCAAAAGCTGCCTTACGGTCCCTCTCTTGCTTTAGGCGGCTGCTTAGAAGCTGAAGAAGTTTCAGGGGCGCTTTGCTAAATGTTGACCTTGTTCCACCTAATTCGGATCCTATTTTCCCCTTCATGTTAATTGTTGAAGCTGCCGCTCTCATTTGCAGAATCCCTCCCTTTGCCCTCGAGATTGTTGTACTTTAAACTACATAATGGGAACCGCTTAAGAGGAGGGAGGAGGGAAAGAGAGAAAAATCAGTGCGTAAAGAGAGACTCTGTTTGATGTTACTCGCGCAAAAAGATCTTCCTCTTTGGAAAAACCAACCCGCCCTCTTCAGAGAAGCCACGGATTTCCTTTAACAGTCATTTGCGATTTGAGTGTTTTGCTGTTTAGATCTTGTCACTCGCCTATGTTTCAGAAAGGCAGGGAGCACCATTTGTGTTTATGGTGGAGAAGGCGTATTGAGAAGATCCCTGAAGAATTTTTTCCTCTAATATGTTTTAAGAACACGTTTAGTTATTTTCTAGTAACTAGCAGCAAATACAATACTCTAGGAAAAGCGTTCTTTTTCAGAGAACGAGAGTTCTTATTGGCTGTCATAACGATTAGCATTCCAGGCTCCAATTAGCATGTGTCTAATCGATTGGAATTGCCATTTAAAAAAATCGAGGAAAGGAAGCGAAATCCTTTCAAGTTCCAGCGAGATTTGTGTCGATTTGGGCGATGTTTACTCTTCCTGGATCCCGAGGGAGGCGGATGGGAGAGAAGAGAAGCTTTCTCCGGGGAAGACTATTCACACGGAGGTTTAGTATTAATCTGATCCGTCTAATAAAACAATTAGGAAAGGATTTATGCCCGTTTCCTAACCTTCCCGCTCCCCACGTCTATAAGCCTATATACCCATCGGCTGATAACCCCGCTTTCTTCCCCAGATCCACACCCTTATACCGAATATATGAAGTGAAAAACGTGACTGGAAAGGAAGTCTAGGCGTAGCGTGCGCGGTCCCGCGTGTTGCTGAATGCACTTGGAGTCGCCCGTAGCCAGAGGGGCTAAAATCGCAACAAGCAGCAGTGCCCCACCAAGAGGGTCTCCAGCAAAATAACCGTGTGTCCAATTAAGGGGAAGGGAGTAGTGTCCTCCTCGTTTTATGAGACAGAGAGAGAGAAGAAAGAAAGACCCCTTTCATGTGGGCTGGAGGTTTTCCCGATCCCCTTTTTTGTGGGAATCTTTTAAAGGGAGAAGCAGAGGAGTAGCGGGGGCGGAGCGAGAAGACTTTAGGACAAGCGGATAAACTCAGGAAAACCTCAACCATTCCAGCGCCAGGCTGGAGGCAGCCCAAGGCTGCTGCGAGGAGTCGAGAGCAAAAACATGCAAAGGATTGTCTGAGTTCGGGCAACAGGCTGGGCTGAAATCTGGTTGGCTTGTCTGTGATTCAGAGTGTTGGGTCAGTTCAGCTCTTTGGGATAATTCAGCAAGCGGGGGCTGAGCAAACCGTAACTTCGAATGCTTTGCAAACACGGCAGCTCTTTGAAAGCCTCGATTCTGCATAGTGGCTGGCTTGGCTCCCTTGAGTATCATGCTTAAATTAACCATGGGTTGCAGAACTAATGCAATGTTCCGGGTTCATCCAACACATTAAACCCTAAACTAACCATACAGAAATGTGATTAGCTAGTTTGGGATTCAGCATGAACAGCTATCAGGTTGACACATCAAACTAAGCCATGATTTGCTTGTTATAGTTCACTGACTCAGTAACAATTCGGTGGTTTCACTCCATGGTTAAGTCATAAACCATGGTTTGCAAACAAAAGCAAGCACATCACATTATGAGCTTCCCAGTGCACTGTGTGAATCAACCAGAATATACAAGCTAGAACAAGTGGGAACATTTAAGAATAATAAGGCATTCTTCCTTGGAATACTATAAATCTCATTCAATTCTCATGTAAATAGGAACTATCTCCAATTAAGCCCTTAAAGTTGCTGAATATAAGGCACCTATATCTATTGACTTAAGAGGAAATTCCATTTAATCCAGTGAAATTTACTTCTGAGTAAATCCCCCAAAGCACCTTTCCTTGATTGGAAGTCCTCTTGAGGTCAATAGGATTTTCTCTCCAAAATGAATATGAAAAGGATGCCATTTACTTCAGAAGAGCCCTTATTGAACTGAATTGCATCTGGACAAACAAGTATAGGTTCGGACTAACCTGGTTTATAATACAATCCTATGCTGCTTCCTGTCTTTAGAATCACAAGTTTACAATGAAATCCTGTGCATGCCTATTTGAAAGTGAATCCCACTGTCTGAGAGCACACAGAGGGAGAGGTTAAAATGCGATCGACCAGATTTGGTTTGGTGGGATCCTGCCATCAATTAAACCGTCTTAGTATTAAGTTTGATATCCAAGAAATCGTAGGTAAATCCGGATTTCCAGGGATACCAAATCAGGAATATTCATTGAAATGCAAGCAGTTTCGATCATGCACTTTTCCTCGACTTGGCGCCCTGGATGTGGGGTTGAGTGATGGGAGTAAAGTACTTATCTAGAGGGCGCCAGGTTGGAGAAAGCCAAAAAGGCATTCCGCTGTCATTCCACTAGCTTTACTCCCCAAGAAACGTGCGCTGCCGGTGACGTAGACACTCCTGCCCACTCCCCTCGCCTCCGGTAATTATTAATGATTTTCTAGGTTACAGAAGGATAAAGAGAAGACTAAACTAAAGATAGAGCTGGAAAGCAAGGATCGGAATTCTCTCAGGGAGTGAGAACTTTATTTTGGAAAGGGGCGCGAAAGGAAAGAGGATGCCTTTTGAGAGGTAAACAGTCCAAATCAGCTGTGTGAATCTTAAATGCCCATTGGCCAGCAACCTCATTTTTGACCGACCGAACTGAGGATCAGTGACACAGAGTCCCATATTTACTCAGAAGCAAGCCTAGTGCCTCTCCTGCGTCTTACTCCCACGTGAGCGCAAGAGTGTAATATTAGTAGAGCGCCAACCCAAGGATAAGGTGCAGGATTCACACGAAAAAGAAAAGCTCAGGAGAAACAGCAAATAGATCGGGGACAGAATCAGATTAGAGTCCCGTGTGCGAACTGAACTCAACAAGCAAACATAACGCGCATTTGCAGCTTAAAATCCGAGGCGTGTCAACTATAGGGTGCTTCGTTTAAAGTTTAAGGAACGCCGCCTACCCTGAAGGATCGTCCGTCCTACGCCCGTTTACGCTGACGTGGTGGTTGTACCCCGGGACAAGATGGCTGGCTGCTCAGGACACGCTAGCTTGGATGTAGATGGCTCCTTTGTGGCTTAATCTGTCGTGGGAACCCAGCCTAGCCGACTGTTTTCAGCTCGGTGGTTGCTTCTAGCTCGGCGCCATGGAAGCGGGAAAATTCAGTAAACCATAGCGCAGTTAACCCTGGGTTAACTATCGTGCACAGCCAGTTACTTATTGAAGCACAAGCTAGCCAGCCGCATTTTAGTCTCGCGCGTTGTGTGAACTCACTACACTGAGTTATAGGAATAAACCACAGTCCAATTAACAATGGATAATCTTTGCCCACGAACACAGCCAGCTGGAGGCAGGAAAAAAAATCCGGAAATTCAGACTATTTAATGAAAAACAAATGAGGTGGGACGAAAGGCGGGATGAAGCCAAAACAAGCTAGTGGAAAGTGGGGGGGCGAAATCATAGTCGGTAAGCCGGCTCTGAAACAAAGCACGTTCTACTTGTGTATGTATATTAAACGCTTGTCTATTTACTCGAGGGGGCGGAAGAGAAAGAGACGCGGGGTAAAGCTTCCTATCACTCATTACAAATAAACTCGGGAATCGCCAGGAAGACGAGCATCTAGAAACCGAGCCGTTGCGTGAGAAAGGCCACCGCGGCAGCCTCTCCTTATATAGGCAGAGGGCGGGGTTAGAGGGCGCGCAGGGGCGGGGCAGTGGGTCGCTTTGATGTCCCGCCGGCTGTCTCTTTCATCCTCTCCCTTCTTCCCCTTTCTGGCCTCTTTGTGTGACTAAATTTGGCAAGAACAGGGAGCCGTGCCAGGTTTTCCACGTGTGCTTCGAGCGCCCAGCTGAGCAGGCAAAGGTTCTCTTCCGGGTAAGGAGACAGAAAGGAAGATCAAAGAGTTTGGGGAGTTGAATCTGAAATGTGACTTGGAAATAACAGTTAAAAAGAGGGGGGCACCCCGTCACCAAGCCTGACGCATCCCAGCCCCCGGACAAACTGAGTGGATGGAGCTGGAACACAGTAAAAATCAAAGCAATCAGAGGAAGCGAATTAGTTTCCTTCCTCCCACGTTTCCAGGTTCGTTTGGCATTTTGGCAATTACATTAGGTGAGGAGTAGTTTGGGCTCAGCTTGCACCGTTTGTAGCTCAACGTCTTCCACCATCAGTATTATTTTAACAAAGATATGTATTCCTCCTCCGTCTTTTCGCTGGCTGAAACCATCAGAACAAAGATGGTGAGATGGATCACTGTTGTTACTTTTTTCTTGTCTTCCTCTGTCCTGTGACACACTGCAAAACCCCTTCACTGATATTACATCGAGACGAAAGCTGCCTTTAGATTAATTTCTAATTATCGTGCCTTGCCAATTTAGTTATAGCTTGGTACTTCAGCAGCAATTTTATGTGTGTGAGACAGAGAGCGATAATTGAAACAGAGACTTTTTAAAAAGGATCTTCTGCCAGGCCAAGATAAACTGAGAACCAGATGTGTGCAGTTATAACTGGTTCTTCAAATACAGCGGTTTCCTACAGATTTAGCCTTAGCCATGGATAATACTAGCATAACATTAGCAAAGGAAACCATTTGTAGAATGGTGCTGTTTCTGAAACATCTGTTAAAATTGCTTTTAAATTTCAGTTTGGTACCCCACTACTTTCCTTTCAGTGAACTGAGAGGCTTTAGTGGATAAATCAATCTCTTTTGAAGGATTTGGCCCCAGAATCTATTCAGTTATTAAGTTCAGCTGTGGGGCAACTGGGATAATAGCAAGATTGAATATTTATATACTGATCTTCCATAACTCAGTGTTTCCCAGGTAGGTTGGGTTATATCTCCCATCTTCTGCAAAATTGTGCTTTGTGGTAAACACATATACCCTGATTCATCAGCTGACTTATTTTTTTTTTGTCCAAATAAGAAATTATAAGTTTTAAGAGTAGGAGAAAAGTTCCTTTAATTAAACACACACAAATACTTAATTACATTACTATTATACAAATATCTACAAGTGTATTTTGTTGTAATGCGTGCTAGAATTTGTTTGAAGGATGGGAACAGAATTTCCCTTCATTAAAATTAAAATGGAGAACCACTTAAATGAAGAAATGCACCCTGAGCAGAACAATGTATCTGCTGACAGACAGCTCAATCTGATGCACACATGCTAACAAATGTGTCCCATTGAGTTCAACTGGGCATTCTTCCAAGAAATTCTGCAGTAAATAGGTTTTTAAAAACCTTTCCATTGCTGCAAAGGGACTTTTTATAGCCTAATTACTGAGTGTGTTTATATAACATATTACATGAGTGGCAATTTGGCTATCTAATGTGAATGTAAACACTGGCTCCTTAACTATGGCTGTTAATTTCTCTGTGGTTTTTTAAACCTACAATGCTAAGTTAACACTACCCAGAATTCTATGACTTGTAGAACTGCTACAATATTTATAAGTAAACATGTGTCTGTGTGAACAGTGAGTTCTCCAAAAATCTCTTGCAACATATTATACAATCCAGAATGAATAATGTGGTTTGTTTGGCTATAGTTTAATGTGTTGTATGAACCCAGGCCTTGTGGCTTGTAAATTATTATGCCTTAGCATCTTGCCAATTGTGGTTTATTGGACAAATATGC
Source organism: Python bivittatus (assembly GCF_059951505.1). Taxonomy (NCBI): domain Eukaryota; kingdom Metazoa; phylum Chordata; class Lepidosauria; order Squamata; family Pythonidae; genus Python; species Python bivittatus. Next base: position 37,633,029 of record NW_028277034.1, on the reverse strand, counting down.
CTAATGTGTTAGATAACAGGAGAAAAAAAATAGGTTATGCTAATAGCTAGTCTCAGCTTTTATATTTCTTTCAGCATGGTTGGTATCCTATGATTTTTGTTATACTTTTAGAAACCACTAACCTTCATGAAAGAACAGATGGAATTTTTCTAAAATGACCAGTTTTTTAGATATGAATATAACTGCCACTGTGTTGGTATAACAACTGATACATTAGATAAACTATAGCTGAACCCAGAGTATTAGCAAATATTATGGCAGTAGAACATCATTTCCATAATTTTATTTACCTCAGAAATTTGTCTCTAGAATACATCCCCAGTAAGAATGAATGGTTTGTTAGTCATAGACCAGCATAATTCCAGTAATATTTAGTAGTATTATCTGACCAATCTATTACTTTATGTCATTTGGTAATACGTATAAAATCTTCCCATATTACTGCAATCTGGAATAGGAACTTAATTGAAAAAATCATAATTGAGTACTTTGACTTCTAACAACAACCCATTGTTGTTCAGTCATTAAGTCGTGTCCGACTCTTCGTGACCCCTTGAACCATATCGTGCCAGGCCTTCCTGTCCTTCACTGCCTCCCTGAGTTTGCTCAGTTTCATGCTTATTGCTTCAGTGATGCTATCTAACCATCTCATCCTCTGCCGTCCTCTTCTCCTTTTGCCTTCAATCTTTCCCAGCATCAGGGTCTTTTCCAAAGAGTCCTCTCTTCGCATTAGGTGACCAAAGTATCTGAGCTTGAGCTTCATTATCAATCCTTCCAATGAGCAGTCAGGATTGATTTCCTTTAAGATTGACTGGTTTGACCTCCTAGCAGTCCAGGGGATTCTTAAGTCTTCTCCAGCACCACAGTTCGAAGGCATCAATTCTTTGGCACTCAGCCATCTTTATGGTCCAGCTCTCACAACCATACATTATTACTGGAAAAACCATAGCTTTGACTATGTGGATCTTTGTCGGCAAGGTGATGTCTCTGCTTTTTAATATGCTGTCTAGGTTTGCCACAGCTTTCCTCCCAAGGAGCAAGCATCTTTTAATTTCATGGCTGCAGTCTCCGTCTGTGGTGATCTTGGAGCCCAAATAAATGAAGTCTGTTACTGCTTCCTTATGTGAAAAACTGTACACTGTATTGCTCATATGCATTTTCAAACAAGACAGAACATTATATAAATCCTGCAAAGGATGAGGCTTATTGTAGCGTCATGGGGACCATTGAAACCATTCAGAAAATAGCAAGTTGAAATGAACGAACGCTTACCACATGGCTTAAAAAGCTGTACTTATTCTGCTGGTGATGTTGGAACCAGACAAAGTGTCTGTACAGCTTTCAGCCAGATGCTGCATGTAAAGAACGCCCAGTCCAGGAACACTGGCCTGCACATTTAACCAAGAGATGTAGGATGCTCTGTTAGCAACAAATGACATCACTGGGATCATGAAGTAAAGCTTCCAATCAACCATGCTTGATGGTTGTGAGGGCTTGACTGCCAGCAATGGCTCTTTGAGAAAGGTCATCATAGTGCAACTGAGCTAAATATTTAACTCTTTTCCCCAAAGAAGAATATTTGCAAAGTCCCAGCACTTTCTGCAAAATATCCGTATGGTGCAATTCTATTAATGGGTGATTGCACTGAATCCAACCTGTGCACTGAATACTTTTCCTACCCCCAAATATATTTAATAAGCTGGATAATGTCAGTATTGAGTCTTTGCACAGGAGAAATTAAGTTTTCCGTCGTCTTTTCTGTTCTCAAGGGGTGCAGTTTTTCTGCCTAAGAGATGCATTTGGCCTCTCATGTTGATGAAGATAATGGGTAAAGTCAAAACAACAACAACAAATGGCACTTCCTTTGCTTTTAAATTTAATGAAAATTAAAAAGATATGATCAGTTTCCTGTCAAATATTTAGTAGTTTTCCTGCTCTATTGTGTTAAAAATTGCATTTTAGTAATAACTATGGATAACTCTAAGTTGCATATGCAACTCCATATGCAGACTTGGTGGAGGGGCACATACTGTATTTGCTTATGGACTCAGGTCATGCCTCTGTTCTCTCTTTGGTGAAAGTTCTTAGCAGAAAAAGGCAATCTCTCTAACCACAAAGAGAAGTATGAGAGATATTCTACCCAGCTTCCTTCTGAATGAAAGGAGGCATTCATTTCCTCTTCAAAGAGGGAGGGAAGGGAGGGAGGAAGGAGTGATTGACTGATTGATTGATTGAATGATGGAGAACAAAGTGAGATTAGAGGGGTGAAACCTCACTTGAGATTTGGTCTCCAAGCTGCAGGTTTTCTGTTCCTTCTATATCTGCTGAGAAGTAAATCTCATTTGAGTTCAGGTAAGCAAGGATTTTAGCTTCAGAGGTGAATTAAAGAAAAAAAGTAATATCATTTTTACTTGTCATTTCATATTTCTGGTGGTAAATGGCCATAGGACTCATTTTTCAGTAAGCATGTCAAGCACTGCATTGTTTAAGAAGCAAGGGCAATTTTTCAAGAGCATAGAGGTCAGTTCTGTGCTTCTGGCAATAGTTCAGATTCATATCTCAGTTAGAATGAGCAACTTAAGTATTGCACAAAATCAATTAAGATTAATGTTGCACCAGAGGAACAATTCCAACAAAAACAATTAGGAAAGTTAAACCTGTTGCTCAGTGTTACTGTGTGGACAATGCACTGTTGCAGTGCAATCTGAAATAAACTCTGTTGCTCATAATAAATGCATCCACTTAATTTTGGGAAACTCATTCTCATGTTTATGCATACAGCTGTAGCCTTGGTTAGCTGACTCTAGAGCAGTGTTTCTCAACCTTGGGATCTTTAAGCTGCTGGGGAATTCTGCGAGTTGAAGTCCTCACATCTTAAAGTTCCCAAGGTTGAGAAACACTGCTCTAGAGAGAGAGCTCAACATATAAATAATCCCAATAAAAGCAGAGATTACTCAAATCAAACAGAATGATCACTGATGTAGCAAAATATATAGGGGTATCTCAATTATTTTAGTTTTTACTTCACAGTTGTCTGTGAATGCATGCTTTTTCAGTTGCTGTGATCATAGGAACTGTTGCTAGGTCTTCTCAATGTGATTATTTAGGACAGGATAGTAGAGCTTGTTGGGTGCATACCCAAGCAGCCCCCTCCAACAAAACCAGCTTTTGGGGTTTTAAAAATCTGAAATAATACTTACATTAAGATATTCAAGGTACGTCTATTAGTTTCACAAACAGCTAAGGACTGCTGAATCATGAGATTATGGTAGTGACAAAGAACTGGGATTCCCTTTCCTAGATCTCTTTAAAAAAAAAAAAAAACTGCAAATGCTGGAGTAGAATTGGTAGTACAGTAATAATCCATCAATAACTTGAACACACACACACACAAACACACAATCTTCAAATACTCTTCAGGAAAAGATAACTGCATGAAGTTAAATTTGGCCTTTCTTGTTGAAGCTACTCTTCGAAAGTTACCGACTGGTCTTTCTGGGTGTGATTGTAACACCTTTCTTCCTCCCTAGAAACAAAGTACAACTCTTTCAGTTCATTTCACACAGGCCATTGAACTGTCAGCAGATGGTAAAAGCTTTCAGTCACCACTGATGTGGGCCAGATTTGAACCTGTGACCTTGAGGTGACAGGCACTATCTCAAACAAGAAGCAGGCAAACATGAAGCACTTTGATTTTCACAGAAACTGGTCTGAACTCAGATAATGAGGAGCTGGTTTAACACATAGGATCATCAGAGGGTCACATAGCAGAAAGGCACTGCTTCATTTGAATGATTCCTAATCTGGAAATACCTGGGGTTTGGTGGAGGGAATTTGTTTCAAATGGAGAATGTCTTAAGAAGTTTCATCAGTAATGTTCCCAGGAGGGAAAAGAAAGAAAAAAAGATAAATCCTGTACCATGGAATCTGTTAGCACCTAAAGAGAAGACACTTAATTTATTTCCATTTTGTCCCTGGGCTCTTTATGCACGAAGCACGGCCCCAGTTGTGAAATTAGTGTGGTCCACTAGATGAACTTGGTTTTCAATCCGTATATCTGCCTTCAGCAGGACTGGGAAGGGGACAGGGTTGTCAATGAAAAGGTAGCCCCAAGCCAATGCTCAGCTATAGAAGTCCTGTTGAATTCACTTGGACCTATTTAAATGTGAGTGTGTATATTGGATTGCAGCCTCATTCTACTGAATGGAGAGAACACTGTAACATGTGAAGAAAACACAATAACATGGCTTGTACTGTTTGCGCAATACAAATGTGAAGACATTGTAATATTGCTCCCACTACTTAGCTGTTGTATAAGAATATTTAGGGGAAGGAAAAGAGACCGGCTTCATACATGGTATTAAACCATAATCTGGTTTGTTTTGGAGTATTGTGTGAATACAGCCATGGTGGTTAGTGGGCTACAGATTATGATATAGCACAATATGCACCAATCAACTGTGATTAATTCAACCACAGTTAAACTAAGTGGCTCCAGATGAATCAACAGGTGGAGACTATGCCCAAAACGATCTTTGCCCACTAATGGCTGGTGTGACAGTTGTGTGTGTCTTTGAGTGGACAGCTCTGGCAACAGTAACTCACATTCTTATTACCTCTAGACTGGATTTGTATTTGTTTATTCAATTTATATAGCCACCCATCTCATACATGAGACTCTAGGTGGCTTACAATAAAATACATAACATAAAAAATAAAACACATAGCAGCCAAGCATCATAAAACAACTGTCAACATAGCCAGAAGATTGGCTCTGTCACATACCCAGGGTCCTTGGCTTGGGCACAAAACCAAGTTTTCAGGGCCTCACAAAAGGCCAGTAGGAATGGGGCTAATCTAATCTCTAAGCTGGTTTAGTATTATACTAAAATTGTAGGTACTACACTGACTTCTAGCAGGTTTCCAAGCACAACTCCTGGTGCTGGTAATAGACTATAAAGACTGCAGAAGTCTGTCTTGGGTATCTTTGGGACTGTTTCTTCAGAATTGATTCTATCCAGCTATTTTGAAGGAGAGGATGCTACAGTTCCCCCAGCTGGAGAGGTGAAGAATGCAAAGACCTGGAAGTCAAGCTTTCCCATCTCTGCCAAAAGCTTTGGAATGAACTCCAAAGTCTGGATGGCCACCACTCTTTCATCTTCAAGAAAACTATTAATATCTGGCTGTTCCAACAAGCTTTTGGAGATATCTGATATCTCGCACTGCACGTTCCAAACAATTTGGCGATGTTCTGCATGTTGATCAGAATCTTAATTTTACAGTATAATGTTTTAGGAGGCTTAAGCATGTTCTCCATTTCACTATGTTTTATGATTATGTCTATGAACTGCTTTGAATTTATAATTGGGTTGTATACAAATTCCATAAATAATAAAGCAAACTGAACTTAGACCTAGTACATAATTGTATCCCACACTGAGCTGTTATCTGCTTGCTTTCTTTTCCAAAATATCTTTGCCCTAGAATAAGTATGGCAGTCCAAATAAAAGAAAGAAGCAAATGATGGACTTTCAAAGAAGAAAAAAATGCAAGTATTTCCTTGTCAAGCTAGTACAAAATGCAGTCTGACAGAATGGAATCAGTACCTATTTGCTCTGATTTTATAAGTTATTCCCATTCCCATGGGATTCATGTTCTTGTTCTACTCTATTGCACCTGGAAAGGGACAGGATACATTTTTTAGTAGTTTGCAACAAGAGTGAATAAGAATTGTATATGAGACACTGGAAAATTCATGCTTACTAAATGATTTTTAAATTTGCCTATATTAATTGCACATGAAAATGTGAACCCCAAAACATTTTTTTTCTCAAAGTTTTTATTTACATGGACAAATCATGGCAATTTTTTTCATTTTTTATTCTCATTCATACCACCTGAGTCAATTAGAAAGCAAATGTATGGAACTACACATATCAAGAGTCAGATAGCATCATAAACTGATTCTCCTCAGTTTCACAAAGCATTTTTCCAACAAAACAAACTCATTACAGATAAACCTTTGCTCTCTCTATCACACGGTTCCTAATACTATTACTCACCTATTTTATGTTGCGCTTCTAGCAACCCTAACATCAAAACACACAATTTAGTACTTGCTTTGCATGGATATCTGCCTTCATTCTCCTCATAAAACTCAATGAAATGGTGCGTTTGCTCAAGACAATTCTGCAGCATATGCCTGGGAGTTGGGCGCACACAGTCTGACCATTTTCATTTACTATGTATCGTGCTGTACCCATTTGAACTCTACCTCCAAAACAGATGATTTCAAAACTTGCTAGTCTCTCTTTTCACAGCTTACTGCAACTCCTGATATTCACACAAGCAGACTTAACCAGCGGTTCAGAGGCTGGACTAGAACTGGGGAGATCCAATTCGAGTGAACTCTCAGCTATGGAAGCTCACTGGGTGATATTGGGTCAGTCTCTCAGCCCAGCCTTACAGGGTTGCTGTTGTGGCAGAAAAGGGATGGAAGCAATGATGCGTATACCACTTAAGGGACCTGGAGGAAGGATGGTATAGAAATGTACAGTAACAGAATAATCATAATGCCTTTTTCTGCCTCTGAGGAACCAGAAGAAAATAATCTTTCTACTGAACATTTTACGACCTTGGTGTAATGTATCCTGTCACTAAGCAACAAAATGATTTTATATGGAGAGAGACAGAGAGATCGCACAAAAGAGGGAAGGATTCCTACACCCAGCTGTAAAAGTAGGAGAGTATAGTTCATATGATGTTATCCTGGACCAAGGCCATTTAGGGCTTTAAAAGTAAGCCCTGGTGCTTTGAACTGTGCCCAGAAGATTTCTGGCAGTCTGATTGGATGGAAAGGCTGTACAGGGAAGTGACTCAAATGTTTTAAACAAATGTTACGTCCCTGTAGCTGTCCACATATGAGGTGTAAAGAAGGGAACATTTTCTTCGTATACTGGTTGGTACTGAAGTTGGATGAGGCAAAAATAATAAGGGTTTACTGATTAAAAACAAATTGGCAGTTCCACAAGATCTTAAACTTTTAAAGAGATTCATAACTCTTTCACAAAACAAGTTTAAATTTTAACAGCAGTCTAGATATTGCACTATTTAGAACTCCTTTCTTATCTGCATGCAAGCACACATTTTAGCTCTGACAGAGGCACAGGATTTCTTCAGATTGGTTTGTGCAGGAAGACTTGCATCTTTAGCAGGAACACTGAAAACAAAGAGGCTTCAGGCCAAAGTGCCAGAGCTTTACAACTGTTGCAATTGTCATAGTTTAAGCTACATAGTAATTGCTAAGTCTCCATTGGGAGCTATAAATAGCTAATTCTTTAATTCAGATTTCATTCCAATATAATATATGCTTACTGAAGTCTACAATAACTTTGTGATTATTTTAGTACCAGATTCTTATTGTGTTTTTAAGTTGTTCTTTATAATGATATCTTTATAAACATTCTGCAGCTTGAGGTGAGACATTTCTGGCACAATACGAGTGGTTCTAATTCAGATTCCAAATGAATCAACATTTTGACTGCTCCTTCGTGTTTTTTTTTTAAACTCTATAAATAGCAAATGAGGAACAGAGCTGGGGTACTTGTTTGCTTACATAATAGATTTTAATCTGCCTAGAGATATTTCAGGACCAAAGCAAAAAAGCAAGAGGAAATACTTAACCAGCTTTAGAGATGAATGGGGAGACAGTTCAGGTGGTATGCAGTTATAACTTGCCAGCCGTGCTGAAATTCCCACTGCTACACAAATATCCGAAGTGCGGGGCCCTTGTTCTCTTCTGCTTCTGGTTGTTGTAGACCAGGGTTCCTCAACCTTGGCAACTTTAAGATGGGTGGACTTCAACTCCCAGAAGGCTGGCTGGGGAATTCTGGGAGTTGAAGTCCACCCATCTTAAAGTTGCCAAGGTTGAGGAACCCTCTTGTAGACATCAGCTCATTGCCATTCAGAAGTACAACTGAATCTAAATTGTGGCTCATGCTGGCATTATGAATGGCACTTGTTTTATCTACTATTTGTCTAATCTGGATGCATGGTCAGATTGATTTCTTATTTAGATTCTTATTGGACATGGTGTAGTTCAAATGATCCCTCCCAATGTATCACATAAAACTTATATAATATTAATAGAACATAATTATTTATATTAATATAGACGATAAATACATAAATGCTTTATATAAAATGCATTAAAACTGTAGTATTAAAACAAAGGAAGCAGAGAGATAAAGGAAGAACACACAAAAACAAACAATAAATACAATAAAAAATACAGCAAATATATCTTATATCATGTTTTATTATATTACCATACAAGAAAGCATTCAGCCTAATTTTGAAATACATCATTCAATCTTGACCACATGGCATAATATTTTTCAATCATTTCACTGAATCTCAACAGAGATCCAGTTCATAAATAGAAAGTGAACACATCTCAGTAATTCCTGATTGTAAATTTGGTATCATATTTTCTTCCCAAAGTTGAAGAGCAGTTTTTTAAGCCCCGCTTCTCCCCTCAATAAATCCATAGTTCTTTATACAGTAATAAGTTCTAAGTTTTTGGTATATAATTCAGAAGTACATCTACACTGATTTTGTAACACTAGATTAATAAACTTAAGCATATTAAACCAAGATGTGGGACAAGCTTCTATCAAATGATTAATCAAATGATTAATGATTTACCTATTTTACACTTCCAGCATAATGAAATGGACAGCCTACCCTTTTTAAATATTGTCTGGAGTGTCCTGTAAACATGAAAAAAAAATTTAATTAGTTTCCTATTATGAGAATAAGAAATGTACTTAATATTCTTTAGAACTAAGGATATACAAAATTTGGTAATTCATGATTGGAACACTCCAGAGAATTCTGAAACATTTTGTTTCCCTCATGACTTTGTCAAACCTACTCCCAGACTAGGCTGTCCAGAAATAAATCCTCCAGACCAGAAGCATTTTGAGGTGTTTGGGACATGACATTTTGGATGAATCATGTCAGCCTCGGGGCCAGGCTAGCCCTAACAACTCATACCAATTGTGATTCAGATGATTTACTTCTTAAAATTGCTAAGTCATTCCCAGATGGATGGATTGATGAATTTTGCACATACCTGTTTAAGACTCTTATTTTTATTTTATTTTATTTATTCAATTTATTATAGCCACATCCCTCCAAAAGACTGTTAGCCATTGATTTGTTAATAAGGGATATTCCATCTCTTTATTTCAGAGCTTTTGCAAATAACTAATACCCCCATTAGCAAAGTCTTGAAATGTCATATACATACACACATACACACACATATATATGATTTAGAATAACCCCAAACACATTTCAATATTAATAATTTAGAAGTTTTAGAAGGTGCCAAATGATCTGGATCATAGTGTGAAATCAAGATACATCTTTAATTGAATATATTGTCATTTCACAATTTTAGCAAATCCAAATTCCTTTTACAAGAATTCAAATGGTATAAAAACCTTTTTAGCAATAAGATGATCTCAAGTTTTAATAATGTATGACTTCCCCCTCCCCCAAAATTCCAATTTTCTAACTGGGATTATCCTAGAGTGTTACTTGTTTCCATAAACTTGTCCAAACTGAGATTATAGTTGATCTTTGTTTTTTCTTCACCAGCTTCTGTATTTAGAGGCACTTAGTTTGTTTTTTTGGATTTGCTTAACATTTATACCTAAATGATGTTAATCAATGCATTTGTTGAATTAATTCAAACTGTATACTAAATAAATGGTATAGGATTTGCTTAGCTAAAGCAAATCTCTTATATTCAATTTTACTCAGTTTTTCATAAGTTTGTTCTATTCGATTTTCAGGAAAAATGGAGTTGCCATGAAAATGTATTATGCATTTTTTTGTGTGTTTCTCCACTTGTGCTGATTTAAAAAAACAAAACAAAACCTTTTTCTCTGATATGCTTTCTCTCAATATTTGACACTTTCAGTTCCTTCCTTTGGGCCAGATGTTCTTAGCTGTCTACATGCTGGATTTCTGGAATAAAATTGACTTCCAAACACATCCAGTGTCTTATACTGATATCACTAACTGTAAGCAACAGGAACAAGCAAAATTGAGCATTATCTTTTTGTGCTTTTTTTTTTTGGCTGAAATTCAATCAAATGAATAGCATTTTGCTCTTTTTGCCTCTAAACAAAGGTCAGGATAAGAATTCTATTCACCTCTACTCATTTGTACTAATGTCAATTCACTTCACACTAATCCATTATTTGTTGACTATGCCACAATAAGCTGAATTTGCATAGAGTGTTAAGTTGTAACACATGACTTACAAAACACAGCAGCTGAGTTCATATAAATTACTAAGGCATAACTAAACAAATGACAGGTTATTTCTACACTATCACTTGTTTTTACTCCCCTTAACCTCAGAAGCAGCTTTCAGGCAATCCAAAATTGTTTTCACTTCTGCCAACTTGAAATGCTGAGAACAATAATAAAAAAATTACTGTTCTGCTCTGTGTTACTGCAGGTCTGTAGCAACAAACATCCTCTCATTTCACTCTAGGCAAAAGGGAAAAAAGAAACTGAAGCAACAACAACAAAAAAGTGGCCTAGCATTTTGTAGGTCTAGAGGGAAACTGACAAAACTCTTGTCAATTTCACACTTGCTGTTTGAGAGGGGAACCTCAAAGCCCTCAAGCCAGCCTTCCTCTTACAAGACCCCAAGCGCAGCAGGAGGATCAAAGAAGAGTTTCATTTAGTGTGGAAATGAAGCAAAACATCTCAAAATGAACAACCTGCTCTGCAATAGTTGTAGCTAATAGTTGTACCTACTGCAGAGCTGAGCCAGAAATAAATCCGCTCTGCTCTGACACTGTTGAGGTTTTTGGAACACAGAAACCTGGATCAGCTTTCAATTGGGTTCAAAAATTCATGTAGAAATGTCTACATCATGGTTTAGCATAGTATATGAGCCTGGCTACTATGAGAGCTAGTTTGTGCTGCTGGTATACAGTGTTAAACCCTCCAGCATTTCAGTGAAATCAGCAACAGAAGAATCCAAAGAAATAAAGAAGAATGCTAGGTTACCTGAATTTCAGGTACTAAAATTCTTAGACTAAAGATTATTGTTAATCTCTTGAAACTGAATGGGAAATCAATGTGAATGAAAGTAAAATGTTGCCATTTGGATTTAGACTATTATGGTAAAAAAGTGGCATTGGGAAGCCTTTAAAATTGTTAATTCACCTGCTACAAGGATTTCTTTTTCTTTTCTGTCCCTGCTTAATCTTTATGGCATACTAACGTGAGATTGTTAATTCAGTTTATGGTTTGTACAAACCCTGGAGCCTGACTCAGTGCTGTTATCTATTTCAGAAATGCAAACACACTCTTTGATGTGTAACTTCAGTGACTTGGGAGGATAAACATGGAATACTCCATGGGCAATTTTAAAAAGAAATCCTAGTAGACTACCAATTTGTGGATTTCTTTTTAGAAAAGATCGACACCAACATAGATGCACTTGGATCTCCATAATAATCGGATAAGCCTATTTCCTATGGCAGGATTTCTACTGGGCAGTTTTATTACTATATTGATGGTTTTTTAATGTTATAAATGTTGTGATCTGAGGATCTGGCAATTGTGAGCATGTAATCTGTTTATATCAATATTCAGATACTATAGTAATAAAAAGCCAGTACCTATTGAGCACTTGCAGAGTGAGTTTGTGCAACGTGTTAAACCAAACTTAATATTAGTCTTGATTACTTGCTCATCCATTATTTACACACACACACACACACACACACATGCACACACACGCCATCATCTGCCAGCAGTGCTCCTCTGGATTCCACAAACTTTTCCACAAAGGGGACAAACTTTGTGCAAAAGAATTAATAGACGCTGTGAGGGTTCTTTGTTTTCTAACTGGACATACTACAGTGTAAAAGGGAACTACACATTATGCTTTATTGCAGCACACACCTTTCCCGATAATAGGCAGTTGCCCTGAGTTAATTCCACCCTCCTAGGCTTTGCAAGTTGATGTAGCCACATAAATAAGACTTTGATGCTCAGTCCTTAAAACAAAAGGGTTAAAGTTTGTAAAGTGGCATACAACCTTTGCCTCCCTCCAAAAGTTCTTGCACTTGTTGGGATTAGGTGCTGCTTCAGCATGGTTACTCCTCTTCTGGTTGCTGCCGAGCTCCAGGCCAAGCTCTGCTTTTAAGCAGTGTTGTTTTCGAGCACCCAAGCTGAGTTCCCAAGCCAACCTCCAGGCAGGAATCACACCACAATGGGCTGGTTACTATAGCTTGCGGTCCTGGCAGCTGACAGTCCTCTTACCTACCTGTAATAGTTGTAAATGCTCAGATGTCACTTCCCGTTTCTTTGTCTACTTGCTTTCTGTATACATAATATCCTGTACAGGGTAAGAAAAAACCCAGTTACCCAAGAAAGTATAGGTTAGTCATCCCTAGCTAATACAGAGAAAAGACTCATCAACTGATGCATGAAAGTCCCTTTGCAGGACACCTGGTTAGGAAAAGAACACTCTCCTGAACATGAGATAGATTTTACTGGCCAGGAATTGGAGGAGATATCAGTAAACATTGTCAGGCATGTAGGAAATGCCAGTTAGTCAGACGGAAAAGGAGACAAGATGAAGCTCTGATGGTACGAGTACCTATTGGGCCAGAACCATTTGCAAAAGTAGCTATGGATATTGTAGGCCCTCTCTCAAGAACAACTAAAGGAAATAGATATCTACTGGTGGTATGTGACTTCCTCACAGACACAAGTTTGACATCAGGACTCAAAACAAAGACAGGGTAATATTAGAGCATATCAACCTCACAGAACACTCTATGGCAGACCCCAGAGTGGTTGTTTTGGAAGAAACTGGACTTCAGTAGCACTACTGAACGAGAGATAGATGAACTCAAACTGTCAGTGGCTACTAGTTTTGATGGCTTGTAGTTTCCATAATGTATCTGGCTGCCTACTGTGAGACCCAGAAAGAAAGCTGAATTAGACTGAGCTTTTGCCCCAAGCCAGCAGCATTCTTTTTATAAACAAAACACTCTCACTTCTGTTCTTGCCAAGTGCTCTATTATAAGTGCAAATAAGTAGTAATGGCTCTGAATTATGCTGTGATGATGGTGTACTTAGTTGCATGCCCATTCTAGTGAGATCTTCTGCACTGAACAGGCTTGCACTTTTGGTCTATTTGAGTTACTCATATGAGTAAGTTACACAAATTATGTTAAAATGTGACTTGATTCTGGTCTATTTGATTGATTGATTATGTGCCATAAAGTTGGTGTCAACTCTTAGCGACCACATAGATAGATTTTCTCCAGGATGATCTATCTCCAACCTCATCCTTCAGGTTGCAGTTCACTGCTGTAACTGAGTCCATCCACCTTGCTGCTGGTCATCCTCTGCTTCTCTTTCCTTTCAAATTTCCCAGCATTACAGCCTTCTCCAGAGAGCTAGATCTTCACATAATATGTCCCAAGTAGGATAATTTGAACCTGGTCATTTATGCATCTAATGAGAAGTCTGGGTTGATCTGTTCAATGATCCATTTGTTTGTTTTCTTGATTGTCCATGATAATCTCAGGAGTCTTCTTCAACAGCAAAATTAAAGAAAGTCAATACTCTTTCTATCCTCCTTCTTCAAAGTCCAATTTTCACTATAGACCCATCATGGCATCTGAATATCTTTACCAAGGCCTTCATGGCTGCTCTACCAAGTGCTAGTCTGCAGTGTATTTCTTGACTGCTTGATTCTTTACTGTTGATGGTTGTTCCTAAAAGGCAAAAGCTATTTATCATTTCAGGATCTTCATTGTCAATTCTAAGGCTGTTTGTTGTACCTATTGTCATTCGTTTGGTCTTCTTTATATTTAATTTTAGTCCCATTTTTTCACTGTGCTCCTTGACTCTTATTACTAGAACTTGCAGATCCTTTAGATTTTCAGTTATCAGAGTAGTGTTACCAGCATAATGCAGGTTATTGATGTTTCTCCCTCCAATTTTAAAATCATGTTCATCTTCTTCCAATTCAGCTTCCCTTAATTTATATTCAGCATTGAATAAACAAGGGGAGAGTCTTGTCTCATTCTTTTGCCAACCTGGAGCCAGTCTGTTTCACCATGTTCTGTCTGAACTGTGGGTTCCTGACCTGTACATGGATTTTGCATGAGGACAATGAGATGTTCTGGGATTCCCATTTTTCTAAGCACATTCTACAGCTTGACGTGATCAATTCGAGTCCCTGCAGGGCTCCAAATTATTCAATTACTTAGTGAGCTTAGTTTGTAGCCTACCATATAAAGCAATAGGATTTTGAAATGCTTTTGCATTTATAAGTTTTACTTTAATAACAGATGATCGACCCATGATTTTATTAAAAGATGTGTCAAATACTTTTCTTTTAAACTGGAGAAGATTGATTATGTTAGTGAGCTTCTCACTTAACACTTGAACTCAAACAAGGAAGGGTAATTATGAATTGATGAATCTACAGAAAAGTGCCTAAGGGTATAATGCAAAATAAATGATGCTTTGGTGTACTAAGACTTTTTTACTGGCATTCAGTGGATGTAGCTGCAATACTCAGGTGTGGTAAAACATAATGAAATCATGGAGCTTTGCCAAATGAGTGCCAATATGATCCATAGTTTCATAGAGTCTGTACATGTCACATACTTGATAAGGAAAAATGTGATATTAAGGTACACTGTAAAAAAAATATTGAGATGAATTTATCTTTTTTCTTGATTAGGCAGGCTCTTAGGACAATCTGTCACTTCTAAGATCAGAGAAGTGAATAGGAAGTTTTGAGAAAACTTTATAAGAATGGAGTCCTCTCATTATGGTGTATATTTCTGGAGTCAGAGGCTACAATTTTCCTTCTGCAACCAACAGATGGGCCACATGTGACACCATCAGAAACTTTATGATATCATAGTAAAGAGTTGGCTGAATATGGAGGTTTTGAGGGGAGTTAAGGTGGTAACATGCAAAAAGCCACCAGGAGACAAATTGGTTTTATTTCTACCATTGAAATGCCCTAAAAATTGCAGTGATAAATTTAGGAGGCAAAATGGCTGAATTTCAGTGGAACTCTTTGAGGGGTTTTAAGGATGTACAGTGAAGATCTTGCATCCCAGAAGCCTCTTACTCCAATTTCTATACTTCCTTTGTAGGAAAAACTAAAAAACAAACAAGCAAACAAACAAAAAAACAACAAAAAAACTGAACTCTATTGAAAGTTAGAAATTTTGCTGCTGAATTTCTTTGGGGGGTTGAAAATAGGATAACTGAAGGCTGCCATCTCTGCCTTATATTATGGTTCTTAAGATTTCCTAATTATTCAAAGTGGCTTTAAAATAATATGGGGAATTAAAGTGATACAGGAACTAATGGGTTTATATATTTTTAATGTATAATGGGTTTACATTTCTAAACCCCCAAGACTATGGTATGTAAACAGGAAGCCACTGCTTGGATCTAGTGTTTTTCATGAATGAAACATTTATTGCCAGTTTTTCCATCTCCATGCCCCTTCCCTGAAGTTTTTGGAAAGTCTCCAAATTGTTCACAATATATTTTTAAGATCTGTAAAGGACTTGCAATCAAAACTCTATGAGCAAAACTTTGGATCTGATCTTTTGATTTTATAGGGCTCTGGCTTCTATTGCCCTATAATGAATGGGGCTAAGGCTGATCTTGCCACAGAGGCCGTGATGCAACCTGTTTCAAGTGGGGAGTGCGGTGGGGATAGATGAAGACATAATGAATATACATCTAAGTATTTCTGCAAAACTTGTTAACATGTTGAATCTTGTATTGGGAGGGGATGGAGTTTACGATCTTTTTGAGGCAACAAAGTAACTTGGGCCAATATTTAATGCAACACACTTCTAGATACACAAAAAACAAAAGCCCAAAATAGGAAAATTAGATCAGTTCAGAGCTCAGTGAAATGGACAAGCTATTGAGAACTTCAGGACTCATTAGAAATTAAAAAATATAGAAGACCAGATGGAGCAAGGAGGAGTTAGGAGGGGAGAAAATTAGTTTGATTTGCAATTATGAAGTCTACATGGTCAGAGTGTTAAAATGGATTATCAGAGAAAATGAGAAACATTCAAATTAGACTGCACAGGTCCTATAATGGTTTCAGATTGCATTCAGGATTGCCCAAGGACTGTTAGGATGAAGAAGCAAATCCATAATATTTCACCCCCATTTCTGAAAAATAAAACCTAGATACTATGTTCACCATTTGTTACAGCATATAGATTCCTTGGTAGGCAGAAAACAAATAAGAAACATTTAATTTTATGCTAACAAGGGTAAATAATTTTAGCTGGAGAACTAAATACAGAAAATCAGTAGAAGTAAAATTAATCTCTTGAAAAATAATTGAAACTGAAAATGTCAGTTTGCTTTATCAAACAGTTGGAGGGGAATGAATCAAGCTTATGCCTATTGACATGTAAAAAGTTTAATTACTAAAACATAAAAAGGAAAGCAACAATTCTTAAACCATATTGCTGAACTAGGAGAAGTAGGAGAAAACCCTAGCTCCAAAGTAAACATGGTAACACAGGTTAATAAAATATTCTAATGCATTTTCTTCTTTTCAATGACTTTTCAATGGTTGATATGACATGAATCAATAAACTCACCAGCAACAGAATCTCCTTTTCATGCTAGCAGCAGATGAGGCAGAATGGCTGGTCTGCCATGTAGCTGCCATTTTAGTATATGGTCGTTTTCATCGCCACTTCTGTATTCTAATTTTAAAAAAAAACCTAGAGAGGGAGTGTCAGCCATTCAAGGTAGACCAGACTAGGAAACCAAAATTATGAATGCTAATGCTACTTTTATTATAAGGTTACAGTAAGAGAATCTTGCAAGTCTGAATATGCTTTCCCCTTCCTCCCTTTATCTTTGTGAGAACTAGGGAGGGTCATGTCTGAGCCACTCTCAAATTACATTTCTGCCCTAGACTCAGATTTCTTTTACCTGACCATTGTCTTGGTTTTGGCTGTTCTTCATGTTCCTCAAGGTTATTCTTTCTGCCCATTACAGGGAAGCAGAAACCTATGGTGATACAATTGTGATTGGACTGGGGGGGGGCAATACTTATCTTTACCCATTTATGTCCCTTTTTCAGCCTCATATGACCATAGGAGGGGTGGAAACTATTGAGGAAACAGATGGGAATTCCCAGAGAGGTTGCACTTGTGCAAGATCTCTAGGATGCAACCTGAGTAAGGACAGACAACTCCCTGGTAAGTAATTTGTGTGATATGGTCAAATTAATTGATGGGGGAATTAAGTTAGTCCCATCAAGACCATGTATGTTTGGGGCTTAATTTAAACCTCCCTGGATGTGAGAGATTGTTGGAGTCAAGCAGAGAGGAGGAGGAGGAGTTCAGCTGGCATAAGATGAGGCAACTCAGCTCAGATGTGGGGCCTACGTGAAGAAAATACTATAAAGAGAGTCCACTTTAATCAGCTTGCTATGAGTTCCCACTTCCTAGGTTTACCAGTTCTGGCGGCTTGCGCCTGGGTGAGTTGAATCATTTGTGCTGGTTGAGAGTTCTCACGATATGCTTATGTCTTCCAGCCAACCCAATTAAACATGATGTGCAAACAGCCCAATGAGAAACTGTCTTTGGAGACTATGTGTGTAGAAGAGCGTTGCTTGGCAGCAACTGTATCTCCATTGTCTTATTTGCTATTTTCTCAAATTCTCCCATGTGTTTGTTTTTTTTAAATAAAACACATAGAATGTTAGTGCCACATTTAGCATACCACTGGCTTTTAAATGCTGTTGTGAAAGGTGTTAGCATGTAAGCTAAATTATCCCTTACTTCCATCCCTTTTCCTTTGTTAAGGAACCATAGTAAAGGATGTCTACTATCCCTTGCCATGTAAAATGTCATCTTCCTTGGTGGAAGTAGATAATATATCTACCTTGTGATATATTTAACATCATATACCTTATGAAATTTTAAAATGTGTTTCTATACTTCCAAGAATTCCAAACTGACCACAGTATCAGTAGAATTCAATGAGTGCATTAAAAGTCATATGCTTAAACAAAACAGCACAGTTTCAGGAAGAGGAAATGCTAAGCCGAATGCTAATACAGTTGATGCCCAATTACTAGTAGGACTACCTACTCCTGTACAGTCTTAAATGGAGTATCTTTTGCAGGTCCCAACAAAGATATTTGTTGGAATTAGTTGTTCCTGGGTCTCACACTGCAAAATAATTTGCTATTGTTGCTGAAGGCCAATCCGCTCCTTAGAAGTGGGCTTAAAACACATACTTTGCTCCAAGCATTTTAGTGTTTTATTGTTCTGTTGCTAGTTTTCATGGTTCTACTAGGGGGTTGAATATTATTTTTGTTTACTGTTATGTTTGCTCAGTTGCCTTGACCCTTTGGGACTGAATAGCCTATAAACCTTCCAAACAAATAAATAAATGTAATAAGTGGCAGCTTTCCAAAAGTACCAGATGTGAATGCAGGCCTCACATGTTTTGTGTCAGCTATCACAGCTTCTATGTCTTAGAGGGATTTATTTCTGAGTACAGTACACACTTACTTAATTGTATTTTATGTGATATTTCCAAGCATGTTTGTTTCCTGGCTATAACTCTTGCAGCAACTTCTTAGAGTAGACCAGTATTTATGTATGCTTTGGGGGCCTAATTCAAGGTGTCCATTATTTCACACCTTAGGTCCAATATTTAAAAGGTATTCCATTCTAGCAAACTAAATGTATTTGTTTCAAATCATTATATAACATAGTGGCATCCTAAGGCTAAGTTATTATCCCTATATTGCAGACATTTGCTTATATAAGTGAGAAATAAGGAGACTTCATGTTTGTGGAATGTATTTTTACGAGAACCTTTGCTCTTTTAGCCAGAGTCTAAGGCAAAAGCCCAAATTGTTTCTTAACTTCAACTTTATTATTTGGAATGGTTGTTATTGTTATTGTTAAACAATTGGAAACTTGGGAACGAGAGAATCTGGCTGGTCTACTACCTGTCTTTCAGAAAACTTTACCATATCATCCAGATCAGAAAAATGACCCCATATCATGCTGTTGGGTATGGTCCTGAATTTTAATTATTTACTTCTTTTTCTTAACTGAACCACAGATGTGCTAGAGAATATAGTATAACCAGACAGCAGTGTAATTTTTTTGCCAGATGTGGCTGTTTCCTATGATAGGAAATAGTCATGAAAACAATACTACAAACAATGTTTCAATTAAAAACATTGAAAATTGCCTTTAATATAGGAAAGCAGCCACGCTTTTAAAATTGTTCTCAGACATGAACCCTACATTCAAAGCAAACATCTTGTCCATGATTGATGTGGTAATCATACAAGAACATATGAGTCCAGGAACATTGGGTACAAGCCATAATGATGTCACATGTGTCTGATGTCATTTCACAAATGATCCAGATGACATGCATGACATCGCTTTGACATCACTCATCCTATTATCTCACTGTGGATGTCCATGGTAAGGCCAAAGGCGTATCTTGATCCAACCTTCTAAATGGAGTTGTTTATTGTACTATGGCATAATACAATTTGTTGGTTTTGGCTTTCTGTATTATGTGAACGTCACAGTTTGCAAATAATAAATTGTGATTTATAGTATGTTGTATGAACCCACCCTGTTGTAATTTATTCATTAAACAATGCTTAAACAAGCTGTTGCTTGGTATATGTGACCCCAATGGCTAATAATCTTGAAAGTTCACAGAAAATATTAAGGTGTATAGATTCAGACTCCTTTCCCCTACTTGCTAGACAATTCCTCTAGGACATATTTAGGCATACCCAGATCAGAACCTTCCTGAATCCACATCATAGGATGATTTTCCTATGACTCAGACTTATACTAAACTAGTAGTACTGGAATCACCTAGACAGCACCTTCCAGATAAAGTCATCTTATAAAATCATTCATCAGGCAGTTTAATATCCTTCCTTGAAATATACTTTCCTAGAAAATACTTGTTGGATGATCAGCTTTGTCTTCAGTTAAAAACCAGATCTTGCTGTAGAGTCCCAGTGAATCATCTGTAAGTATTCTCAGTGGTTAAGGTTCTTGAGAGGTTTAAATAACTAAGTCCAATGAGTTTTAATTAGCAAAATCCATTAATCTAACCTTTTCTGACTCCTCTCTGTAGGATTTTTACTAAGGATACTGCAATGGGAATTTGACTTGACTTTGTCTGCCTGGATTGAGGAGCGGTTTTGCAAATGTTCCAGACTGCTAGCTGCATATGCATTCCCGATTATTAAAGAAAGAAAAGGAAAACTCTGGAAAGTGGTTTGCCATTTTCTAGTGATGCAACTCTTAAACATCTTAACTTTGTCTCTGATGTTTAATCATTAAATGTAAATCACAGGATTGGTGGTAGTGTACTATCTTAGAAGTATCTAATTATTGTAAGCTGCCTTGAGTGTTTATACAAACAGAAGGTAGAGGTATAAATTTAATAACAAAAATTAAAATAAAATGTTACAAAGTATGTGTTTATGTTTATGTCAGCTTTGTAGGGTTGGAGGTACAGATACTCCTCCAAGTTGCCCTTTTCTGTTGTACTTAAGATATATCAAATAATATTAGCTTCATAGTAAACGGGGAGGGACTGAGAGAATATGGTTTGCCTAAGATCATTCAGCGAGATCTGTAATACAGACATCCTAACTCAATGCTCACTTTTCAGTGGCTAAAAATGTCTTTAAGCTAGAACCTGTGCTCTGTTCAGATTTTGGGACAGTATAAACCAACAGTGAATACACTGGAGCTGCAAGTTTTTGTAGGATCCCATAAAGTGTCCACTTTGTACCTGCGGAATATGATAAAGCTACTACATAGACATTTTCTTTTTCTTTGAGACTGGCCACATCTGTTCCTTCAGCCACCAGCAGTTTGGAAAATCAGGATGAAAGTTTGCACTGCTTGTTTATGCAGGAGAATTACTAGAATGTATTCCAAACAGAGGATTTATATACTACTGCTTCATTTCTTTATGACCTCAAAGGACAAAGAGGCAGTGACTTCTCTTTGAAAGATTAGAACCAACATTTTGTCCAAATAAGCTTTAAGTTGCTTATTGGACTGCATGCTGACTGTAGCTATAAAAACTTAGATCCCCCCTAGTTCTTAAACTTAGAAATTTAAAATAATATTGTTGGAACTTCTAAACATGGAGATAATCCTAGTTAAATATACAAAACAGTGCCAAAATGGTGCCTATAGCTTTGGGATGTGACAGAAATTCTGTAGCCTGCATCACAATTTTTCTTTTTTTGGCCTGCATTGCCTGGGAATCTAAAATACACTTAGCTCTTTTCAATATTTCCCCCTAAATTTTGGTCAAACAGAATGGCTTCACATATCTTATTAATCCATGGTTTGTTTAATTGTGGCTTATTGCTCCAACCACTATTTGGGTTCTTACAACAAACTAAGCCATAGATCATAGAGTGACTGGATTTCCTCAACAGTTTGTCTCAATTTAAAAAAAAGCACACTACAATTAAGCACAGTGTTTCTCAGCCTTGGCAACTTGCAGATGTGTGGACTTCAGCTCCCAGAATTCCCCAGCCAGCATGGTTGAGAAACACTGGTTTAGTGTATTGAATGAGTCCAGACAATGTCTGGTAATATACATTTCTTTTTACTTCATATAGAATTTCAATTTGGAGAGAGAAGACATGAAAATCAGGCTGGAGCCTTAATTCAGATGAAACTCTACATTCAGACACGGTATCTCCATTTAAAAGGTAGGTAATGGGGGAAAATGCTTGCTAGCTCCCTAGATATCAGCCATCCAGAATAAGCAGTTCCAGTAGTAGAAAATGTGATTGAACTGTGGGATTCTTGGTGTTTTCTCAGCTTGGTTGTTTTCCTGCAGATATTTTCAGGAAGCAGTGCACTGATGATGTTACCTAACCTGGTAATCATACCCGGAAGGAAACAACCAAGGTGAGAGACCAAGAACCCAACAGAATAAGCAGTGCTGGGCTAGATGGACTAGAGATCTGATTCAATACATGTGAGTAGCTGTGTTTACACTAAGCCATAAGGTGGTAGGTTTGGCTTGGCTTGGCTTAGAATGATGTGTGTACCCAGCCACTTTGCTTTGTAAACCACAGCTTGCAACTTACAATTTGGGTAACAACCTGTGCCCCTTATGCCTTTTTTGCAGTCCCAAAACCCCTGGGAGAAGGTGGGTGTGAAAATGCTTGGGTTTGGTGCAGGTTAAGGAGGAAAATGGGTACCTTAAACTTTGTATGATTCAAACAAAACTGGTTTTAGTGTAACACATGATTCCAGTCAGCATTGTGGAAAAAATCCTACTTAGACTGCATCATGTTCTACATCATACTGAAGACCACTGGAAGCTAGAATTGGTCCAAAATGCAGACACACAAGTAGTTATGGGTATTACTTGTTTTGCCTATACTGAAATAATTTTGCTCTGCAAGCTGCACTGGTTACCAGTGGAATTCTGGTACAATTCACGGTGTTGGTCATTCACTTTATAATTTGCTTACATTATAAGTAAGCTCTACGTGACTTAGGATCTAGATACCTTTTGGATCGTCTGTGAATCCTGACAATATCCCTGTTCGATACACACTTTGAAAGATCCTCTCTCACCTTTTAAAATGACCAATAGACCAATTCATAGAGGCTCATCCTAGTTTAACTACTTTAACAAAAATGTCTCATGTACCACAAACATCTGAAGACTTTAAATGAAAGATACTTAGCTCATAAATGAAGGGTAACATCATACAAATCAATTTAGAATGATAAAAAGTGAGCTTAATATAGAAATTAATTGGGAACAGTGTTATAAACAATTCGCCATACTGTAAATTTGAAGGATAGATGTTCATTTAAAATAAGTTGGAATATGCTTCTAAAAACATGTAATTTCAGGAGAAAATAGCCTGTTCAAAATTAATATAATTGATTAACAATTAAAAATTAAAACACAAGTAGAATGGGGTTGGAGGTGAAATATTGAGTTTCCTTTGATAGGTAGAGTAATTACGAAGTGTGCTTTTGAAGTTCAAGAAGACAGCCTTAGGACACAATATTTTTTAAAAGTAAAAATTGGCTTGCACTCTGTTAGAATGATTTATTTTGCACTAAGAAATGGGTGTGAGACATGATGTGATTTAAAATTTCATCTCTTGTTGAAACTGCTTGAGGGTGACATGTTTTTCCTCCCTTCATCTCTCTCTCGTTTGGGAATGGGGGTGATGGAAGGTTTTCTGTCACTAAAATCTACTGTGTAAAAAGCCAAGCTGCTAGTTTCTCTTTAAAGGGAATTTTGAAAAACAGAATATAAACTTCCTTCTGATACCAGGAAGCTAAAACCTTGATTTTTCAGTAAGCCAAAGACCATGATTAAATCTGATTAGAATGACTAAGGATTTAGTCATAATAACTTCTGCCCTGGTAGTATAACATTTCATATAAACACTGTAGCATTTCTCTATCTGGTGTTGTCTAGATGTGCTGGACCACATACTGATGACAGCTGTAATCCTATACATTTGGAGTACACCAGGTTGTAGAATGCTGACCTGCAAGGTATCAGTGACAGATACTTTGGGAACTGTTTTGCTGAACATAAACAAGTGCATTTGACATACACAATTGGTACATTCAATCTGGAATGGCCACTTTTGTCATCTAGGTCTGCAGCAATGTAGACCTACCATACAGTTACAATGACATTTGACATATGACATTTTCTCCTACTTCTCCCTGTCACTTAACTGCTTAATGCTTAGTGGTGGCATTAGAGAATGAGTTTCCCACTCAGATCTAGGATTTTCTTCAGGGGAGTATGAGAATATCCAAACCAATATGAACCCCAAACTTATTAACCAGGATTAATGATTTTTAAAATTGGATTAAGGTTCAATTTGTCCACATCTTCCCATTCAGAACTCTTAGATATTTTGGGGCTTTGTTTGGGAAGGAAATGGTACATTGATGAAAAGCAAACTCCCTCATGGTACTTATATGATTGCTGAAGGCTGTTTTATTCCTCCAAGACCCTAACTTGAATTGCTAATTGAATTGCTCAGTCTTGAGAGTATGGTTTACTATTGTTGTTTTTATATTTTTACTCCATTGTAATTTTCCTAAAGTTTTTTGATTGGGGCAGGCTATAAATACAAATAAACTCCTACATTTGACATGGCCTCTACTCATAAATGAGGGAGACCTAACCCTTTTTCTATCAAGACCTGTTTTTCTGCAGGACTTAGATCAAGAATTTGGGAGAGCCATCATCTAAAATCGAGCAGAGAGTGGGCTTACAAGTATCCCTCTTTGTGGCTCTTTTTTTTTCAGAGCACCATATCTTTCTTTCACTGATGAATGTTTTTCTACCTCCTGTTACAGCAGGGTGCTGGAGAAATGACATCTGAATTTTGTCAAGGTTTTTATTTTTTAATTAGTCTAATTAGCTGTATGAAATTAGGCCAGTTTTCTCTAAACCTTCGTATGCCTGGACTTCAACTCTCAGGATGACCTTTATTAATAATTCCAGGAACTGAAGTCCAAACATCAAGTTAGGGCAAAATGAATCAAGCCAAAGACTGCACATGGCTATAGGCTGCTCACTCTGATAAAGACGTTGAGCAGTAGAGGAGATAGGCAACACATTGGCCAGAGGAGTTTCCCCAAATCACCAGAATCACTGAGAAATGGTGCCTTCTAACCCAAAAAGGTAATCTAGAAATTTCAAAGGCATTGACAGGAAAGTCCCCCCCCCCCCGCAATTAGGGACATATTCCTAGTATAGGGCATTCCAATTACTATTTCAGTTCCAGAACCAAGTATAAAACTGGAATAAAATCAAGCTCAGCCTTGGCAGAATTTGGAATGGTTTATATTCACCCATTCCTGCTTTCTGAATGTCACAGCTGTCCCTTGACAAGCATGTTATGATGCCCTGGAGACCCCTCCGTAACAACATCGGTGCTGATCCACCTGCATCAGTTTCCTGTCATAGTACTGCAATAACATGGATGTTCTTGGGCAGGAGAGCTGATTTTCCTTTCATTTGGCTATAACACAGCTCAAATAGTAAAACTTACATTTTGTGGCTTGTGATACTGGAGTTCCACAGGGTTTGGGGTTAGCTGAGAACAAAAAAAAACCCCTCTCTTTGAAGATGTCTCGGGCAACTTTATCATCAAACCTATCTTAATACTGCTAATCAGTTTGTAGTTCATTTTACAATCTTTGTAAAATAAAATTTGGCTTCATTTTCCTTGCTTATATAAGCAAGTGGTCTGTATCAAACTCTTGTCTCATCTACTGTGCTTCGGGCTGCAAGAAAGCCATTTCTCTTTCTCTCTCTCTCTCTCCTCCCACACAGACACACATAGAAGCTCTGCACTGTGACCTCCAGCTCTGATTGCAGCTGTTGAAAAAGGGCTTGCTTGTGAAACTACACTGTCATGCCATTATTACAACTTTCAGTGGTTATTTATATGCAGAACAAGGAAATTTTGATGTCCAGGCAGTTTTCCTCTCATACCAACAGATAAGGGGTCTTCTCTCTGTGTTTTACAAAATGGCACAGCTGACTTCAAAACACTGTAGAGGGTCTGGGGAGAAGAAATGGTACTGCGTGGAAGTGCTGTCTGTTTATGAGATTCTATTCCTCGGTTCCAGGTGCAAAATAGTCTTTATATGATATGATTCACGACAGCGAGGGTCATATAGAGATGCCAATTGTAAGAATTCATTGATCCAGTACAACCTGAGAAACCACGTTAACTGAAACATTAGCTAGCATGATCACATAAAAAAGCCTGCTATTCCTGATAAATGAGAAGCATCTTTAAAACGTGGCAGGAATTGAGTGTTATGGATGGGGTAGAACAATAGGTGCAGAATAAGGCAATCCAGCTGGCATCTAGCATATATAGTTTGAAGCAAGAATAACTGATATTGCCAGTTGTAGCGTGCAGGACCACTATGTAGAAGCATTGTCCCAGGCAGTTTGGGGTGAGCCTCCTTTTCTTTTTCTGCAAATTCTGTTATATCTAGTCTTCTGGTTGTTTTTAAAACTCTTCCAGATGAAATTCTTACAGCTTTCTTGGGTTACATCCATTGTGTTAGAGACTATCATTAATTATTTTAGCTTCATATTGAAGGCTCAGACTGCCTGTAGCTCCAAAATGTAAAATCTGGGTCTACTTCTGTGTGGTATAGAGAAAAATGAGGGGGGGGGATTTTTTTAAGAACAAAAGGATTCCATATAGGCTCTGCTTTCTTATTTCTCTTCAGGCTGACTTCTTTACACCACTTTTCCGTTAGCTGAGCTCAAGACTAGATCTATGCCTGGCTAGGAGTCTTTAACACATGGGTCTGTGTTCTAATCAACTTGAACCTAAGATGTTATTATATAAGTGTTGCTTGATGTTAAAAACATATTTTACCTTTTTTACATGAGAGAAAATGTCTGGAAGTGTGCCTAGACTATCTATTGATTTATGGAACTTGAAATATTTTTCAAAAGAGTGTCACCAATGCGCGTAATGTCTCCGGATGCTAAATTTTCTATTTGCATCTCTGAATAAAAACACAGCCAGCAAGATAGAGCTCCCTACTGGCAGCACATCAGAGAAGAGAACAGAGCGTGACTTATTCCAGCAAAGGTCTGGTATACATTATACCCCATTAAATTGGCTCCAGAGAGGCCTATTTTGGATGATAAAACAGAGAGTTTCTGTGATATGGAAAAGCCTATCCAATTTTGCCCAGATCCCATCTTTTTTCATTTTTTAAAGGGGAAAAGAACTTAATATGGAAGACAGATTCACAAAGTTGATGAGACATCCATTGTGGATGGTACAGATACCGCAGCCACTCCATTCTGAAATACATTCATTGAACTCTTCATACTGTTGTTTCAAATAAAGTCTTAGAGCAATATTAATTAGCGGGTGAGTTCTAATACCTAGAGCTAATATTACTATCCTGGTCATGTGACATTAATACAATTTGTACTTTTTATATATTGAATAACTCATGGGAAATCTTTCTGGCATTGTCCTAAAGCAGATTTTCTTTGGAGGCAAAGCACCTGCATCTTAAAATTCTACCAGTCCAAACACTGTATGCACTTTTTCAGGTGTTGGGGATTACACAAGAATTTAGCAGACTGAGCAAGAGACATTAGCCACCTGATAGTGATTATCATTAGATAGATAGAAGTATACCAGAGGTCTGATACAGTAAAATGTGACCACTAACAGCAGACCAGACTGATTTATTTCTACTGATGTATGTATTATATGCTTCTTCTCAATGGCCTAACTTTCCTGAGTAGTTGACAGAGTCACACTAGTTTAGTGCTGCCGTCACTGCCTAGAAAGTGTGAAGGAGACTCATACCACAGGAGCAAAGTGTGTCATCGTCCAGATTCCATGTACAGGTAGTCCCTGACATACAACTATTTGTTCAGCAACTGTTCAAAGTTATGATGGCACTGAATGAATGGTAGTTACGACCAGTCCTCAGAGTTTCGACCATTTCAGCACTCCTGCCATCATGTGATTGTGATCTAGGTGCTTGGCAACTAGCTTGTACTTACACAGTGCCTCGCAATCACATGATCACCAGAAAGTCAATGGGGAAGCCGGCAAGGAAGTTCGCTGAGATAAGCCTCCCCCACCTTCACTAGCTCCTCTGCAATTCCATTGCGCCAGCCACTCACACACTCTTGCACACCCTCTCTGAGCTCACTGTGCCTCCCCACCACTTGTGTACCCCTGCATACCCTCTCTGACCCTCATTGCACCTCCCTTGCACCCTCACACACACCCTTGCGCCCTCCTCCACCCTGCTGCAGCCACTTATCTGCCTGCCAGCCTGCTTGTGAATCACCTGGGACTTGCAACTTCCCGCTGGCTTCCCTATTGACTTTGGTTGTGGGAGGCTGGTAGGAAGTTGGCTCGCCTAACCATGGGATTCCATTAATAACAGCAACCAGGACTGCAGGGATTGCCATTGCTAAGCGATGCAGTTGCACTTTATGACCGCTTCACTTGGTGATGGAAATTCCAGCCCCAATTGCCGTTGTAAGTTGAGGACTACCTGTAGTGAGTTTGGGCTCTCTTCCCTTCTTCTAATTTCATCCTATGTCAATGTCATGATTTCATCCATTGAAGTCAATTGCTTAATAAATGAGAATGGTCCTGTGACTTGGGAAGAAATTATAAGGAGTTAGCTTTAATCCTAAGCAGCCCCTGGGTAGTTTGGTATTGAACTAAGTCCCTTTCCATCTTGTCAGTTGGGTTGTTAAACAGGGACAAGAGGGTTAAGACTTTCTGACAGGCATTGGGGAATAGAAAAGGGAGATGGGTGGAGATAGGTAAGCCCCTCAATTCCAACTTGGGCCACCAGTTTTCTTTTTTTAACATTTCTCCCATTCTATGGAAAACAAACTGGATATGATATCATCTTAGCCTTCTTTATGGCCACTAAGAGTTGCTGGGTGTTGGGCGGCATATAGGTATATAACAACAGCAGCAGCAATAATATCAGTAATAGCTGCTTCTCCCTTGACTGAGACATTGGTGATCCTGCTAAGTGGTTATCCCTGTGCTGACTGAGTCATGTCAATGCAGCCAACGTGTGGATAATCCTAGAAAACTTTAACATCCAGACTAGATTGTGTAGGGGTTTGTGATGGCTGGCAACCCACCACATTGCAGAGGGGCACTGCCTGTTTTTGATGAAAAATCAGGGTAAGCCAATTCTCCTTAATCAGCAAACGCAAATAGTAGCTTCTCTCCATGAAGTAATTGCTGCTGTGCAAAGGAAAATGGCATGGCTTCTTCGTGTCGCAGGGGCACTTGGCTATCTGGTGAAGTGAAGCATCCCAGCACAGCCTCAATATTTTAAATAGTCTATTTTCCTGCCATGAATGAACAGTGTTGTTCCATCTAAACATTTCAAATACTAATCATTACCTTTCCTGGTGCTCTCTCCATGAGGGAGGTCTAGGGCAATTACTCCCACTGCCCCTGTGCCTAAAATTGGCCCACCCTGGAAGCCTACATGTATAGGCTCCTGTGCCACAGATATCTATGATTAGGGATGAGGCAGGAAAATCACATATCAGGGGTCCAGCCAGTGTCACAGCCCGTTGTACTAATGGAAGCTATTTCTTGCCATTAAACACAAGAAGGGAGCTTTAGCAATCTTTGAGGATGCTTGTCATTTCTAATGCATTAAAGATCTCTAATTGCTGGGCTGTGGTCCTGAAGGCAGCTTGGCAACTGCTTTTGCTTCTTCTCTGCCACAGTCTGAAACAGCAAAATAGTGACTAGGGTTAGATACAGCTTAGTGATTTGACTGCATCTTCCTTGGATATGTTGGTTCCCAAGACAACATCTCTCCATTTTGGTTAACCTAACCAGTCTTTGGGAAAGGCCCCGGTGTTTGGATCGTTTTCTTCCTTGAATGCACATTCTTAATTGAATTAGGAATAGATGATTGCTTTGAATTCTGGCCCAGGTATGACACTAACATGTGAAACTCAACTGTTATTTTTAAATTCATCTTTGTGTTTAAGAAATGAATGTTTAATGAAACACACGTTTATCTGAGGGTAAGTTCTTCTTGAAATGCTGTAGTGTACATGATATAAAAAAGGAAGGTCGCACTTTCTGATTTCCATTGGCAAAACGTAAGAACTGTAATTCTAAGAACAAACTATAGACAATTTCACAGAATGGCTGTGATTATGGGATGTTTAGTGACTGGCTATGTCCCTCAGGAACAAAACATCAAAAGGGAAATTGAGTATGTTTTTTCCTGGCCAACCCTCTTCCTCACTCTGCCCCTCCTCCCCGCCCAGTGACAGTTTTTACCACTCTCTTACCTTTGTCTTTGGGACCATTTTGGGGGGCAAAAAACATTTTTCAACATCATAATGATCCTGGAGCTTGGCATTTTGCTTTGCAAAAAAGTCCCATTTAATACTTATTCATTAACCCATTTTTAAAAAGTTAGCAATGTTGGAAGCCAGCCAACTTCCTTGGCATATGACCTTGAAAATCTGATACAAATTTCATCCACTTTCCCAAGCCATTTGGATCATGCCGTCCCTCTGTTTCTCTCATCCCAATGTGCACATTTCCTTCTAGTGTACAGAAAGGTAAACATAATAGGTACCTGGCTGAACAAACATATTAAATTCAGTCTCCAAATTTAGAGGCAGTTTGTCTCCAAGACACAAGAGTTGAGGAAACACCATTGCTATCTATCTATCTATCTATCTATCTATCTATCTATCTATCTATCTAGGCTGAAGTTTAATGTGTGTTTTATATACATGCTGGTTGCTTAAAAGCACCCCAGAGGGATGAGATGGCTACTACAGTATTGGAAACTATAGTAATATATACACTGTGGAGTCCTTGGGGTTCTCTGAGCTTGGTTGTTTTCTTGCAAACATTTCGTTACCTGGTTAGGTAACATCTTCTGCTAGCACTGAAGATGTTACATAGCTGGGTAACGAAACATTTGCAAGAAAACAAGCTCAGAGAACCCCAAGGAGTCCACAATTCAATCCCGAGTTACATATATTCTCTTCTATTAATATATACAGTAATTTACATTAGTGTAATCCATGTGTTTGAACCTACAACTCCCAAAATTCCCAGCTAGCATGGCAAGCCAAGGAGAGAAAGTCAGAGGTATGGTTTAAGCCAGTAGCTTTTCACCCATACGTTCTCTTTGCTGTTATTTTACAGAAATCAGAGTACCTGTATTCATGTCCAAGAGAGTTTAAACACCTTTCCCCAATTTACCTTCACCTCTAAATTATTGCTTTAAAAAAAAAAATCCAGCTAAAAAATTATAGTCCTGTCTAACCGCATCGTGTTGTGTTGAGCACTTCCTCACTGGAAAGATTCTACCCTCCTATGCTCACCCAAATTCTAAGTAGTTAAAATCTTGTGCATTTTTTTTTTACCCTGTTATTAAAAGCACTCAGAAACAGAGATATATGTAATTAAAAACTGATTACTGTCAGGATCTGTATAACAAGAGCCAAGTGTTTGTGGCTAATACCTGATGTTATATTAGAAAGGAACAGCCCTAGAGCTTGAATGTATTTAATGCTTATTGAGTTTCCTCCCACACAAAAATGATATTGATCAGCCGGAGATAACTCTATTACTGTTGTTTATGCTTTGTGGGTGTGCACATGTATCAAACAATCTTTCTCCTTACTAGTAGTAAAAATAAATTTTGGAAAATTGTTCTAACAGCCCCAAGAGAGCTAGGGAATTTATTATTCAGATTTTGACTTGTGAATGATAGTAGCATATGCTTAGTGCCTATGAAGTCAAAGAAGTACATGGTGCTCTGGCATTAATAAAGACAAAAATCTACACAACATTATCACAGAAGTTGTACCTAAATTATAGAACTCTCGGCCAGGCTGGTTCCCCATATAATGTTTTTCACTAACTGATTAAGGCTTTCCTCTTTAGGAAGGTATTACTTTAAGAGGCAGTGCAAATTTTAATTGAATATGTTAGGTGCAGTCTTTGCCAACTTTTATTGTATAATATATTTTATTAGTTTAGGAGCTTTTTTTGTTTTTTGGGTTTTTTGCAATCATTTTTACTCTTAGTTTTGTTTAAAGAAGTTTAATTCTTTACTGGTTTTATTTATTGTATGCCACACTGGATAATACAGTTTTATATACAGTTTTATGCAAATAAATATGTTAAGGGATGAAAGAATTTTTGGACAAGAAAAAAAAGACAAAGGATAAAAAGAGGAACCATATCTTTGAAAATACCATTATTCAGCTTCTGATGGAGACCCTAAAAATGCTATTATGCTAGTCTTTTTTCAGGAGATATGCACCAGCAAATACATGTCACATTTTTGTCATGCTTGGCTAATTTGCTAGCAGCAATCTTGGAAAAACTAGATCTAGCCATAGTTATACTGTATATCTCTTGATAACAGCTTTTCTCAGTCTGGCAGATGAGCTGGGCTACCACATCATCTGTGGACATTTTGGCCCATAGCTGTGCTAGCTGGAATTGTTAGGAGAAGTACTCCAACATATCCATAGTTATTATGGAAAACACCCAGATTTCCTTATTACATTGCAATAACAGTTGGTAATTCACAAAGCATATTTGACTCTTAATTGACAATATGGAACCCTGCCTCAACTAGACCTCCAGAATTCTCTGATGACGCAATTCTTTTTGGCATAATTCAAAATGCTTGTCTTAATCTTTAAGACTCAAAGTTATGGACTATGAAATAGTGAAACTCTAGATGCTGTTGGACTACACCTCCCATCATCTCTTTCAGCCATGCTTGCTAAGACTGATGTGACTTGAAGTCCAACAGTATTTGCAGAAAATCTCCTGCCCTCAGCAGTTTAAGCTAGGTGACTTGAAGGACTGGCTGTTCCCCATTTCAACTTGCCTGATCTTTAAGATCATCTCCAGAGATCACGCTCAGAATGTAGCCATCTTCTAAAAATAGCTGTTGATAACGAAGTCTTTATGGTTCTGGGACTTGCTACTGGGCATTCTGTCCGTTCACCAGTCTCCCACTTTACAGAACATTAGAAGGAACATATAGTGCAGCTGCTGCTTTTTATCTTAGCGCTTAAACATGGTTTTCATATTGCTATGGCTCCAAAGAATAAACTGTTTATTTTTTCTTTTTGGTTACTCTTCAGGGTTTATACAGCATGTTGATCAAGAAAGAGTTGGTTCAATATTTCCTCTCCTGCTTCCCTTAGATTGTTTTACACAAATCTCCAGAGAAGCTTGGAAACAAAGCTTTCAGTTTCTCCTGGATACACAAAAATTTATCAAGAGTTATCCCACTTCAGCTTAGGATCTGGGTTTGGGCAGAATCCATAGTAGGAAAACTGATTGTTTTGTTAATACATGCAATTTTGATCAAGGCTAATAGGGAACTGTATTTTACAGAAGCATTTTGAATGTTTATAGTAAGAGTCACATTCTGTTAAGTAATCTCCTGTGGCATTCTTTCCATAAATTTGCTGCAGTGAACTTTACTTCATTTAGGACAAGGTAGAAAGAAAACGACTAAGCTCTCTTGTTCTTCAGATTAATGGCTGCTCAGACTAAGGAGAAAGAGATACTTAGTTCAGGCAGAATGAACTAGACTTCCACCAAACCTAATATTTGACAGCAGTGGCATCCATGGGAGGGTCAAGGGGAAGCAAATAATGATGTATGTGAGATGACATTATTACACAAATGATGCAAGTTATCTGTTTGCATCAGAGACCATGATACAAATACAGAATTGCATCAGATGCATGATGACATCGTGACTCATCTAACATCATTTTGACATAACTATAGCTTGTTACCAGTGTTACTGTTTCATAAGAATGCTACTTAAATAGGAGAAGGTATGTTGTAAAGTGGAAGAGAAGGTAAATAGGAAGCACTTTTTTGTTCTCATGACAGATGAAGCAAGAAAAATATTGATCCACGATAAATTTTTGTAACAATGTATATACAGTGGGGGGGGAACCCTCACAATTGGTATTGATTAAATAAATAGAAACTTACTGCACAAATTTGCATATGAAAGTTGCAAATTTTTAATAGAGGAATGTGAAAAGTGCAACTATTTTAAAGTTTGTTGCATGAATTTATGAAGAGCCTCTTATTTTAAAGATCATTCGTGTGCAACATACAGCTCGAATATGAGCCAGATTATTGAAAGAGACTGACTGGTTTTGCCCTGAAGCATACACAGAATATATGCAGGGCAGAGGAAATGGATACCAAAGTGTTGATCAGGCTGGATGCCCTAGAGTGCAGAAGTTGCTTTTTTTTTTTTTTCAGTCAGCCTGGAATTTCCTATAAGTTAGAGGTGCAGTTAATCTGCTCTACAAGATAAACTTCTGTGGTTAGTAAAAACCATACATACAGAGAAATTAGTAATACCATGATTTTGAAGATTTAGCTGTCACCTCCCACTTATTTTTAAACTTCATCCATCTCCTGATTATCCTGAGGACATTATGCAAACAGTTTCTTCTTAAATTTATTAGGAGGATATTCAAACAAGGAGAAAGAAAATGCCTGCTGTGGGAGGAAAAAAATTGAAGTTATTCATGTATGGTAAGGAGAAAAAATACAAATAAAATCCTCACCAAAATGATGCAAACAATCAAAGGACATTTTAAAAAGTACAGATATTTTGAATGTCTTAATTTAACTTAATGTCATTTTTTAATTTATATAAAAAAGCTAAAAATACTTTTTCTGACCCACGTTCATAAAATGAGTGTCCATTTATGATAGCATAGATTACATTTAATACCCAAATGTGCATGTATTTGGGTATATGTACCTAAAAATGAACCAAATGAAACTTCAGTTTATCTGCATTGCAGTTCCTTGACAGGATACCACTATAATGTGTACGTAAATGCAAAACTCCATCTGCATTCTTAGACTAGTATGTCTAGCTAAAGTTAATTTAAAGCCGACATTTATTAATAGCAGTTCTGGACCATGAATGTATCTTATAGGATGGTAAACCTTCTACAGATTGTCTAAGAGTTAGGATTAATCTAATGAGCACTGTTTGCCAATAGGTTCAGGATAAACAAAATATTTCTTCATGCAATGCTTAACTGATTTTTAGAACTCATTGGCACTAGAGAATAGTGGGAGTAATTGACTTTGATTTGGATTAATGATTTCTTAATGTTTATGTCACAAACTGATGAACAAGTATGTGCATTTCAAAATAGGTTTAATTGCAAGTATGATGGCATGCTCTTTAGCTTATCCTCAGTTGTCCCAAAGTATTATGGTCCTTCAAATGACTCTTTTTCTCTCTCACACACACCCTGCCCTTTATGTCTTCCTAGAACACTTGTATAATTCTGCCTTTTCCATATATCCCATCTTTTGGTGAGCCTTTCTGTAATTAAGCATATGTTACTGAAACAAACTCATAGTCTTGTCTTGTCTTTCCTACCTCCAGCTCTCTCCCCTTTCTGTTGTTTTCTCTGCAAAAAGATTGCAAGCTCTTTGGAACAGAGCACTGGTATCTTATATTTCATAAAACACTACACATACTGATGATGGATGTTTTGTAAAATAAGAACACAAGAGTAGCTTTGCTGGATCAGGCCACTGCTCATCTTAATCCACCATTTTATTTCTTAAGGAAGCCAACCACATGCTTTATGGGTATTCACTGGTAGGAAATGAATATTTTTCTTCTACCATGATTCCCCTACAAACTGGCACATGAAGCTAGGGAAAGACCCTTCTGGCCCTGTCCTCCACCTGTCCATATAGTAGTATCTGTGAATTCAGGAGAACTGCCAAATTGTGGACCTGCTGTCTCAGGAACTGCCAGACTATCAGCATCACGGTCTTTCAGATATTTGAAGACTGCCATCATCTTAGAGTTTTCAGTCATGTGGCATGGGCTGCTTAGAGTTTGTTCACTAGGCAGGATGCAAGCAATGTAACATTGATTAATTAATTAATTAAAAATAAGATATCAGTGAAGTAATAATTGGGGGTTTAGTAGAAAAACAGGCAACCGAATTCAGAAGTTCTTTATGAAGGATCTATCAATGAAGTATGGCACAGTGAACGATGGGCTAATAGACTTGAATATTTTATTCCGAAGCCATCACATTACTCAATTATAGTGGTGCCAATTTGTCCCACTCCAACCTGACTAAAGGCTGTTCAAGCATTTCTTACCATAAACATTCACTTCTTAGTTTTACATCTGCCCATAAAACATTGCTGTGGGCTGATCTATAGATGTGGTTTATCAGACCCAAATATAGAAAGTAAAAACTGAACAATTGTTGCAGATGAAATTCAAAGACAGCAGTGTTCATAATTAGGTTGCTTCAATTGCATACTTTCTAGTGGACTAAAGTAATGTTGTGCCTGGATTACAAAAATGATGTGATCAGTGAAATGCTAAGGGTGTTTTTTTCTAAATCCAGTTAACGTTTTCACTCAAAGAAGAAGCTACTCTAACAACTTTAATGACAAAAATTACAACAGGCATGGAGACCACTATCAGGAAAGGAAGACAGGAGGATACTATCATAGTTTAGGTTATTTCAATATTGGATGAAACTGGTATCATGAGAGTCCTTAGACATTGTGTTTTAGATGCCTTAGACTGAGTCATTGTAATGCATCCAACCAGGCTAAACTACAGTGAACATATGATGTACTATGCAACATCCGGTTTAAAAACAAGGGACCATGTCGAAGAAAAATAGCACTGATGATGTTTTATATGTTTAATGTAATGTACTTTTTAATTTATTCAACTCTGGGTGGCTCATAATATGACAAAGAAAATATTATTCAACACAATTCAAAAACCCAGCCAGCAAAAAAATAAATAAGTAAAAGCAGAGTAAAAAACAAGTGGCACATCTGGCCCAAAACAGAACTCACGAGGGGCTCCAGCCACCTTAGCTCATGGCCTGGGAGAAGAACAAGGTCTTCAACACCCTTCAGAGTGCTGTCAGGGTGGGAGCCACATGGATTGCCAGAGGAACTTCATTCCAGAGTATGGCAGCATGAGCGAGAAGGCATGCCTCCTGGGTTCTGAAAGCTGATACTGTCTAATTGAAGGGAACGTGCCAACCCTGTCAGTTCATATCAGCTGGATAGATGATGTATGCATGTGTGTGTGTATAGTGTTTTTTAATGGTGGTATCAACTTTTTAATTGTTTTTAATATTCTGCTTTAATTATCTTATTAGCTATTTTTAAGTCAAAAAATGAGCCAAAGTAATATCATATATAATTAATTACTTATATAATTAATATAAGATTTCCCAAATTGTAGTCTTTCATCC
Organism: Python bivittatus; assembly: GCF_059951505.1. Lineage (NCBI taxonomy): Eukaryota > Metazoa > Chordata > Lepidosauria > Squamata > Pythonidae > Python > Python bivittatus. The sequence goes on along the minus strand of NW_028277034.1, from coordinate 37,596,006 downwards.
ACACAAAAATGACCAAATATCATTATTTAAGCAAGATTGTTCATGATGTATCTTCAGATTGTGTCTTCAATTCTGTGTTCTCCTAGGGTATAGTTCTGCAAGCAGAGATGCGCAACATACAGTAGATAATACACTTCTGTATATTGAGGTGGATCCAAAGTTTCCAAAGAAGAAGAGCTATTTTACATTTCACATTAGAGCACAGTGCCAGAAGGAAAGAAATTCTCAAGAATAGCAGGTGAGAACTTTCATTAATTCTTGTACAAGTTAGTGAACCACAGTAAAATCTTCATTAAAACTTGTGGGTGCATTTATGGAACAGCACTAATGGTTATTTTCCTTTTCATGAGTGTCCTTTAAAACTAACCTGCTAAGGTTTCCAACAGCATCCCAGGAGCCACAGTGGAACAGCTATATTGTAGTGCACAGCCAAGAACCTCACTGCCCATGATGATCTCATCTCCCATCTTTCTTAGGAAAGGAGGACATTGACAGCCCAGGATGCTGCCTTCTCCCTTCCACTACAGCATTGGGCAGGATGTTGACTGATGCAGTGCTACTTCACCACTTCCTGATACCCTGTTTGTTTCCCTCCAACTTCTTTACCTAAAGAACCAAACCAATTTTTCTTTATCTTCAGTTGTCGTCCAACTGATTGACCTAACAATTTAAAAATAAACAGTGTACCTGTTCCTTAAAAGTAGCCTGGCACTCTCAAAGTGAACATCAAATGTTTTATATTGTTCCACAAGCAGAGATCTGTTGATGAATGATTCAAAATGGTTCAAAGGGTTGCTTTTGGAATGACTTGATAGTTTACTCTTTCATCAACTCAAACTAATCCAAGAGAAATTAAGAAATGGTGCTTTTGCATCTGTGTCTATAAACAGTTTTGTTCTGGAAAGGTACCAGGTACCGGTATTAGTTCACATTGGTTTGTAGTTCATCTTTGTCTGCCTCATTCACTGGTCTATAATCGATAATGACATTTAATTAGGCAGATACATACTTAGCTTCAAAAGGAATTCATTCTGGTGCCTTAATTAAAGGACAGAAATCCATTAAAATATAAATGCCTACAGCCCCAAAGGCAAATGAGAAAGCCATCTCTTCTGATTCCAGGTTCATTTGCTTTTCCTTATACTTTTTCTTTTCCTTAACTTTTTAGAAATTAAAGTTACAGGATTATGTCTACAAACTAGTGCTAAAGTGCTGGATTTGGAAAGAGGAGACCCAGAGTTAAGTTCCCATAGAGCTTAATTCAGTGACTTTGGGTCCACTCACCCATTCTCAGCTAACTGGGGCTGTTGCTGTGGACATAAAATTAGAAGAGAATCCCTATATTGTACATGCCCTCTTGAGCTCCTAGAGAAAGGTTCACAATACAAAAGCACTTCAACCTATCTTTCCCAGATTATGATTCATGCACTGAATGGTATTTGTAACATTTCTGTTAAACAGTAGTCAAATGTGGGGGAACCTGCCAGGAGCAAGTTAAGTTACATCTCTTCCCTTCATTTCGGAAACAGTGATGAGAATCGCTACACTCATACTTCCTGCAAAATTTAAAGTCTTCTAGGGAGATAAAATTTTGGCTTAGCTATATGTTTTCTATTATACTGTATGATAAAGTCTCTTCCAGAACAGAAACATGGATTTATGTATCCAAAGCTTTCCATGCTAGTTGATCACTCATACTGTATGCCTCTTAAAATCATGGAATCATAGAGTTGGAAGTAACCTAAAAGATCATCAGATCCAACCCCTGCACACTGTAGGATTTACTGCACCATCCCTGATAGATGACTATCCAGCCTCTGATTGAAAATCAGGGAGTATAAGTTGCATTGCACTTGTATCCTTTTCATGGACTTTCTAGAGGTACCTGGGAATAGTGGAACAAAAGGCTGGTTTGAGTAGTCTTTTGTTCTGATCCATTATGAGTGGTGTTCTGATCCCAGCAGCAATAGATACAAATTCTGATTAGCTGAGAGGGAAACAAATCCTATTTTTTATCGTTCTTCCCCCCCAAATTTCTCTTGAAAATGCTTTCTATAATGTAAGCCAAGTTTTTTCTTGGAAATGGAAAGAAGGGCTTACACTCTACAAACTTCAGCTCAGAAATGTAGGCAGGGGAAAAGGAAGGTGAAAGTGGAAAATCAGCTAAAGCTAGCAAGAAAAGCAACATCCTTTGAATATGTTGAAGAATATGTTGTCAACATATGTCAAATATGTTGAAGAAATATGAGGAACACAAAGGAGGTAAAGGGCTCACTGATAACTCCAAATGGAGAAATCTTAATAGATGATCAAGAGGAGCTTAAATCCTATTTTGTCTATAACTAAAGGAAATGGTGATTTAAGTAGCTTAGATTGGGAACAAACACAGAGTTCAATTAAATACAAGGAAAAACTTTCTGACAGTAAGATCTGTACAATTGTGGAACAGTTTACCTTGGGAGGTTGTGGGTTCTCTATCTGTGGATATTTTTAAGAAAAGGTTAGATAACTACCTCTTGAGGATGGTTTAATGGGTCTTCCTGCAAATTTCAGGATGTTGAACTAGATGATTCTTGCAGTGCTTTCCAACTCCTCGGTTCTTTGATTCCTTCCTATATCTATTCTGGGAACTAATTGTCAGATCTTTCTAGTATTTTGCAGACAGGTTTAAAATTGCCGTACAATGTTTTTAATTAATACACAACCCTCAGCTATATTTCAAAAGCTCTTTGTAATCAGTTCAGACCTCTAGCAAGAAAGATCTATCCCTTGTCTGACAATCTATTGGCTGGAGAAAAAGACTAAGAAAGCAAGGGGAGAATTTCAGAGAGAAAGAGAAAAAGGGAGGTGATCTCATCCACATTTGACTCTGGTTCAGACAGCCCAGCTTTGACTCTATCCATCCCATTCCTATCCTTAAACACACTTGAGACAGTTGTATATTCCTATACAGAAAAGGTATCTATAAATCTGCATAATCTTTAAGTGATATGAGTATTTTAAAATTTACTACGAACTTGCAAAGATTTTTTTAAGAAAAAAAATCACTCTAGTTCTGCATAAGAACTTGCTGATAAATCTGGCAAGAGCAAAAGTCAGCTCTTTGAGTCTACAGAGTGCCGTCATCAAAGGAGAAAAAAAAAAAACAGGTTATGGATGTAATTTATAAAACTGAAGGAGCAGTAGAAATGAAGAACATTTGCTGCATATAGGATTATGAAGTAATTGTCCTGGTGCCAATTGAGGAGTAAGAGTAAGTAAGAGTTAAGGCTGAGCAGCTAGGCCTAAAGCCAGAACAGAGATAATCACATGACCCATGGTCTGAGATAATGTTATTAACCCAACTTTCATGCATTTGGCAATTAATGAAAAATGTGTATATTTCTTGAAGGCAGTATTTACCACAACCATCCATTCATTATTAAAATATAATTGTTGCTGCAGCATTTAAAAATAGGCAAGGTGTAATTAATGAATATAAATAACATGTTAGCTATTTTGCTTTCTCAGTCATGATGTCTAAGAGATGTTTTCTCCAGAACAGTATTGGGTGATAAGGTGGCTTAGGAATACAGGAATAACCATACGTATGAGATATGAGGGATGCACAGAAAAAGTTTCTTATAGTTCTGGGCAATTATATTGATATGACTTATGACAAACTGTCCATGAGTATAGATAGTCGCTGCGCGAAGCCTAGAGGTCTTCTGGTATGGGTTCTGCAAATCGGATGTAATAGTTCAGCCTTTTCAACTTGAGTATGCTTCAGGTATATGGACTTTAACTCCCAGAATTACCCTGGCAGCATAGCCATTGATCAGAATTCTGGGAACTGAAGCCTATACTTCTGGATAGAATTATCAGTTTGGGGAGGGTTAAGACAGGATGCCACAGGACAAAGGCAATGCCCTCTGGGAATGTCTAGGAATTCAGCAAGGAACAATTGGTTTGTGGTCTTTTTCCCAGGAGAGATCTGGCAAATTGTGTGAATGAAATTCCTTTTTCAGAAGCTGCTGCATAGTACCGGGCTATAGACATATAAAAATAGAATCTAGCTAGTGCTGCAGAGATTTTCAACTCCAAGTGACAGGCAGACATCTAGCACAGCTAATCCTCTTTTGATATCTTCTGTAGAGCTCTCTGACAAGGGAGTGTGTGCAGGACAGGAAGCGCCTGTCAGGATTCAGCTTTGGCTTAAATCATTCTAGTGTAAGTGAAGGAAAACCAAGAACTGTCATCTTCTTCATCCTGAAGGCTTCATGAACAGGGCAACCACCCCATGCTTATCATACATAATATAATTATTTTTCTTTCTGTGATTTGATGAGAGTCAAGACATTTGGCAAGAAAAAGCAGATAGAGCAAAAATGCAGGATTTGTGTAAGCCACACAGCTATTTAATTGGAGGTAGAGGTTTGGCTACATGTATGGAGACAATTCTGACACCCAGTGGAAACTATGGCTGACTTCCTCCAAAGCTTCTTCACGTTGCCAATAATGTTGCTTCTCTGTTAATGAAAAGTAATAGAAAATAGATGTAGTAATCTACGGGAGGAAGAGGAACTTATTTGCAATTGGGGACACATTTCTTCTTTTTCTTTTTAGCTTCTAAGGCAGTGTTCCTCAACCTTGGCAATTTTAAGACAGGTGGACTTCAACTCCCAGAATTTGGGAGTTGGGAGTTGAAGTCTACCTGTCTTAAAGTTGCCAAGGTTGAGAAACACTGTTCTAAGGGCTACAACAGACATTATGAGAATGCCACTGGAGGGATGGGAACGAAATGTTCACATGTTTATTTGGGATGCAGGCCTAGAAGCATGAAAAACAAAGTCAGGGTATTTTAAGGCAAAGCAGGGATATGCTATGCTTGTATAAGCTCTGAAGTATGCCTAGGTACGTCCATGAACATACACCATGCTGTTTCTTATTGGGATAAGCAATATAAGGCTGGATGCAGAGGAGTAAGGTATAGTAAGCCAAAGAAATCAGAGGCATGAAATAAGAAAAAGGAAGGAAACATAGCTAAAGGAAGCATATAGGGCTCAACTCAACATACCTATTTTCAGTCCTGCGTTCATAAAGCTGCAAATTGTACTTCAGAAACCATTTGGCTCCATGTTTTGGCAGCATAAACCTGAGAGCTTTAAGGGATACAAAAATAAAGTTGTGGAGCCTCAGTGTGATTTATGGCTTGCCCCCCTCCATGTAATATTTATTTAAATGCTGATCCAGGGGTTTTCCAGAGTAACATCCTTTAATGGTGCTGAAATACTACATCTTCCAGTTAACTGGAAGTGCTTCAATATGGTCCTTTACTAAGTCTAAAATTGATAGTGGATTATTACATGCAAATAACAGCAACAACAATACAGTGTGTGGTTGCTGTAGAGGCACCAGATCAGAACCTGGGAGAGAATGAATCCTAGTCCTGCCTTAAGCATGAAGCCAACTGAATGACTTTGGACCAGTCACTCTGTCTCAGCCCTAGAAAGGAGGCATGGCAAACCACTTCTGAAAATGTTGCCAAGAAAGCTGCATCCTTGAAAACTGCTGACTTGAAGGCACACAAAGGAAATAACAACAACAACAATCTGATCAGAATATTATTTGTTTCAACTATTGGATATGAAAAGAAAGCCAAGTCTGTCTTTCCAGTACAGCTGATGTTGAGGGAGTTCTTTCTCCCAATTAAGTCTGCAGAATGGGTCCAGGACAAGACATGGCAGCTAGGGAATCAGGATATGCCAGGTGAATGACAGAGAAAGGCACCCAATGCTGAACTACAACATTGACTGGTGTCTTCATTTATACGCCATCAAGGAAAGACGGCAAAAGTTTGTGTTGCCCTACCTTGAGGTAGGCTAATTTATATATTTAGACACACATTTAAAACATAATTATTGCTACCAATGCAGTAGACACGTACAGTCCATTTGAATGGGGAAGACCGGGAACTCTGTGGGCTGCTGAGTTTACTAACCAATTGTTCATTGACACCTTTAAGGCTCTGCTGTCCTTTCTTTGTTTCTCTATCTTGGAGCTGGCTTGGACTGGGTGGCTTTTCAAACAGAAGATGCTACAAAATAGAGGCCTCTGTAAACAGAACACTCACTACTTAATAACCAGCTGCTTCCTGGGCCCCTATTGTCAGGTTGCTCTTTGCAAAGGAACATGTTTTCAAAGAGGGAGAAATGGGTATGCAGCCATTGGACAGAAACATGGACTGGATTTTTCATAATAACTGATTGATGTTAAGTGCTTTACGGGGAATCATCCTAAGGAAGGTTTCTAGAGATTTTTACACTTTTCATATGCTAATGGGAAAAGGGTACAATGGAATAGGAATTGAATTTTCTATTCAAGGGTGTCTCCTTTGAATGTTTGTAATCAAAATCCCTTTCCAAGGCTGGAGTAACGTCCACTCTTATCCAGTATCTTTTGCCCTTTATGAACATATATTTTATGAACCATTGTGACCCGCCTTGTCATAACCTTGTTTGCAGAGTTATCTTGTGCTGGTCTTTAATAGAAGGAGACAATTTGGATTATGTCAGTATCCTCTACTTCATATATTTTTGAGCTAGGTTTGGTAAATGAATCGCTTTTATAAAACCACCCAGACTTTGTAATTACAATCTCTTTTGCCTAAACTAATCAGCTGCAGGGAAAAAGATAATTTGGTTAATTTACTAAACAAGCTTATAGTAGGATTTTGTGAATAAGGGGGGAAAGGCAGCATACACTCCCACTCCTGGCACACATTCACACTTTTCATGATGACCTATGCGAAATTCAAGGCAATAACAATGCTAATGAAACTGATTGTTTGATTCATATAGCTGCTCATCTCACAATAGTGGCTGTAGGTGGCTTACAACATTTAAAAACAATACAAACAATGTAATATAAAACATAGGCAACAGTCAAGCAGCCAAACCAATCTAGTCTGATAATAACCACATCAAGGGCTCTAATTAACAATCTAACTTCCCATCCTGGGGACACATCCATGTCTTGAGAGTTGGTGTTTACTGATATTAATTGCAATGATATTCTAGGCAAGTAATGTTGGTCCAATCCAATGATTATGATAGTAATATTTGAAGTTAAACTTACTTGAAGTAGCTCAGAGATTTTTTAAAAGAAAAGGTGTGGGATGTATAGGGTTTGTTTTTATAGTTGATTTTTAATGGATTAATTCATTTTAATTATTTATGGGGTATTTTTAATTGTTTATGGGTTTTTGATTTTAATTGTGAACTGCCCACAGTCACCCGTTGGAGGAGATGGGTGGCATACAAATTTAATAATAAATTTTAAAAAACTTCATTTCCCAGCTTTCATTGTTAATTAATAATTTACACATCTGTTCATGAATGCATTATTATGTCATAACACTACATAAAGGGAAAACACATTCAAGTAAATTTCTTCTTTAAAAGTACCCTCTTAAATTAAAAGATTCAGTCATGTCATACAATTGCATAGTAGACTGCACTGCATGAGATGGGTTCATTTTGTGATATATACTAACTGTTTATTTCTGTTAATCATGTAGCAGGCAGTTTCATCTTTGTGCAATTTGAAAAACAGTTTCCCTTTTAAAATCGAGAATCACCCCATGTCATAATTTGCTTAATCATATTTTTGACTTAACCACTAGATTCACACAATAGACTAAACCCTGAAGCCTAGTTTGCATTAGCAGGGTTCATGTAACACACTGAACCTCCAACAAATAAACCATGTTTTGAATTAGTATATTGCAGGGACTCAGCAATTGAATTAAATGTTTCTGCCTGGGATTTATTTCTCCCTATTTATTTTCCCTATTTGGGAACCAAGTAAGTAGTCCCTGTAGCTTTCCTAACCTTATTGTTTCTTTTATCACAATTTGAGTTCTTGTCCCTTTTACTGTTAGGAATTAAGTACTGGATTTACTGTGAGGTAATTGTGTGTCTGGCAAACTAGTCAAGATGGTTGTTCCAATCATCCCCAACCCAGTCCTCTATATATTTGTAAAAAAAGGAACAGGGGTTCCACTGCACAAGTCACAGGCATCATCTTCATTCTTTTTGCTTTCCCTGGTGATCCCATATGTGTGTGTGTGTGTGTGTGTGTAGATAGATAGATAGATAGATAGATAGATAGATAGATAGATAGATAGATAGATAGATAAGATAGCATTTATAATAGCAAGGGCATGAATGCACAAGGAGGAAAGGTCCAGCTCCATATGTAATGTACAGTACCATAATTTCCACATTATACCTGGCATATGGGAATTCAACGAGCAGAGAAGAAAAAGCAATTCATCTGGTGCTACAAGATACCAAAAATCTCACCTGGAGAATCTGTCTAATTCAGTGACAGAATATATATCTTATATGTAAAGCATCCCTGGTTCTATTTGAAAAAAAGGGGTTTTTAAAATTGGAGAATAGACAGTATTGAAGGACCTGATAGTACAAAGATACAAAATCTGCAGCTCTGTACTGGTCCATCTATAAATGCCCCTAGTGAAAATGCCCCCTTTACAACCATCTAGCCTATAAAAATGGGATACTTCTATTTTGCCTGAAAAACATTTTCTGAAGATTTTAATTAGTAGGCCCACTTTTCATGGAAAAATGCTATCCTTTAAATTATATATTTAAAATGTTTTATTCAGGGTATTATCCCATTTTTTAAAAGTTGATTTCATTACTTGCTTGTAGCAGGATTTTAGATAACTGTTCTGTGAATGACTTTATTCCTACTCTTTTAAGAAAGGAGCTGAAGTATAGAAGTGGATAGATGCCTTCTTTATAGTCATTCTGAAAACAAAAAACAACATATATAACACTACGGTTGAATATCCCAGTAACTGGCATTGCTGTGAAATGAATGTCATTGGTACCCTCATTTTAGTGAGATAGAGCATTCCAATATGGTCCCTATTTAATTTATGATCCAGTTTGAGATGACTCCTACAGAGTACCTCAAAGGTGTTTTCCATCTCCGTCTTTTTCATAGTCCCTGAATTACATCACAATGGAAAGAAGCCAAAAAAATACACCCTACTTTTTTGGCAATAAATGTTGAAAGCTAGAGACCTCAAGCATATTATGCACATTGCAGGAAATTCCCAGACTTTATTCTAAGACAGTCAGGCACCATACAAACTAATCTAAGGAGATAAAAAAAGCTAATGTGGTCTGCATAGATAGCACAAAAGAAAAAAAAATATTGTAGTGATCTTTCCCATAAGCCAAGATTTTTTTTCTAGATTTCCTTCCTAGATTATGGTACCAGCAACAGTAGCAGAATCTAATACAATTCTAACAACTTAACATGATAAAAGACAGAAGAGTATCACCTTGCTTGAAGTATGCTATTTAGTCTATCTTTTGGCCTACCTCCAACCCTCTCTGGGAGACCAGCTGACATTCAAGTATGTAGGTCTGAAACATTATGGTTGATGAGTGTGAGAGACTATTGCAGATATTACCAGGCAGAGAAAGAACATCTGAAGCTGCAAAAGCAGAATTACAGTAGGAACACAGAATGCAAGAAGCATGAACTGAAATGGATTGGGATTGGATTGACTGTTTACTACTCAAGCCATGAAAAGCAAAGAAGGAACATCACTGCTTTCATAGGCAGGAAGACATTGGGTACATTGCAGTCAATGGCTAAGTAATATAAATTTCACGGAGAACCCCTTAATATGATGGTTATTCAAGTTCATGCCTTAATCACTGAAAAGGTAGTTAAGTTGTATTGTCAACTTCAGTCTGAAATAACCAGAATATGCAAGTAAGGTACGCTGCTTATCGTTGGAGACTGGAATGCCAAAAATTTAAAATAATGAGGAAAAATGTATTTGGACTGTATGACCTAGAAAACAGAAATGGTGTTTCTGTCAATCCAATTATTTTTTTTTCATTTCTAACACATTCTTCTGAGAATCAAAATGATGCCTATACATACAGATAGCACCCAGTGGAACACAGAAATCAAATTATTGGTATAGGGATGTGAAGAACTGAATTATAACAGCAAAGATGTGACCAGAGGCTGACTGTGGAAGATCATAAACTGCTCATGTGCAAGTTCCAAGTCAAGCTCAAGCAGAAAAACACAGCCAACCCGTTTCCACAATATGATCTTGAACATATACCCACCATTTTCAAGGAAGACATCAGGAAGGGTTTTGAAGTCCTGAATCTTATAGATAGGGAACCAGAGGAATTGCAGAATGAGATCAAAGAAGGATGAATGTGAAAAGAGACTGCTACAGACCAAGAAACATAAGAAAGCAAACTGAATGTCAGAACAGATGATGGCAATTGCCAATAAGAGGAAAGAAGCCAAGAAAGACAAAGATATCAGGAAGGAACTTAACAAGGAATTTCAGAGACCTGTTAGAAGAGACTAGATGCAGTATTACAGTGACATCTGCAAAGACACTGAAGATAGAAACTGATACAGAAAACAAGGAGAGTTTTCCAAATGATCTCCAAACTCAGGAGGTTCTAACCTCAAATTGGTGTGCTAAAGGACACCAATGGACAGATAGTAACTGTCAGCCCTATGAGATAGACCAGACCAAGAAATTAATTTTCAGATTTGTTTCTTGGAACAGACTCAAGCCCTGCTTGTCTGATCATTGCCTTGGTATGGCTCTTCCTCCTGTCCTTTAAAGCCATTCCCTAGGCCCTCTATAATAACTGATTCAAAGAAAATCAAACAGGGATGGAAGGAGAAAACTGTAATTCTGGATAGTACATATAGCAATATCCAAGATACTTTAAAAGATATTCCCTATTTACAAGAACCTCTAGCACTACAATATGAAGTTAGATCAGCAGTCTAGTCATTGCCAAGTTGGAAGTCTACAGGAATTAGTAGAATATCTAAAGAAATATGGCAAGCAATAGAAGAAGAGTCAGTAAAGTTTCTAATCAAGCTATGCCAATGAATCTGAAGAATAACACTGGCCACAGATTGGAAGAGATCAATCTTCATACCAATACCAAAGAAAAGAAACTTACAGTAACAGAGTGTGCAAACTATCACACAATAGCCTTAATTTCACAAGCTAGCAAAGCAATGATCAGGATCACTCAGCATAGATTAGAGCCCTATATGGAAAGGGAAGACATGTAGCAATCTTCTAATACATAAAGGGATGTCACAGGGAAGAGGGAGATTTATTCTTCCTAGCACCTGAAGGTAAGAAAAGAACCAGTGGGTGGAAGCTTTACAGTGAGAGATCCAAACTTGAACTAAGGAGGAATTTCCTGACTGTGAGAACTATTAAGCAATGGAACAGCCTGCCTCTTGAAGTTGTGGGTGCTCCATTGCTGGAGGTTTTCAAGAAAAGTCTGGAAAGCCCTTTGTCCAGATTGGTCTGAGGATTCCTGCACTGGATAGGGGATTAGACTGGAAGACTTCCAAAGCCCCTTCCAACCCTATGATTCTATCATTCTGAGTGCCAGATGTTCAGAAAAGGCTGGGAAACAGGAATATTATCACTAATGAACTTTGAATAATTGAGAAATCCAAAGAATAACAAAAAGGTGCCAATATGTACTTCATTAACTATAGAAAGGTCAAGTCAAGTGTGGGACGTCTTTAGGAAAATGGAACATCTTGTTGTCCTCATGTGAAAGCTATATATAGGACAAGAAGCCACAAATCAGAGAGAACAAGGTGAAACACTGGTTGGCAAAGGTGTAAGAAAAGGCTGTATAGTTTTCCTTGTTTATTCAACTTATATGCTGAATATATTTTAAGGGAAGCTGGATTGGAAGAATATGATTTTAAAATTGGAGAAAGGAACATCACTAACCTGCACTATGCTGATGACACTAGTAAAGAAAGACAAGGAGCACAGTGAAAAAAATGGGACTACAATTATATATCAGGAGTAAACTAATGACAACAGGTAATGCAACCAGCTTTAGAACTGACAGTGAAGACACTGAGGTGGTAGATACCTTCTGCCTTTTAACAATTACCTGCATTCAAGGTAGCAATGAAGGCCTTCGGAAGATATTCAGATTCCATGACATGTTTATACCTCCTGTGACACTCTATATGTGAAAGCTGGACTTTTAAAAAGCAGGATAGAAAAAATATTGATGCTTTTGAGCTTTGGTGTTAGAGAAAATTCTTGAGAATACCATGGATAGCGGGGGATGGGGGGGTAGGATAATAGAATAAATAAATTCAGAATTCTCACTGGCACAAATGACCAGATTAATGCTGGAAAAAGTGGAAGAAAAGAGAAGACAACTAGCAGCAAGGTGGATGGACTCAATTACATCAGCAGTGAAAACCCTACTGAGAGGCCCAGAAGTCCAAGTTGAAGAAAGTCAACTGGAGAAAGCCTAAGTGGGCCCTAAGAATAAACACAAACTTGACGGCATCTAATTAGTCAATCAATCATTGCTGGTGATAATTGATGGGGTTTTTTTGTATGGGAATTGTTTTGAGTGGAAAGAGTGGGGTCCAAATAAATTACGTGAATAAGTGAATGGGGATGGATTATTTTCCAGATGTCCTAGCTCCAGATTCTTGGAGTGATCATCCATATCAGGAAGGAACTATGCTAGGGTAGTCTATAAAAAAATATTTAGATCGTTTTATACCACCATTCCCAAGTTCAATCTATACTCAATCTAGACTTCTTAGATAGCAATTACATCTTAGAGTTGAAAGGGGCCATGTACATTACTGAATCTTTCTTAGTGCAGAAATCTAAACTAAAATATTCCCTGGAAGGTAGTTACATTTTTGGGGTGTGCAGAACTTCAGAAATGTAGTTGAATGACACACATTCTTTACTGAGCTACAAGCAGTCTGTCTTCATGCTATCACACATTTTGAACTTCTTTTATGGAGCATTTCATAGTCGAGAGCTTAATGCAGGAAATCATGGGTTGAGGTAAGAATTATCTAAACTCAACTGAGGCCTTAAGAAACTAAAAACCAAGTGATTTCACCGTACCTATTGCTGACTGTAGACTTAAAACACTTCATACTTTCTAAAACCTAATACTGCTGCATGACTGGACAATGGCTGAAACTATAGAAGAATCTGAATATGACCTTATGGATGATGGGAGCATTGCAATATTAGGACAGGCATTGTTAGGATAGTGGTTTCTGCTAAATTAGGGTAACTTGCATCCCTTATAGTCTGAGTTTTAGTCAGAGCCTTCATGGGTTTCTAGCCTCAAGACCAGGACACCAACAAGGAAACAATCATACAGTGGTACCTTGGGTTACGAATGCCTTTGCTAACGAACTTTTCGGGTTGCGACCAGCTCTGGCCGCAAAAATTTACCTCGGGTTACGAACCGGATCCACGGCCATTTTCCGCCGTGACACGTGGTCTGCGGCCGTTTTTCCGCCCGTTCCACATGGTCCGCGGCCGTTTTTCCACCTGTTCCATGTGGTCCGCAGCCGTTTTTCTGCCCTGCCGCGTGGTCCGCGGCCGTTTTTCTGCCCTGCCGCGTGGTCCGCGGCCGTTTTTCCGCCCCTGACGCGTGGTCCGCGGACACCGGAACGGATTAACGGTAATTACATTGAACCTTATGGGAAAATTTGCTTCGGGGTGCGACCAATTTGGGGTGCGACCAGAGTCACAGAACGAATTAAATTCGTAACCCAAGGTACCACTGTATTTCTTCATCACTAATCATGAGTATGTTATGTCAAATGGAAGAAACTCAGAATGAAATCCAGTTGTGTCACAGAGTGGTCTCTTTGTCCCTTTGACACTGTCCATACCTGCTCAGACCTATTCAGGAGGGTTGGGGCACTCTAAAGAGGAAATGTTAGTACTATATGGGTATTGCATGTGGTGGAAGACAGGAGAGGTCTTTTATAAAAGCAGAACTCTTCTTGCAAACTGGGAAGTAGGAAGCCCATATTTTAATTTGGTGATATTTAACTCCAAATATTTGGTGATAAAAAAATCCCAAATAAACTTATATACATAGAACTATAATGTAAATCTTCTTTCAGGGTGGTTATGACTTAGCGGACAAGTATTCCAGGATTAATCACTGACATCTAATAAACTGAAATAAGTGGGAAAGATACCTGTCCAATCCTCTAAACCGCTGCCTGATGAGGCAAGGCCAAATATTAGTCTGATTTGATATAAGATAGTTGTTTCTTTGAAATTTCATCTCATATAGACCTTTCTGGACTAAAGAGGCAAGAAAAACCTAACCTGTTGCTCTGATATATTTATGTATGCCATTCAAATTCAAAGTGCTTTTAGCTCAAAACACTTGATTTTGCGTTCAAAATGCCCCATTCTGAGTTCAAAGCAGCTGTTCTGACCTTTCCAGTGTTATTCTGATACCGTTCCAAGCATTCCCAGAAGTGTTTCAAGCTTGAATTGATTCTGTTTTTGAGTTCAGAACACTTCTGAAACTGTCAGAACCAAGTCAGAACATTTACAAAGTCAGAAAACCTATTTCAAATTCAAAATGTTTTGAATTCCAGGTGCTTTACACATCCCAACCTGTATCTTTATGCTGAGGGTCTCTAAGGGCAGGCCAGTAGTAAAGTGAGTAGGGTTTCATGCCCCACCCCCCACCCCCGATTGCAGGGTGAAGAGAAGCTGAAGTTTACATTGATTGAAAGACTCAGCCAAAGCTTTGATCTTCAGGCATTTAGCTGTACTCTGTTTCCTCAGGCAAATCTTCTTGATGAAGGAGAATCAATGATCTTAACATATGAAATAGGAAAACTGGCTAGATCCCTGCAGCACTTCTCTTTCCTCCAGCTTTATTCCAATTCATGGTTTATGTGTGTGTGCATGTGTGTGTGTGTGTGTGCATGTGTTTGAGGGAAAGAAAGAAGCATGCAAGTAGGGAGATCTGTGGGGGGGGGGGGAAGGAGAGGGTAAAAAAATTTCCAAGATTGCAGCTGTGACCACACAATCACAGCTGCCATCTTGACTTTTTTTTAACCTCTCTTCTGGGGATGAGGAAGGAAGGAAGGATCTTCTTAGTATCTTTTGGACAAGTTTCCTTTTTCTGTTACCATATTTGGATGTCTCATAATTAGAAAGAGCAAGTCTGTTCTGTTGTGGTTATGCTGAAACTCATTAAGACTTGCTGTACCTAAATGTTTAGTGTTTTAAGTGAAGAAGACATCTGGGGAAGGTATAGTTGTGGCATAAAGATGAAAAGGAAACCAGCCAACTAATGTTAGGAAAATTAGTAATGCCCATGTTAAGTTTGGAAAGAAAAAAAAAATCATTTGCCTTACCATAATTGCACATTTCAAAGTAGAACATGCAAAAGTTGCTAGCAGGTGGCTTGTCTAGGGATAAGAAGCACTCAGTAAAGATTAACTTATGATGTTAAAAATATCAAAATGTAGTTCTGAAACTAGTTCTAAAAAAAGGATGTCTTACACTTGTCAATAAAAGCATAGGGAACATTTAGAAACATTTTATAAAATCTGTGGCAGAAACTGGATTAAACTCAGCTGGACAAAATAGGCATAACACCTGATTTCCAGAGTGCTAAGTAAACACTGTACTACTATGACACCCAGTTTTTGGAAGATCTTCACTTTGTCATACTTGCCCACAATTATTTTATCTGTACATACCACGTGAATACAATTCAGCTTTCAGACTGCCTGATTGCTGGGGGGGGGGGGGGGGTTTGGACCAGTGACACTGTTAAATGTTTATTTTAACTACCTTGCTAAGTAACTTTATAAAACTTGTTAATAAATCTATTATCAACACTGAATGAATACACACATAAATAATGGTTAGTTTAACCAAGGTTTGTTGCATAAGCCACAATTTGCTCCATTCATAAAACATGCTAAGCCAACTCAAACTACATTATAGATTAGCATAACAGGTGAACTAGGTGACTGTATTTGAATTTGGTTGTTAAGGTTTAACTAAAAACAGACCAAAATATATTAAGTCACAGAAATCAGAGGGTTAGGGCAGCCAGATGTTTTCTGAACATAAGGTTCTATATCTTTAGCAGCTGAGACAATTAACCGTGTCACTGTAAGCATACCAGCAAAAGCTGCATCTGATGATATTCTCGTCAATGGAAGAGTCCGAAAGAAGCTACCAAAACATGACTATATTTGCACAACATATTTCTCCAGGATCAATTAACCTAATGTTCAATCAACCCAGGTGCACAACTCACTGAACTATAAAAGAAATCATATTGGCTGGGTTCACACAATGCTCTAGGTTAAAATGTATTTGCCTATTTGCAGTTTGGTGTATCATGCAAACTCAACCAAACAGTATTATTAACTTTATTTCTTCCTGGGTTCTTAGAAGAATTGCTTAATCTGCTTGAATGAAACATTTTAGATTACAGATAATATACCACCTTTTTTTAAAGACTGATGCTTGTGAGAAAAGTATATGAGAGTTTTAACACAAATATCATGTGATTGATCAGTTCTCCAGCAAAAGATCCTTTGCTCAGTAACAATACACAAATGCAATAAGAGTTAGCCAGCATCTTTCGGTAAAAGAACCTCAACTAGCAAAAGTGGTAAGCAGTCTTATCCAACCTGATGTTCTCCAGATGTGTTGAGCTGTTGAATGATGCACCCATCGTTCCTGACCAACATCTTCTAACCCAGTGACGCAGAGGACTAGATACCCACAATCATGTAATTGGTATGGTCAATCTCAACATTCATCAGTAGGTGAAAAAATTATGTCAAAGAGTAAGAATTGCACAAATCTACATTAAGTACCTATATCTCAGGTTACTAATCAGCAATCATAGCAGCAGGGTATGATGAAAGTCCATATTCTCCGGGCAACAGGCATATTATTATATCATTTGTATCTCTTTACCTCTATTTCAATCTGTAACTACATAAGCAGATATGCAACCTGAAATTTGTCATTTTGTTTGAAACCACAGATACTGGAATATGTATATACTAATTGGAAAAAAGGAGTAGAAGGAATAAGTGGCACCATTCTGAGAAATCAGTTCAAGGAATATGGGCAAAGTCTTAATAGTGTCGTAACTTCATGCACTAGGAAAAAAATTGCACTAAAGTTTGTGGACTTCCCCAATAGTTTGCCATTTGGTTTTACTTTGACATCATAACTGATTTTGACAGACTTAGGTTGATTAGCAGATAGACTATTCATATGGATGAATTGGGAAACAGTTCTATTAACAATTTTTTCAACGTTGACATCATGATCTGGAATGGGATGATTCAAACAGTTCTCTGATGAAATCAATAATTAAAAAAGAGAATATATGGTACATAGGTACATACTATCACTAGTTTCATCACTCAGTTGATCTGAAAAAGTGGACCCTGCACCTGCAGGAAAAATGCTAGGAAGAAAAAAAAAAATCAGAAAAAGAAAGGAGATGAGTGTAATTCTATAAATTAAAAAAAAAGAAAAAAAGGTAAGTGGCCTAGCCTTTAATTCTTCATAACACTATTCAATGAACATTTTACAACGCATTCAATGACCTTGCATATATACAAACATTTGGTATAATCAGCTTAGGAAACAGTGTCAATACACAAAAGCTGAAAACTAGTGTTTCTCCAGAGTAAACAAGCAGAAATCCTTCTTATATTTTAAGATTCTTCCATGAACACAGAATTCCAAACAAATAAATAGAGAAAGAGCCACCACCAGTGGGATTTTTAAAAATGGTTGATTTATTTTTATTTTATTTTATTTTTGCCTGGTAGGGTTTTCTTCCCCCTTTATAAAACACAAACCTTAATGAGTTCCACAGGGACAGTGGTGTGTCAATCACAATAGACTTTCCAAGTATCGTCATCTCTGCCTTATCACAGAACCACAAGGCATGAAATAATTAGAAAGCCCAGAGTAACTGCTCTGTTTTATAAGAGCAAAATCCTTGGGTGGATCATTTACATAAACTTGTCACTTCCCATTATAGCTCAAAAACAGGCTGGGTAATAATCACAGAATCAGAGAAAGAAAGATACGCTGTTTTTCCATGTTTGAAGCACAAGGTGTGTATGTGTCCAGCTTTTCCTTCCTCCCTTCCCACCACTTCTCTCTGAATTAATGTAAAGTATCTTTGATTTTCCATTAAAAAAGAACTATTCATGCTGCTATGGCAGCAGACCATGTGCAACCTCTTCTTCTTAAGAGAGGAAAAAAGGCTTTTGCATCAAACCATTGTTAGGAGAGAATTCACTTTGAGGAGCATTTCAAAGCTGATCCGATTTGGGAAACGAATAATATTAAATATTGGGCATGAAATATTTATAAGATGGGCACATAGGAGCAGCTGACAAAGTCTCCTGAAAAATAAACAGTCTGCTGCTTGACTGTACTTATCTTCACACATAAATGTGCATGCAAGCATATAAGAACATATATAAATATATATGGGCAGGTGGTATGTGTGGATGTGGATATGAATACAGGTGCACGCACATGCACACACACATATACACATGTACAATTCCTCTCCCCATGTAGGAACACAAACCCAGTTATATGACTTAACAGAGCATTCTCCTCAAGTGTAGGAACAATGACTTGGTGGGGATGTTTTAATCACGATGAGCAGTAAAATCTACTAGCAAGCATAACCATAAGAAAAAATGGAAATGTTTGACGTTGATGCAGCTCTTATTTTGAGGCAAACATTTTTCATAATTGCCTTTAAGATGGCTCTGCGTTTCATAGTTCTGCAACAGGAAGCTTAGCACGAGCACATTTTGAGAAGAAACTGCCTTCCTTCATGGTAAATAATGTATATGTGTTACTGTGAAAAACTATTCTTTTATTTTTAATGCAGCTCTCTTCTGAAGGAGAAAACGTTGGAAATGCTGATAAATTCTGACCTGTGTGTGCATGTATGTTTGCAGACGTCAATAGTTAAATAAGGTATTAATTTATGTAATGCAGTTTAACTGGCAACATTCCTAGAATATCCATTAATTTTCAGATTTTTATAAATATGCCTGCATATGTATCTTAGGCATGCTCTTGGATTAGATTTTAAGCACATTCAGCTATCCATATTCTAATGAATATGGCCTTGCTACGTGGAAGAATCATTCATTTCTTCAAAAGAATACTCTGAAGTTCTGAGGACCGAAAAAAAAAACCGTGGAAATTTCTGAGGAGAAAATATTTGGATGCCTTACACCAACTGAGGCAAAACTGCCCTTTAGACCATGGGTCTGGAAAGGTCCTTGTTCTTATCTACTGCTCCTTGTCTGTACAATGGGAGGACTACTAACCTCCTTAAACTTCTTGTTCGGGTAAAATGTAATTAGAAACTGTAAAATGTTGTGGGCAAAATACCCTTGATCTGGTCCTTTTTATATGAAATGCACAGGTGATACCATTTATCTTCATTCTGTCAAATCTAACCTCCCTTTGAGTGGCAGAACCTGGAGTGTAGAGGAAGAGAGAGGTTACAATGTGTGTCCAGCCCGTGTGCTGTTAATCTCTAAGAGCGAAAGCATTGTTGATGGATTACATTCAGCTCTTTCCCACTCTTGCATGCAACAAAAGTCTAAATCCCATCTCTCAAGGCAGCTTGCTCTATTTCACTACATGGCTTAGGCAGATGGGGGAAAACAGTCACCAATCAGCTTTTTTCCCCAAGAAAAACAGGAGCTGCTGGAGTATTCCGGGGCCTCCTCATTTTAATAACTCAAGTGAACCACCTCCAGAAGTGGCTGTTTCTGTCATGGCCACAGCTGCTTCTCTCAGCTGCCTCAGAAGATGGTCAAATGATGCTCACCACAAGCATAAGCAGTAGGATGCTGGGGATGGACATTCTACAGCAACTGGGCACAGGCCAAAGTGATTTGGCCCATCAGAGCTGAGCCTTTATATTCTTTTACAACAAATTATAGCATACAAATTAGGTTATTCTGAGATTTATTTTACATTGTTGTTTCAGTTTGCTCACTAAATCAGTTTAATTAACGATTACTACAATGAATGGCAATGTTAGGAGGAAAAAGTATATTGATAGATGGCATTTTTATGACAATTTCCTTCACCATTCTTGTTAAGCATATAGCATTAATCCAGTACTCATAAAAGTTTCCCGTCTCTATAGAATGATCCAGGCTAGAACACTGAAATGAAACATTTGCCTTGTATAAAACTAATCTGAACTTGCTTGTGAGTCTAAAGTGAATGCAATCCAATAAAGAACTGGAAGTACTGAAACCTGACACAAATGCATCAGCTCTGTTTAGCCTACTAGAATGTCTGTGGTGAGTATGGTGGGCATTAATTCGCATCCACATCTTGATGAGTGATTCCTGTGTCCCTCATTAGCTAGATGAGTCTGCGGAAATGGAAAAGATGGTACAGAAAAGAAGCTGGAACTTATTTATCCTTTCTCTCTCCAGGTTATTGCTTTCATGGAAATGGACTATTCATTGAAGTGGAACCATGAACCTTCCATGAAAACAAAATCCTAGAGGGACGTTACACTGTGGTAGCAGTGTGGTGGTAACAGTGGTGGCAGCCGTTTCTCTTCTTTTGCCATCTTCTTCAGATCCTGCCCTTTTTTTCTGATCATTCCTTTCTGGAAGACCTTCTATCTTGTATGCATAAAGAAGATTCAATTTCAGGTAGAATCTCAGGTGACATGGCTCAGACAGATCTATGTCAAGACTAATCCCAGTTGCAGTACAAGAGATACTACGTGGGTAATTGGAGCAATGGTCTAAGGTATCCCGGCACTGTGACAGGAAAACAGGATGTTTTTATGAACTTATGATGGAAAATAGATATAGTGGTGGAGCAGGGATAAGGAATCCTGGCTGAGCCTAATTATGCAAAAGTCCCAGCCTGCAAAAAGTTGTTCTATCATCTCTCTGCATGTGTGTGTGTATTTTTGTGTGTTTGTGCCTTTTAGTCGCTCTTCATTCTTGGGAAATATTTTTAATTATTATTTATTTATTTGTCACATTTATATAGCTGCTAATCTCACACAAAACAACTCTGGGCAAACAGCAATTAAATAAAACAGCAAATAAATAAAAAACAATCATTATAAAAAGCTAAATATTTTATTTACTAGTCACATCTATATAGCCGCCCATCTCCATGGACAAGTTCATGCAGTTTTCTTGGCAAATTTTCAGAAGTGGTTTGCCATTGCCTGCTTCCTAGGGCTGAGAAAGGGTGACTGGCCCAAAGTCACCCAACTGGCTTCCATACCTAATGCAGGACTAAAACCTGGAGTATCTGGACCACATCAATCCTAGCTCAAAGATTTAGGGATTTGGGTTAGCAGGGCTATCCCAATTTTGCTGTCAGAAACAACAAAGTCTCCCCTCCCATTTCATATACAAAAAGCTGACTGGATGTGAAACACTGAAGGTAGCAGGTTATTGAACTTTCATTGTCTATATCTGAAGGTAGCAGATTATTTTAGGATAGGATTTTTCAAACTGTGTTTGCGAGAACATGATGGGAATAAGGACCAAAAAAAAAAAAAAAGCTCACTCACATGCAACTGGGGATATCCATAGCAATTTTTCTGAAGAAAAGCAATCATATCTGAGTTATTGAAAACTGAATTGTTTGGTTAAAACTTTAACCTCTCAAGTAATCATGAAATTCAAGTTTTAATTTTTGTACATTGTACATTAATTTTATATTTTTAATAAAACAGTTTACTTTTTATACTTACAATACATAGAATAACTATTTGGGAGAGTAATTGGGGCATTCATTCTTGTGAAATTCAAATAACTTTAATAAATGCATTTGTGTAAATAAATTACACTGAACATAAGTTTTTTTTTTAATCGCCATTTCCTATCACTAGATCTTTGCCTGTTGATCAGTGGTTCTGGCTTGCTTGCTTGCTTTTTTAACTAAGAGGTTCTGTGGCCTGAAAAGGTTTAAAAACCCCTGTTTAAGGGGATTACAAAAATAAATCTGGACAATATGTAAGAAATTTGGAATACAGAATTGGAATACTTTATATTACAAAATCAATGGTCTCAGGCTAAATATGTTTCCCATGATCTAAACAAAAATCTAATTACAAAATACTTGGAGGAGCCTAGTGGACTTTTCAGGAAAAGGTTAAGAAAAGTTGGTTACTGTTTTTCTTACATTGGAGATGATGATACAGTATGCATTTGAAGGAACTCTGGCCAGTCATTGCTAGTGTTATTATTATGGTGAATTGTATTGGGAGGAATGAAGATTTAAAGATGTTAGTCTGTTGCTATATCATACTTCACAAATTTAGTACCTGTTTATTTAGAAGAAAACTGGATATATCATGCTTACATAACCACAAAAAAGATTATTCTTGGAAGGATGTTTCTGTAGGTTGGCTTAACAAATTTTGTCAGTTTTCATCCTTTGAATTAGCTCTTTGTCAACACAAAGGAAAGGCAAGATAATGATTCCATGTGGTCAAGGTTTAATATGTTTAAAAAATAGTTGTATTTTTTGTAACGATGTAACTATTATTTTTATATGGCAGAAAAGTTGAATATTTTTACTGGTTTTTAACCTTTTGTTTTTCTTTTTCTTTTAACATTTATGTTTGTTATGTGGAGTCTCTGGTGTTCTCTGAGCTTGGTTGTTTTCTTGCAGATGTTTCATTTTTCGACTAGGTAACATCTTCAGTGCACTGATGGTGGTACCTAGTCAGGTAATGAAACGTCTGCAAGAAAACAACCAAGCTCAGAGAGTGCCAGGGACTCCAGAGTACGGCCCTGAGCTACAGATATTCTCTTCTATCATGTCTGTTAGTTTTGTTTTATTATCTTTTATCTAGCTGTACACACATGCATGCACGCACACACAGAGAGGTTCGTTTACAAGATTTGATATTTTTGTATATTCAGGAAATTTTTTAAAACTCTTTTTTATGGTGTGGAGGGCAGATGGCCATCCATTTGAGCATCTTCTTCAGTGCCTCACATTTATTTATTTATTATAAATAAAATAAAACATTGCATCCTAGGATCTGCCACCTGAAGCCCCTCCCTATGCCTGGCAGTGGTTGGGTAGATGGTAGCCCATTTTTCAAGGCTTCTTGGAAATAGCAATAATTATTAACTTGTTTACTTTTGTAGGATAATGCACTGCAAGTGTCTCTCAGTATCCTTATCACTAACATTTCCATCTGTCCAAATTGTCGGTAATGTAAGATTTTGAATGCCCCTTGAACTGCTCCATTAAAATCAATTTTAGATGGATTTACCTTCATTTGAAGGCACACATTTTTAAATCAATTATGAATAGAAACCGTAAGATGATACAGCTTGTTGGAGGATTTTAGCTAAGCAAATATCAATGTATAAATTACTGTCCAATTAACAGTAATAAATGATATTGTTTAAGAACTCCTGAAAAAAAGTAAATTAAAATTGTGTCTACACATCTTTTTACACAGTATTGTGTCAGTGTGTCAGAGTGGCATAACTACTTGTTAGAACCTGTAGGAAGTGTCTCCTTAATGTCCCATATTTGCAGGATGTCAGGGGAACTGAAGCTAGAAGGTGTTGCTTCTCTGTAGCACTGCTGATACTATGGAATGGACTGACCACTGAGGTCATTCTGGCCCCACTTCCCGGTAGCACTTAGGTAATTATTAAAAACAGAGATTTTTCTAAGAGCCTTTCCGTAACATTGCCTATGCCTCTTGTTATAATTTTTCTCTCCTACTTTGGTTTTGTTTTTGTAATTTGGGTTGTATGTTGCTTTCATTCTGCTATTGTTTTTCTGTGACATTGTAATTACCAAGAATCTCAAGTCTGTGGTGAGGTAAAAACCAAATAATTAAATAATTAAATAAAATACTTAACACTCAAACTACACTATCAGCTATGTTTTAATGAGGCACTGGATCATAAACAGGACAAACACATTTGATAAGTTGTCCAAATCCAGTTCATACAACTAGTTTGTGCTTCAGTGCTGTGTGAATACAGAAAATTAACTGAATAAACCATGGCTGGTGTGGGTCTTCCGGGCTGTGTGGCCGTGGTCTTGAAGTTTTGTTTCCTAACGTTTCGCCAGCACCTGTGACCGGCATCTTCAGAGTGCAGGAGCACAGACAGGAGCAGTTCTCTCTATGCCCAGGGTGAAGTGACCCTTCTGTGGGTATTTATAGAGATCTGGGAGGGGGGAGGGGTGTGTGTGGGTAGGGTTGGGTTACTGAGTGGCTGCTTGTTTTGGTGTCAGAATCTGTGTGTATCTTCCTGGGGATTAGGCAGGGTTTTTTCTTCTATTGAATTGTTAACGAGGGTTAGGGTTAGGGTTAGACTTTGTGTCCTAATTTGAGGTCTGGTTTGCGTATGACCAACGTGTCTAGAAATGGAAGTTGGCCGTCCACTTCTTTTTCCATGGTGAATTGTATATTGGGGTGGACGCTGTTTAGGTGGCTCAGGAACTTCTCTAGGTCTTCTTCATCCTGACTCCAAATTGCGAAGAATTTCCATTTCTAGACATGTTGGTCATACGCAAACCAGACCTCAAATTAGGACACAAAGTCTACAGAAAACCCACCCACACAGACCGGTACCTACACAAAAACTCCAACCACCACCCACGTCAGAAAAGAGGCATTATCAAAACCCTCATGGATCGTGCCAATCGGATCTGCGAAACCCAATTCCTAAACTCTGAACTTAACCACCTTAATTGGGTCCTACAAGCGAATGGCTACTCCAAGAATGAAATAAAAAGAGCCATCAAACCAAGAAAGCAACATGCGACTGAAAAAGAAAAACAGCCACCCACCAACAAAGTATTTCTGCCCTATATCAAAGGGGTCACAGACCGCATGGGAAAACTGATGGAAAAACACAATTTCCAAACAATCTTCAGACCCACCAGAAAAGTACAAGAAGTGCTAAAATCAACAAAAGACAAAAGGGATCCCCTCACCGCCGCAGGAGTATACCGCATACCATGCAGTTGCGGGCAAGTATACATCGGGACCACAAAACGCAGCATCCATACCAGGATAAAAGAACACGAAAGACACTGCAGACTACAGCAACCAGAAAAATCTGCAGTAGCTGAACATGCTCTCAAGCACACTGGACACAAAATCCTATTTGAAAACACAGAGATACTGGACAACACCAACAGCCACTATACCAGGCTATACTGGGAAACCATTGAGATTCACAAACACCAGCACAGTTTCAATAAAAAAGAGGAGAGTCTAAAAATCAACAAAACCTGGCTACCAATCCTGAAAAATACAGCCTGCAAAAGGTCAACGAACTCAGCTCAACCACCAGGACATGTGAACAGTTCACACAATGAACTTGCTAATCACCCCCAGCAGCCCCTCGTTAACAATTCAATAGAAGAAAAAACCCTGCCTAATCCCCAGGAAGATACACACAGATGCTGACACCAAAACAAGCAGCCACTCAGTAACCCAACCCCACCCACACACACCCATCCCCCCCGCAGATCTCTATAAATACCCACAGAAGGGTCACTTCACCCTGGGCACAGAGAGAACTGCTCCTGTCTGTGCTCCTGCGCTCTGAAGATGCTGGTCACAGGTGCTGGCGAAACGTTAGGAAACAAAACTTCAAGACCACGGCCACACAGCCCGGAAGACCCACACCAGCCATTGTATGCCGGCCATGAAAGCCTTCGACAACACATTGAATAAACCATGTTTAAATTCACAATTGGTAAGGATGCTATTCAGTTGTGCCTTGGAAAATGTGAGCTCTTTCCCCAATAGGATTTCTCTCTCAGAGCAATTGGTTTTGTATTGTTTGTATCGTCTGAAGAACATATAGACTATTTTTCAGTTGGAAAGGCTCCTGTAGAGATCTACAGATCAGTAAAAGCAAATCAGTCCCTGCCTTCAGATATAGAAAATACACAATATACAAATCAGGAGATTCAGGGCAAATGGAAAACAGAAAGCAACCAACCCCCTCCTCACTTTTAAGCACCAATTCTAAGGTAGTTCTAATTATTCCATAATAAAGCTGTAATGCAAACAGACACTGAGGCCTTCTTATCACAACTAGCTGGAATAAAAATAGTAAAAAGAAAGGGAAAAAAACCCAATTACTGATCTGTCAGCTAAGCTAATGGCAATTGTCCTTAATCCTACCTCACCTCCCCTGTAGTCTAACGAAATGCCTACTAAATGATCGCTGATGCAGGGCTGCAGCCTGATGAAGCCACCTTTTGTAGCAGAACAAATCCTTCTCTTCCCAGCCAGATGAAATGGCTATGTAAAAATCACAGGAACCTACAGTATAGAACTTTGTCCTAACCTGCTTTTTTTTTCATCATTTAAGATCAGTACCCAGTACCAGGAAATGCAATTCATAAAACACTCCAAACACTCTTGCAAAGTTTCACTTTACTTGTAGCAGTGAATTTTTTTCTGCTCCTTTACTCTTATCAACTCATACCCCACCCTGAACACTCTCCCCACATGCACTGCTAATGATAGCCACTTCACACAACTGAGAAATTAAGATTAGCTGATTGGGTGATCTGGATATGATAAGCCTGCTTTTGCTTTTTCACTGCCATTTGTGGTTCATTGTTGTTCAATATTTGATTCAGTTGCAGGGGAGCATGATCAGCCAAAACATTGTGGACACTTTTAAAATCTAGTGGCTATGATATCTTTAATTAAAGGATTCCTCTGTGCAGCTTCTGCCTTTTTTTTAATTGACTCCTGGATGGAAGAGAAATTACTGATGAATTGCCCTTTAATGTCCCTTGTTAGCCAGTGACTGTTCTCAGTACAGTAGAGTCTGTGTTAATACTGGCTTTATTACTTTTCCCCCTTCTTTCTTTATAATAAACTTCCTATGCAGTAAAGTGGCTTTAATGATCTTTTCCAGAGGGATTCATAGTTCTGGGTATACATTTTGCATACATGAAGTCTCTGCTTTAATGTGGAATAGATAAATTCTTCTACATTCTTTTCTACCAATTTTCAACCAACTCAATGAAAGGGAATTTGCTTTAGAAAATTCCAAATGAGATGATAAATTCTGATGGATGATTATGGTGTTTTTCCTTTTATTTAGTTATGAGGTGGCTAACAGGTAACAGTCTTTCTCTAAATAGTCACCTCTCTGGCAGTCTGCAGTCTTCCTGGTTTCCCTCACTAATTAGATCCCAAAGAAAAGCATCATAGAACTACTTCAATTGCACTGTATCAATAATAGAACTGCTACCATCAGCGTTTAAGAAATTGTTGGGGAATTCCTCCTTTCCCTGGAGAAACTGCCCACCTAATTTTTCTGCCCACAAATTAGGTGGAAAATATCAAAAGTTTGTTTGTATCCAGATGTACTAAGTTTCCAGTCCTGGCATTGATAGATAAAAGGAACAAGTAACAAGCAATCTTGAAGAACTCTGACTGAAAGACTCAAGAATCAATGTTATTCAAAGTGAACACTATTCATACACACACACACACACCGTATACACACACATACACACACATCCCATTGACAAATTTCTTTGCTGCATATAAATTACATTAAAAAATAAAAGGAAAGAAAAAATCTATACACTACTAAAATTCTCATTGTGTTTATCTGTTTGTCTGTTTGTATCCTCAAGTTAGCCCAAACAGTGCATTATACCACAACAATTTTTGAATCAAGGTACCTAAAATCCACTAACCTACAGAATGTGTAAAAAATCTGGGACCCATTACTCCTGTGGAACTGAAATTTCCTTATTCACAAAGTTGTGTCTGTTGCAGCGTCCCCACAGTCACATCATTTCTGACATTCCCCACAAGCAAAGTCAATGGGGAAGCCGGCAGAAAGTTGGAAGTCACTCCCACTGCTTTTTTGCCCTTCTGTAGTCATTCTGTTTATCTCTTTAGGTAAGTAAATATTGACTTATTATGGAAATTTGTTTGCTACAATTATTTTTCTATTTATGATATATATTCTTTTGAGATGATCATGGGACTGTCTGGGGGTATTACTGAGGTAAAAAAAATATGGTTAGCCTAAAATTTAATGTTCATTCTGGTCACATCAGATTGCACTACCTTCCTCTCAAAGGATGACCCAATGGGTCACAGGGTTGTCTACTACTCATTAAAAATTTCTTTCTTTTTTCAAGAAACATAACCCAAACGATGTGAAGTATTTACAGTAAATTCATCAGTATTTTTCCAGCTAAGCTGATTAAAAGAAATACTGTAAGAGAGACACAAGGGTTAAAAAAATTTTTTTTAATGTACATTGGAAAGATCTTATGCCTAATAGGTTTTCTAGTGCAAAAGTATGATGCACCTTGATGATAAGGGAAGGATATCGTATGAAAATAAGAAACATATTAAAATTATTAGGTAGGACTAAATTTTAATTTTCTTTTCATATGGTGGCAGAAAAACAAGACCTTAGTTGGGCTAAAGAACCCTAGCGTGGAAGGAATTTATGGCCACAGAGTCAAGTCAATTTTTAGCACATGTTTAAGTGTGGAACTGGCCAGAAATTTGACAGAGTATCACAGGGTGATACAAATTGTTCCTTACAGTTGTTTCCCATGGGAACATCACCTATCATGTTCTTGGTTGCCATGGGAAGTTTGGATTATCTGGATAGATCAGTCTTGTCATCAAAAGCAGAAAAACAAGAGGCAATAAAGCAGTTTTAAAATCTGTTTTATGCAAATCAAGAGGAATATAAAATATCATAATATAAACTTGGCAATAAAATCTTTGTTTGCAAAAATCCCTTGGACCTTGTTGACATGTGGCATCAAAGCTGAGTATAAACCACATTATAATAATTTCCCTTCCAAATTTATTTTTTGGGGGAAGAAAAAAATTGTATTTTTTACTCCACTGCATTACAATTTAATCTGCTGCCTTAGGCCAATCTTGTCAATGAAGTATTACGCTGAAGGACAGTTGCTCTTAAGATTAAAAAAATTAAAATATGTTGATATTAATCAAGCCAACAAATGAGTCAAGGAATGGATCTTTGTGAAGAGCATTATAGGAGGCAAGTTGCCCTGTCTTGTTTGGCTTGGCACTCAAGGATCATAACTATGCACTGAAGCTGCTGCAACTTGCCTTGCCTTTACCTGAAAACACAAAGTCTCCTTTGCCACAAGAAATGTTCCAGAGTTTCATGCAGTGCATAAATGTGTCTGCTAGATGACAAAAAATGTACACAAGCTGTCTAATGAGAATGGAAGGCTGGGGTGGAGCTTCCAAATAGAGACAAATCTGTGTCCCTCAGGGAATTTGCAATGGGTTGATCTATGTAAGAGATATTTCTCTGCTAATTAAGTCTTGATCCTTTGGCTGCACTTGAAAGAAATCAGGAGTGTATCGAGTGTTCCAAGCAGGTGCTGACTAGCTCAAAAACACTGGTCCCTCAAACCAGGTATGGGGCTTAACAACAGCAAGAGTGAGAGAGTGACTCATTTTAAGAGATAACGTGTGTGGGACACATTTCCAATTATAATAATTCATTAGGAACAGTTACAATGACTGCACTTTGGTTGGGTCAACAGGATATTTTCAGAATAAAATCACCATCAATGATGGAAGTATTTCTTTGTTCTTTATGGCTGAAGAATTCTTAAGAAACCAAAATTGGCAAAGGCAGGGAATTTAGAACTAAAGTGCAGAATGGCAGTTCAGCACTTGATCCCTTAAGAAAGGTATATTCTGTGGTGAAAAGCGAACCTTGAATGTAGTAGACAAGATAAAGCAAATGGACAAGGCTGTCCTTTCTAAAACAACATCTCATATCTCTATCTCTATTATCCATAGATGCCTCCACTCTAGTATCTATAAATCATTTATTTAAGATAGTGGCTCATAGGACCAGACCATAATCAATCCCCTAATCAACTATATCTATTAATAGGTCTTCTGTTACACTACCGAATTGCTATTTTAATACTATTAATGGATTTATTGTAGCATACACTTTGATGTCCACAATAATAAAGAAAAATCTACACATCTGAGTTCTAAATGCTAGTGCTTAACTTAACCTGAAATGTAACAAAGCAGGCAAAGAGTCCATACTGGAGAAAGAGCCCCAATTACAAGATCCTGGCACATACCACTATAAGGTAATCAATACACATATCATAAAGCCTCTCAACTGAAGGTTCTTCTATCAGGAATGTTGAAAAATTCTGCATTTAAGTACAGTAATCTGCCCATTCTACACAGAAGAAAAAAAATTCTTACACTAAGCCAGTCTAGTCTGTTCTGTCAGCAAGCATTAAATCATGTGCGCCAAAATCTCAGGTAGAGATTTTTCCCATACCATTTCCTTATTGCTGCTTGGGAAATTGCAAAAAATATATTTTGTAGCTCCCAAGTGATAGACAAGGTCCGTATAGCCTCCCTAAAAAGCGAGAACCAACGGTGAGTTGGTGATGTCTTGTTTGTTTGATGTAGGAAATCTGTCTAATGTTTGATTACCGACTTTCAGTGAGGGGACGTTCTGCTTCCCAATCTAAGTGGTTATATTGTTAAACCTGGGGGGGGGGGAATGTGTGGGTAATTTTCCCTCATTCAAGAGGTGCATTTATTACATTTTGGTCTCTTGAGAGTTGTAAGGGGCATAAAGGTGACTTGGGCCAGGAATGAAGTTCTTGTCCATTCTTGGGAAAGAGTTGGGGTTTAGAGTTTTTATGTAGTCAGAACAGATTTAATAATTTCAGTCACAATTCTGGGGAGTGTGTTGAAGACTGAAAAAATCATTCTGGAGATACTGCATATAGCTCTGTTTGTTGACTCCTAGTTAGCTGTTCTTCTCTAATGATCCAAACGATGAGTTAAAACTTAGTCCCGTTAACTTTAGACCTGCCTTATGAAAGAGCAAAGAACACATCTTTAAACATTTCATAGTATCAGCTTACCATTTTAAAATTTTCATTCATTCATTCATTCATTTATTTATTTATTCAATTTATATTTTGCCCACCTATCAGCCTCTTCTTGCCTTAGCTAAGCATTAAACTTCTCCCCATTGGCCTTATTTTCCTTTACCTTTAACAATCATTCATGTCTTTCTCTGAACCTCTCATTTTATTTTGAGGAATGTTAAATTAAATCAAATAAACCAATAAATGTA
The DNA here is from genome assembly GCF_059951505.1 of Python bivittatus. NCBI lineage: Eukaryota > Metazoa > Chordata > Lepidosauria > Squamata > Pythonidae > Python > Python bivittatus. The sequence continues at coordinate 37,564,899 of NW_028277034.1, read as the reverse complement.
AATATAATTAATATATCACCATCTTCAGTTTGCAGTTGACTAGCATTAGGATAACAGAAATACCATGACAGTTGGTTTCTTTCTAATGGCCATCCTTCCATCTCCCTAGCTTGATATATAGCACCTTGAAGATATGGAGAGTTTCCAAATATTTGGGAGCTTACACCCCGCACTTGAGCTCAGAGTAACCAACTGGCAATGGCAGCAGAGAATCATCTGATTTCAGAATAGTTACCATCCGTTTCTTTGAAGTCCAAACCATCATTTTATCTCTTGTTGCAGATCGCCTGTGATACGCCAGTGCTTTCCACACAGCTGTCCTTGGGTTAGTCGGCAGGCATTTGAAGACGTGTCAGTTAACAGAGCAAAACAGACAAGAGTTTAATGAAGTGGCACTCTTCAATGAAATGATTTGAATGCCTGATGTGAATATGATTCCTTATATTTTGTCCCATAAGACCAATGACATGACAAAATTGATTCTTAAAAACCATAGCCAACTGTCAAGGGATCTGTTAACCAGAATGGCAAAGGGGACAAAAGGCTTGGCCAGTGAAGTTTTTAATAAAAAGATATTTCTTAATAAGGACCTCTTTCAGCAGATGCCTTGTTAAAGACCTAAGAGGGCACGGTGAGTTGCATGGGAGTAGCCAGTCCTATAAGCATCTTGGCCTTAATCTGTTTTAGACTTTAGACATGATTCTGAGCACCTTAAAATAGGCTCAAAGTCCACCAGTAAAACTGATTAAAAACTGGGTGATAAGAGATTCCTGAGAAGTACTGCTTATCACCCATGTTGCCTCATTCTGGGCCAGCTGTAATTTCTGGACCATCTTCAAGGAGATCCAGGAAACCATAGTGCAATAGTTTGAGCTTCAGATTATCAGCATATGAATCCTACAAATGTTATATGGCTATCTAGAGTCAATGCTAGATGCCCAAACTGCAAGCCTATTCTTTAAATGGAAATGTGTGAATTCTGAAACCAGCATCTGAAAATGGTAAAACTCTACCATGTCTGAGCTCAGCTTTAGCTTCTCCTCCCACATCTGTTCCTTTTATAGACTGGAGACACATAGAGGCTCTGGAGACATTCACTCCTAAACTCAGAGGAAAAGTATAGCTGCAAATGAACAGTCTATGGATGAGTTAATTCCAAACCTGCAAATATTTCTTCTCAAGAGCTTCATATGGATGTCAAATAACATGAGAGACAAGACAGAAGTCCCTCAAGAACATTCACAAGGGTTTGAGCAGAAGTCCCCTAATATTATTTTCTGATGATACCCAGAAGAATAGGAACAGAACCATTGTGAATTATTGTCTACAAACTTCACCCCCCACCCCAAACACTTCAACAAGTTACTGTATTCAAAGCATGATAAGGTGATGAAAGATCTAGGAGCATCAAAAGAGTTGTATTTCTCATGTCTCAGGGAGACCAAGGCTGTCTCTTTTCCAAATCCAGTTCTGAATCCAGACTGAAAAGGATCAAAATAAAGTGTTTCATCTAATAGCTCCTGGAACTGCAGTGCTTTACTAAAACTGGAATATTGGAGATTGGCCAACATAGGCTTGATTGCATGGCAAAGTATTGTAGTGATATTCCATCGTACCCTCTCAGATTTCTAAATTGTTTAGTGTCTGCCTTTATGTTTCATAATCTGCTATTTCTCCAAATGGTACAGAAGGTTATTCGACTTCTAAACTGTGGTCGGAGAAAACATTTCCCAGAGCTGTCTGGAATTCAACAGGATCCATTAGCTTCTTGGGATACATCAACTTATCTGGTTGTTTTTCCTACAGAGGAGAAAATGCAGCAAATTTCATCAGGCAAATCAAGTTTTACCAGACACTCTGTTCATCACTTCTGGGATCCTATATATAGGCTCCTCCCACCAAGGAAAAAAACTAGATTAAAAATATTACCTACTTCATGAATAGATTCAGGATCATTTGGATAAAGCCTCAGAATGAATTTTGACATCTTCCAATACAACCTCTGAGTCCATCCATTTCAAGTTGGTCAAGGATTCTGCTGAGCCATAGATGGCTAACACACCAACATAATCCCTGTCTTCATTGACCTTTCAGAACCAAGTACATAGCCCTGAAACTAATTATGTCCCAAATAGAAAACATGGAAATAAAGGGAGTATCCTTAAAAATGGTAACATTCCCTTCCTGATCTTTCTTCCTGGGTTTGCAATATTCCTGTATTGACTGTCCAATAACTAGACCCATACAGGAACCCTTACCACATTCTTGCAAATCTCTTAATTCACAACAGGTCAGATCAAGAATGTTATTTTTCATCAGAAATAATTTCAGGAATCTGTGATTGCTTGACTTAACCCCAGGAGACAGAAAGGCTGAAGTAAAATCCATTTATATTGTAAATGATCCATTAACAAATCTGCCTCTCCCCTTTCTATTATATCTTCTACACTCAGACTACTTGAACAGGGACATCAGTGCCTCTGGAAGGCAATGAAAGAGAGATTTCTAGGACACAAAATATATTCTTTACTAAATATTGAATTTAAGGCAATGTTTTTGGCCAACAGTCCTCCATTTTGGAGTAGTGCTTAAAGAAATCTCATCTGGCAATTCAAATTGTGTTGAAACAAGAAGTATTTTGAGTTAATTTGGTGCTTATCCTCTAAACACTGTGAAGTCCTATGCCTCCCCCAACATACTTTGCCTAGGAAAATATCAGATGCAGACCTTTATTAACAAACCTGCAATAGAGCAGTATAAAACTCTATTATGCTACAAATTTTGTGTGGACCCCAAGTTGCATTGTTAAATTTTAACAGATAACATACCAATGAACCAAGAAAATAAGTAGTTGAGAAATCTACATCATTCAGAGTATTTATTTTGACTAGGCAAGAATAGTTATCTTCCTTCTTTTTTTCTATTCATATGAAGAGGATATGTTCTTGTCTTTCACCGTTAAGAGTGCTCCAGGAATTCATAGTATGAAAGCTGCCTACATATGGATATACCATGTGTTAAGTCTCTTGTCAGACCAGATTACATTAAAAAAAGAAAAAAAAATACTTTAGAAATCCTGTGGTCTTTGTTTACTATATATACATTCTTTTCTTCCATGGCCACAGCAGTTTCTTAATTACAAAAGATTGAAATTGCACAAAGCCCAGTGCTCAGATATAATCAGTACAGAAAAGTAGACTGGACAGTTTTGCATGTATTAAATTAATACTGCGTTATTCTCTAAGAGTTGAGGATGAAGTAAACAGCATATAACTCTCTCTCTCTCTCTTTAAATAACCCTGTGGAGTAGGTCAGGCTGAAAGACAATTCATGTATCATGTTAAGCCATAAAGTTATTTACTTAGTTTGGCTTGGTTTGTTATGTAAATTGAGCTTGTAAATCATAATTGATTACTTAAATGATTTTAGCATGATCTGTAATGTAAAGCATGATTCATTGATTCTTGTTTAGTTCTTTCATGCTATATTATTATTGTTGTTCAATACCACTGCTGTGGGTCAAGTATTTTAATTTGTATATCAGTATTGATTTTGTTGTGTTAGGTTATAAGTTTTTAGAACAAAAAATGACTGCATATTTCATTAGAATAAAGAATAACTGAATTCTTTTCAGGCACAGAGAGAACTGCTCCTGTCTGTGCTCCTGCAATCTGAAGATGCCGGTCACAGGTGCTGGCAAAACGTTAGGAAACAAAACTTCCAGAACACGGCCACACAGCCCGGAAGACCCACAGCAGCCAATAACTGAATAGTTAATTACCTTTATGACCAACTATCTTGTCAATAGTTTTGTAGCTTTCAAATTTTTCAGACAATGTCTTATTTCACTATTACTTCCCAAAGACATAAAGTTCACATCCCTATTCCTATCCCTCAAATTTTATGTTCATTAGAACATAAATTTTATGTTTATTAGAACAACAAATTTTATGTTCATTAGAACATTTTATTTTATTCTGAAAATCTATTTAAAAATAAATATTGAAAAGAAACCAAAATAAGACAAGTGATTATTAAGAAGGCAGTCACATAGTACAAAGAATCAAAGCTCCCCAAATTCCAGCAAAAATTAGAGAATTAAAACATCTACAACATCTATGTCAGCCTTTCCAGATTGAATGCCCTTGAACTACAACTCCCATAAATCTTAAATAGCAGGGCCAATGTTTTATGGGAATTATGGGAACTATAGTCCAGCACATCTGGAGAGGTTAGGAAAAATTAAGTTGTGCAAAAGACCTAGTTAAGTCTGGAGTTCCAGGCAACCAAGAAGGCCTTAGAAAGGAGACCTGAGAATAACTAAAAGTTTGATTTTAATTTTCAAATGGATTAATGCAGTTGAAGTAAGTCTCCAGTAATTTGGAGATTTAAATATTAAAACTAACACTTTGTACTCAGGGATTGCTAACATAATAGAGATATTTTTGCTTCACCCAGTCAGTCATGTAGCTGCTGAGTGGCTGTTCTGTGTCTTCAGAACCAATTTCAGTTTCTGAACGGGGTTCAAAGGCAACTCCACATTCAAGGCATTTCCAATTTGATAGGGTCCTTATCTGGGTTCACAGGAATGTGGTGTTGTGTCCAAACTAAATGCACACCCTTATGGAAAGAACACTTCTGATGCTTTGGAAAAAGAAATTCTGTATGTTCAATGAAAGTAATGCAAAGTATAAAACTTAGAAAGTATACTGCATTTCCATGATGATACATGGATAGCTTTGTTTTGTAACATGTTGATTATTTGTTTTTCAGTTCTTCAAAGCTTGGGTTGAATCCAAAAAGGCTTTGTAGAACATTTTGTAAATAGAGAGGGCCTTCAGATACTTTTTCTGACACCTTTGCTACATGATAACCTATTATGAAGACACAGAATTAGTTTCAAACACCTTGTCCACATAGGAGCCTATGTGCCTATTGACATTTCCCTTGATGCCCTCCAGACCCTGCCTGATTTGTTTTTATTATGAGTCTTCTCATTTAAAAAAGCAAATGGGACATTAGCGTACCGCAAAACAAAGCACTAGCCTCAAGTGCCATCTGAATCTCCAAGCAGCCTATGTAGGAAATAAAATGGAAACATTCTTGCAAGCTGCAGTTAGAGGGAAGTAATTCCATCAATTCAATTTTAAATAACTCATGATCCACCTAAATCCTACTGTTTTCCAAAGATCTTCTTTAAATATGGGTAAAACTGGATCCAACAGCAAAATGAAAAGGCTCTTTCTTACCACAAAAGAGATGGAGGGGCCATCACATATTGGCTAGGTTCATGCATTGTGTTAAACCATGATTTGCTTAAGCAAGGTTTGCTAAATAATGAACAACATATTATGCACTGAACGAAAACCAGACAAAGTGCACGGTTAGGCCAACTTGCCCCTTCAAGTGTTGCTGATCCCTGTTCTTGACAAACCCTGTCTTAGTCCAATGTGTGAACTAGCCGTTAGGTTTCATTCTTTGGGTAGATATTACTGTACTCTCTGGTATGCAATATCAGCCAATTGCATACAGCAAAAGAATCAATGATTCATTGAAATATTTGCTGAGAAAGTGATATTTAAAATTTTAAAAAGACCTGTAGAGCAGGACATTTCTACTGGACATGCAATATACAAAAGCAGAGAGAAAGAAAAACTCATCCAGTTTCTGAGCAGGCAAGATGGGAGCAGGGCAGAACTTTTTCCAAGCAGGAAATATATTTATCTAACGTTTTTGAATATTGCACACTCTTGTCAAAGCCAGCCCACAACAATTAACAAATAAATCCAGTTAATACCAACAATCAACAATAAGTGCTACAAGGAATGATACCAAATATCATAAAATACTAACCGTAATAAATAATAAAGAAGCCACAGTACATAGCATGTGGCAGCATTATGTCACGGTTGTACAAGCTCCAACTGCATGGTCAAAGGCCATACAGGAAACGGCTATATCTACTCAAATAGGTCCCTTCTGTTATTGATATTCCATGTAAATAGGCCTCCATCTTTGAATGATCCATAACAAAAGCCATCTGGTGACACTTTTTCTGTGTTCTAACTATGGGAAAACTTGAGCCTTTCTGATGTTACTGAGCTATAAAATGATGTGAAAGAGCCCCAATGGATGAAGCTAGGGACCTGCTTAGTCCAGAACACAATATCACATTTTCTACTCATTGCATGGTTTTATCATGCCACCCCACACTTTGACTTTAAGGTAAAAAGGCTCTAATCACTGTAGACTTTCCTCATAGGGGAACTGTTCCAGCATCCTCATTCTTATGATTTACTTTTATTCTGTTCGTTTTTCTACTAGTTCTAGCACTACAGTTCCCAGCAGTCCTCACTACTGGGCGTTCTCACTGAGGCTGCTGGGTGTTGTCATTCAGTCACTTCTGAAGAAGTACAGGTTCCCATCCCAGCTTTTGTTTGTCCTGGTTTGCCTTGCATTTTCCACTGATAACTGAACTACTTGCACTCACATACATTTTCCTTATTTTTTATATAATTTTTATTAAAATGTTTTAAAATGAAAATAAAAACTAATGCAAACGAATATATAGTAAGGAAAAAAAGAAAAAGAAAGAAATCAAAGAGAAAGCTAAAGGTGCAAGAAAGAAAAGAAAGTGAAGAAAAATAGAGAAGAAAAAGATACAAAGAAATGGCTTCCAATATTCTTCACCGAAGTTATAAATACAACTTTATTTTAACCTCTCTATTTAAAGTTACATCATGATTCTCTTCTTTCTATAATCTATCCTGCTTAATCATCAAAGCCATAAATCACAAGTTCATTTTTTTCATTTTACACAAAAAGTCTATAAGGAGTTTCCAGTCACCAATAAATTCTCTTTAATCAAAGATGTTAGTTTATCCATCTCAGCAAGATCTGTCAATTTCACCAACCATTCCTCCATAGTTGGTAGTGTGAAATCTTTCCATCTTTGTGCTTATAATAATCTTGCCGCAGTAATCATATACTGAAATAATCTTCCATGACTTTTTTCTAACTGTGTATCCATCAATCCTAAAAGGAAAAGTTCTGGCTTCAATTGAATATTAATCTTTAAAATCTTCTGTATCAATGTATGTATCCAAAATTTTTTAGTTTTTTTTTTTTTTTACATGTTCACCAAGCATGGTAAAATGTCCCTTCATGTTGTTCAGATTTCCAACATACATTTGAAGTGCCTTTATAGATTCTAGATAATTTCCCTGGTGTCATGTACCAACGATACACAATTTTATAAAAATTGTCTTTAACATCATAACATAATGTAAATTTAAACCCTTTTAAGCACGTATTTCACACTGATACATTTGTATGTTATAGCCAAAATTCTTAGCCCACTTTATCATACACTCTTTAACCTGTTCTTCCTGTTTCAAATTTCAACAAAAGTTTATTCATTTTAGCAATTACATGTTCATCCTCAGCGCACAATTGTACTTTAAATTCTTACTTTGCTCCATACCATAAGTCTTTTCGTCCATTTAGAATCTTTCTGATAACTGTAAATAGGAAAACCATTGACAGCTATATCCTTCTGCTATTAGTTGCCCCTTGATGGTTTTCCAATAATTCCAGGTACCTCAACCATTTGTCTTTGCCTACTGTTTCTCTTCTATGATATGCTTCTTGATCCACAAAGGTGTTTTCAGGCACAACCTGGGTTTATATCTATTCCATATTCTCAATATGGTACATCTAATAAAATGAATTTTAAAATCCACATTAACTTAACTTTATTGTACCACAAATATCCATGCCATCCAAACCTCAGGTCATGATCTTCTAACTCTACAAGTCTCTTGTTTCTCATAAACATCCATTTTTTCATCCAGACCAAACAAGAAGCTGCAAAATACAATTTCAAATCTGGTAAACCCAGTCCTCCTCTTTCCTTTGCATCTTGTAACACTTTATATTTAACTTGTGGTTTTTCCCCTTGCCCTACAAATTTAGATATATCTTTTTGCCATTGTTTGAATGGTATATCAGTTGTCAAACAGGTATTGTCTGAAACAAAAACATCATTCTTGGAAAAATGTTCTTTTTTATCACAGAGATTCTCCCCAACAAAAATTCTCCCATCTTAACATGTCCTCCTTAATTCATTCTATGTCTTAACATAATTATTTTGAAATAACACACCATTCGTATTTGTCATAGTAATACCCAAGTATTTTACTTTTTTTCTGAATCTTAAAACAAGTTTTCTTCCTCAGTTCTATTTGATCTTCTGATTTCATATTTTTGTTAACATCTTTGTCTTCTGATTATTAATCTTAAAACCTGCTAACTGCACTCACATACATTTTCCACAAGTCTGCATCTGCATTATTATCACTTGCTCTTTCAGACTATAATTTATTTTAACTTCAGTATGAAGGTGTCAGAGAAAGTATCAGAAGTGATTGATAAAGAAATAAATAATGGTCAGAGGGAAGAGAAAAAAAATATAGTAATTATAACTTCATTAACTATTGGACTTCTGAAAGGAAGGTCACTTTGCCTGAACTGAAGTGAATGAAGATCTCTAATTGCATTTTATTTAATTATTGCTTTATTTCAAACATGTTATGCTTGGTAGCAATTTAATATCAGCACCAATTAATTATCCCTGGCCTCTTACTCGAGAGAAGTTAGGGGAATTTATATTTGTGGTGTTTCAGTAATAATGTGGACATTTAGTTTAGTTATTTACATAAACAGAAATGTTTAAGGCATTTATGTTTCCATGCAACAGAGACTTTTCAATAATCATTTAAAAAAAAAAATAATAGTGACAGAGCTAGATGGAAGGAACAGAATATTAAGGTGGCTTCTATAGACACAATTTTATCTAACAGTGCAGTTTATGACTTTTTGTTTCTAATAAAAATAATGGAAATATAATATACTCCATATGATATACCAAGGATTAATACTGATATTCTTTTAACCATAGCACTAACAGCATTGTCCAAACCAAATCAATTTTAATAGAAGGTCCAGGTTTTCTTATTACACATAACCAAAATGCAACATGATACCACTGAACTCCAAGTTCCAGAATTCCACTTGCATTACTAGCAGTGACCATTCATGATGCTAGCAGGGGCTGCTGGGAGTTATACTTCAACACATTTGGCTGGCCATATAATGCCCTTGGAAGAGCTAAAGGCTCTCTACCATTTTGCACATAGGCTTGCAGACATATGTGTTGTTCTTCTAGCTGATAAGAAAGGCTGGGAGGAGAAGAGATAATGCACTTTTCTCACACAGAACCTATCACAGGAAAGGTGGACTTGAGGATTGAAAAAGGGGAGGAAAGAGCTGGTAGAAGAGACATGTCTAGGGAAGAAAGAGAAAAATGATGACCCAAAATGGATTCTAGGCAATGTTTATTGCTGAAGACTTGTTGGTTTCAGAGGAGGGCAGGGCAAAGCAGTGCTGAATGAAGTCTGAAGACCTTCAAAGAAAAAACAGTGATGAGGGACACATTGTCCAGATAAAGATGGCTTCTGGGGCAAGCTAAAGACATTCTGCCAGCCTGAGAAAGATTGTGTGTCAGCATAATTCCCTTACTTCACTCTAAGGGGGGAAGGTTTAGAAATAGGCACACACATAACAGGGTAGAAGTACAAAAAGATACAAAGCCTTTTCGCAGTAGGGGAACAGTTACTTTCTGCTTACCAGAAGGGAGATGAGAAAGTGGGGGAAAGTCCAGCCAAGACAGTTGTAAATGCCTTAGATCAACTCTGTTGGACTTACAGAATCTGCACTATTGAAAGAAATGTTTCTTATCTTGCCTATGTTCTAATAAAAGAGAAAATTCACAAAAAGAGTTTAGGTATGCTGAGCATTGGGTCATTTCCTGTGAACCTACAAAGCCCTTGGGACATTCTGCTTTAACAATATTTTTATTTATTTATTTAATTTATTATTAAATTTGTATGCTGCCCATCTTCCCCCCAACGGGTGACTCTGGGTGGCTCACAATTAAAATACAATATATACGTATGTCATTCCTTCTTCTGTTGTTTATACACACATGTGTGTGCTGTTTACACACATATCTATATACATGTAAAGGCTTCCTCCAATGTATTGAAATCCTATATTTACATATCACACAAAGGGTGCCCAACTATTTGGGAAGATTACATGGTATGTAAACATAGCATCAGAGCGAAACTGTATGGACAGATGCTGTCTACACCCCCTCCATTGTTTCATGGATGAAAATGATTGCATGCATATGACACATCCTAATCCTCATATCTAAAGTTACACATACCTTAGCTATCACAAGACTGGATTACTACAATATGCTGTATGTGGGGCTGCTTTTGAAGAGTGTCCAAATATTTCAGTTGGTTCAAAATGTGGCAGTCAAGATTTTCAGGTGCTGAAATGTTCAGGAACAAGTGATTCCTCTTTATTATTTTACCTTCTCTCTCTTTGCTCAGTTCAAAGTGCTGATCATCATCATTAAACAACATTCTTTAAGCAAGAAGTGGGCAATGTGTGTTGTTGAATTTGGATTCCCATCAGATCTACCAACATAGCCAATGGTAAAGGATGATGGATTCTTCAGCCCAACAACATGTTACCTATCCATGGTTTAAACAGATTAGGATTTCAGATACCCATGTATCCTACTTTACAGAAGATAGTTTTTCAGTAGTAGAAAGCAGTGAGGGGACAATTCTCTGTTTGAAAGTTTCCTCTAATTAAGAGGCTATAGAGTTTAATGATAAAGGCTACTTAAAAAAAAAAAAAGCACATCAATTACCACACGGAGAACAGACTGAGCAGTCCAGGTACATCTTCCTCACTATACTGTGCATAGTGTACTTGTGCATCTCTACATATAAATAAGCATATATCAGTTTTATCCAGATTTTTGTCTTTTTTTAGCAAATATATAAGTGGCCATTGTATTAGAACTAAGATCTCCCAGGGATCATATTCTTTTACACAAAGCTGTCCATCTACTATGATGAATCAAGAAAATCATCCTTTGGACTGAGGGGACAAGGATGATCCCTATATTCTATCCAATGACTCACTCTATCTCTTCTCTGGCAACATGTTGTCATCATCTTGAGAACTTTTTGTCCCAGCAGGCTTTTGGTATGAATTAGTCTAATGTTGGCTTTTTATTTGCTGCATTGATCCTATTACTTTTTTAGATCAGGTTGCAAACTTTTGAGGGCCCAAGAGCCCCCCTTGGCTTTTGAATAGTATGCTAGTAGCTGAACTCTGTGCTGCTTGTCCAGGCAGGATCTTAAAGAAATTGGATGCATTTAATTTAAATTTAAAGTAGTACAATTAAATTAATTAAATATGGTTATACAGACAGTAGGATTGCTTACACCTCATGTATTTATTAATATTCCCTCTTCCATCACATTAAAAATGAAACTTCAGAAACAACTTTTAGAGCAGTTTAGGGACTACATCCAAGGATTTGGAGAGCTTGCAGGCAGCCTCTGAGGCCTCAGGTTGGGTACTTTTGTTTTAATTTTCTTAACTGCTCTGTGTGTGTTTGCATGTGTGCATTTGTGTGTCTTTCTGTTTAACTGCTTGTCAAAGTGGAATATCATGTTCCCCACAGTTCCTTTTTCCAGAAGTATACTGTAGGCTTGTTATACAAGATTTTGTTTGCCAGCTATTTAAAATATAGGGAGAATGTTTTTCATATGGTGTCAGGGAATACACTCTCAACAAGCCAAGAGCATGCCAGGTAAGAAGGCTGCTTTAGAATGCTTGATTCCCCTGCATGCAGGCACTACATATTTTACTAGTAGGGTTCATTTCCTTCTTATTATATGCAATAACACAAAGTACAAAGACATCCTTCTCAAACAGCCTCCTCCTTCAATAACTGAGCACTGCTTTTTAATGTAGGCTTATTCTTAGCACCTGAATGCATGATAAGCAGTGAAATTAACATTTTTAAGTATGTCATTGAATTGCACCAAATATAAGGGGGGAATAACATATTCCTCCTCCTTCCTCAAATGACAATAAGAGAAGTATCAAAGAAGAAGCACTCAAAGTTCAGATGTACATGATATTTCAAAAGATTAATTATACAGTATTGCATCATTTCAAATGAGATTGGTCTTTTTGTTTTCAGATAGATAGTGCCTTTTTTGCAGATGGAAGAAGAAAATATATCTTTTTTTGCACACATTTCCTCCTCAACAATTATTTCAGAACGTTGCATTTTGATGAGACTTCTTTTGCTTTTAAGTTTCTGGGGGGGAAATGTAATATTAATAGAGAATTACTGGATACACAGAGAGAGATAGACAGAGACAGAGAGAGAGAGACAGAGAGAGAGAGACAGAGAAAGAGAAGAGGAAATCAATGGATGGTGGTGGTGATGATAATGATGATAAAATACCTATAACAGCATCAAACAATAACATCTGCCTATCCCAGGTCCTTGGGAAGGACTTGAGAGGTGGGTAAAAATGCCAAATCCAGTCTAACCATCTGGCTGACTGTGCAACCAACCATAATAACAATAATAAATCTATCTCTATCATGTACCAAAAGTCAGGCCTCATAGAAAATTTCTTATGTAAATTACATTAAACGGGTTGCCATTTTCTTGTAAACACTACTTCACTTGTTTGATGCATGACCTTTGAACGTTCCTAAGTATGGTAATAATTTCTCTGAAAGAAATTTAATTAATTAATTAAACATACTGTATTGTGATAGGCCTATGGGGCATATCTATCTATCTATCTATCTATCTATCTATCTATCTATCTATCTATCTATCTATCTATCTATCTATCTATCTCATCTATACCTCAATCTCCATCTTCATATCTCTTTATCACAATAGACCATCAGAAAGCAATAATAATTCTATTGTCTTATTCATTATATAATTAGAATCTTTTAATGCCTCTTGCTATTTCCAACTGCAAGCCTACTCCCATCAGCTCTCTGCCCCCCTGACCTTTCCAAGTTACCCACTCTTGGGATTGGGGTAACTCACCTTCATCAGGCTCCTGAACTTTCTGCCCTCATTTTCCCATGCCACACAGTGCTGTGGTTTCACACTTCCTGCTGCCTTCTAGCCAGAGGAAGGGCTGTTCACCCAAGCCACAGTTTCCTTCCTACCTTCCTGCTCGGAATGAAAGCAGCCATACTTTTTCTACCACAACATCAACTGGAAAATTAAAATCTGTCCAAATACAGCAATTTATCAAGTACTTCTCATTATTTACCATCTCCTTCTCTTTCTATGCCCTAATCTGCCAGCTCCTATCCATTTCAGCTTTCTCTTCTGTTCAGTCACCTTTCATCCACCTTCTCCTCAGAGTCCAGCTTGCATACAATTGATTCTTCTTGCTAACCTCTTTCATAGCCTTTCTGTCACCATTTCCCATTCTGGTATACTTTTGAGCTGTCTCCTCCATCAGTCTCTCTCTTTGACTGTTTCCAGCTTTGTTTCTCTCTGGCATCTTCCACTCTACTTCCATTGCTCTACAACTTCCTCCAAACTCTCATTGGGAAGATAAAACCCACCCATTTTTTTTTTCTGCCAGTCAGCTAATCATGTTGACCAAATGTCTACTGGGAAATGTAGGTTGGGCTACTTAAAGCCCCACAGCTCATATTTTTTTGGCCAAAGCTGCATGTGGTCCATCCATGCTGTATTTCAGAGTTTAGCAACTTAATATTTGGAGAAGAGGTCCCAAAGCTATGAGCTAAAGTGGAAGGATCCACATTATATATGAGGGTTGGTTTTTCTTTTTGTCCTTTTGTCCTGTGTTTTGTAGAGAAACTGTGGGATTTCTTTTCTTTTTTTAAAATGTTAAACCTATTTTAGGACTTCTACAGCAATTTTTGTATTCCCTACCTGAAAATGATGTGAAGTTTACCAATTTTTTATGATCCAGCCTGCCTGATTTAAGAGAGGTTTAGCCCAGTTTAAAGATAATTACTCATAAAAAGAGAACAGCAGAAGCTGCACACCTTCTCATCCATTTGATGGAAGGAGGCAGATGCTTGGTAGAATATGTCAGGAAAAGGCAGAAAAATTGTTAGTAATTTAGTTTGTTATGGCAGCATTTTTAGTGCCCAGGACTGGGGGGAGAGAAGTGCTTGTGGGAATTTATGCCTCATATTCCAGCTGAGTTTGGCTGGCTATGGCACTATATAGCCATTTGCCACTCTGTTTCAGATACGTCTTATGCCATCTACATCCCTTATCAGTTAGCATGTGGAGAGTAAACTGAGAAGGTATATAGGATCACCTTGCTGACTTTTTCACAACTATAGTAACATGCACTATATTTCACCACCAGTAACAATAATAATAGTAATGGACACCTAGATCTAAATATGCATGCAGTATACAGCCAGACCCAGTCCAAAACATTTCATTGTCTGAGGCAAAAACATGAATGAAATGATGCTTCCCTCTCATTACACATACTAGAGCCACTGGACTGGAAACTGAAGCCATTATGTTTGGAAAGGGCCTCCATTACTCTAGAAAGCAGCATGCTAATTTAGATAATCCATGGCAGACCTATTCTTTAAAACAGTTATCTCTTGCACCTTGTTGCCATCTCTGGTAGGAGTGACCCCATTAACAGCATGTGTAGATGTATAGCTTCTTTTATTTCCTTACTTATGAAGTATGGCTAATATAACCTGGATTGACAAAGGTGTAAAATTGTTCCTTGCAGTTAAATTACCCTGGTAGTAAATCTGGATCCAACTGCCAGATTCCCAGTTTAAGATACAGGTAGCCTTATAGACTAAGTCCCCTTCTACTAAGCGATCTAATCTTTCAGTAGACACCTAAAACAGAAGACTTCATATATCTTGCAATGAATACAGCATCCTCCATCCCCCTCCATTTTATAGCCATAGAACAAGGGTGTCAGCTGGGGGCGGAAGGGGGAAAGAGAGGAGGTAGCCATGATGTTGTTACCAAAGCCACAGTCCTTTTAAATGTGTATCACACATTTCTCCCCTCCTCCAGCCGCAGATGCCCCTGATATGGAATATGAAGTTAGCAGTATTTTCCAGTTACACTTGTAGAGTAAATCCTAGAAAGATGAATTGATGTAGATTTAAGAAATTCCCACCAAACCATTCAGGCTACCAGGTGAAAAAAGAGCTGATTATAAGATGACAACAGACAGTACAAGCCAATGGAAGAAAAAAGGTAGAACTCAGCAAGAGTACAATCACAATCTAATCCATTAACAACCTGCGGTACTTTTTTTTTTCAAAGTCTGGCATTAAACTGGAACAAACATAAAGAAGATATTATTAAATGTTTAATCTCTAGCAAAAAGGAACCTCATTTTGCCTAACAGCAAGCAGTGAATAAAGAAATGCTTCTTTAATTAACACCACTGTATAGTCTCATTTAACACTTAGTAGGAGAATTCATACACACACACCCCAAATAAGATGATGTTCCTTTCAATGTTTTCCATGCTAATATGCTAATTATACACTGAATCATGCTATTAAAGAAGGGGAGGCGTTGATGAACACCATAAATAATCCTTCTAATCCCAAATAGACTTAGTACTGACCTTTAAGTCATGATTTTAAACTTTTCATACCTTTAGTCCTATCAATCAATCACTCTAACAGCGCAGGTCCCAATAAGAGAGCAACAAAAAACCCTCTTTTCCAAAAAGGATAGTTTTTACATTTACAGATAATCTGCTGTACAAATTATAATTCACAATGAGCTTTGGATATGTTAACTTTGAGTGACTTACCCTGTGCCCTGTCTAGACTGCTAGCTATCCCAAATGTTGAAAAGGTACCAATAAGTGAAAACCACCCTTTAACAGACATTAATAATTTGATTCCAATTAGTTTTGGGGCCTAATTCGAAGTGTTATTTCAGCCATAAAGTTTTGCATAGCTTGGAAAAAACCTGTTCTGTACTTACTTTCTATGTCTCTTCTTCGGTATTCCTGCTCCAGGTATACCATCAACCAGACATTCAGTGATAGTCACAATGGAGAAGGTTATGTCAGTCACAGCCCAACTCTGCTTTAGAAAACTCTTCTTGGGGAATTGTATGCAACATTTATTTTGCCAGTGATAACAAAAATCATCAATAAGCAAGGGGGATATGCTGTACAAAAAAAAAAAAAAGACTTCAAGGTTATATTATAATACAGTGATGCCACTATAGTTACAGTATAACAAATAACAGAAGTATACCAAACATATATAAAAATAAAAATATGCAAAGTACAAAATAAAATAGTGATAATATTCTCACTATACATTTTCTTTCATTTCTTACAGGAGAACCTTGATTTTACTTTTTCTTTTTGATAAACTGTCCAAGTTCAAGGTTCATTTCATGCCGATTTCCTCAAAAGTGAATTTCATGCATAGTTAATTGCCCTTCTTGCTAATCTGAAAAATCCTGTTCATGCATCATGTTCTTCTCCTTTAATTTTTAATACATCTTCTTTATTCCTCGCATTTCACGCCGTGAGTCATTCTGTTTGCTCTATATGGTTGTTTCCATATTCAAAAATCAGAAATATTCACCAATTTATTTCAAACCAATGATCTACCAGCAATTTTTCCTTTCAGATTATTCAGTAGGTCTTTCCTTCAATTTTGTCTCTTAAGTTTACAATGTCACTATTACTAATTGTTTAACCATTATGATAGCATAGTTTCATATAGTTAACTGCACACCTAAGCAGTATCATTTTAGCAACGATATTAAATCAAGCCACTCCCATCCTCTTTTGCTGTTTATTCTTCTTTTTAATTATATTCATATTAACCACTTTGAAGTTAATTAGACTTTGGGGATATGTAAAAGAGAAGGCTTTATTGATTCTCTCCTAACGCTGTATCTTTCAAATCTTCATTTCCTATGTGCAAAATCTACTGTTTGAGTAAGACTTAGTAACATGTTGCGATGGGTATAATAATATGTTTAGCATGGCAGAGAGCTTTATCCTGTTACTACAAAGGGCAGCTGATTTTTAGAATATAAAAGCTGTCATTTAATACAGTAAGGATGTATTTTTCAAATTAGTTTACGATTGCTCCACTTTAGGGCAACCTTAAGATTACCATGTTTTTACAGTTGGAAACTGCTAGGAGTCCTTCAGTTCTGGCAGTATATAAATGTGAGAAATAAATTTTAAAAAATGTATATGGGTCATTTCTATATAAACTGAACATTGGTATGTTATGTATTTCATCATTCCTTTCCACAAATAATGGTGCTCAAGATGGCTAGCATCATATGGTGTGTGTGTTTGTGCCTTTGAGTCAGTGTTGACTCCTGGCAACTGCCTGGACTAGTCCCAGCAATTTACTTGGCAACGTTTTTCGGAAGTGGTTTGCCATTGCCTCCTTCCTGAGAGAGGGACTGGCCCAAAGTCACCCAGCCGGCTTTCATACCTAAGGCATGACTAGAACTCACAGTCTCCAGGTTTCTGGCCTGGTGCCTTAACCGCTACACCAGACTGGCTCTCTATACCAAACTACTACACCAAGCTGGCAACATATTAAAACAGTATAAATTAAAATACAATTGGAAACAAAATTTGAATCCAGTGAAACATACCATTGAACTCACAAAGTGCCTAATGTGCATAAAAAAGCAAAAAAAGAAAAATGGGGGGGGGGACCCCACCTTTTCTGTTAAAGGTGTGATTAAACAAACATGTATTTGTCTGCTGACTGGAAAACAGAAGAAGGAAATAATTTGCCTTCCTTAATAGGAAGTACCAAGCTTTCATCATGCCACCAGTTGGATCTTAATGCCTAATTGGATAATGGGTAAGTCTGGCCTTTTGTTGAGTAGGCTGCTAGTCATGGTATCTACCAGCACCAGGCAAAGAGAGGAAGAGGAGGAGAAGGAGGGGAGGAAATAACTGAACATGGAAAGGAAAGAAAAATGGATAGACATGAAGCAAAGGGAAGAGGTAATGACAAGAGAGAGAGAGAGAGAGAGAGAGAAAGAGAGAGAGAGAAAGAGAGAGAGAGAGAGAGAGAGAAGCCCTGTTTAGGTGTTACAAACAGAGTTAGCTTCATAAGGCCAGGAGCTTCTCCTAATCTGCTGCTAATGTTCAAAGGCATCCTTGTTTTCCAGCAGCAGCAACAACTGTAAGTCATTTTTAATTCTTGTCATTTATTTGTTTTCAAATGCTAAGGAAGACACTTGCTTTAGCTTTAGTGGCAGTTTGTTCCATAACATGGGCACCAACTTGAAAGCATGAATCAGACAAAGAAAAACTAAATTGTTGATATTAAACACATCACTGTGGGACCCTCAAAAGTTGACCCATTGGGATACTAAAATTGAAGAATTAGTGGCCATGGAAAAACTGATAGTATACATTCACATGAAGTCTAGCCAGATTCAAGTAGGAATGGCTCCCTTATAGTCAACATATCACACAACAAGGCAAGCTAAAACACTTAGAATATGGTTTTTGAAGTAAAAGAGAAACTGTTATAATAATAACAATAATCCAAACAGAAATGAGTAATAATGTCTAAAATAAAATATAAAAATATTCAGGTAGCAATTAGTGGCTGCAGGGAGAGGGGGAGAAAAAAACAGGAAGGCTACCAGAATACTCTTTTTATAAGTTTTTAAAATCTTTTTTTGAGGAAAGTTTTTCCTCAAATCTTTTAAATATGAATATTTTTTTTTTGCTTTTTTGGCTTGCATGTTTTACTTAACCAATAAAAAAGAAGTAACCCCCATCCCCCAGATTCAATGCTGTGGATTTTTGGTTTGCAAAATTGATTAATATAGATCAACTATGGATAACTAAACTATGGCTTCAATTCATTTATATATGTACATCTACAATATGCGTCTTGCATGCTTTTGTTTCTTTTTTAGCTTTCCCCCCCTTATTTTATAATACTGTGTATTCTTTTTCTTTGTCTTTCGTATTTAGTTACTTTTTTTAAAAAAATAAAGTTGATTCACTGATTACCTGAGAATGTTGTGAAGACTGGTACAGGAGTAGGTATGCCTAAAGGCATTTCATTAGTTTAAGCAAGCTAGAGGCAGGGTATTGACAGGCAACACTCAGTTTCTAGAATAGGCAACAACGATTGGAGAAATTAGGAGCAGGTAAATCAAAAGAATAAGAAGGTCAAGATCAAATCATAAAACCAGCAGATAGTGAGACAATGAACAAACTGAAGATAGAATTTTAAGATCAATGTTATACAGTTTTGACTGACTCTTAAGACTAGCTAGTAATTCTAACAGGCTGTTATTGCAGCTTAGGTGGTATAGTTGAACCACAGATCTCAATCAGCTTGGTTTGCAGTCAAATGAGGGAGCTGGATTAATAACTCATGAGATACAAATATATTCTCTTAGGCACTAATTACACTTATGGTCTCGACAGCAAATACATCTAATGGAGGGAAACCCATAAGCAGGACCTTAAGGAATATTCTTAGTCATTAGTCCTGTTGCTGAATACATTAATTATAGCATTAAAAAAGAGAGAGGGAGCCCACTGGTTTCTATTGCTAGTACCCTGAAGTGTCAACATTTTGGGATTTATTTACAAACTTCAAAATTTAAGTTGTGATGTGGTATTTCCCTAAGCAGCAGGCAGCTGGCATTTTGCCTAATTCCTCCCACCTCTGTCTTTCATGTGGGAAGGAGATTATGATTTTGTTACTGTTTGTACTCTGCACCTGAAGGGTGACATTTTGAGAGGGAAACATATGGCTTCTGTATGCTTCACTATGGCAGCCTTCCAAACCACATGTAAGTGGCATGTCTGTAGCATCTTTTCAGAGTCTATATTCTTGGGGATATAGAATTAATTTATAAGAACAATGGTCTATTTATTGCATGTCCAGTACTTCTGTGGTATTTCACTGAAATGAGGTAAACAAAATACTCTCTGTTCTGTACTTAAGGAGTTATGCCCAGCAAGGAAACTATACTGAGGAATTCTTTACCAATATATTAGCTTAGTGAACATGACAAATTCAACTGGAGAGAATGAGCTACCTGAAACGGTTGACCCTATATTGTAGAAATAAAGTTGCATCAACTCTCTAGGATTTCAAGCAGAAGGTTTTTTGAATCTTTTTATCTTATAACCTTTGATTTGATTGATTATGTGTCATCAAGTCAGTGTCGACTCTTAGTGATCACATAGATTTTCCACTTCTGTTTACCTCTTGTTTTAAGGACTTTCCTTCATTTGTCTTTCACTCTATATCTGGTACAAACTCAGTTCAGAGGAAGTAGAAACTAAACACTTCAGAGTTGGGACAAAGGTAAGATGTTCAATACACTCAGGGACATATCTCACCAGAGAACCCCAAAACCAGAAACCAGAACTAATGACAACTTATCTCACTTCAAACATTGCACTTCAAAAATTGCATTGTATTTTAGTCTGCTGGATTTCAGCCAGACCTTCACTGAAAAAAATGTATTGTCTAATCTCAACCATGGAAGTGGCAACTACACACAGCTCCATCCTTTCCTTGGTAGGGGTTGGCAATATCCAAGCACTGTATATAATCTTTTTGATAGCTGAGCGCCACAAAATCCATGAAGCCACATGTCACATGTGGGCTGATCGGGAATTTTGGAAGAAATTCTGGGAATTTTGTTTTGTTTTTTAAAATGGTGATATACTTATTTTAGGGCTTTAATTATACTTTTTGGTTTCCACCTCTACCTCAATTTTCAGTAGTTATGGTCAGAGGAAGTTCAAAAGCCCAAAGAAAGGGGTCTCAGGCCATGTAGGGCCCTGTACTAATAATGATAGAGATGACTACATGCATTGAACTGAACATTCTCAGAATGTCTACTCAGATCAAGGAGCTGGATACATGACCCTAGAGAGTGAGAAGAT
Source organism: Python bivittatus (assembly GCF_059951505.1). Taxonomy (NCBI): domain Eukaryota; kingdom Metazoa; phylum Chordata; class Lepidosauria; order Squamata; family Pythonidae; genus Python; species Python bivittatus. Next base: position 37,544,002 of record NW_028277034.1, on the reverse strand, counting down.
GGTGGACAGTGGACAGTCTTTGGAGATAGGTTAGAATAGGCAGCTCCATAGCCTTATTTAGTTCTTCCTTCAGACTACTTATGGACTGATTTATTTATTGATTTAGGCTATTTATTGATTCACTGGTATATAAATATCATAATCAATGTTATGTATATACTAATGACTCCTGGCAGTTTTCATATGTGAAATTCAGGGAATCCCCGGACATGCCTAGGATCAAGAAACAATGGGGTACCTTTAATCAGGGTTTTAAGATATTTCTTTTTTGTAGTAGTGTTTATCGCATGTGCATGTATGCACTGTATGGGTGTGCTATTAATACTATTTTGCTACTCATTGTTAGAAGACAGACAAGGGAAGGGAAGGGAAGGGAAGGGAAGGGAAGGGAAGGGAAGGGAAGGGAAGGGAAGGGAAGGGAAGGGAAGGGAAGGGGTTTCCCTGTAATGGATCCCCGTCTCCAAGATCTCCTGAATATCTGTATATCTTTATTCTTCATTTGTTCAGTTTTGCTAGCAGTAGTTATAGCTATTGTCTTGGCTACAGAGTAGTATTTTGCCATTAGCTAAATGTATGTATGTATGTATGTATGTACGTAACACACACACACTTGAATGAATAGAGACTTCTTTAACATAAGCATGATCCTTTGTGATTTCATACTTATACTGAAATGAAATGAATGGATCCATTCATTGCCATTAGAGGTATAGGGAAGGGGATTATTACTTTCAAAATTTCATACAAAACAAAAATCCATTGAATTCCCATTTATTTGGACTATTCATTTCCTGAATGCTGATGGCATATACCCTCAGGAACGGGACAAATCTAGACTATGCTATTACTCCAGAGAGACCACTCCCTACTCCAAAGTCATTAAGCAGTAACAGTCCTTTACCAAGACAGACCAACATTGTCTCACAGAATCATCTTGTGTTTGACAGAACAGGCATTTACAGAAGATGCTTTTTCTTCCTGTAGATGTTTTTTAAAGATTCAGGAAATATTTCAGTCAGTTTTATTTTAACTACTTATAATCCAGGCAAGGTTCAGTCTTTGTCCTATCTTCCCCACTGAAGAGCACATATAGTTGTTTTTCAAGAGCATCTATATTTATGGCTTCATTGCAATTGATACAATTAGGTTTCTTTCTTTCTTTTTTCTTTTTAACTGGCTGTAACATGGGTATGGAGGAAATGAGATTGGGATGCTTATCTTAGTACCTTGTAGCAAGTACTGGCAATTTTTTGTAGCCTAAGACACCATCCCATGATTTTATTCACAGCCTAGATGCTTTTGTATTGTGTTTGGTCCAGAGGTTAAGATGATAGAGTAGGAGATGGAAATCTCAGCTGTAGCCTTACCGTAGGCTTCAAAGCCAGCTGAGCGATATTGAATCATTCACTCCCTTTCAGCCTTAGGGACAAGGCCATGGCAAACTACTTCCAAAATTGCTGTCCAAGAAACTCAAAGGGTACTTTCCTAAATCACCTAAATTTCATAAGATCTCTTGGGAGACCATCTAAATCTCAAGATTTTCAGCAAAGGGGGAGCATCTCTTTTCTTGAAACGCTGTTCCAAGTTACATACAACTCTCACACCAATAACTTATACATAGTTGGAACGGGACATGCCAATATGCATTAAGATCGTAACAAACAACAGTGCAGATTCTAAGCTGTTAACAATTTATGTACCATTACTTTTTTCTAAATCTATTATTCCATTGTAATTTCTATTCTTTGCAACAATAACTGAATGCTTTGCTTCCCATCCTAGTTTGCAAAAACATTTGCAAAACAACTGTGGATTTTAATTTCAAAAAGTTACAAATATACAAAATGCTGCTCTGAAAGAAACCGAAGAGTTTTTCCAAATGGTTATCAGAGAGAGAGAGAGAGAGAGAGAGATCGATCCCCACTTGAAATTTAATATAATATTGGGCCTTTAAAATGAATATGCAAATTTACTTTATTTTTTGGTTGCAGTCCCAATTTGAAAAGTGTGTCCGCAATGCTTCAGAAACTCTGAGTTTTGCCTGCTAACAAATCTACATCTTCTTGTTTTAACATTATACTTAGGAATTGTGTTTTGTTTTTTAAGAATAGTACAGCTATTTTTGTTGCTGGAAGAAAAAAAAAGCTTACTTTTGCTCTTGCTTTGCTGTGTTGAATTTGTCATGCCTTAAATCTTTCTGCCTTGTTGATTCTGAAACCACTCTCTCAGCACCACTCTAATTTGCTATAGTCTGGTCCTTGATAGCTCCATATTTTATTTTTTATTTTTTGGCCTCATATAAGTTCATCTGTGTTTTGGTGCCTTGCTCTTTATTTGGATATGATATTCATGAGCCCATTAAAAGTTGCAAAGTCTATCCAAGTTTCAACTGTACCATTAATACAAAACAGCCCTTTGGGGGGGAAATGTCCAACTGTTTTGCAGTCAATAGAAACTCTGGATCTAAAAAAGGGCCTTCTCCACAAAAGATTATATTGTCTGTATCAGTTCTCATTTTTTAGCTTACCTAGGAAATTTCTTCTCCGTGCCAAACAAAATGGGCAAAATCAATAGTTTTCCCACCTTATTTCAATATACAGTGTCGATGTCTTTTAATGCTTCATAGAAATAAAACTTCTAAAAATAGTAAAATAAATACATAAATCTTTCAGATATTTTTTAAAGAAGACCTTAACTCTGTAGGTACGTACCTAGCCAAGAATATTCTTAAGCCATGATGCATTTGAGCAAAGATACTCAGATAAACAATTCTGTTTTCTCCTCCTATCAGAAAATCTATAGAGAAAATTAGGACATGACTGTATGGCTTTAGGATTTAGAACACCTGTCATAGATTGCATACATGTTGATGCATCACAGTTATAACAACTGTGGGGCTTCAGAGAGACATTTCCATGATCAAAAGAGTTTCGATGCTATCAGTGCTGAAGGAATAATATCATATATATAAATATTCTCACTTAGGACTAAGTTACACAAAGGAAATCTGGAACATTTGTTGTTATGAAAAAGGAATACTGTACTCAAACACATTGAAATACAAGAACTAAAGATCATATCAAATTAAAAGTAAAATGTAAAATACATGCAAAGGATAGAATTATATTAGCAGATGTAATTTATTTCTTTATTTAAAACATTTGTATAGTCACCCATCTTAAAGCAAACTCTGGGTAGCTTACAATCCAAAAATAAAGCAATATATACAGCAATAAAAACAACAACAAAAACAATTAAAAACAAAAACTGAAAAACCTGGCACCACAACCACACTTCCCAGATGCAACTCACTACATTCTCATATTGCCCTGGCCTCACTCTATTCCAAAGCTTGGGGGAAGAGTCAGGTCTTAAGAGCTCTCCTGAGAGTTAAGAGGGTGGGGGTCTGTCAGATCACCAGGGGGAGGGTGTTTCATAGGGCAGGGGCTATGGAGAATGGAGAAGGCACATTTCTGAGGAGCCGCAAGATGGCAAAGTTTTAGGGAAGGGACCTGAAACATGCTCAGCCTATCCACTCTAGTGGGATGGGCAAATACACTCAGGGAAAGGCGGTCCCACAGATAACCTGGTCTCATGCCATGTAGAGCTTTAAAGGTAATGACTACACCTTGAATTGTACCTGGAAGGAAACTGGGGATCAATGCAGCTTGCACAAGGCCTCCCAGTCCAGGAAAGGACATAACTGGTGCATAAGACAGATGTGCAAAGGGCCCCCTAGCCACAGCTGGACCTGTTCATTGAGCAGGAGCTGTGAGTCCAGGAGGACCCCCAAATTGCACATCAACCTATCCAGAGTCAAAGATGGCATATCGCCACGCCCTGGAGGCCAAAAACCCAAAGACACTCCATCTTACCAGGGTTGAGTCAAAGTCGGTTCCTCCCCATCTAGACCCTCACAGCCTCCAGGCACTGTCACATCAGTTGCCCAGTGGAGGTGTACAAAAGGGTATCACCAGCATCACACAAATTGATATACTTTTTTTCGAGATTATCTCTTTATAAGAAAATAAATAAATAAAGTAGGTTTGAGCTGAACTATATTGAAAAGACATTTCCTATCCATCCCATTCCTTTCAAAGACAAAGATCTTCAGAACTTCTGGACAACTAAGCGGCAGCTATCGGATATATAACTGATTCCAAATATTAGGTTACAATATCTTTCTAGAATCCAATAGTCTAGTATTGCAATTTTCAGTTTTTTTAAATAGTTTTCTGTAGGGAAACAGGAGACTTCCCATTACAAAAATGCCAATGATAATCAAAAATCATATTGATTCATTGCAGAAGAGCATGACAACTTCATAGAGTGCATTAGACCATTCCTACCAACCAGCCACTATGGTCTGTAAAACAATTTATGGTTTATGGTTTCATTAACCCAATCAAGTATGGTTTATTAAAAAATAATGGTTATGCAAATCACAGCTTTGAGCCATGATTTGCTTTCCAAACTTGGCTGTCTTCCAGATGTGTAGAGTACAATTTCACAGCCAGTAGAGGCATTGCTAAGAATTCTGGGAGTTAGACAGGTATGCTGGAGGAGACTGGTTTAGAACCATGTATAAGTCAGGTTTAAGTGTAATATAACTTAACCAATACTTTTTTTGAAAGAGTGATTGCGGTATATGCATAAAGATAAGACACTACTGCAATTGGTACGGTATGAAAGGATATTGTGAAAACAGTTCTTTAAATTTCTATCACTCAGATAAGATTTTAATTTTAATCTTTTAATCTCTTTTCTCATAATAATCTGCAATATGATGTCATTTGTACATGCCTTACCATGATCCTCAAAGAATTACTGTATTGAACCATCTTTGTGTGATGCTTGCTTGTCAGAATCTGTTTTGTGTCTGGATGCCTTTTTGTGGGCAAAGTGCTGTCTCTTCAAAATAATATTTTTCATGTGAGTTTCTATTTGTCATGCATTAAAATGGCTTTGAATATTAGGAATTATGACTTGGGTGGGTGAAAGGAAAATGTATTTGCTTGTCTGCCACTCTTGGAGTGGCTTTGGAAGTCACATATTAAGACTAATGTCGACATTATCAGTTGCTGCTTCTTATGTAACAAAAATTAGTCATCTTGGTTTTTTTCATGGAATATAATTGGGGTAGGGGCCCAGTCATCTTTTTAAAAAAAAATAATTCTCAAGTATTTTCCCACCATTTATTTTTCTTTGTCTTTATCAAAAAAGTATCCATTCAAGATAAAAAGCTGAAATAGCCAGGCCACCTTTTTTGATGGACTTAGTTAAAAGTCATCTCCTTGGTAACATCCCACCACACTGTATGCCCAGAGAATTACTAACATTAAAAATGTCAGTGATCTGCAAAATGCCCTAAAGGTGAAGATGGAACTGTGAAACTATTTCTTCATTTTTACAAGATATTATATGGTCTACTATTTAGAACTTTTAGAATAAAAATCCACTTATTTGGAATCCTCAAGTCCCCATCAAGCCAAGCCATGGCAATTAGTACTTTAGGCCTTGGTGCTGATGCTCTTTTCTAGTGATAGCTCATTTAAAATGCTAACCCTGTAATTTATTAGCAATATTTAATACCTCAGTGGCCAGAAAACCTTAGTCTTTATTACCACTGATTAACATAACTTTGATGTTCTGCCCAGCATTACACAATCCAAAACAAATTACTTTCAGGAAGCTGAATATTATATAAATATATGAAAGTAATAAATAATGCAAAGGCAGGAGACTTTTTTCTTGGTGTGTTCGAACATGCCACCATCATTTCATATGGCTCTGACTTCTGAGACAGCAACGCTTCCAGTCCTCCAGGGAAACGTTTCACCTAGCAGTGCACTTCGCACTCTGGTAACAGCAGCAGCAGCTGCTGGCAGAATGCCTTTCCACAACTGAGTTTTCATCAGCCACCAGGACCGTTCATCAGATGTCTACCAGAGGAAGCCTGAAAGCTGCCTAGTCAAAGTGCCTTTCAGTTACAGTCTTCTCACTAATGGGCCCCAGATGTTCAAGAAACAGAAACTTTCATTCATTTTTCAAAAGGGTGTTTCTCCTCTCCCCCCTCCAGCTGCTTAGCTTTGGCAAGAGATTTCAAAGACAGGGAGAAGATACTTTCTAAAGCAAGAAATGCAATGAAATATATTAGTTACTAGTGGATTTTGCTTGAGATCTGCACTAGACTGTTCTGCCCGGCAACAGGCCCAACACAAAATCAAATAGGTCTAAACCTAAACACACCTAAGCCAAAGTTTATCAAAAAGGTCTTTCACAGTAAGGGTTCAATTCTAACTAAAAATTAGGGGCTGAGAAAGTTAGAACAGCTGGCTGGCTCCAGATTCTGACAGTGGAATAGAGAATTATGCCAGCAGAAGTGCCAAAGAAAGGCTCAGAGAAGGGGCGAGCCAAGGGAGAAGTCCATGGCCCAGGTTAGGAAGAATCAAAGTTAGGCCAAAATGGGAGTACTCTGGAGCAATTTCCAATGCAGTGGATGCAACAGCCTAAGGCACAAACTATGGATTATAAACCACAGTGGCTGAGTTCATGAAATGCTAGCCATATCCATAGCTAACCTCCGTTATAGGTGAAAATATGAGGGATTTAAAGAAGAAAGCCCTTTCTTCGGGTTGGGAATAATTTGGATTCAACATAGATTCAACCAACCTAAGTCAGAACACCTGGAACTTGGCCATCTTAATTATTTTTAAATACTTAAGATTAGATTGTAACTACTGTGTTTCCAAAAAAAAAAAAAGTATTCCTTTTGTGTGTTTATTATTCCAAGGATCTCTCCACTTCTTCCTCTATAAAGTAAATCAAGTTGGTACAGATTCCTGGCCTGCAATCCTGTCTTAAACAGGAACAAGTGTTCAATTATACTATTCTCATTTATGGGTTGTACCTTTAGTTTATATAAATGACACCTGGAAAAGTTTCAATTTTTAAAGAACTATGTAATTTTTTTCTCATTCCCTCACAGTTTTCCAACATTCTTTGGCACCACTGCCCTGCAGGAGAGGTGTTTGAAAAAGGTTAAATAAATCTTATGCAAAACCAAGTCCCATGTGAGTGTCTGTCAGTGGCTCTTATATGAATCTACATCTGGCTTAAGCCACATGAGATGGATTATTTGATCTCCTCACTTCAGTTTCCCTTTGTACTCATCCATGTTGTCTAAGTTCATGTTTGAAGTCTACCCACTGCACCCAAGTCTAATTTCAACTCCACATGGAATACTAATGAGTTGATATGATATGGTTATATTAAAAAAAAAAAGACATATTGCTACTTCAGTAATGGCAATGATGCATATACAGGTAGCCTCCAGTTTAAGAACGAGTTCCGTTCCTTAAGCTGAATTTGTATGTAAGCCAGAACAGCATTATTGTATAATATTGTATGTGTAATTAACTCGAACCATTGTGTACTTAACTCGAATTTTGCTACAATAGACTCTGTTCTTAACTATGGGTCCTCCGTATACCAGGCGTTCTTAACCTGGGGACTATCTGTCGGTTGCTTTGGATTTTGGAGTTGTGCATGCAGCATCTGGCATGATTTCTTGCTACTGTAACTACATCCTGCAACCTCTCATTTTATCATGTAAGGACACATTTGAATGTTCAGTTTTTGATTAGAAGTAGTCCTATCTCATGATTATACGACTTACAATTTCATGATCATGTTTTTAAAAGTATGTCTGACAACAAAACTGCACATCATTTGAAAAGCAGATGCCAACCAAAGAAGACTTCTGCAGTATTAGTTAATTTGATAACTAATTGGATGGGGGAAAAGATGGGGTATAAATCAGATAAAGTAACAAATACAATTACAACAAGGTATTTGTCCTGGTGAAACCTATATTAAAACTAACATTTTGTCAAATGTTCTGAACTTTTGAAATCAGTGTTGGAAGTTTATAAAGAACAAGATATGAATCTGTAGAAAATTAACCCCATATCTTCATTTTTATTATCTTCATTAATATTGCTATATGAAGGATATAAAAACCAAATATTGCTTTTTTCTAGCATAAATATTTTCATACTTTTTGGTGGTATATAACCATTTCTCCTGCAAGATGCAGTTTGAAGTGATTAGAAACAGAAATGCTTGCCCCAAATTTCAGTTTACTATTCAAAGGCTAATGTGGCTCTCGGACAAAAGAAATTAGCTTTATACCTTGCATGGGTGTGCAATATGTGACTCTCCAGGTGATCAGAACTCCCAGATGCCCCAGTCAATATGGCCAAGAGTGAGGGATTTGGGAGATCTATTTTAGCAACATTTGGAGGAACAATAGTGCAACTTTTTAGATCTGCAGTGGACACTCTACAGGATTGTATGAGGCTTGAGGGACGCCCAGTTCCAGACCTTTGACATCACCTCTGGGAAAAGAATGTTACTAACCACATCCTACTTCCAAAATAAGTCTTATTCCTTTCCTTGCCAGTGATTTGGGGTAGATGGATATTTTAGATATACCTAATATAAGGGGGTGTGAGAGAAAGCAAAAGGGACCCTTTTTCCTCTCTAACAACCACCAACTGGGTGGTGATGACAAACACAGGCAATGTGTTCATGTGCAACAGACCTGCACATATCAGGTCAGGGCACAAATGTCCTTGTAGCAAAAAATAGCTGCTAATGGGGCAGCTTTTAATTGAGGGAGTGAATTAGGGTTTTTCATCAGATGGTTTTTATTTTTGTTTATTTTAAACAAAATAAAACCTGATCACTGCAAAATTTTCAAGTCATATCTGATGACAGACAAATACACAAAGGCCGAAGTCCATTGTCATCATGAATCAGATGGGAAACTACTCAGATGAGTCAAAAGTAAACCAGGTGTCATTCTTTTATCTGCACTGAGTAACTTTTATATAGAGAAACAAAGGAAGTATGGCACATGCCTTAGTAATATGCAGGCACAAAAACAAATTCAGTTTCTAATTCTACTTAAAGCCAGTTTGGTGTGATGGTTAAGGCATTAGGCTAGAAATTGGGAGACTGTGAGTTTTAGTCCCGCCTTAGGCACAAAGCCAGCTGGGCGACCTTAGGCCATCACTCTCTCAGCCCTTGGAAGGAGGCAATGGCAAACCACTTCCAAAAAACCTTGCCAAGAAAACTGCAGGGACTAGTCCAGGCAGAGTCAAATCTGACTCAAAGGCACACACACACACAATTCCACTTATAAATCAGAATTTTTAATTTCATGGAAATATATAAATTATTCATTATTTGAATCCCTAGAACAATTATATGAGTTCCATTATATTCCCTCTCCTCATTCTGCATCAGTGTTCAGTGTTACCCAACAAATAATTGATCCTACCCCTTTTATCTGGATTTAGTTATTATCAACCAAATGCCTTAGATCTCCTCCTAGTCATCTGAATTGTGGATTGTATTGTTGATGTTACACTTTTTGTGCATGTCTAATCCATTCTCAGTCTAAATGAACCGTTTTACTTTGCTTAAATAATCAGCTGCTGGCCATGACATTTCCCAGGTTCATTGCAGAAAATTACTCTCATGAGATAAGGTGGTCAAATAACATAGTCTGAGCTGAAGATGAATCCATAGAAGTTATTTTCTGAAAAACTGGATATTATTCATTCTAATGCATTATGAATTGCACAAGTGCAAATTTTAACACAGACACAAATAAGGTTTCCCTAACTTAAATTTTTCATAAGTGGTATACTGTATAGAATTTTGTTCCTTCAGCTCCAAAATGAATATTCTTAGTAGTAAGTTTACATAAAAACATTAGAGTTTGCCGCATTATATAGAAAAAGATGAGAGATGATCTCCAATTTAGATATGCAAATCATCTATAAATTGTAGTTGGGTTTAAACATTATACTAAGCCATATTTTATTTAACCGTGATTTACTCTATGGAGTAAAGTATACTTGACTGGGTTTGCCCAATATATAAGCCAAAAGCCGTGTTTTACAACACCACCATAGTTGGGTTTACTGGATGGATCTTTATTTGTGGAGAGTGAACATCTGACTTAAGAATCATGTAAAAAAATTCAGTTTTTACATGACAGCTGGCAACTTGTGTTGAAATGATTTATGATGGTCTCTGTTTGTGGCAAATGAGTCAGACAGCATTCTTGTCTCAAGTAGGCATTGCAGGAAAAGAAAATTAAAAGCTCTTTCAAGCCGGAGGTAATTGCTCTGCTATATGTTAGTTTAGCTCCACCAATAATCCTCCTTTTATATGTTCCATTTATAGATGTATTCATACAGATTTCATGTAAGTCATTCTATTATTATTTCTGGATAAATAAAACAGGAAGTAGAAAGCAAAGAAGAGAGAGAAAGAAAAAGGAGAAATCTAAAAAGATATATTAGTAACAAAAATGGTTAAGGTTAAAGAATGGATTGCATGTTAGGAGTATAACTGAAAAGAAGGTCCTAGCCTTATAGCAATGTATAAATGGTGCAGACTACTGAGTGTGCCTTATTTCACAAATTGAGCTGATGTCAGCAAGGTATGAGAGAGGTTACAGGAAAGAACAATTACTATGTATATTTGCACTAAGTAGTTGTGGTTTGGGAAAAGGGGGGAGAACTCTTCAGAAAAGATTGCCAAAATGAAGCTTCTGAATTTTGAGGTAGAATTGCCTCAAACTGATTTCTAATTCTATCAAACTGAGTTTATAGTGATTACAAAATAAAGATTTTTGCATGATAGATCATTCTCTTTATTAATAGCCTGGAGGACAGACATTTCTATAGGAATCCCTTTTTAGCTTTCTCAAGTTACTTAACTATTACTATACATAAGAACAAAATTACTCTGGATTAAAAATAAAAGGAATTTTCAACAGTTGGACTTGTGACAAATATAACTTGAAAACTTTTATTGCCTCTTATGGGTTTAAAAATAGTTCATTTTTCCAAAAAAGAAGACTTCTAGTATATTATTCAGGGCTTTATGGTATCATATTGGTGCCCCAGTTCTAGTGAGAAATATTGGCAAGTTGAAGGGCACTTTTCTGCAAATATCACTATTTTAAATCAATGTTTCTGTGCAGAATATGAAAAGAATGTGAAAAGAAACCATATTATCATACATACTAGTCCTCAGTTAAAGAACAACTTCTGTTCCCAAGGTCTGTCCTTAGGTCAAATCTGTAAGTAAGCCAGAACAGTATTATTACTGTATAAGTAGTATTGGGTAATGAACTCGAACCACTGTGTATTTAACTCAAATCATTGTGTGTTTAACTTGAATTTTGCTACAAAAGGCCCCGTTCTTAACTGTGGGTCATCTGTAACCCAGGTGCTCTTAACTTGGAGACTACCTGTACAGAAAGCCACAAGTCTGACACCATCTCAATAATGTTGATCACCATGAGGAAGTCCCTCCCACTTTCTTTTCCTCAGAATAGGTAGGTGGTTCCATTAGATATAACAGTGCCAGTCATATGCACATTAGTAAGAGTTCCTTCTGTCTCACAGCATAATATGCAGCCAGTCCCTGTGCATAGAGATTTGTGGAGCATTGTCAGTGCAGATTAAATTTTTCCACCAGGAAAAAATTAAGAATCCTATAAAGGTATTGAGATAGCTCTTATTAGTGGGGAAACACACTGCAACCTTGATGTTCAGTGAAAACCACATTTGGGATTCTGGACTCTTCATTATAATGTAAGTCCTTAATGTTGCATCCAATGCCTAATGGTAGTCCTATATTCCAGAAATTATGAATATGAATGTCAAATCTTAAAGACCTCCATGGTTTGGGATGAGTATCTTCAGTCGGATTCTGCCTCCCCTGTTAGATCATGTAGAGAGGAGACTCACATTTCTGAAGGGTTAGAGGATCTGCTGCTAGAAGGTGCTGCTTCTCAGTAGCAGCCCACTTGGTATGGAGTGGGCTGCCCACTGAGATTGGTCTGGCACCCCTGCCTGGTACTTTTCAGGAAGTTATTAAAAACAGAGCCTTTTTTGAGGAGTCTTTCAGTATAATCACCCACTCTTCTTGTAATTATTTTTCTCTCCTACCTTGATTTTGATTTTGCAATTTGGATTGTATGTTGCTTTAACTCTGTTGTTTTTATTGTGACATTGTAACCTCTCAAAGTCATAAGATCTTTGCAGGATGAAGATTGAATAATTAAATAAATGCCTACATAAATTTATCCTACCGTTTTTTGAATCAAACTGGAATTGAAAATAAAATAGTAGGAAGCCCATTTTTCAGGTGGTTGTTAGAGGAAAAATGGCCGTTTGCTAATTGGAATCACTGCCTGCAAAAGCTGACTTTTAGCATGCCTTCCCCAGGTCATTCTACCTGTTTGCATGCCTTCCCCAAGAACCAGCTGGATTACCATTTAGTCCAGCTTTCTATGTCACCCAGCAGCCGACTAGATGCATTCAGGAAGGTCACTGATAGCTCTTTCCCACTCTTGTACCTCAACCAGTGCTATTTAAGGAATGTTGCCTTTGATTCAGGAGATATTATGCAACCATCTAGGATAGTAGCCACTGATAGCCCAATCGTCCATACATTTGATTAGTGCATTTGTAAACCATTTCAAGGCATTAGGCTGGAAACCAGGAGACTATGAATTCTAGTCCTGCCTTAGGTGCCAAGCCAGCTAGGCGACCTTGGGCCACTCACTGTCTCTCAAACCTAGTAAGGAGGCAATGGCAAATTACTTCCAAAATCTTGCCAAGACAACTGTAGGTACTAGTCCAGGCAGTCGCCAGGAGTCAATGTTGACTCGAAGACACACACACACACAAAATTAAATTGGTGACTATTACTACATCCGATGGTACTGAATTCCACAATTTAAGCATATGTTGTGTAAAAAACATACTTTCTTTTACTGATCCTGAATGTTTCTGGATTGAGTTTCAGTGAATGACTCCAAGTTCTAATAGTGAGAGAGGAAGAAAAATCTCAATATTTTTATTCTGTGCATTGTTTTATAAACTGTATCTCTATAATGTCTCCCTCTTTCTGTTTTTATTCTAAGCTAAAAGCTTAGAATACTATATCAGTGATGTAACCCCCCTAATATTTTGGGTGGCTTCTTCAAATAAAGGAAGACAAAAAGGAGGAGAAAGAAGTGGGGTGGGGGAATCCTTGTCAGCCTGATCCACTGAATTACAATGTCCAGGGCTACTTTGTTTAGTACATTTCTACATTTATCTTGTCAGAGGACATGATAAATCCATTAAAATTATTATCGGCATAGACCATGAGGCTTGATTAAGTCTTGGCAGACAAGGTTCCAAAATCTGTTCCTTTTTCTCCTCCTTTCCTCCCCACACCAGAGTGATATTAAATCACTAAAGCCACAAGAAGAAACTCAAATTATTTAAGTAAGACGGTACTTTCCATTTCAGCTTACCCCAGGCAAATCAAACAGCCCCCCTTGAAACAGTGACAAGAAGACTTATAAGAGCTTAAGAGCACCAGACACCAATTACATTTTGAGAAGTAAATGCCATAATTAACAAGACATATACTTTAATCTAAAGCAACCCAAATATGTGGCTGGATAAAGAAAAAAGGTATAGATAAACTCTGTAATTATAATAAATCAGTGCACAGGGGAAATGTATACCTTTGAGGGATATTTCTTTATTCCACAATTAACGTTCAGATGTCTCTGTAAGCATTCTTCTTTTTGCCATCTGTAGTATGCCACAGTGCATTTCTTTCAAATTTGGGATTCAGGTATAGGGCCTCTTGTCCTACGCCTATATCAGTTTATACACCTGAGCACGGGTAGAAATGATAATCCAATCTCTATGATCTGATGCTTGGAAGGCAAGAAAAGATACTGGAAAAGAAAATAGGTCTTTTTTTCTCTTTTTTTAAAGGCCCTTCTCCTAAACTGGGTCCTTAGGACAAAGTTGATATCCTCAGCTTCTCTTGAAAGAGACTATAACACTGAAGCCATCTGCTTTTCACTTACTGTTATTTGCCTTTTTGGTAGCATTTATTGGTTCACGTGAACATCTAGAGCAATTCTAAGGTTTTGTTTAAAAATAATGGCTTTCTTGTGATTATGCTTACTGAACTCAGGGATGACAGTGTTTATCTGTCTAAATCTATCCAGGACTCTTTCCTTACTAGCAGATACTTAAATACATTTTTTAAAAATACATGTTTCATCTATGTTGTGCTATATATGGAAGGAAGAAGGGTTCTCCTACAGAGCTGAAAGCAGATAGAAATTAGTTTAATATGAAGCTCCTTTCTACACCATACTTATTAAATAAAGCAAGGAAACATAACTTGAAGCCCAAGACCATATGCAGTCCCAAAGCTTTGTCTTCCCCTACAACCTCTCCAAAAGTTGTTGCTGAAATGTGATTGCCAACATGACAGAAGGAGGAAATGATTAAATCAGTAAGGAATACTCATGTGATCTGTAGTTAAATAATTTGGTTACTACACTTATATTAAGTGAAATCAAGCTTTGTTTTTGTTCTGACTTACCCTTTTTTTTTTTTTGTATTGGCTTTACCACCTTGTTAAGAGTACAGACCTTGGAGTGCCACAGAAAGGCCAACTCTAGCACACAGGCTACAAAAGGTTATACATTTGCCAAGAAACAAGCAGATGGCACACAAATAAATAATTCTGGATTTCAGAAAAGCAGTTGTCTCCACTCATTCAACCCATCTCTTTGACACATATTTGCAGCCTGCTGCACCACCAGTTTTAGGATAAATTTTTGCATGCATTGTTGTCCACTGGAAAGCTTATTATTGGACAAAAATGATAGAGAATAATTCAAATAAGTACCTAAATGAAATATCTGTGTTCTGGCTCCATATTCTTGATATCCCATATCAAGAATAGGGAATTGATGTTGTTTACATATCCTGAAATCTTTCCCACAAAGTCTTAATTAATATATTTACCATAACTGACCCTATATGTAGCTGAAATAAAATATATATTCCTACTCTGCTTATTCCAGCCGTTTTCCTCCACACTTCCCCTGTTGCCTGACTGTACTGAATTTAAGCTGTATATTCCTAAGAGTGGGGTATGGATCTATCATAAAGTACCAGTCATAATCCTGATGCTACCTAAATAGGTCTTTATCACCATTAGCATCTTAGAATCATTGATTTGCCATTATTATAAACAGAATGCTGGATTTGACCAGATGGACTTTCAGTGTACACCAGGATTTTTATTGTTGTTTTCTTTTCCCATTAAGAATAGAGCTTTGGAAACAGATAAAGCCACCTTCTTTTATTTTCATTAACTTTTAAATAGGGGATTCTGTGTGATTCTCTTTTGATTTTAGAGCCATGTGCAAAAACCAGACAAGTATAAAGAAGGAAGGAGAACAAGTCTGTTAAAACTGAAGCTTTGTGGATATAGAATGAACGTGTCAAGGTTAAAGTATTCCAGTAATTCCAGGGTCAGGAAAAAAAGCTGCTGCTAATAAAGTCCTTCTGTGCATTTTATTCACTCCACTAAAGGAAGAAGGGCAGCCAGGAGACCAATTACAAATCACTCGTCTGATATATAATCCCCTTATTTCCATTTCCTATTAAAATGAACTATTTTGTTTTTTGTCCTTCCTAACTCACCTAAACACAAAATTCCAAAA
Organism: Python bivittatus; assembly: GCF_059951505.1. Classification (NCBI taxonomy): domain Eukaryota; kingdom Metazoa; phylum Chordata; class Lepidosauria; order Squamata; family Pythonidae; genus Python; species Python bivittatus. The sequence goes on along the minus strand of NW_028277034.1, from coordinate 37,528,377 downwards.
TTTGTATCCAGAACACTGTATTTGGCTTCAGGGAAAGTTTAAAAGTACATTAAACCTCTATTATGTTTTGTCTTTTCTTTGCTGTTTCTATTTCAAGAACACTTGGAATGGATTTTCAAACAGTAAAAGACTAGTCTTTATCATCTCTTATGAGACAAGACTCATACAAGAACTAAACATTCATCTAAGACAGTTTTTTTCAACCTTGGCAACTTTAAGATGTGTGGACTTCAACTCCCAGAATTCCCTAGTCAGTATGTTGAACTCCACACTTCTTGAAGTTGCCAAGTTTGAAAAACACTGATCCAAGAGAACAAGGAAAGTCCTGAAATAAATCAGTGGCAGTTTACCCCCAAAATTGCTAACTCCCAGGCTCTGGTGCAAGTCAGAGGCAAAACCTTTAGTTTAGGGTTACCAGATACCTGAACAGACAAAGAAGGACATGGACAATTAGAAAGGAGGACAGATGGGGGGAAAGGAGGAGACACTATTTAACTTTCTTGGCATCTGTGGCAAAAATTATAGCAAAATACTGCCAAAAACAAAAAAAGTATTTAGGCCTACATGTATATGAAATTACCTTTCCCAGTACAGGAAGACTGGTTTTTCAGTTGCAATGATTTTCCAACAAATCTTTATTTTCAAGACCATATACTAGTGATAATATAGAATTGACCATTACACGCTTATCAAATTTCACCATAAAAATGTGTGACAAGCCGTGATCTACAGACTACAGTGATCATAGAAGGGCTGGATTGAAGCCGACTGCTACAATCAGGAAATAAATTAAATAATGTAAATTTAGGCTGTCAAATCTGTTGATGGATGAGGAAAAGAAAGAAGCAGACAATTTACAAGGTCACAATACATGAAAGTCTGAATGACTACTTTTGCGAAAACAGTCCTTTGCCCCTACAAAAAAAGAAAAAAGAACACTCAAAAAGCCAGACAATATTAGATTTTAAGGCTATGGCTACCAAACAGAGGGCAAGGGGATAAAAAAGGAAACATGTCCTCCTTTTGCTGGACACCTGGTAACCCTACCTGACTTGGATTAGAAATGAAGCTATAGGCCAATATTTGTTTGTTTTCTAGGGCTTAGATTTTATTCCAGTCCCAAGACTCTGAGTACCTTATAGTATATTTCCCTCTTAATAAGAATGTTAAAAATAATCCAAAACAACAAAATAAAAAATTACAGCTATTATTACACCAATCCCAACACCTGGAGAACTATCACCCAAGACAGAGGGTGCACGACTCATAATGATTCCATATCCAAGGCTCTCATGAAAAACCATGTTTTGGTGGTTTTCCTAAACATTAACAGGTCTGGAGCTAATCTGATGTCAGGAAGTATGCTGTTCAAAGAAGGGGGGTTGTGACTGAGAAGATTCATTGAGTGGGTGGAAGCCATTTGGAGGAGGTCCCATGGATATCTATGTCCTAAGCAATGTAGGAATTTAAGGATGACAGACAGCGCCTTGAATTGCACCTGGAAGCAAACTGGCAAACAGTAAAGCCCTCAGAATAAAGGTGTTGCATAGGAAAACCTCATTGATCCCATCACTGCTTGAGGCTACAAAATAAGTACCACTAATAAGGTACAGAATCTGCATTGCTAAGTGATGACTACTATGGTCCCGTTCAGAATGGGCAATAGTCAGGGATGTTGGGATAAGCAACTTCTGAAAGCTGACAGGTTCCTCATCCTTGCTATGAAGTATACTTCTTTTTATTTTTTATTTGTTTTTAAATGGGACAGTCTTTGTTTTCCTGACAATTGGTCCCAAAGCAAGGCAAAAATGAACACTTTAGATATTTTTTTAAAAACTTTGTAGCAAACCTAATCACAAATTAAATAAGAAGGATTCAGCTGAGTTTAGATAAGCCTTCCCCAACCAGGTATTCCTCAGCAACTAGAATTCTCTCGCTAACATGGGTTGCTGCACCTACATCTGAAGGCTTCTAAATTAAGGAGCACAGTTCCACATGCAAGGGACCATCCACATCAAATGCTGAAAGGAAGGCTTCACAACCTGATACAGTAAAGCCTCTTTCTTAAAAATGTAAGAAAAAAAAATGTATAATTTAGAAAGCAACAACTCTTAAAAATAATTATAAAGACATTCCATGAGCTGAAGGAACTCCTGTAGTTTTACCACTGCTGAGATTATCAGTATTTAATGATAGCAAAGAATGACACGTACACATCACTAAAATCAAGGAAACATATCACCCAAAAGAAAGAACTCTTTGTAAAGTTCTGTTCATTTATATATAGAAATGGAAATCGAATGATCTAATACAATTGTACCTCAGCCAGCTGACCAGGTGCTAAGTGTTGATGGGCATTTTCTTATCCCCCCTTCCCTCCAAGATTCTCATCATTCTTTATCATGAACCAAATTTCTGCAGAACTGCCTTTCAGTAAAAGACTCTCTGTAAACCAGGACATGTTGCCCTATATACTCTGCGCATACCCGGAGGCATTCTCCTTTATTAGGCAACACATTCCTTGCTCTCTTTAAAGAACAGCAAAACTTCCTGTTTCAGTCTTTGAGAGATCCAACTCAGTGGACCAGAGATACAATATTGAAATTGTCTTAAACAAGACTTATCATAATGTTGACACTTGTATTTATTAGTTGAAATATTTCAGTTTTATCTTTCCAGTTACTAATAAGGACAAGCATAAACTCTGACCAATGAAATACATTGTTTTCAGCCATAGTATGGCTTATTGGATATTGACTTATCACACTGGGTGAATGCAAATACAGTAGTTTGTAAGCCAGGGCTTGTACCTAAGCATGTTGTATAAACTCAGTATTTATATAAGAAAACATGCTTAAACAAACAATAGCTTAGCATAATGTGTGAGCTCATTCCCTATCTCACTTTCCTCCCACCCTTTTAAAGTCACTGCTTAGAATGCTTCTGGTTGTCTTGTAATAATGTTTCTGATTAGCATCAACAATTCTTAACATCTTACAAAGAACATCTGAACAAAGACAAAACACAGCAACATCCCCAAAGCAGTATGTTCCAGGAAAATTAGCCAGACACAATCATTAGCCTGGGAAATCAAGCCAGTTGCCAGGCGCAAGAACAACTGGATGGCTCACTGAGGGATAGTGCTTTAGCTAATTATATAGAAACAGCTGTGGATCATAGGTAGCCATAAACCATATCAGTGCAAAATCTTGATAAGCTGGCTGCAAATCATTTATCAGTGCAGTGAGAAAACAAGATCCAATGGAATGTCATTGGCTGAGTCTAGCTACCTGGCTTAAGTGACTTTCTTCCTCTTTTCACTCACCCACTCTTCTGTTCCTTGCCTCTAGTTGGCCACATCTTAGAATAGGTATTTTAATCAGATAAATTATTTGACAGAAAAAGTAGGAAAAAGCTATCACCCTGAGATCCTATTTGAGAGGTTCTCAGATGTAACAGAATGTGGATCCAGCAGCTTTGCTTATATTCTTGTTATTAATCTGTAAAAGTGAAATATAATCACCTTAAAAACTATTTATTTACACAGTGGACAGGTGTCAGGCCCTGTGCAAATCTCTGAAGCTTGGGGGACAGTTCATATTATATCAATGTACAGTAATTTGTATCAATGGCATATTTATCTCCACTCTTTCTTGTTCACTGCCTTCAGTGCCTCAATGTTGCTTTAAACAAGGTATTATCTAATCTTTTCAAATTCAGTACCATGTACTGGTTATGTAGGGGGCCTGGGCAACTGCACCCATTTTCTCTCTCCTAAAAAATCTGCTATATCTAGTTACATAGTCTGTGCAGCAAAAATGATTGGAAGAGCAAAGAAAAGTTGAGTCTCACATTCATGATACAGAAATGCATTTGTGGTATTGTGTCCCAAATATGGCTGAAAATTGGTTCACATTACTACTAAGAAAGGCCTTGTGTGGATCGTTGAAGGAAATGCTCACAAGCTTTTTCTCTGCTTTCTTTTTCTTTTTGCTGCTTATTGCTCATTTCCCCTCAGTCATTTTTTTGACTCTTAATACTGTGTGTCTAATGCTTCTTGCATTCCAGTGGATCACTAGATGCCTGCAAGACAACAAACATTAATATCTCACTGTTATGCTTGGGATGATAAGATGTAAATGAAGATTTTTATGTCAGTTGAGCAACATTTCTGGCTGTGAGGAGAAATACAGTGAAGTAAGCTCACAGAGCTTCAAGAAGTCTGTTTTCAGATAGGCTTGTCCAAAGCAGTGCTTTTTATCAGGAAAGATCAGCCATCACGCTTGCTGATTTTACAAGCATTGCACAGAGGTATATTAAGTGGCTAGGGATAAAGGTAAAATTTAGCTATGCATTCCATTCTTTCTCAAACAGTATTTCTTATTTTCTTTGTGGCACAATAGTTTATAACATAAAAATAGCAATTCTATGTAAATTTTCTTTGAACATAGTAAATATGTGATCTTCTCATGTTTTCAGCTGAGTCTTCATCCTCAGTAATCAATGAAGAAGCTTTTTAATCAGGGAGCCTATAAAATTTGGCAGCATATTGACCAATGTGAATTCCTGGAAGGTAAACAGTTTCTTAATATGAAATAAACCTGTTTTCAACACTATATTGTGCTGTACATAACGAACACATACTTGAAGCCTCATGAACATATAATTTGGAATTATATTATACATCTTTAATACATACATTCATTGGCTGGGATGTTATATACCAAAACAACCTATCCAGACAGAATTATTTGTTCCCAGAAGTTTTACCCATAAATTATCCTTGACATAATAATATATTTAGGTTGGTTTTTCCCAACCTGGAGTCCTTCATAATTTTTTGGCTAGAATTCCCTCATGGCCAGTGGTTAGGGATGGCGTCAGTTGCAGAACAAAGTATCTAATAAGCACTGGATTGAAAAAAGCTCTATCACTCAAAGAGAAAGCAGTGCATGTCATATATAAATGCAACCACCCAGATATTATACATTAATGATTCACTTCCTCTGTGAGAAAAAAAGTATATCTTTCAACACTAAGTAAAAGATTAAAAAAAATAATGCAAAAATATGACCAAAAGTACCTTAAAACAGTCCCAGACAACAATCAAGCCACCAGCATTCCAAAAGTTATTCTGAAAAGAAAGGTTTCTGTCCTATACCAGGATGGGCAATCTCTACATCAAGGGAGCTTAGGGCTTCTCTTTACTTGTACCTAACCACAGCACAAATGATCCTTGGCAACATTTTTTCCCCTGCCGTTTTCCCACATTATGGCCTTCAACTCATTGCCAGTCCCTGGGCGGGACACCTCTCATAGTTGTACCAGTGTTAAAGTAGTGTTTTTGCCATAAGCCAACAGGCCCACCATGACAGCAATGAGGTGAGGAAAATCTGTTATGATGCACCACCTATTACATCAGAAGCAAATCACATAACCAGTAGTGGGTGCATTCAAAGTGGCATTTATTGCTCATTTCAGGCTGATGTGGGCACTCCTCTCTAGTCCTTGGTCAGTTTTATCTGCTGCCATTGTTTTTGTCTCCCTAAAGAGCTGGACAGTACAACACTGTGATCTATCAACATTGTGTAATGGTGCTACACTGCTCAGCTAGCAGCATTGTATATTCTTTAATGTTATAACTCTTACTGGTCTAATGCAAGGCTGAAATAGTAAAACAGGGTAATGACAGGATGACCATCACCCCTTTGCCTTCTGAGCAAAGCATGGAGGAATCTGGAAATCAAAATTTGTTTCCTTGTAAAGAAAGTAAAGCAAAGGAGAGAAATCTAAGTAGAAGTGCTGCTTGTGGCTCATCTCCCTTCATAACTTCAGAGTGTGTGTGTGTGTGTGTGTGTGTGTATGTGTGTGTGTGTATGTGTGTGTGTTTATTCTGTTTAGGTTAGAACAGAATGGAGTATAGCAAAAGGGGCATAGGAAGGAACTGTGATGGTGACATGACAGATAGTGCTGGGTTTGGAGGATGTTTCCTGCTAGATGATAATGTGCAGAAGACAGCAAAGCTAGAGAATTCAACCCATCACTTGGCTTTTCATGTGCTACATACTCAAAATTAGGACAGCACTATTTGGCAGTGAATCAAAACACAGGCAATAGCAGCAGGATAGAGATTCACAGGGGAAGTGGTAAATTTCATGCTACTGTAGCTTTCTGTCAATTAAAAAATGAGTGGAGAATACTAAGCAGTGGTGAAAGCCCTAAGTCTCCTGCTGGACCAGCAGAACACAGAAAGTCTTCCTGATATGGTATGTCCCCAGGAGGGAACAACTTTTCCCAGCTTTTTTTCCCCTTGATTTGGGGGTTCAGGGCAGTCTTAAGGGTGAAATGGGAGCATTTTACCTCATTTAGGCTTTGCACTCTCATCCATCCTTCTCTCAATCCCCCATCCCACAAATCAAGCAAAATTTGCACTGCTGAAAGTCAGTTGTTTTGCAACCAACTTCTAGTGCCATCATCTCAAGAGCAGGGGGCGGTTCAGGGACTATGGTTAAAGTGCTGGGGACTGTATAAAGATTGTCGCTCCCTAATAATAATAATAGTAATAGTAAAGTAACAATAACAACTTGATTTCTTCTACAACTAAAATGCTATTAAGGTCTGGGCTGGACAGGAAACTTGTGTGATAGTTGGAAACACACACCGTTGCACATTCATGCACTGAAACTGAAATTGGAAATGGACACAGAACAGGGCCTCCAAGTTGAAACAAAGTTCAATGGGAGAAACAGCAGCATCTGTACAAACTGCGATTATCCGAAGTGACACAGATGCAATGACATTATTGTGCAAATGCTGCAATTATGTACTTGCATAATTGGCATGATATGACACAGACCTGCTGAGTATGCTGTGAGGAGAAATGTTATTAGTAGGTTTGTGATTTTTCCTTTTTATGGTTGGGCACCTCTGCCCGGGATTATTACATAGTTAGCAAATTACACAAAAAACAACAAAAATAATGCCTACCATAACTGAATCTGCTAGCTTTTTTTCCCCCCCTAAGAATTCAACTAGCTGGATGAATCAGATTAAATGTAACACAATATACCGGGTAAAGTTGATTCACAATGATAAATAATCATCACTGATCAGTTGTACACCAGACTTGCAAAGAGGATGATACATTCATAAGGAACAAATGCACAGACCCTGCAGCAAAATGAAATCAGAATAGTTTCAACAATGGAACAAGCATGCTCTCGATTCCTAGTCCCTTAAATCCATGCAGTATAAGGCTTCATGTGTCCACTCCAAAGTAAGAAGTATTATTTATTTGTTTTATCTATTACGAGCAGGGGTATTTGCAGGGTATGGTAAAAGATGGCAACCATGATGGTGTGATGAAATCTCCATGTTTATGTGTATCACATGTGCCTAAAAGACTGGCAAAGCTTTGATGGCCCAGTCACAGCTGCCATCTTAACTAGTGAATTTATACCAGATTAAACCTGACCTATTTAGCCTAGCTTGATCTATTTGGGTTGATGGCAGTATCCCCCCCCCTTTTTTTTTTTTTTGCTGTCGCCTGTTACTATCTGTGTCTCCTTTTAAACCAGACTTCTTTGGGCCTTAACCTGGAATCTTCAGTGAGCAAAGGGTGGCTGTGTTGCTTAGCCCTGCCTTTGCGTATTCCGCTTCTGCACCAGCATCCTGAACTTTCCTCTTCTTTACATCATGACCCAAAGTTTCTGTGTAAAGCTGAGAAGTGAGTGACACAACCTTAAAGGGGACAGAGTTTCTCAGCTGTCAAAGGGAATTGATAGAGGTTAAGTATGGTTTGGAGGCATCCTTCAAAAGGAAATGCTTGCAAGAGGCAAGCTGTTTCACCACAAGCATGTTGAGAGAGGTTCTTCTTGCAAATGATGTAGCTTCATCCCAGATGGCTTCTCTTTTTACATCAGGATTTGCCCTATAAACAGCACCAATCTGTCAAATCCCAATTCTTTTATTCAGGATGTTTGAAATGAAAACAAGTCTGAGATCTCAGCTAATCTAAGATAGAAATAAAACTAAACAGCTAACAACTAGGTACAAGGAAGCTGCTCTTTCCCCTTCTGACTCCATCAGCATTAAAAAGAATCTACATATACAGTTCAGTTAAACACCATCCCATGATGGGTTTTGCTCTGTAAAGAAAAGCATAGAATACCCACAGGGCAAATAACTTGAGAAAGGTAATGTAAATCAGCTTATATTTAAGGGTGAGCTTAATGGCCATGGGTGACCAGAAATTCCATGCAGGTGGATACAAAGAATTCACTGCAGAGCTTTTTCAGACAGGCTGTGGAGGGGGGTTGCTTCCAGCATAGTTAGCATGGAAATGCAAGTTTCCATCATTTCAGCAGGGTAATTAAAAATATTGCAAACTAGAAACTTTTGTTATAGATGAGATTGATTTAAATTGGGAAACCAGCATGAGGTAAATGTTTATACAAACTATCTTTCCCCTAAGGCCATGGGACTGCTCTGATTCATTCCCTCGTGATATTGGTATTCAGAAGAAAAACTAAAGATCCAATAACAAGTCGTTCAAAGACACATCTAGTCCCACCCTTATACTGTAGCTGGGTGATCCACCAGTTTCAGCTCTAATCTCTCACATATGGCCATTTGCAGAAGTGAAATACCTGAAAGATAATGCTGTTTTATTTAGAGCATGTGTACCAAAATAATATATTTAAATAACTATTCAGTGATTTGGACAACAGTATGCTTTGTTGATACTGATTTGAAATCTCCCCTTTTGTCTTACATGTCACATCTTAAACTAAACTTTCAGTTATTGTATCTAAAGTACATACTTTAAGTGATTAAGTTCCTAAGAAGTACTCTCAGAACATTTTCATTCATGCAGATGTAAAGTTGGGGGTTACACATGACTGGGGCAGAAGCTTGCTGTGTAGAGCACTGGCTGAGTGGTTGTGACATCTTAACTTCCTATCTCAGGAATCCTCCAAATGTGTTGGGAATTCTGGCTGGAAATTACAGGTGTCCATGGGAGGTTGTGTGTCAAAATCTGCAATATGGCAGGTGTAGCATTGTGACTGAAGCCTGTCTTTTGTGTGTGTCTGCATGCCTTCAAGTCAGTGTTGACTCCTGGCGACTGTCTGGACTAGTCCCTGCAGTTTTCTTGGCAAGATTTCAGAAGTGGTTTGCCATTGCCTGCTCCCTAGGGCTGAGAGTGGCTGGCCCAAGGTCACGCAGCTGGCTTTGTGCCTAAGGCAAGACTGAAACTCACAGTCTCCCAGTTTCTAGCCTGATGCCTTAACCACGACACTAAACTGGCTCTCATTTTTTTTTTTTTTTGTACCTGCAGCAACATACAACAAGACAGGGCTTTGATCACAATGTTGTCCTCACCATCTTGCAGATTTTGACACATACACCCTGTAATACCTGTGGTGCAGTACTCTCTCTACATAGTTACCTGACAGTTATGATTTACAATATACTTTCTTTTTCTGCCCCTGCAAAGAAACAACAATTAATTTTTATTACTGGGTTCCCCCGCCTGCTTCTTTACTCAACTGCACTTGACATAGTAAGTAGATATATTTAATTTAATACTACTGATTACCACTATTACAATACCACTATGTTCTTTTATTTAAATTGAGACTATTGGTGCTGCCAAAAGAATAACTGGAATTACATATAACTTCAAAAAAGAAAAGTGAACTATTATTTCTTTATTTAAATTTGTACAATAAACATAGTTGGCAGCTGTACAATTTGTCATCTTCCCCAAGCAGATGTGAAACTGGTTTCTTTTCATGTATTACAGATATTCCGGTTAACACTAAGGATGGTTGAAGATTTTAGAATTTGCAAATTCCATTTGCCCTGATTCATGGTTCCTGGCCTGGGATGGGTCATAATTCACCTTCTGATTTCACACTTCTTACATCATAATTCATTTCAAAATAAATATTTGAGGATAAAAATCAATTTAAAAATATTATATTTCAATAATTTATGAATGCATATTTATGAGAAAAAGTTGTTATGATATTCCTTTGCCACTTCTTAGGAAAGTTTAAGATAGTATACACACAATAATAAGGAGATTGGCTGGGTATTGTGCTAAACCATAAAGTGGTTTCTTTGGTATGAGGCTAGTATATTGTGTGAACTCATCCATTATGGTTTATAAAATTCCACATTGTAGTTTAGTCCATAAATCATTGCTAAGCAAGCCATGGGTCTGTTGTGTAAACCAGGCTAGTGACTGGTTTAAAATCACACAGTGAACTTCATAGTTGAGTGCTGAAATGCCTATTTTTGAACATCTAACCCTCTCTAAATGAGCCTTTGGTCTCCTTGCCCTCTTGAATCTATCCCCCACCCCCCACCCCCACCCCCCACCCCCTCCGCTCTGAAATAAATTTGGAGACTTAAGGGGAGAAAAAGAGGCCACTTTGTTTGTAGAAGATGCTGGTCTACTACTGCAATGACACACTGGTTACAACTCAATTTTTTAAAAAGTATATATTGGACATAGGACAGAATAGATCCATGAATGAACATCAGTAAAACTACCAGAGACCAGATGTAATTTGATCCCATCATCAGTAGTGAGTACAACAGGCTTTAAAGAAAATGATAGACTTAAGCACTTCTAGTGGTAAAAGTGCAAATTCATTTTCTTTCAAGTGTGTTTCAAATAACATGTTATTAATAAAGACATATCAAGATAATCTTATATTCAGAGCTTTGTTTCATTTTAGTAAAAGGATGGATCCACTAATAGCCTTGTCTTCTAACCTCCTTGTGCTCTTGTTAAACGTTTCAGAAGAACTCCTTTGGGACAAAGGAACAAGTGAAGTAATTTATTTCTACATACTTTTTTAGAAGCCTCCCCCCCCACACCTGTTTAATTTATAAATTAAGCCCATTATTCAGTGCCATCTAGTGGAAATTGCCAGGATATTTATTTGTAATATTAAACCACCTTCCAGAGTCTGGTGTCCTCAGATGTTCATAAGTCTTCTGCCAGCTATTAGCTGTGCAGTCTTATAGACCATGGGGACTGCAGTCCCAATTATCTGGAGAGGACCTGGCTGGGCAAGACTGCATTACTTGCTTGCCCTACAGGATTTCCTAATTAGATGATCAAGGGTTCACTTGACAGGCATCCTGCTTCTCAACTGGCCCTTGTTCAAGCAGAAAGTTGCCTCCTGGTGCCTACATGGATACACCCATGTTGTTTCTTGCTAATAATAAAAAAAAGTGTTTGCCAATGCCTTTTTCCAGAATGAATTTTTGCTTCGAGGGTAGCAAAACTCTTCCTGGAGTTTCCTAGTGGATTCCCACTCAACTACAAGCAAGGTTTAAGTCTGCTTAAGTTTGTTTCTTTGGTTTTTTTTGTTTTTTTGAGTCTCCTAGGTGCTGCCACTGGCTATGATATTCATCCCTCATTTGAACATGATTTTAAAGTTTCCTGTTTTTACGTCATCTTCCTGTTCTTTTGAATATTTGGCTACTATTTTGAACACATGACTCCCAGTTTTGCATGCATCTAGTTTATTTCTACAATTATTTTATGCTCTGTTTGGACCTTAAAGGCAGCTTGCATAAGAATATATTTAAGAAAATATTGTTCAGTTTAACAACTAGAAGTCAGCCAACTGCACTCTAAAAAGAATACAAGCTAGATAAAACAAAGTAGTTCCACAGCATGACAGAAGAGCCAAAAACAACTTAAGAGAAGTCAAGCTGGTAAAATACGAGTTTCTAACACACTTTAAAAGAGATTCAGATTGAGGCCATGTGTGCCACAAATGTTGATTCCAGGTTTGGATCCCTCTGGCAAACACCTAGAAGACTAGATCCCATCAATTTAATGAATTAGTTTCATCATGTTCCAACTACATAAATATTGCCCTGTAATCAGGACGGAGACTACATAATTGTGCCCAACCACTCTTACTTTTATTTATTAATTTAAACATTGCTCAGTTGTGGGAGGCCCAGGCAAACAAAGAGGTCTTTCTCTGGCAAAGTATTCCCTCTGATTTGGCACCAAATAGAAGGCACTCCACACATGGGACATTGCAAGTGAAAAAAAAAAAGTCTTCCCTATCATCATACATTGCACATCAGAGGATAGGGAGGATTCAGTCTCAAGCCCATTTAGGGCTTTAAAGGTAATTGCCAATACTTTGAAGTGTGGCTGGAAATGGATCAACAGCCACTAAGGTAGTTTCCCTTTAGCTGGTCCTAGCTAGTATCTTGGCAGCTGTGTTTTCTACTAAATCAAGGTTCAAAGACATCTTCAAAGGCAGACCCCTGTACAATTCATTGCAATAGTCTAATCTGGATGTTGCCAGGGCAAAGATCATTTTCACATGGGATTTCAGAAAGAGGTACAGCTGGCTGGCAACCTAAGCTGGTGGGAGAATGCTATTTCAACTGCTGGACCTTTAAGTGTCCCACAGTGTTAGCCAGAAACTTATGACTGGGTTAGCCCTAGGGCTCCATGCAGCCCTAGGGCTCCATGCAACCTTCCTGCTAATAACAAATGACCTTTGGTCTATTTTCAGAATCAAACACTTTAAGCCATCTAGCAAGTAGTCTACCTTTCCTTAGCTGCCTGCTCTGAGAAAGTCACATGAGAAGAAAGGGTTTGACTTGCCCATATTAACACTGATCCAACTACTGCTGGATGTTGCTTGCATGTGGCCTTCAAACCCACAACTCCTACAGAAAATGTAGTTTTATACAGGACAAGGTTATCTCTCCAAACAATTATTAATGGAATCTCTGCTTTGTGTATAACAAACTACAAAGTATTAGCCAACTGGAGGTTTGATAGTGTGTGTGATTGCTAGGGCTGTGCAAAGAGATACTTTGCGAAGTGCTTTAGCATGAATGAAGCATCTCTGTTTGAAGCATTAAACCAGCCATGTCTTTTTCAAGATTCATATGATGCTTTGAAAGCTGTCCTCAGCTGTTTCCACATGTACGCGCATACAAAGCCACTTGCTGGTAGACAACAACAGATGTGTTTTCTGTGCATGCATACACATCATGAAGCAATTGGGGATAGCTTTTGAACAAGCAGTGTAAGCCTTGTAGACAATGTGGATACATTAACACTTTGAAGAGAGCTGCTTTGTTCATGTTAACATATTTTGTGAACTACTTCTTTTTGAATGCTTTACACAGCCCTGCAGGTAGTTCAGAATCTTTTGAACAAGTAGACTCATAATGACCCAATTTCATGAATGTAAAACAGGGTATACTTCACTTTTCATGTCAAGAGCCCCACTTGGCTTCTGACTGGCATGCTGGGAGCTGAATTCCAAAACAGTAAGGCCAAGATGAAGAAGTGGTTGGGGACAGAATAACCAAATTATATTACATCTGACTTAAACTTAATTAAAATTTAATTAAAGTTAGAATGATTAAGCTCCATGCATTTACCGATCTTGCCATTCTGCCTCTTTATAAAATTCAGTTCACAGGCAACTTCCTGAAAATCTAACACTACTTCCTGAAAATCCAACACTACTGTTAGTCACATGCACCATGGAGAACTTCAGCCATGCTTACCTGACACAAACAACAGACCTAAGATGCTGAGAGCATGAAAGCCTTGCCCTGCTAATTAGAACTGAGAGTTGATTCAGAAACTTTAGCTCTGGGGATATATGTTGGTTACAAAATTGTGGCTTCAAACCAGAAGGAACAACTTCCCAACTGCAAACAAGGCTGGAACAAACCTTTTTGTCTTATTGGGTGGAGCCTTAACCTTGCCCTCAGCTTCCCACTTTTCTCATTTACATTCCTTCCTATTCCAAGTTTCTGTTTGTGAGAATAAGCATATGCCTAGAAATGTTTGAAGTTAATCCAGTTCAAATTTTGCAGGATTGTGATGTCCTGCTAGAGTTCAGGTAATGTTTTTAAATAGAATCTGTTCAAATCAAATATTGTTTGCTTTTGAATCTAAGGTTCATAATTCAGTCTTGCTACTGCTGAATTTTGAGTCTGGCTGATTGGTACTTGCTGAATATGTAGACACAATATATTTCTTTATAAATGTAAAAATTTATCAAATGCCCAGAAATGACAAATGTTTCTGAATAATTCCAGACATGAGTTTGGAACTATTTTAGAAATAAATTTTCTAGGTAAAAAAATAAAATGTGTGTCTGTGTTGAGGGGGTTTACCCTTTGGAGGGGAGAAAAAGGCTGTTTTATGAAAGCTTCCTAGATACATTACCAGATGCATTACATTTGCTGGCATATGCCCTCAAAAATATTAGCATCCTTAAGTTTAAGCAACTGTGTACCCTGCCAATGATTACAAAGCATACATCCTTATAAAAATGAATGGCATCCAGTTTGTCAAACTGTTCAGTTCTAGGCCATTTTGATTTACACCTCATAATACATTATCATAATTACAGATAATATATTATAATTGATGGCAGTTTTATATTTTGTGTTATAATTATTAGGGCCAGTAAACAGTGGATTGAAAATCACAATATTAGCTATAGTCAGAGATAATACCTCAGACTTGTGTGCATGTCTCCATTTGTACACACCGTTAAACGTTACATTGGCTGTGGGCTTAACCCAAATTCGTTCTGTCTGCCTCTGGTACCTGCTTGAAACACTTCTCTCTAATCCTAGATTATCTTAGTACAGGGATTTTGCTTGTTCCTTTCAAATGCCAGAAGCACTTGTCAAATTGAAATGGGACAGACTTTTTTTAGAAAAAACACCACCTGTGATCACTTGTTTCTGCCGATGGGCAACTTATTTTATCACGCTGAGAAAATCCAGAGCCAGCAGAACAGGAGTGAGTATTGGAAGCAGGACTCTGTTCTGTAGTAAAAGGAAAGGTTTTATTGTGCTGACCTACAAAATTGATGTAAATTCTCTCTACATTTTGCCAGCTACATCCTTTCTTGGTATGTTGTTGTAGCTAAGTGTGAAGGTTACATGCAGAGTCATTAATAACCAGTAAAGGACTATAAAGCAAGCACATATGGTTTTGTTCATTTAAAATCCCCCCTTGTGCTAGTGCTGTTTAATTGCACTTTTAATTTTAAAAATAATCTGATCTTATCTTTTTCAGGAAAAATATTGTGTGCTGCATTCCTCCAGCATGACGTCCAGCTTATTTTTCTTTGATTTTCTTTGTTCAACCCACTTAACTAGTTATCACACAAACAATACCATCCAGTTAAGTAGTCTTGAGGCTGTTTGGAACCAAAGTAACCAAGTCAATTGTATTGTGTCATTAAACCCCTCTCTCTTTTTTGGAAACAGAGATGAGGTCCTAAAGAAGTTTTTAAAAAAATAGCATTATTTAAGCCTTCCATCTCTCTCAGAATGGAGAGACAGAAAAGGATGGGGAAAATAAGTCCCCCTGATTTCATCCATAGTGGCACCATTCCCAAGTGGGCTTCCATTATTTTTGTAATAGTTTATGCCCACTCCACCTCAGGTATCAGGATGTGACCATCCCCCAGCCTCCTTTGTGTCTGGGACAACTTCAAGGTTGGTTAGTGCACAAAAACAACTATACAGATAAGTTGGATTGAGAGAGAATGGCTGGCCCAAACCTATCCATAGTGTCCATGGCTGAGGATAGACGTGAATCTTGGTCTCCCCGTATAGTGATTAATTTAAACAGGTCTCCAAAGTGCCCATCAGCTGTGGTCTGAAATCAAAGCTTTAGGAAATACAGTAGGTACATTTGCTGGATGTTCATATTCTTAACAAGATTCACACAAATACACAAACAATGCAAGCAGCTTTATCAAAATTGTATGCAGTAAATGAAATGAATGTATGAAAACTAAACTTAGTCTTGATGCTCTATATAGGAAGATATATAAAGATGAAGGACATAATGACAATATGTGTTGGGATGACTTCTTTAGTTAGGATTCCTAGATCAGGGAAACAACTCCATCTCGAATAAATGTTAAATAATTATCAATAATCTACAATAACCTATCCAAAATACATCCCATAACATTGTGTGTCCATAAAACATTTCCAGATAAAGACATATTTGAGTTACCTCAAATTTTACATTGTACAAGATCATGATGTGCATGATAAGGTACAGAATCAAGTCAAAATTAGTAATGGATAAAAGTAATGTGATACAAACACAGGGACATTTATTCTCCTTTCAAATGAACACAACTCAAAGAAGTCACTGAAAAGTTTCACCTCCTACCAGGATGAACTGCTGTATATTAGAAAAGAGAAAACACAGAAGCACAGATACATTCTAAAGGTGAAAGTCACAGTATATAAAGGATGAGTAACAAGTAAATGAGAGACAGATATAAGAATTAACTTAACTGGGTGGAATATAGGCTAGTGTGCTTATTTGGTAACCTTCATATAGAGTTAGAAGCCAAATGTAACACACAATAAGAGATTGAAAATAACGATGTGGCCCCAAAATACAGCCATGATATGCTATATATAAGCCCACATGTGGACGTTGGTCCTAAGCCTTAACTAGTAATCCATTGGGTTCTCATCCACAAGGACAATAGAAAACAAAACTCTTACTGGTTCCTAAAACTAAATCATAATAGCCCCAAAGGCCAGACATCACAGAACAACTGTTTTTGATTTCATATAGGAGCAAGAACAAGGAACTGATCACACTAAGGAACTAAGCAACAAACTCTGAGGAATCAAAACATCCAGCAAAGCTAACCTAAGGCACCAAATTCAAAGCCAAAAGCAGGGTTGTAGAGTGGTATCATAGAATCTGTATCAGGGTTCCTTGAATCTTAGATGGATATTATTTCACATGGAGAAGTTTGAGGCAAGTAAATAATTATGCCTCAGCAACTGGATCATACCTGGGGTTTCTAAGGCCAAGAAATTTCAACACCCAGTCCTAGGCTCTGGACTCATCAGCAGTTTACATGGCACAATCATGCCCTGACAATCCCAATCTTTACCTTGGGATCTTGCCATCATCTCATTCCCAGCCTTTACCTGAACTAGCCTGAAATTGCCACTAAGTATATCAGTGTAGTCTTTTCCCCCTTAAGTTGTCATGATCCTACCAAAGCTTTAAGGTATATAAAATCTACAAAGTTTTGCCATGTTTTATTTTGAAGGCAACTAATCTGTTGAGAGTGTGACAAGAAGTGTGTTTTGGGAATGTCAGGAGACAAAGACATGTCCCTTCCCTTCTAGACACTAGCCAGCCTCCACCTCAGTCATCTCTCTCCCAGGACATTTGTCCTTTCTATTAGCACTTGGTTTCCTGAATTCCTTTCACACCCATTACCTCCCTCTGTTTTTTGACACCAACTTCTCTCCAGGACATCAACAAAGTAGAGGAGAATACAACAAATCTGCACTATTTTCTATGGGGAAGAAAAGGGGCCATATTTGAACAATTCTACTTTAACAAGTAGACATTTCTGAAATGATATCATTGGGTATCTTTACTTTTGATAGAGTTATCATGCTTTTGTTCATTAAAGAGTTCAGAAAATAATGAACTTGGTTCTTATTTGGTGGTTCCACTGTATATCTCAGCTTCAATCACTTCCCTCCTCCTTCCTTCACTCCTTGAAATGAAATGCTGGTTGCCAAGCATATTTGTTTTCCTGCCCTACAAGGCCAAGCTAGTAAATAATCAAGTCAGGAACTGCATCTCTCAACTCTGGGGCTATTTCTGTTCTGGTGTCTTCCCATGTCTGTCTTTATTCCACATTTAACTTGGGAGATGCCAAAATGGGATGTGAGAAGGAGGCAGACATAGCTGTCTGGACAAGACAGGCAGAGTCCTAAAGTCAGATGCAATTCCTGCTTCAGTGTTCTAATGGGTGGATATTTTTCCTCTGTCTGATAAAGGAAAAAAGCTAGAGGAGAAAATCAATTAGATTGTTTATAATTAATGGCACATTTACTGTATGATTAGGCCATGCCATCCAACACTAAGTCAGAATGTGACAAAATAATGACAATGCTGGGATTAGCAATGAGCATAGCAATTTTATGCCACCAGTGTTTCATGCCAACTCAAGAATGGATAGAACTTTAACTTAATAGGGGGGAAAGCCTCTATCCAACACCATGACCATTGTGGGTTTATAGCTCAGCATGATTTTGCAAATCCAATCAGCTGTTGTTTATGTAACTATGTTGTTTATGTAATTATGTAACGGTAAAATATTGATTTAGTGCAAAGGGTGAAAGCAATCAATAACTGAATCCATATAACATGCTAAACCACAATGTGATTTATTTGCTACTAAGAACACAACACAGATCTGTAAGAGTAGCTAGATTGATCCAGGTCTAATTCAGATGTTGTTATAGCACTAACTGCTGGCAAAGGATTTTTAAACCAATTGCTTCAAAAAAAAATAATAATCCAGGCTTCAACTGTAGCAGGCCTGATTAGGGAATGTGTCCCTAATTATATGCAGGTTTTCCACTTCAGCACATCACCACCCAGAGGAGAAAACTTCCTCCAATTCACAACATCTAGACAAAGTCCCCCCTAATGCGTCCCTCCCATTCAGTTGGGAGTGCTCTGGTGTGTTCACCTGGCAGTGAAAGGTAAAGTCTATAGAGGCTATATACATGTGTATATATAAAGTATATAGTGTATATATAAATGTGCATGTATAAAGTGTATATAAAGTATATATAAAGCTAATAAAGGCAATTTAAAAGGAAGGGAGGAAGGGAGGTCTCAGTACTGGCCAGCTAGCTCTAGCAGCCAGCTTAATTTTCAGCTAAAGCTTCTTCCATTCAATAAAGGATGAAGCACAGAAGTTTAAAATGACACCATACTGGAAATTCTGTGAATGAGAGTTAGTGCATATGTCATTGGAGCCTAGGCAGTTGTCCAAGGATCCCAGGTAGTGGTGCTGAACTTGGGTTTCAAGAACTCATTTCATGAAGCCAGCATAGTAACTACATTGTCGGAATGTTGTGGGAAGCTGGCTAACACCAAGATGTGGCAGAATCCAGTTCATAGTCATCCATTCCTATAGCTACTTGACTTAAAAGCTAATGCACACAAAAAAGTAAACAAACTAATACATGTTTGAGTCAGCTGCATTCTGGCCCCATCATTATTCAATCTTTATACAAATTCCCCGGTGGCCCGTCAGTACACTCCTGATTTTTTTTTTCCACCAAAGCTAGCACAGAGACATATCTCAATGCTACTCTATGTGGATGATGCAGTCCTTCTGTCCCAGACTCCAATTGTCTTAAAATGTGTACTAAGATCATTTGCCACTCATTGCACAGATGATGAATTAACAATACATTATAAAGACAAAAATATTGGTGTTTGCTAAGCATCCTAGAATCCATGCATGGCAATTAAATGAACACAAAATTGAACAAGCTAAAGTTTTCAGGTACCTTGGAACTGTTTTCCAGGCTTCAGGAGAAACACACATCTACATTATGTAGCTCAGAATGCCCAAAGATTAGCTTTAGCAATTGAATTTGTTTACAGAACAAGAGGCGTCTTTCTTATACCAGCTGCCCTAAAGCTATGTACAACCAAAGTTATGTGCCCAGGTCTTGTAGGGTGTACAGCTTGGCCCTTATAATTTTTCAGAATTAGAAATTGTGCAATACAAATGTTTAAGAAATATCCTCCAAGTACCATGTTGTGTCCCTAATGTTACTCTCCACTGGAGAATGGGATCAGTCAAAATTGAAACAAAAATTTGGCTAATTTTCTTTATATACTGGCTGAAGTTAATTTTTTTCCCCATAGGATGGACCCCCCTGACATTAGTAGACAATTTTAGTGCTAGATGGAAGTGATATCTCTTTGATGAATTGTATTTTATGGCTTTTCACAAGAGAATCTCCTTTCTCTGGGACATGAACAAGCTAAGAGAATTTTAATACAACTTGTTTTGGGTGTGGAAAGATAACAAGACCAGGTTCTACTCATGTAGTTCCTGAGCAGCCAATCTTATAGGTTTAAACTGGCGATACACTTAAACAATATTACATCATCCAAGCTGAGAAGGGCTTTAATGCTGGCTTGATTTAATGCTCTTCCTTCAGCCATTTTGGAAGGCAGATAGAAAAAAAAAATCCATATGCTGATGAATTATATCCATGTGCTACAATCTATTGCCCACATTTTATTGTACTGCTGCTTTTATACAGATATTAGAATCTGTTTTATTTTCCCTCACCTGGTAAAATACCCAAGTGACTCTAATACTTTCTACATACTAATTCTGCTTTTGGATCAAAGGCTCTCTACCTCTCTGGATGTTGCTAAATTCTGTTATGCTGCTAGTAAGACAAGATTTAAGCAGACCAATTCCCACCCCTCAATATAGTATAACTGTGCCTAACTTTTGAATAATACTAAATAAGTATATGTAGACAGATGTCACTTTATTCTGTTTTATTTTAACCTACTTTTATCTTAGATTTTTACCTTTATGTCTTAGCTTTAGACAAATAATATTCTGGGGTTGTTGTTTGTTTTTTGTCCTAGAGATGTAGTTTACAGTGGTAACAACAGTGACAATAATATTCTGTATTATTCTTGTAGCTTCTGTTTTATGTTTGGTCCTCTTTTACTTTTAAACAGCTTGTTAATTGTTTTGTTCTATACTGGTCTTTGACTGAAATAAAGTTTGACTGACTGGCTAGTTTGATGCTATCCTATAATTTTGTCCTTAAATAGTTTGCCTCAGGATAGTCACTGTTGAGCTGACAAGACTAGTTACCACATCTGCATTAGGTTTTCCAACTTGACAAAACATAAACTATCCCTTTCCAGCAGGAACAATAACAAGTAAAAACAACAATAAATAGATACCTAAACATTTACCAAATGTCTTCCCTGGATCCTCATTTGAGAATATCTTTCATTTAAGCTGCCTTTTGTTGCTTCCTCAGAAGTGTCTTCTTGCTGAGGTAGATGTTGAGGATGCTAATAAAAGTGAAGTAAACTCTACACCTCTTCCCTAGCATTTGAGCTTTCCGTTCACCATGAGATTTCACTTATTTGACATCTAGCACTTCTCATCCTGTCTTCCCATTTGGCACTGCCTTCCCACTGTCGTAAGTGAGAATGAGTGACCTCCCATTTGTCAAAACTTTAGCACTAAAGGCCTCTCTTTTCTCATGTAAAGACACACATAGTGATCAACTGAACAAGATCATCTAAAGGGTATTTCTTTTAACCTATTTCACTGGTGCTTTCATTGAAATTATTTACTTAAATAATAATTGCTTTTCTTTCCAAGTGCTACAATAAAGTAGACCTGTTCAACCTCAACCCTTGATGACTACAGGGAAACCTTCATACAGTTTTCCTAGTGACTGTACAGAAGCCATTTACCATTGCCACCTTCTGGGATTTTTTTTTTTAAACTTCTTAGTCTAGCCTATAGCCCTGAACTTCCCTGATGGTTTCCTATCCAAACACTAGCCAGGCTCAACTGTGCTTAGCTTCTAAGCCTAATCAAGGTCAGCTGTCACCTGCTAAGCCTTCAAAGTACCACTATGCTATAAATATTGCACAAGGCAGACATCATCCTTTCCCAGATCTTGCTCTTATTTTAAACTTGTGATGAAATTTTGAAATTTAGCTGGTTTTGCTTCTTTTGCTAAACTAGCTTTTCCTCTTCCAGATAGTTAGACTTCAACTCCTAGAATTTGTAGCCAGAGTGACCATTCTAGGAAGTGAAGTCCAATGCATCTGGAGGGCATCAGATTGGGGTAGGCTGTGCTACCATTCAGATATAATAGACAGAAATCTGTAGAATGGCCAATTATTAGTATTTCATTCAGAAATAAACTGAAATAGACAACTGGATACTGAGGAAAATATCCATTTTTTTTCCTTTCAATATATATTTTTGAATTCAGCTATCTACCCTACTGCCACTGCTGGGGTTGATGCCTTCCTCCTCCTCCTCCTCCTCCCTTTCTTCTTCTTCCCTGCTCCTTCTCATTAACTGACAAATCTAATAAAAATGTTTCTGAACCTTGGAAAATAAACATGCCTTACTTGAAGACAGAGTAAGCATTAACAATACACTGGAGAATGAAAGGACATTTTGAAAGCCTTAGAAAAACTCAGATCGACATCCTTAATGTAAAACCCAACACTTCCTTTACCCATAGAGGGGCTTTGCTCAATATCTTCCTACTACAGGATGGTTTAAAGTTCTAGCCTACCCATTAACTGATCAATGTTGTTCTTAAAACACATATAATATGCAGTCATTTCTTCTTCATGCATTACTTAGACATACCTTTATAACTATAAACAGACCATTCCACTCCCAACCCAGTTTAATCTTGCTGCAGTAATTAAACTACTGATTTCAAGAGGATTTTTGAAAAAGATGAAAAAGAATAGCAATACCTAATTCAAAACCTAAAAGACAAATCTTAAAATTATGCTAAAAACAGCAACAACAATCATGCTATGTTAGACCCAAACCAAGTCTTTAGAAAAGCCATCAATAATTGGCTGTTCCAAAAAGCCTTCAGGGATTGAAACAGAGATGCAGCAGGTGGTGATTGTTTATATGAGACACTGCTTTTGTGGATGTTGATTATTAATATGGATGTTTATTAATATGATTATTCATTGTTTTAACCTTTGTTTACAAAAGTGTGGTATTCATCACTCATATTAGCTGTGATTCAAGCAGCTTACAAACCTAAGTAATAAAAAACGAGGCTAGAAGGAAGGAATAATACAGACATTGAAATATTTGTTCATGCATATTTTTTTCTATTCCCCCTAAATTTCAAATTGCCTTTAAAAGACCATATAACCTGCCCATGTTTTTTGTTTGTTTGCTTGTTTGGCTACTTCTCCTCTAACTTTTAGACCAGCTAGAAGCTTGGTTAGACATCACATAAACCACTTCAAAACATCCAGCACATAAAGAGATGTTTCTTACTTTATATTATATTCATTGTTCCCACATGGAAGTGGTTAGCAAAACGTTTTTAATGAGGTGTCAGCTCACGTCATAGTGATGTTTGTTAGCTCTTTACCACATGAATTGATCCAGCTGATTGTAGCTCCATATTGTAACTCCGGCCACCAGGAATGCATTCTGCTATTTTGTACTGTTTATACTTTCTTTGATTTACGTAATAATGTACAGATATGATGCCATGTGAACCATTATAACAACCCCAATGTTGGAGTTATAACAGAAAGAGGAGTTCATAGTATAATGAAATTTAATTCAATATTATATAGTTTAATCAAGTTATGAACTAATGGATTGCTGATTCAGAACCATGGCTACATAAAATATTCAAGAGAATGATGAAGAAAGAGTAGTGTATAATTTATTTTCACAATCAAAGAACACTGCATCTTTTCCCAAAACACTGATACTAACCCCCGACACCATATTTTAAACACGACGCAGCTTTTAACAACAAACCTATGTATTGCTAATGTTGATGGTAAGTAAAATAGACAATTGGCCTGGTGAAACAAGGCCATGCACTCTTTGTTGTGCTTACTAGTATTTTAAGAAAATCATACTATTTTCTTAAAATATACACATTGGAATATGGGAGGGATGAATAATCAGAACATTTTAATAGTTTTCCCAATCTCTTTGTGCCTCATTTAAAAAAAAAAAAATCTATAATGAAGCTCAGAAAGTCAGTAATTTTCAGAGCAATCCAATGCATGCTTACTCTGAAGTAAATTTTGTGTTCAATTGAGCTTATTCCTAGGTTGATATGCATAGGACCGTATGTTGATTTTTCAAATTGCCATAATCAAGTGCCTCCATATTTCATTTTCAAAATTTATGAGACAAAACTAACATAATTCTGAGTCTCATTTTCTTTTTTACTTTCTAGATTGGTTGACCTAGCACACAGAGGAAAATAAGAAGAGATGAAAGCGCATATGAAAAAAATGTGATGAGGGCAGCCTGCTACTCTATAATGTTCTGCTCCTTTGCTGTAGTTAATTTAACTCTGCAACTACAAAAAAGGATTTGCTTTAAGAAAATGAAAACAACATGGATCATTTCAGATGGTTGCATGGCTTCCAGCTGTAAAATGCAATGTGCAAATAAAGAGCCTATTCTCTGATATACTTTTAAGAAATAAATGTTTATCACAAAAAGCTGCAGTACAATGGCACATCGCTTTTTGAACTCATAGGCACACCTTTATAAAACAAACAAAAGTGAATAGATACAATGGAGTAGCTAAGAATTATTTCTGTTTCCCAAGTTTTATGGGATCACAGGATTTGAAGAAATAAAAGAAACTACTTCTGTTATTATTGTAAAATTTGAATGGGATTGATAACTATCAGTGCAAATAGATGTGGCAGTGCACATAGCAAAGCCAATGTTTCAATTAATTAAAAAATAGTACTGGAGAGGATGTCTCAAAACACTGAATGTCCATACATTAGTTATAAAAATAGCATAAATTAAAAAACTTAGAAGCATATGCAGCATTTTAGTATATAAGCTTATTACTTTTTCTCTGCTCATTTGGATAGCTTAGCACATCAGTAAATGGTAGTTAATGGTTGAGGGTATTATAATAAAGGCTTATTCAACAAACAATGGTTAAAATGTGGCTTATTGCAATGTGTGATTCCAATCACTTCGGTGGCTACTATACAGATACATAAAACTGCCTTGGCTTCTATAATGGCAGCAGATAGTGTCTAAACATTCTACTGTTCAGATGTGAGTAGAGGAATACCAGATCTGGGCTACAGCTCTTTGTTGCCATCTTATGGTTGCCTGGACTTGTGCAACCTTCATACATTAAAATGACATTGCAATCTGGTTTGAGCATTGTGTGATTTTCTACAGTTGCTTAGTTGATATAATACTTAGTTGCTAGACTTACATATTGCACTAAGTCATGTGATTTTAGATCTGGGTGGATATGTGAATCTCACCATTCTGATCTGTAAATCATGGTTTATAGTACCCAACCAATTTATGGACCCAACACTATGAGTGAGGAACACAGATTCTCACATTCTTAACTAGGAGAGGAAACTAATTGGCTAGAGCTGATAACTATCATACTATGCACAGACATTCATTACTATCCTTTTGGCAGTAAATTTTACTTTGGGACACAAAGGTATAAAGAGACAGGTGTGTGCCACAGCCTTACATATTTGTACCATTGTGGCTTACTAGCTGAGGCACCTTTATAGCCAAACTTCCCTTGACCTTTTCCAATGCTATAGATAAGAGCTCATGGGCAATTCTACCATCACCCATTAATGAGCGCATACCTCACCTTCTGTGTTTAGCTACCCGGCAGGCTGGGTCTTACGACTTAAAACTTCCTTGATGCAAAAAGATAAAAAGAAAGAACATCAAATTCAAGTAAATTGGTCCAAGAGAAGACCTTCATTTGATAGTAATTTGCCATTTAGTCTCCTTGCTTCTCTTTTCTTTTAAATTTTATCATGCTCTGGCTATGACTTTCCTACTTTGTTAAAGAATTATTTATAAGAATAGTCATGTTTACATTGTGCTACTGAACACAAAAAATATTTAGAATACAAACTTTAAAGTAACCCTTTACTTGCCTGAATGATTTAAGAGTTGATTCAAATGTTCAGAAAGTACAATTTGCATCTTGATCTAAATAATTCAATGTCTTAAATTAATTGGGCTTCAAAAGAGGCAAAATTACCATAACCTGAACATGAATATATTCCAAAAACAGTGACCTCCTTTTTTTGGCTTGTTGTGCAGGTATTAGAATGGGGAGGGGGAAAGATATTAGGGTTGGGCTTTTGTTCTTGCCCAGAAACTTCTAAACAGGTGTTCAGAAAGTGATTTATCTCTTTTTAGATTTTGCCGTAAATGGCCAGTCCCTTATTTGAATATGAAAACCCTTCTCTGCGCATTTGAAACTAGCACATCAGCTGCAACTACTTTTCCATGTAAAAGGAGGGATCTTTTTAAAATATTAAAATATGTGATCCCTCTCTTTCTATGTTCCGGAGTAATCCAGTCCCAGGATCTATTAGGATAAGATACTTCTGAACCTGAAGATCAGCTACGAGCATGCTCTTTTCTGTATATCAGTAGTTTTCAACCATAGAGCTGATACGTGTTGGAGGTTGTTAAATGTTAATACAAAAACCCTGAGGAGGAGAGAAGATTCATTCCTACCTCGTGGAGAACCATGAGGAGAAGAGAAGGAAATGAGGGAAACTGGAAAAAAGGCGGGCTCCAAGCCCCTCCCACACGAAGCAGCAAAGCTAGGCCGCAGCGAAGCCGCCCCTCCCTTTGCGCTCGTGTGAGACAGGCTTGGTTGAAACCTATATTTTCCAACAATAGGGAGCACTCGCAGAAGCAATGAGAAGAGTCACTCCCTGCTGCCGCTGCAGACTCCACTTCCAATATTTCATCACCAGTTCTAGCACTACTACATTAGTTATGCTGGGGAGGTCAGCGTACAAGGAGATTAATCCCCATTGTCTTCTCATGCAGAAATACAAACCTAAGAACTGGCAAAACAATAGTTTGGGAAGATGTTGGGAGTAGAATAATAGAAACAAAGAATGGAGTTCATGTGAGAGACACTAGTACAGTCATTAAGGTTGGGATCAGGGAGATTGAAGTTGAAATCCACATCCAAGTGTGAAAGCTCACTGAGTGACTTTGGGCCAGTCACTATCACTCCATCCAAGCTACCTCGTGGCAATGGTGTTGTGGAGATAAAATTGGAGGAGGGAGAGAGGCTTTGATTGTTACCATGATCTCTTAGAGGAAAGATATGACAGAAATCTGCTTAAAACATCAAATAGTGTGCTCCTCCAAATTTAAATTGCCTGTCTGCTAGGCAATTTGTGTAGATGCAAAGCTATTTAAGTGGTCAGAGATGTTTTAGGCATTTGTCCTAAGATTCTCTCTCTCTGAGAGCATATAAATCAGGAGCTGGAAAACATTCAGTGACAAGGGCCAGATTTAACACGGGGTACAGGAAGGATCATAGGGTGGGTCGAGTTATTTCACACCTGGGGTAAGCTGGGTTTTCAAAAGGAGATGAGCTATTTTCCGGGTTTTGTAACTCTGATATGCCTATCTTAGAGCTTACACTATTGTTTTCACTTCAGAGAAATGTGACTTACTTCCCCAGGACTTTTATTATTCACATATGGAATACCTTCGCAGTGAAAATTACTCAGTGGTTTGTTTTTGTTTTGGCTTCTTACAAAAAGTGTTTTATTTAACCCAGCTTGAGTTAAGGATGAAGTAGGACAGAGATCCCAAACACACTGCAAAATACAGAGATAAGACTTGGTAATTCATTTTTACTGGTCTTTCCTAAAATCAGTGTGCCTCAAAAGATGAACAGGAGTGTGTGTGTGCAACTAAAAAGCTGGTTCATATGGGAAGGTTTTCTTTCCAATAGGTTACATCTGCACATGAGACTGAGATTGTCAGACATGTGACATTTGTCAGCATTTGTCCTGTCATTACCATGCAGCTCTCCTTCCAGCTCATGGACCTGCAAGAGGAAACCACCCAGACTGTCTGAGTGCTGATGGAGAAGGGATAAATAAACCTTCCCTGGCAATGTTTTTTCCTGCTCCTGGAAGCTCTGTTTCCACAGAGGCATTTGTATCCGGTGCTTTGCGGAGATCTTCTTTCACATCAAAGTGTCTTTCTTCAGGCTGCACAACTCCGGGCACAACCTCTGGTTTGGATGGAAAAAGCCTTATTCCAAAGGAAAGAGAAAGAAATGTTTTGGTTTTGCTCTGAGTGTATAAGGTTCTCTGTTCTTTTGGTTTTCAGCTATTCTTGTCCTAAGAACTTTTCATGGCTTCTTGAAAAATGTAATTTGGGCAACTCAATTTTCAGAAGACCCTGGAGGGGCTATCCATGGTATCTAAGATCATTAAATAGTCTTTAAACTATTAACTCAGAGCACCTGGCAAAGTCATTGCAAGATCATGCCTTCATAGGAAAAAAAATATTTGAATGCAGAAATAGATTGTTTCAAATAGATAAAAGAATAAAGAGAAAATGTATCATGGTTAGATTAAAAAAAAAATTCTAAAAAGTTTTAGAATAGGGGTGGGCAACCTGCAGCCCTAAAGCCACCTGTAGCCCTTAGACTCATTTCAAAGTGCTTCAGCAAGTGATCAGTTCACACCTTCATAAGAGCCATTTATTTCTTCTCTACAGTTCTGCCTGGGAGAAAGAAGGGGAAAAATGAACTGAAAGACGAAGAGATAGCAGGCATCCACATTCATGGCTTGATCCAGCCAAGTCCATCATGATGATTATGCCTGAAGGAATGTGCCTTTCAACAGGGAAAGGGTTTCTCTAGAAGCTAAATGTAAATTGGAACTATTGGAAAGCAGAACATTTCTCTACTAGTGATTGATAGCACTACATAACCATTACTGTGGCAATAGGAAACCCACTTGCAATACTGACTTATCACTATAGCAATGGCCGAGTGATGCTATAAACCACTAACATGGAAGACCCCACAATAATGGTAAAGAATATGTATTAGGTACCATTTTTTTCACTGCAGCGGTGTAAATTTGTACAATTACATGAGCACTGTAAGAGGTATATCTGACTGATACTCAAAGCTAATTTTAATCAATGGGAAAGCTCTTAACATGTATAGAACAAGTAGGATTCTTATGCTTCCCACTAAAATCAAAGCCTTGTTCTGGTGTTTAGGTTGGGAAGGAGAGAGTTGTTGAGGGGCACCCAAATTATTGTGCAAAGCTCATCTCAGCTGGCAGTTGGAAGGAGATTGGTTCGTTGGCCAGTATTTTGTACATGAAAGCTGCAACTGAAAACTTTGTGCTTCACATTATGGCAGGAATCATATTATTTTGTATTCTTTTGTCTATGGGTTTCAGACCTGCACTACAAACCATTACTAGCAATATAGAGACACTCTGTTGGAGCCTTCCCCTACCTTATGCTTTTCCAATGTCACCCGTTGTGGCTGGCAAGTATGCCAATTACAGTCTGATATACCTGGGCAAGGATGCTCTGGAGTCCTCTTCTGTGATAAAAATGAGTAAACTGTGGGATACCTCAGAATTCCATTATCATGGAATATTTCACACCTCTAGGTACAGGAAAGTTATCTTCTATTTGCTCCTACAGTTTGGTGTATTAGTTGGTGATAATTGAACTATCTCACATTGAGTACACCTGTCTAGAAAAGCAGGACAGAGTAATAATTTTAAGTATACAATACTGCATCATTAATTAAGATAAAGCAGCGATCAAAATATGGGTGGGAAAAGACAAAATCAGTAAAATAAGTCTTCAGTGAAGCTTATTTGCCCAAAAAATAAACCGCAGCTGGAACTTTTCTATTGCTAGGATTCAGTCATGAGCTGCATTTTGATAGATCACCCCACTTCTTGGCTACTAATGAGAAATGTTCACCTAACAGAGATGGATTTCAATTGTTCTCTCCCAATGTTTAGCTTGGAATAATTCATTTGTATATATATGAAGTTGTACTATGTGTTAAGTTGTATATATGTTGTACTATGTGAGCCGCCCAGAGTCCCTCATTAGGGGGAGATGGGTAGAGATAAATTCGATGTTGTAGTAGTAGTAGTAATAATAATAATAATAATTTGGTTACTTGGGTGATCTTAGAAGAAGCTAATACAAAGCTAGTCATTCTAAATATCACCTTAAAACAAGGTAAGCTACCTTTGTGGGCCAGTGACCCTTTTCCAGCTGTTTGGAATTTTGAGAACCTGTTCTGAATGCCTCGGTATAATGGCTACCAAGAGGCAGTGGTTTGTGCATTCCTAGAATAATTGCTCTGTCATCCAGTATTTGCCTATTAGAAGACAATGTTGAGGCTGGTTCCTATCATCCTATCTGGCTCTCTTAATATCCTCTGTCACTTGAAGTACCCTTCCAAGGAAAACAAGGTACTTATCCACCATTTTTATTTTCTAAGAATGCCTATGGGGCCTACATGGGGCTCAGAGGCCTCCTTATAAAGAAAGGTGATGTTGGAGGATGCAGTTCTTTGTAACAAGCCAGCATTTCATTTAATGTATTGTCGAAGGCTTTCACGGCCGGAATACGATGGCTGGTGTGGGTCTTCCGGGCTGTGTGGCCGTGGTCTTGAAGTTTTGTTTCCTAACGTTTCGCCAGCACCTGTGACCGGCATCTTCAGAGTGCAGGAGCACAGACAGGAGCAGTTCTCTCTGTGCCCAGAGAGTGCTGGCGAAACGTTAGGAAACAAAACTTCAAGACCACAGCCACACAGCCCGGAAGACCCACACCAGCCATTTCATTTAATGTTTTTATGTAGTTCAAAGCATTTAAAATTAAATAGTTAGGTGGGCACCTTCCTTTTCTCCTTTCTGTAAGAGAGAAATATGTAGGCATTCCATTTTCTAAAATTTCTATTTCTATGTTGGTTAGGAATTTGGGGAATTCCCAAACCATCTGCAGGATGCCATGCTTGGGGTTGGTGTTTTACAGTATGTCACTCCAACTGAAGCTGGTTCCAAGTGAATGTTGTTAGGTACATTATGGTTTTATGATTATGATTACCCTAATAGACTTGGTGTTAATGATACACTTGGCAAACCATTTTCTGCATCTGAGCATTCCATTTGTTGTGGCTGTGCACTGTGTATTCAAGTCAATATTTCCTACCTGTCCTTCAGAGGTATTGAACTATACTTTCCATCATCTCCAGCTGATACAGCCATGCTGTTGGGGAAGGCTATTCCACCAAACATTCATCTTGTACATGTGAATACTGCATGTGTGGATGAGGAAAGCATGTAACCTGAAACATTAAAGCACCCACTGTAGGAAGAAGTAGATTTTCATCCAGAATGTAGATGTTAGTGGCTCTGTTCTTTTTGATGCATCTATTGACTAAGTGGCAATCAAGTAAAGTGGGTGATAACACATATGGGTTAGAACTGGATGATACATGAAACAAAGATTGGTTAGTTGAGAAAATTTTTATAGAAATGTAGATAAAACTTTACTTTCTAAAGCTGTCAGTATGATGCCTTTCACTAACATTAAATTTTATATTTTAAAGGAATTTTTTTAAAAAAAGATAAATCTGCCAAAGATGAGTTTCTGTACTCATAATCTCCCCTTCAAATTTATCTGCCCAGGAACAAACTGCCTTGGGTGTAATCTTTCAATTTTCTTTTAATTAAAAGACCCAAGAGTACATAAGTAGGTAAACCTTTTCAAAAATGTTTTTAATCTGGCATCTCCGATATATAGTGTCCTCTCTTCCTCCTGCACACATATTGGCTTCTTCAGTCCTGAATTCTGTGCAATGCATTCTTGCTCAGCCTTTTTTGTATCTTAAATGTGTCCCCACCTGTATGTCAAACTGCTTTAGGCATATTCTACCTTTTCAAGTGAAGATTTGCAATAGGCTGGAGGAAAGCAAACAACCTTCTTCAATCACTTGCTGTGCTTAAAAATTCATAATAATTTCTGTAGCCAATGGCAGTAAAGCTAATTATTTAGTGTCCCAATCAGCCTCATAGCTTCCTGAGAGAATATGCTATGGAGCTGGTTATGCTGATACGTCTATAAGAGGGCAAATGCTTGCAGCTGAAACCCAAAAGCATAGTAGGCAGCATTACTAGAGGAAATCTGTAGCTTGTTGACTTGATTATAAATTCAACTAATAGCTATTGGCAGATGCTTGCATTGATCACTAGGAAATGTGGTCATTTGGAGGCCAACAAAGTTGGCTCACAACATCTATATAAAAGAAGAGGTTACTTGTCAAAGCATCACTGCCACACCAGGCCAAACACAAAGCCCCTGGCTTGCAGTACATTATAATAGGTTTGATTCATATAGGGAGATATTCTGCTTTGTTCTTGTGAGTGAATGCATGTTCATATTTGGGAATATGCATGGCACATTAAGAACAGTAAAAGCCCAACTAGATCATACCAGATGCAAATTTACTTCAAAAGTTTGATTCCACAGTGGCCAATCAGATACCTCTGGGGATCTTCCATTGTTGTTCCCTAACAAATACTAGTCAGAGATTGAAGCCTTCGGTTCTGGAAATGATTTATAGTCATCACAATTAACAATTGTGATAATCTTATTCCCCATGAGTTAAACATTTTTTGCATGATCAACACTTGTTTTCTGCATAGGAAGGTCTGATGAATTGTCCAAGATTTGTACTCTAAAATCTCTCCAGGTTTTGCAGTAGATGCAGGTCTTTCTAAAAGGATAGGTTGGGGAAGAGCAATTGCCTTTGATCCCACCTAAAGTATAATTCATTATTTGCAATGATCAATATTTTCCATTCAAAGAAGTAAAAATATAATGCCTAGAGTTATTTAATATATCAGGTTTCCCCACATACTGCCAGCTACTATGCTTCTGATTTAATTGGATTAAAAAAAAAAAGTGGAGAAAAATGACCTTGACCTTGAATTCAGCAAGAAAAAAGTGGGTTGCATGTATGTGTGTGTGTATACTCAAATGAACAATTTAACCAGGGCCATTCAGAGTCTTAAAAAGGCCTGGAGTCTCCATATTATCCACTTCCTGACTTTGTTTTCCTTCTCTCTCTCTCTCCCGCCCTCCCTCCCTCCCTCCCTTCCTCTCTCTCCCCCCTTTTGTGAAACTGGAGATCTCAGGAATTGAACCTCAGATTTCCTACACACAAAATTTATACTGCTGAATAGAATAATTATCTATTCTTCCTCTACAAAATGACATGTAGAAATGTAAAGGTCCACTTTCTCAACACTGAGCTATGCAGATAAAATATTTACAGATCAATAGATCCAAATTACTCTTATAAGTAAGCCACATCATGGCCAGTTCAGTTATAATGAACCCATCAATATGGTCTATTAAACCAAGAAAGAATATTTCATTCACCAACTTGAATGAAAGACTTGCAAGGCTTGCTGAAACATAGCTTCTTATTACATCTAACTGGAAATTGGTTATATCTTGGCCCAGAAGTATATACAGACACACAGGGTCCTGATCTGAAGGAAGGACAGATGAGAGGTATAGACACTTAGGTTAGGAACTAAAAAGGTCACATCTACCCTCCCTTCCCCAAAAGGTTCCTATGCCTTTATCAGTTGCATTTAAAAGAAAATTATTCTTGTTACTGGTTTCTACCACTGTACCAGTGTGCTCTGGCAATAAGAACCATTGATGGTTGCTTCAAGCAGCTGGAATTGAGCATCTGCACAACCAGTTCTGAGGCTTATAGTAAAACAAGGAATACATGCCACTGGACTTACTGATTATCTGATATATTTAGACAGCTCCCCTAGTAACACTATAGCACTGTAACACCAAATCTGGAAGCAAAATAGGGAGTGCCTTATTAAAAAGTATATGTGGTTACAGAGCTATGATGGTAATTACTCTATATTCGTGCCATTATTCCTGTTTATTTGAGTGTAGTACCTGCTAACACCCATGGATTAGCTCTAGATGCCATCTGGCTGCTGACAATATGACAGTTCTTCATAAAAGTCATATAATCAGAAAGATATTTAATATCTGCCATCATTCCTAACTTCATCCCTGAAGTTCCTCCTCTGCATATGCCACCATGTCATTATTAATTGAAATGTTTGGCAATTTGTAAGATCACAAAAGGTAGCACTTTGGAAGATGGCAAGTATAGGTTGTGGACAGTTTCTTGTTTGAAAGTGCACTTCTCTGGTTACTATTAAAAGAAAACTGGTAATTTAGAACTGAAGACCAAAAGCAAAATAATTCAGGATTGGAGATCTTTTTAAAACTTTCCATCCTCTACTGCCCTCTGTTGAGGCAAAACTTCCACTGAAACTAGATTAATTTCTTGTAGACAACCAAGTCAGATCATACGTTATCAATAATAACAGAGCTGATCACTGGGAAATAAGTTATAAACACTTGTAGATCAGAGCTGTATAACTAAGTTCCATGTGATGCTGCAAACCCTTAAATGAGGTTCTCAGAGACCTCCATATTTTGTTAACATGTTTATAAACATATACACAACAAGAGGGGAAAATGTAACAAGAGTTATTAAAGTGTGACTAGAGAGTAGTCATATTAATTAGGGATGTGCAAAGCTCACTCATTTGGGAATGGAACATTTCAGAAAGTTCAGTTAGCTATCTGGACTATGCCTAACTTCCTCACAGACTATGCCATCCCAGAGCACAGTGTGGCATTTCTCAGAAGTAGGTCTTCCAAACCAGAAACAGTTTGAGGTGTGCTGGGTTGGAATGTCAAGTTCAGGACACTGTAAACTGCTTCAAATGATTTACTTCTGGAAACAAACAGTCCTTAGTACAACGTGGTCCAAAAGGAGGTTCAGTGTGGTCTGGAGAGGAATAGACTATTCCATCTCTGAATCAACACATTTTGCGCAGCCCTAATATTAAGTGTAATATTAATTAAGTGCAAATAGAAGAAAATAAACTGAAATGTAGTTTTTATTCTGGTTCCATCTACTGGTTTTTGTAGTGAGACCCTTGTCATGCCATTCAAGGTCCAAGAATGGTTCTGAGTTTGGAAAAGAAACCACAATCCTTTTTTAGACATTTGCTTTCTTGAGTAATCATTGTAGCTTATACAGACAATGAATAAACGGACACTGCAGGGTTATCAGAATAAGATTCCTCTAGTGGCTTAAAAGAAAGAGGGCTTTTTCAGGGATATGTGGCATTTTAGCAACTCAGAGAACTTTGATAAAGAGGCAGCTGAAATACAGTAAATGAATAAACTCTTCCTTTTCAGTGGCTGGATTTCCACATTGTGCTAAGCAATATCATGGTTCATTTGGTTTTAGGATAATGTGTTGTAGGAACTTAGCCATTAAGGCTTTTAAACTATGGCTTACAACTTATCTCAATGTATAAATCTAGTTCCTTCAACTAATAGCAGTTTATTCAATAAGCCACAGTTACACTAACTAAATATAGTATAATGTATGAATTCTGTTGATTTCTCAAATGTACATTTGAAAAGTTTGTATTGGGGGTTTATCTTGAAACTGATTCCTCATGCATCAATCATCTGATTCCCCACACCAAAGCTTTCTGTGTAAAATTATTTCTGAATATTGTGCTAGAGAAAGGGCCCAGCAGCTTGTGAGAAAGATTTCAGAATTAATACAGTTGAAACATTTGTCAACATTGAATCTTCACAAATTGCTCCTAAGTCTGTATTCAAAGCTAATGAGGCATGAGTTATGTAAAATACAAGAAAAATCAGTACAGTATAAAATTAGGTTTATGATGTTTAATCCAAATCTCAGTATGTCTAACAAAATAAATGATCTTCAAAAGAAATATTAAGGAGCATATTTATTTTGAACAAATAGATAGATGTTATATGGTTTGGCATAAATTGATTTAATTAATATAGTACTGATACGCATCTCAATCAAGGTCAAATAGTTATATGCTATGCATAATGTATTCTGTGAAAAGGAATACACACTGGATGTCTGTTTGATAATAAAAAGAAAAATAGAACAAGGCTTACTTGCAAAAGGATATAAAATTAGATAAGCACTCTCAAATTATAGCAATATCAGCCTCTAAAGAAAGGAAATAATGAAAAGTATTAAAAATTACAGCTACCATGACTGGCATTTTCCAGAAATGCAACCTTTTGGGACTGATAAGAATTTGCAGAGGAAGTTGTCACTATTCCCACAAACAGCTGCCATGGTCACCTCCCCCATCCCCAAAATAATTATCAGAAAGCAAATGAGGAAGATGCTTCCCAGCACCTCTATAATCCCAAAGCCACTCCCTAGCGCCTTATATGTACCTTTCACTTTTTCAGAGCAAATAGGTACGCACTTCAAAACAAAACACAAGGCTGGGGCCATCTACATTTTTATTTTCTAACTATGCCCATGAGACCTGTGTGGGTATAGGGCAGTTCATAGGATACAGCTGTCGGTGGAGGCTATTTATGTGTGCAGCAGCTGCGCTGCAGCATATGCTGGCAATGCAATGGGATTGCTCCTCATGCCACAGCTGGACATTCCTAGCTGCATTTTGCAACAGTATGGGGGGGGGATATTCTCCGAAATGATATTTACTATACTATACTGGATATCATACTTAAGTACGATCCAGGATGATTTTCAGAAATCATCCTGGATCATACTTAGTTTGGAATTCCAGAAGATGGTTCCATGACACAGTTCCCAGATAATTTGGGATTACAACTTCCAGAGTTCCCAGACAGCAGTGCCAAAAGCAGTTCAGCCTATTACATTGAGCCATTTGGCATTTGCTTGATATTTACAGGTCTAATGTAGACCATTAGATTCGGGTTTCTATTTAGTTAAGGAGTGCCATCTACAGGAGAAAAAGCATGTCATAATGGTATTACTTTAAGGAAAAGGATCACTGACAGACAGAATCTGCTTCTAATAGTATAATAGCATCACAGTTCTAGTGCAGTAGCGCAGAATCTCTTACAGCCATGAGCCCACATTTGAGGTTTCAGTGGTGTGCCAAGGTCATTCTCCCAATGCAGTAGCACCATGACAATGAAAAAGCAGGGCAAGAACAAAAACTAAATGTGACTATTTTGATCTTAATTTTATTAGCATTAAATTAACTACAATTACAGTGATTCTTTCTTTTTCCTTCCTGGAGGGGCCAGGAATTGAACCCAAGACCTCTGTTGGGGTCTGCCATTAAACTATGGCCTTTCCCCATTTTCCCACATTTGCATCTCTTCTCTTTAACTCGGAACTGAATTCCATTATTATTCATGACTCCGTGATGTCAATGCACAAATGTGACGGGTGGACCTAGAAAACTGGATGCAAATGTTGATTATCTACTGGAATATAAACACAAATTACTAGTCCCAGTCTCATAACAGAGATGTGGTGAGGCAGAGGCTGTTTTCCAATGATATACTAAAGCAAGAAGTCCACATATGCTGCCCTCTTATCCTCCACCTGATATCCATACCATTTCATCCAAATCCAGAGACATGAAGGAGGGTAGGATGGGAGCACACACATTTCTTAACTAAGGCTTTTGGCTTATCATACCATGCAGACACATTATATGCCATAAGGATGCAATGACAACCTCAAAAAATAATATCTTATGCAAACTGAGCCTGTGAGCTTTCTATGCTAAATTATCTAGTCTTTTCCATCTTAGTGTTTGCCAGATGAATTGAATTGAACACACACACACAGAAAATGGCTTATAATGCAATTCTCTTCTAGCCAGCAGGTCCAATTGCTATAGCAAACTGAGGGTGATAGTTGTTGTAGTCTATTTAAAAGACATCAACTTGAATTTGGCAAGTAGTGCAAAAAGGTAGCTGGAACCTGTACCAATTCATCAGTGGAACCTGGCCAAATTAACAAAGTCTTAGCTGTTAAGTCTTTCTCCCTTACTGAAAATCAAGTGTATTGATCAGCAACCATAGATGTTATATGTCCCTTGCTTCCAGGAGGAGCAAGATGTTATCAAAGAAAATATGACTCTTGAATAAGGACATAAGCATGATTTTTTATTATAAACCTCTGTTTATAAAGCTAAAGTATGAACAAGCACTTGCTTTCCCCCCCAGCTCTGCTGCTCATCCTTTACTCCACACCTAAGGGTGATGTAGTTTCCTGTCTTATCTGAATTGATTGAATTAAACTCTAATTATCAGTTTTAGAACAAGCCATGACTTATCAGTCTTTAAAATACAGTAACTGGCCAGGAAATGTGTAGTTATTTAGTGCATGCAGCCCAAATTAAGGGTTTTAAAAATTAACTGCTTAACTTAATCTGAGTAAAAACAATATATCCAAGATCACCCACTGGATCATTTTGAAATCATATATTATGTAGATGTTCTCAGTGATGTCAATGTGTTCTTAATGATGTGATCTTTTAATCATTTTAACTTTATTTTTAATTTCTTAAAAAAACTTTTCTTATAGTTAGCTGTCTTAAATGTTATTTGTTGGTGGAAAGGAAGGGCATTAAAAATAAATTTAAAATTCATCTACAATCTATTTCCAGTCAAGGCCTTCAGCACAAGCAGAAGATCCAAAGCAAAAGTATAGGAAAAATTTGTGGCCCTCCAGATGTTGCTGAATTGTAAATCCCAGTAGCCCTCACCTCTACTGGCAACAAATGGAAAGTCTCAGATTCCCTCACCCTGGGGGCAGACAAAGCAAACCTTTAGACTTCATCAGAAAGCTGAAGAAACTTCAGAGCTCCAACCTTGCTTCAAAAAACTTCAGATTGAATCTTAAACTGAACCAGGGAGTTTTAAACTCTGTCTAGGCATAGAGGTACAGCTCTAACCACTGTGGTGAAAGAAATCTCTTTGGTTAAAGGGCTTAGCTTGCTTTACAATAACTAAGATGCTGTGGGTGTTATGGTCATTCCTTTATCTCTCTTAGATCAGAATTATTAAAGTGTCTATCACTGTGACCTCAAGCCAAATAAACCAAATGAGATGCTATTAGCCTGAGGCTTCTGAAACTGCTCTCTCATGTTCTGACGTTTCCTAGAGAAAGGGTCAGAACCCAGGATTATGAAATCATGGTGTATCTTATCTCTGACTCTGAAAAGTCACACCAGGGAATAAAGTAAGTTGCATTGTCTCCTGCTTCTGGTAAAGGTCTTGTTTGGATAATACTTACCTATTTCAAGGATGTCTTTTATTCCACCCCAGGCCACTTTCCAGATCTGTATTGTTCTGACCCATCTCTGTGCTTCATTTCACCAGAACTGAAGTGAACATCAGCATAAAATGATTATTAATTTAACTAATAATTAAAGCTGTCCATGAATTGTTAGTTGTAACTTACAAATTCCCTGAAAATACCTGAAGACATCACTTCTGTCTGGGCTTTTCCTGCCTGTAGAATGCATACAATAATGACCCTAACAATTGCTTCTAGTAGGAGAAACAACATACATTTGTAAAAAATTTGCACATTAAAATAAAATAACTGCAACACATACAAACATTCTAATCTTGTGCATAAGATATTAATGGATATTTTATGCATATATAATTTGAGGTTGTATTTTTTAAATTGCTTTATGTCAACTTAATATGGTCTTCCAGTTTATACTACAGAATAATATAAGATCTATAGAATTATCCTCCTGAGACCTCTTCCTTATACTATTCCTGATTTTAAAAAAATAAATTCAAATGTCTAAATTGAGTTGCTATACTGAACTAATACATAAATCCAATTTACATGTAAAATGTATTAATAACTTGAATGTGAATATACTTTATAATACTTTTAGTATATCATGCAGTTTGTAACTTCAATTTCCTGCTAACAAGGAGTTCCTCTAATGAAAAAAAAATGATTTTTTCATGCTGTACCAGATGGTAATTTAAAGCATTTCAATTAAACAAACCATCTCATTAGAGGGCCTTGATAATGCAGTGAGTTTTCTTTGATATGGTCAGAAATATCTCACATGCTTTTGGGATGCAATCAAAATTCTCCAATAAACTTGTTGCTAAAAGGATAGCCTTGTACATGTATTTTCATAGCAATCAAATGATCTAGTTTTGAAGTGTTTGAAGCCATTTCAAGTGGGGTAAGAACCAATTAACCTTGTTTAATAAGTAGTGTTCAATTTGTGTTCTAATTCTGAGTTCTGTCTGGATGCCATTTTACTTCTCTGTTCTCTTACATAATGCATACTCCTTGAGCTTATATCACAGAGTACTATTATGTGCTACCCCCAAATACTTGTACAGCAACATCACTGTCCTCAGAATGTCACACAACTCATTTTTTTCCTCCCTACCTCTATTTTCTTGCTTGTTTGTTTCCACCTCATCCATACAATGATGCATGCATTGCTTTTTGTGCTTTAAACTTCTCATGCCTCAACTCCATTCAACCATGACTTTTAGTCTTTATTTCCTTTTCAATTCATTCACTGTTCCTTCATCTGTTTTTTTGCAATATGATTCACAATTCATTCTCTCTATACAATCAAACACTTCAATGTATTTCTTTCATGTTAGCCTTTCACTTTTGTAGTCAGTCAATATTCATTCAGCACCCATCATTCTTGACCCTATTGCTTGTTCTACTACACAGGCTTCTTAAATAACCCATTTTTCACTGCATTCATCTTATTTTTATGATATGTCTCCTGATATATCCAACTCTCACTTGTAAGTAACAAATTGGGCAGAAGCATTCTGTTATAAACAACCATTTTGCTTCCTTAGACATTCATTCCTCATAGCAGATCATATAGAATCTGCTACCTTCTTCCAAGTATTTGATACCTTACAAATGTTACATCCTTTTCTCCTTCTTTAATAAACATTCTAACAAGATACACAAATGTGCTCTGATTTTTCACAATTTATATAAAAGTTGCAGTCATTCACTCTGTCAAACAGAACTATTTTATATTAAGTTTAAAACGAAGGTACATTAACTTTAAGATCCGTACTCCTCACTGGCATTCTCTGCATACAAAAAGACCCACACATCTTTGATAAGAAGCCTTTAACATCGCCACAACCACTTGCATTTGCTTTGAACAACCAAGGGCTAAAGATATATTCTTGCCTTATATTCTACTCAATGTAAAACCATTCACTAAGCATTCCATTTATTTTTATGCACACTTTATTCCATCATATTCCATTCTTATTGCATTCAGTCTTCAATCCATATTCACACAGATGTTCCATAATTTAAGCTAGTCACATTTATGCTAAATCAACAAACATGAAGTAACTTTTTGTTGTTGTTGCATTTATACACTTCTCAATAGCCTATTGAACAGCAAAAGTAGATCTGTATTCCCTGACCTGCCTAAAGCTGTCAGGTTCAGCCCAAAGAACTCCAAGAGACAATGCAAATACAGTTCTGTTGCGTTTATTAGCTACAACCTCCAGACAGAAAATCTCCCCAGACTGAACCTTAGTTCCCAAGCCAGCCAGCCACAACACCGTGAATTCCTTAGGGAGGTGCCAGCCTCATCTTCTTGAACTTCCCACGCTCCTGCTGGGGGCTAAGAACATGCTTATCTCCCTGAGCCTGGCCTTCATAAGTCCATTCCATCACAAAAGCCATACTGCATTTCTCAAATCTGACTTGTCAGCTCTTGTACCCTTTCAGTCAGAACCTTGTTGAACCATTTCCTAGGCAGATTTAATCCCCTTATATTTTTGCATTTACTCTTGTTAACTTTCTGTTTGTATAATGGAACAATAATGGTTTTCTTCCAATCCTCCAATCATCAACCATATGTGGAAACAAACTGCACAGCCACTCCATAAGCAAACCATATCCATTTTTAAAAACTCCACTTACACCATTAACACCTGCTAATTTTCCACATTCTCCGATTATTTATGGTTTCCTGTTCATCATTTTTTTGGAGACTAACATTTATAGTATCATTAGGATTTTCATACACATCTGTAAAATTCTAACATTCTCTTATTTCAGTTTCATCCAAATAATTTCATCACTTTTATTCTTAATTCCATTCCCTCTGCTTTTCACTCCTTGTTTAGTCCCTCTTCAGCCATTTTCACAACATTTTTTCCATCAAAATTGTCTATATTTTCTCTATCCTTTTAAAGTTAACACTTCCTCAATCTCTTTTATTACATTATTTGCAATTGTATTTTCTCTCATATTCATACATATTATACAGTACCTTTCTCTCATCTTCATTTTTTCAGCAGTCATTCTATTACATGCATTTTTTAAAATTTTACTTCATTATTTCACCAAGGTATCAATTTAACAGTATTCTTTATTGTAACTTCACACACTTCTGTGGCAGATTGTAACATCATTCTTTTCACTCTTGGTCCAAGCAATTTCTATATCCTCTTTCCTTACAACCCCATTCATTCATTTGGGGGATTAGTTAGATATCTTCTAATACTTTTTCATGTACAGTGTGTACTTCCTCTTCTTGCAGTCATTTTTATTTTCACTTTTTTTTTTTT
Source organism: Python bivittatus (assembly GCF_059951505.1). NCBI lineage: Eukaryota > Metazoa > Chordata > Lepidosauria > Squamata > Pythonidae > Python > Python bivittatus. The sequence goes on along the minus strand of NW_028277034.1, from coordinate 37,486,369 downwards.
TTGCTCCTTTCCTTTTCTTTCATGTTCATTTTCCTTTGACTCAGATACTTCCACATAAAGGTCTGTCTCATATTTGGAACCTTTCAGCACCTGTATCCTTCACTAATTCTCTCAAGCTTTCATCATAAAAAATCAAATCAGTCATGCTTTTGGTTTTATATTCATTCCATTACCATGTGTAGGGATGAACATCCATATGCTTAAACCATTTATTCAAAACAAGCAGACTCTCTTCTAAGCAGATCCTCCCCAAACAGTCACCATTCCCATTGGGTCTTAGATCTTCAAATGGTCCAATTGCTTGTTCTGTATTCTCTTGTCTCATTTGTGTCACCTAACAGATTAATTCTCCCATACCACATTCATTCGGAATGCTGTGCATTTTCTCCCAAAATTCATCCCTGATATTTTCATCATCACTGTTCACCAGAGCATAATATGCAGCTATCACCAACCAATGGATTTGTACTTTCATACAACTCACAATTTAAATAATAACTGTTCATGTTTTCTGTTATAAGGTCTAGCCTATTAATTCCTTTATGTTCACTTCCTAACTATCCCATTAAAAGATAATATGAATTGTCCAGTCATAAGTGGATATGGCTAATGGCATGATATCAGATTTGCACTTTTGGGATTTATTCATACTACATTTAATTGTTTGCAAAGGTAAGCAGTAGTCACTCACTGTGAAAATCAATGGCCTGACAAAAGATATACAGTGGATATAACTCTAGGAAGTATAAATGTTATTAGAGACTTGCAGTAATCAGTTCACATGTTTCCTTTGCATTTTGCTGTTCTCATATTCTGCTTGGATCATTTCATTCTTTCCACATCAGCACATCTCCCAAAAGACTTCCATACATCTGTTATAAAATCACTGGAATGTATTTTAGAAGACGTTAGATGTACTCAGGAACCGAGAACACAACATGGCTAATTCCTCACAAAGATATTCTGATAGTGTAAACTATCAGTTTGTCTCCAGAGGGACACCAAAGGCATCGCTGCAGAAAGAGTTCTCCAATGGCAGGACCAAGCTAGGGTGCAGACAGTTCCCCACTGAGTTTCAGGCACCTTCACTTGTTTTAAAATGAGTAGAATTCCCATCTTACAGTGAACATATGTCTTTGGCTGAAAATCTGAGAAAACTGACAACTGAAGATCAGACAGGAGCATGTTGGTTGAATATGGATTACTGCACTCCATCATTGGTATCGGTTTATGAGGGTTTAATTCATGAAACTGGTGGCTATTTGAAAATGCCCTAAGGAATCCAAACAGCATGATATGAAAATAGATTCTGAGGGCAACTTAATAATATAAAACTTTGCCATGTTTTCTGATGATTGTCTGAGCCTATTCCAGGAATGTTTGCCCCTGAAACCTGGTCCAGTTTGCCTCCTTGTTAGCTCTCTTTATATCATCAAGTTGGCCTTACAAACACACATCTTGCAGAGCACAGGCCCACAGCAGCAGTAACTCTCTGGGCATGATTGAAAGAATGAAATCATTGGTTTTTCCAAGGGCACTAGTGACAACTGGCAGGAGGCCTATGTTTATTTTAGTAATGTAAGGGATTTGTATTCTCTCTTTTACTGGCAAGCAGCCCTAAAGGAACTCACAAAAATAAAAATTTTAAAACCCATAAAAATCAATATGAAAAAAAACCAAGCACAGAGATAAAATCAGATGATCTGCAGATGAAAAATGAGTAATGGAAAAAACAACTCTTAGACAACATGGAAGGAAGGAAGGAAGGAAGGAAGCAAGCAAGCAAGCAAGCTTGAGTGTCACCTAAAACAATAGCAGAAAGGAAAGGAAAAACTCCAAGCGTATTCATTTAAAGGCCAGTGTCTTTTGAAAATATACATTTTTTTCAAAATATATATCAAAAAGAAACTATTAAATGCAAAATGGCCCCTTTATACCTATCCAATTTATGTTGTAATAATTCAGAGGCTTTCATTCAAATTCCACATCAGAAATTTTAGAAGTGTAGATTTTAAATGGATTTTTGGTATTAAAAAGTTCCTTTCCAAGGTATATTTTGAAGACACTTTGAGGTATTTTTCAGAAATACATTTCATTGTTATTGAAATTTCTCCTTTTTGTTTTGCTACTATTCCTTCCATCTTTTAGCCTTTAACAGTGGCAAGGATTGTGGCCAAGCAGACCATTTGACAGAGTTAAATAATTTCAATCGATCACACAAAAAGGCCCTCTCTGATGTAATAAGCTGGCACCTGACTCAGCATGGAGGTAGAAACTCCAAGAGAAGTGCCTCTAAAGAAGTCTTAAAATGACAGGAAGATACTACATTTAAACGTGGTTTCTTTATTCATAGTTTGTGGACTAAGCCACAATTGGCTGGGCTCATACAACATAATCCAGAACCAAATGAGTTGTATTATGACTTGGAGCAAAATGTGAATCTAGCCATTGTGATTTGTAAACCATGGTTTGTGTCTTATCTTACTGTATGAGTCCACCTAATTTAATCTTAACTGTATCATATGTGTGAACTCAAAAGTTAATCCACTATGGGCCACATTCTGTTCACACATTAACTATGGACAGTATTCAACTTCACACTGGGTGATGTCAACAGCAACTTCAGTATGAGACCTGATCAACAAAGGAGCACTTTTAATTGTCCCTGCTTTAGGATTCTTCCATCTTTGCATTAATCCTTTGTCTGCCCTTCTGGTGAAGTGTTCACGGTAGCCTAAAAGAGGATACTGGAGGAATACTGTGACACTGTGAGGGAGGGAAAAGGAAGCAATCCTTGAAGCCTAGGCCACAGGTCAACCATGTCTTAGAACACTTTCTATTAACTTATCTTCCTTGCTTCATTAATTGCCAATGGTGTAATCCACAAAGTAATAGATAAATTCAAACTAGCCCGTATGTTCTTGTCAGTAAAAAGCATACTCATCGGGCTCATGAACTACAAGAAAAATAAGCCATAAATAAATAAATAAATAAATAAATAAATAAATAAATAAATAAATGAAGAAGAAGAAGAAGAAGAAGAAGAAGAACAAGAAGAAGAAGAAGAGGAGAAATATATATTTAAGGAACTCATTAAACCCTTCAAAGTAAAGCCTTTCTCTTTCTCTACAATTATTTCCAAGTAATTATATTTACATAGACATTTTTTTAAAATTTAGGACAATTTTGTGGTCATTATATTTCATCATATTCCTTTAGCAAATCATCCCTCAAAGTGTGTTTCCATCTTTCCAAGTATAGATATCAACACACACTGCCTATTTTTTTCCTGACATTTTGCAAAGTCATGAAGGGCTTCACTATGTTCTTTGTTGAGGAAAGAACCTCTCCTTTATTTCCTTATGGCCACTTCTGTTACTCGGTCATGGGAGATATTTGGGGCATGATTTCAATATTATATACCCATGAAGAAGTACATCTCTGAAAAACCTATTTATGGTAAGGACAGATTAATCTTGCATTTTCACTGTCAATCTCACTTTTTACCAGCCATTTTATTAAAAATAAAATGAGAATCTCGACAAACTCCTACAAAAGATTCACCCTTATATGCAGGTAAAATACAATATACTATTAGCCATCAAGGAGACGTCTATGTTAGTCCTGGCAGTCTTGCAGCTGTTCAGGATAAACAGTGTCAGAAAAACTAACATGGACTGGAACAACAGCTGGCACTCAGATTCAATTCCATTCCTTGTTAGATAATAGTAGTGATTGAAATCTAGAGTTTCTTCTGTCTCAGGGTAGAAAATGGGGTTTTGTTCCAAATTTCTTGAAATGTCCTTAAAAAAATAAATAAATAAATCACAGATTATTAGACACTGTTCCAATTATATCATACCCAGCATCAATAAGTAATTCTAAATAGCGATGATCACTTAGTGAATCATCTTTACAGTTTTATTTGGAAAAGTTATTATGTTAGATATGACTACTATTGGCTTTTACGTTGATGCAGTGTAATCCACCCACCCATCCGATAGTCATTAAATAATAATTTGTATTATAATGCCTTTATTTATTGCAGATTCACCAAAGTACAACAAAGCTTGCCTTTACATGGGCTTTAGTCAGCAAGTTTAAACAAGCCCATTTCTGCCTTTCACATGTAGCATGGTGAGGGAGGGGGAAAGACCGAGCATAAATAGTTGAGCCCTGAAACTCATTTACACTTCAAATATTCTTCTGAGTTGGTTATTCCTCAATTAATAAAATAGCTGGTGTATCCCTAAAGTAGTATAAAGTGACACACTGTGTGAAATCAATTATCCTTTCCAAAATCATTAAATCCAGTAGCCTGTGACTCCGTCCCTGCTAATTCTGGGTTGCAGCCCCTTTCGTCCTCCATTAACTCTGGTGTTCTTAACAGGCTGCCAAAAATAATTTCCCAGAATGTAAATAATTCAGAAATTAAAAATTAATAAATAATAACAGGGAGCTCCTGGGAGATAGACTGGGTCAATTAGTCAGTTCTGCATTCTGTTTCTTCACAGCAGGGGGATACCCATCTTCATAACTTGGCTCCGGCCTCCAATTCTGGGGCCTGATTTTACGTCTCTTCATTACTGGATTCAGTCAGACACAATTACCTCCATCACTATCTCCGTTCCTAACTTCAAAGAAACATACTTTTCCTCGTCTGCCATTTTTTCTCCTTGCAGCAGCCTCAGCTTGATGTCTCTGCTATGTCTTCTATGTGGACTAATTAATAAGACTTCAACTTACCATACTCAGTACTTTTCTTTGATGTCCTACCTTAGTCAATCATCCTATTTAATTAGAATTTCAGTGATAACTTTACTTATGTGGCTAGATTAACAGCATTTTAATTCTCTTTTTTACAGGGTAATTACATCTGCTCCTCTTTTTGGATAAGAAAATATTTCAACCCGTATACATTACAGTATATGCATTTGTATGTGAGGGATTGCTTTCTATGGAATTGCTTTCTATCCTCCTCAGTACAAAATACTGTAATTTTGTTTGTTAAACAAATAAAATTGATGTGGAAATGAATGCTGGATCCTTTTAATGTCACAGAATATTCACTGTCTATACTGTGGGCAATTCAATTAAAATATACCAACAGAAGCTGTTGCATGCATAAGATTCCTAACAAGCAAAGAATAGTGTACTTTTTAAATACAGACAATATTATTAACAACAACAATAGTATAGCTCCTATATAGTTATTTTGTGTTCCAAGGGCTTCCTTACATTACTTCAGTAATTTTTACAATCCTATAAAAATGACCACTATGCTGACTTTCATACAACACATTGGAATGAAAAGTATGTTGAAAAACATTTAAAGCTATATTAATGTTATATTTCAGAAACACACTTCAGTTGGAATACTTTGATTTTTAACTCAATCCCTTGCTATTTTAAACTACATTTAATGGATATTTCTTTAAGTTTATTTGTAATTTAGCTGAATTCCATGTATCGGATATGACCCAAAAAGCTCTAAACAGACTGAGACATCCACCTGCTATTCAGGATAGGATTGTTTTAGTTACCTTGGAATTCTCTCTGTAGAGATCTGGCTGGATCTCTACAGACTAGTAGATTATTGTTGCTAATTCAGCATGCATTTAATATAGCCTGAATCTCAATGCTGGTTTGGTGCTTAACTTTTTACATTTATTCTTAAAATATTATTTGTGTATACATACAAGCTGCCTTAGATGCTCCTTTGAAGGTCAAAAGATGGGATATGTCTGATTTCATAAATAAATGATGAAACCCAAAAGCCTGTTTTTAAAACATTTTTGTCAGAAGAGCTTAGAAAACTGTTAATTAATTAATTCATCATCTTGCAGGAGAAAATATTTTTTCAGCTCCCATCTAAAGAGTAACCCTAACCTAGAAAGACTCCATTACTTCTGATATCAAACTCAGTAATAGGCTGAAAAACAAGGGGGAGAGGATGTTAACCTGGTCAGAATTACAGTCATACCAAAACACCCAACAAGAAAGTAAAGTTGGAAGATAAATTTCAGAGGGCAAAGCCACACACGTATGAAAACCTACTTGATGAATACTATAACATATTCAACAACAAGAGAATGGTAGTGATGTTAGGAAAGGAGGCTGGGGAAGGAAATCAGACCATGGGAACTGGAGAAAAAATTCCCATAGAACAGGCATTTCCACACAAAAGATGTAATATTTAGTTCAATATTGGTTCCAAATCTGCCCAAGGGATGACACTGGCTTGTTTTGAGAAAAGGTCCAACTTTTTTCTGGCTTTGTGCTGCTTATTTCAAATTGGAGCAGACCTAGCCTTCTCTTTTGCAATACTGGAGCTTGTGTACAGTACTTCTTCCCATTGGTGGGAACACTTATCTTTTCTCACTCTTGAATTCAAACAAGCACTCAATTTTTTTGTTCAAAAACAAAGCAAAACAAACAGCAGCCTAGCATTTTGCACATCAGGTGGTACCCCGCTAATGAAAACTAAAGAAAGAGACAGAACTTTTATCAATTTCCCCTCTGTTCTTAGATTAGCCAGGTGCCTTAGATATTTTTGCATCTGAAACATCAAGCCAAAGTCATCTGCATCTGATCACACACTGATTTTTTAAAATAAGTACCACCAATGGCATATGAAATAGCTGGTATGTAATGCAAGGTTTGTCTAGGGACTCTCAATCTAACAAATATAAACAATAAACAATAGTTTAATGCTATATTTCTGAAAAAAGTACTCCTCCTCTCTTGGATCTTTTGAAGATTTGTTACTGTTTTCAAAGCTTCATGCGGCCTTGAGTAACAAATAACAGCAAATTTTGGTGCTTATTATAAATGAAATCATACAACATGCAATGTCAACTGTGAAAAATTTAATCAGTTTGATTAAAGGTATAACTAGGGCTAGTTGTGTGAGTACTTCATGAAACAATCAGGGTTGATTTAGGCCAGCTCTGTCTTTTGTAAATCTCAGAAACGTTGGCTTACTTCATTCCAGTGAAGTTCCTATTATAAAAATTCTAGAGGTACATCATGCCTTGCTCAGAAGAAGTTTCTGAAGATCTCTGATAAAAAATCATTGATGTTTATCACTATTTAAAAGATTACAAGATTGTTTCCAAAGCTCTGGGGCTCCACTGATACACAAATACAATCTTGAAATGGAAAAGTTCTGGAACAAAAGTCAATCTTTCCAAGAGAAGCTATCCTGTTAAAATCACTCCAAGACTGCAAAATAAGACTGTCTACAAAGAAACCCAGAAGAACACCCTGGGATCTGCAGGAACATCTTTCTTGTCTTGGTAAAAGTCAGTGTTCATGACTCCCCTATCAGGAAAGCACTGGAGAAAAGCAAGATTCATGGGAGGGGGACAAGGAAGAAGCCATTGGTCAGCAAGAAAAACATGCATTCCTCTTTCAACATACATTCCTCTTCAAAAAGCACTTCAAATACCTTCTAAACTTCTGGAGGAATATTTTATGGAAGAGTCAAAAATGGAACTTCTCAGGCTACATGGATGTTGTTATATCTGGCAGAAATCAAACAGTGTGTTCCACTATAAAACCTTGTAGCAGCTGTCAAACATCATGGTTTGGTGATGCTTTGGTGCCTCAGGACATGGACAACTTGTCAGCACTGAAGGAAGCATTAATTCTTCAGGTGGACCCACACATAGCTCTAACATGAAGTAGCAAAAATAAAGAAAATTTCAGAAAATCCCAAAGGGGTTGAAGAGTTTTTCACAAAACTGGGTACAATATATAACATGTATAATATAAAACACTTGTTTTAATTCAAGATTTCTGTCACTTGAACATGGGATCGAAATCTATTTAACTAGTAGCAGCACTATTAAGATACTAATATTGTAATAAAATGTTGCTTTTAGAGATCATTCCAAATTCCTTCATCAGCAATTTAAGTGTTGTTCTTTAACAACTGAATCAAGTTACCCTTTTCTATTTAGGTCATTGTTATTTAATGTCATTTAATTGGGTCTCCTCCCTTTAGGGTTCAGGACCCAGAAAGGTCAAATTTAATACTCTAATTGCTCTGAAACTCATTTGTGGCTGAAAATGTGTTTCTTTTATAATGAGCTTGCATAATTTGTTTATACATATTTTTTTCTCATTACTTTAGGAGATTGAGATATGCTGGTGTCTTAAATTTGCATTTGGTGTCTTAAATTTGCATCCAGTAATTAACCAAAATAATAATTATATTGGTATCAGGCTGAGAGGATACTTCTCAGCAACATGTAAGTTACAAATTTATAAATAAGGCCATGAATATACATCAAAGCTTTTGGAAGGATACTATTTAAAAGATGAAAGCAGAAGCAGCTAATGATGTCAAACCCGCATAAAGTCTGGAAAGTCAGCTTACTTTTGAACAACTGAAGCTCTGCAAATTTAAGGCTGCCCATATATTTAGGATTATCTGGGCTGCAAAAATCCAGATTACCAGCAGATGACAGCAAAAAGCCAGAAATCTTCTTCCTGACTACTAATAGTCATCTAAATTATAGCCCAGATATGATAGTCATACATATGCTGAATTACAATAGGATTGTATGTACACATTTAAAAATAATTTGCACAGTATTCCACTACAAAAGTAGGAAGCCCACATATTAACATGTACATTAAAAAAACTGCTGCTCTCATGTAAATAAAAGTGTACAAACATTTATGGGGAGTTTTCCCAGTATTACTCTCTATCCTCCCAAGTCATAAATATCTGAAATTACACCCACACTTTGTTGTGTGAATGAAATAACCTTGGACCCTGTATGCAACTGAGTTTGGAAATATAAGTATAATAAACAGCCTGGTGCATTCAGCTTTAATATGGTTTGTTTGGCTTTGGCTTAAGCATATTATGTGAAGCTATAACTAAGAATGTGCAAACCCAATCAATTGTGATTATTTCATAATCCATGTTTAAGCATGCTATTTTAAAGTGATGTGTGAGCCAGCCAACTGTGTGAATAACCAGTGCAAACAAGTCCTTCTAGGGTCTATGCTCCATGCCTGTTATCAATTCCTGTAACTGTTTGCTCTTTATATAAGGAGAAGAAAGAGTAGTAACTTCTATACAACTGTCTGTCTGTCTGTCTGTCTGTCTGTCTGTCTGTCTACCTACCTACCTACCTACCTACCTACCTACCTACCTACCTACCTACCTATGGTGAGCATTTAGACAGAATGCATTGCTTTGCAGAAGCCAGCAGGATTTATTAAGAACTAGTCACACCAAACCACACAAAAGAAGCCATCTCTTTTTTTAAGAGAGTGATCAGTTTAGCTAACCACTGTAATACATTCAGCATAATATACCTTGATTTCAGCAAAACAATAACAGTTGCCTTTGGAATCCTGGTAAAGAAGATGTAAAATGTGGGCTGGACTAAGCAAGGGTGTCAAGTGATTTATTGCAGGACTCCATTAGATCTTGTACTCTTCAAAGTATTTATAAATGATTTGGATGAGCAGTAAGAAAATGATTATTATATTTGTGAATGATACAAAAATGGTGGGGGCGGGGAGGACACAGCCAACACCTTAGAGGAAACTATAAATATTCCGGAGGATCCTGACAAACTCAAAGGACAGAAACCAATAACATTAATTTCAACGGAACAAATGCAATGTCCTTCATTTGGCTAGAAAAAAATCAAAAGCATGAGGATGGGATGGGAGAGGCTATACTAGACAGCAGTTCATGTTCAAGACACTTGTGTGTCTTGGTGGATCACACGCTGAACATGAGCCATCAGTGAGATACAGCTGCAAGGATGCATATTACATAATACAACCCCAGGTTACATAAACAAAAATATAGTATCAAAATCAAGAGAAGTCATTGTTCTTCTCTATTTCCGTATTGTTTAGACCACATCTAGAATACCGTGTCCACTTTGGGGACAGCATTTTAGGAAGGACATACACAAACTGGAGCATATTCATGGGAAAACAACCAAGATGATAAAGCTTTGGAAGGGAAAAAAAAAGCTCTTGATGTGTTGCACTAATTTCCAGACAGCATAGCCACTAGATTCGATTAGAAAGCTGTAGTCTCAAGGGGTTGGGGTTAATCAATTAATCAGAATATTGGCTGTTCTTTTTTTTTTTTTTTTGGGTGCCTTCGAGTCACTATTGACTGATGGTGACTGCCTGGACTACTCCCTGCAGTTTTCCTGGCAAGGTTTTTCAAACATGGTTTGGCATTGCCTGCTTCCTAGGGCTGAGAGACTGACTGCCGCAAGATCACCCAGTTGGCTTTATCTCTAAGGTGGGACTAGAACTCATGGTTTCCTGGTTTCTAGCCTGATGTCTTAACCACTACACTAAACTGGCTATCAATAAAATAGTAAATATTTATTTAATATTTAATAAATATCATTAAAATGCAGCTCCTTATTTAAGATTCAGACTGACTAAACTCAAGGACTTACTTCCAAGAAAGAACAGCACTGCTTTTCTATTATGGTATATTTTTGTAATTACTGTAATTAATTTGGGTAAGCCTGTTATTTTACCCACTTTTCTCAATATTGCTTTTAGTTTATTTTTAATTGTGAATTTATATGGCAAAGTCATAAAAGAAGCAAAGATGCTTTAAAATAATATGTAGCTTAGGGCTTAACCTCCTTCCCTTTTCAATAAAAATGCTACATTTTGATCCCAGTAAAATGAGCAATTAATTTAAATTACTAAAACTTAGTTTGTGAAGTGCTATCAGCTGCTACAGCTACCGTTGTAAAAGTATTCAGTTGCAAATATTTTCAGTGCAGTTCGTGTTTCCGGCTGATGTCAAGCACCTAAGCAGGGTCACCCTTGGTTAATACTTGGAAAGGGGATCCCCAGGAAATCCTCGGGCTGTGGGCTACCTTGGTAAATCAAAGGGGGAGAAAACGGAAGACTGCAGGTGCATACTTTATTGTAATAGAAAGCAGAAGTTACATGAATGCAAACTGGATTAGGTAATGCGGGCGGTTATTATCATTTTAATATTGCACTATGTCGTAATATTCTGCTTTAATACAAATCCCACTGAACTCAAAAGCTGCGTTCGTTTTTTAGAAGTAATAGACAGCACTATTTATATTCACAATATACTGTTACATCATGCCTGTAAACTCTTGAAGTAATAAGAAACCTGTCTTAACTCTCGTCATCCGACTTCAACTTTGAATGGAAAACTTTCTCCCTCTTCCGTACAAGATGGCAGCGCCCATTTTCTTCTCCCTGGGAACTGAATGAGGAAGCGTAATCACATTTCCGGGTTCTTACGTCCACGTTTCAACTTTAACCTCCACGCTACCGCCTTCTTTCTCTTCCGGTGCAAGCGCCCGCCTAAGGTAGTGTTCGTTTCTTGTCTTCTTTGGGAGGGGAGCTGGTCTTAATCTGTTTCCATCCGTTGTATAGAAAAGTTGGGTGAGCTTAAAGGTTTCCTGCGACGCGGTTGGGACTCTGGGGTGAAGAATGAAGGATGTACGGCTCTGGTACATGGACAAATAGGAGAGAAGGAGGCCGTAATGCGAGTGCAGGAAGGCGGCCTCGCAGCCTGGCCTTGGATTGATAGGCCTTCCCGAAACCTGTCCGTAGTTATAAATGATCGTGAGTCTCTGGAGGCTCAGCTACGCTGTTGTTTGAAAGGCATAGCATTTAGCAGTTTGTTACCAAGTTTCCGTGGTCGTTCATTCATCTGCACTCTCTTTCTACAGTAGCTGTAAACATTGTAGGATTGTGACATGATGCATCTACTTTAAAAAATTTGCCACCTCCCAAGAAATATTTTCCAAGAACCAACTTCGTCGGGGGTGTTTTTGGGATAGGGAGAGGGGAAATGTCTGTGCACCAGCTTTTTCCAGCTTGAGGCCACCCGGAGTGTCAGTTATTGTTCCTGTGCTCATCTCCCCATGAAATATCGGGGGAGGACTGTTTGGGGGAAAGTAGTATAGCTTATTGGCTTGGATTAGCAGGATCTGGGTGCAAATCCTTTTCATGTGAAGGTCTGGAAGATTGTTAAGGGTAGACAGCATCAGCATTTTTAGCAACATAGCAAGTGTGACAAACTATGCTTCTTAATAATACTATTAGTGTAAGAAATAATATTTTGACATTGTGACATTTTCTGTCCATGAGAATTTTAAAAAAATGGCTATTTATTATTTGGACTTAATGTCAATCAGCAGCATGACCTTTATAGCCAAGAGTGTAGAGTAGCCTTAGATGTGATGGATTACAAATTTATAATAACCAGAGATTAGGAATTCTGTTGTTCAGGGCAATGGGAGTCAGGTTGGAGATGGTTGGTGTATGGTTTAATCTAAACAGCAATGAACCTTTCTCACACTCCATTTACTTTCCCTTATTTTAGGCACTAAAAATGGTCCAACGTCTGACATACCGGCGTAGGCTGTCCTACAATACAGCCTCTAACAAGACCAGGCTGTAAGTCCAATATATAATTCTTGGCTATTCTCAAATTGAATGTCTTTTGTTTGAATTTGTGACACCCATACTGTTTGTTATCTGGTCCATACAGGTCCAGGACACCGGGTAATAGGATTGTTTACCTTTATACTAAGAAAGTTGGGAAGGCACCAAAGTCTGCATGTGGTGTGTGCCCAGGAAGACTTCGTGGTGTAAGTCTTTTTCTCTTTCATTTTTATTAACTGGATTTATATGAAGACCAGGCTATAGTGTACCAGCCAATTTATATGCGAAAATCAGATTTATGTGACTCTAGGTAAATAATTTAGGATTTTTTTCCATTTTAAAAATCCATATTTCATATCTATATCTCTATATCTATCTATATTTCTTTGCCTTATCAGTGTGGTGTTTAACCTAGTGTTTAGTAATCTATTGCTGTAATAGCTTACTATTCACAATACTACATATATGTCCTCTTTGCTATTGACTTTGTATTTAAGTCGTAATAATCCCCTATCTATATATATATTTCTTTGCCTTATCAGTGTGGTGTTTAACCTAGTGTTTAGTAATCTATTGCTGTAATACCTTACTATTCACAATACTACATATATGTTCTCTTTGCTATTGACTTTGTATTTAAGTCATAATAATCCCATTTATAACTGTTTCAGAAAAAACAATGTTAGTCAATAATGTGATTGTTCCGGAGCTGAACATACTTATTTTGCCTGCTAGAAATACCAGCTAGAATTTCTTCTTTTAAGGCAGCATTCTTCATTTTATTTTCCTCAAGCTCTTTAAAAGTTTCTGGAGAACATATTTACTTTTGAAGTGATATGGCAAATGTAGAGGTATTTTCCCAGTGCCATTAGCACTGTTAACCCTTGCTCAGCTAATATTTGTTCTGCCACATTTATATTAAATTATGATATTTGAAGTAAAAATTTCAGGAAGTGTGTGGTTCATGTACAGATATTCTTAAGAGCTAAATCCATATTTTGACAAACTTTGAGTAATTCTAGTGAAGTAAGTAGCACAGTAGCTCATGCCTGGCTGAAATCTCTTTCACTTCAGTGGATCTACTCTGGGTATGCTTTTCTTCCCCTATGTTAGGAAGGGGGATAAATGTAAAATATTTGGTCTTAAGCAATAAAGCCTTTGAAATTAAAGTGTATTCATTTATTATAATACTTGTTCAGAAATATCTTGTCATAACACTATGAATGGGTAATTTAAATAAGTAGAAAAGTTAACATAGGACCTATGCTCTCTTTATTAGATAAATTTCAGATTATATGAAGTTAGGTGATTTTTACACAAAGATGTATTTTATTTTCTACAGGTCCGCGCTGTTCGTCCTAAAGTTCTTATGAGACTTTCCAAAACAAAGAAGCATGTTAGTAGAGCCTATGGAGGTTCTATGTGTGCTAAATGTGTTCGTGACAGGTAAATCATAATTTAAGTATAATTTTCTGAAGTTCATAGGTTCATTTTGAATGTACTGGAATTACATATACACTATAGATAACAATGGTCACTTGCATTAGAATAATTTTAAGGGATGTTGATGTACAAGTTGTTAATTGCAAGGTTCAAAGTAACAGAGAGCTGCATCCATCTACCTTGTTTTATTTTACCTGTCAGTTAACAGTTGATACATCTTGCAACTATAAGAAACTTACTGATCATAGGAAGATGAATAAGACTTGTATGCATATATTGTTAGCTCATGGAGGCAACTTGATGCTAAAGATTCTGTTTTATAAAAAATGTTCTTTTTTAAACTTAACAAAATTAGAATTAGTAAAGAATTAGTTATTCTTCCTACTTCTCGATAAAGGATTTATTTTAACATGACAAAAACATGGCTTGTAATCAGGTTACAGTTTGATCTAACAAATGCTTCATTAAATGCTCAAGTGATGTGGTTGCCTGTTATGATTGGCATTGCTTGCTGCTGAATTATAACAATGTTTTGCTTTTTTTTCTAGAATCAAGCGAGCATTCCTTATTGAGGAACAGAAGATTGTTGTTAAAGTACTGAAGGCACAAGCACAGAGTCAAAAATCAAAGTGATTATTTGTATTGTCTGCCCAATAAATGAAGACTTAAATTTTCTCTGAGGTGATTTTTCCTGAGTACTAAACTATTGGCAAGAGGCAAAGATATGAGATCCTAAAATAGGGTCCTTTTGCATTCAGTTTTTGTTAATACTGCTTCCAAACCAATTTTCAGTTAGTCTGCAAAACATTTTTTCTTCTTTTTGTATCATGCTAATAATGGTATTTACAAAATCAAGATGATTTATAATTAATCAGACATGAAAGAGACATTGGAGAACAAAAATAACGAGATGTCAGAAGAAATCAGGAAGAGAAAATGCTGTAGATGATTTGGGAAGGACAAAAGTGGAAGACCTGAGAAGCAGTAGTGGTGCTTGATTCTTCAGGTGTACGTTAAACGTGACTGGTACATAAAATTAAAAGTATTTGGAATGCTGTACTGGCAGGTGGAAAAATATTCACCTTTAAAAGGCAATTATATAGTTAAATAATTAGAACTGGATAAAGTGGGGGGGGGGAATATTGGAAGCTATCATTACATTTACTTGCTATTAGGAAGTACTCCATGAATGGGTTTGTAAAACAGCTGGAGCCAATAGTGAATGTGAAGTATCTAAGTATAGTATTTATTTATTTTCCCCAACGACAATTCTGTGAGGGGCAGGCTGACAGTGACTGGTCCCAAATAACCCAGTAAAATGCTATGATTGAGGGTCTCCCTGATTCCAGTCCAACAGCTTAACCACTGAACAGTGTTTGGTATAACTAATTACCTAATTAAATATTCAGAGCTTGACTTGTTCGAATGCCCTTCACAAGAACTTAATAAGTACTGCTGAGGGAAAGCTTGAACTAGAATATTTTCTAATGTAAGTATATATTGTGGAATGGCACTGCTAAATGTTACAATCACTCTTCAACTTTTAGATAAGTAAGATTCCTGTTAGGTAAAATAATGAATTCATCTAACCCAGTGTCCTGTTCCTCAGATGCCTCGGAGAAAATCACAAACAAGGTGTGATATACAATAGAATTGGATAAATCCATTTTGGTTCCTCCTGTACCAAATCCATATAGTTCACACTGTAGTTTTCAGAGATATCATACACTTCCTTATCATAATACCCCAACCCAGTGTATAACTACAGAGATTGGAAACATTTAAAAAAATTAAAATGAGATTCAAAGAGTTAACCATGAAGATACAATCACCTGCTTTTTAAAATTTGATAAATTAATCACATTCATTTGGAAACTACATTTTGATTATAGAGTCCATATACCTTGAATAAATTCCTGCAATACAGATGCTTTTGGCAAAACATCTGAAGTTGGTAGAAAGATTTGAGTCCAACATGCAAAAAGCAGTTCTGACCTATTGTGACCATTTTCACTATGCAGTTACTGTTTCTAATTTTGTCTGGTTCTCTCTGAACAGAGCAACATAAATGTTTCATTATTTTTGATGCTGTGGCCAAATGGCTTGTCAAACTGAGAAGGTGGTATAATGTAACTGATTCAAGAAAGAGTAATTCCCTAATAAAGGCCAAGTGCATAACTTGGGGATATTTAAACAACTACCCTCAACATTGTAGCCTTGAGATTTTGAACTAGGTTCCTCGGCATTCTTGACCATTGACTCTGCCGGTTAAAGTTTATGGAATTCTCCAAACAAAGCACACATTGCTTTGATAACTGGTTTGTGAACTGAATTTTTTAGATGATCCGGGCCAGAACTATCTGTGTTCTGATAAGAGGCTAATACACTGAACTGCAGAACATACATGTACAGTAAAACAGATTCTTATATTGGGATTACAACATAGCCATAGTTTCTGAATTCATACGTTGTGCTATGTCAGGCATGGTTCACAAATCACAATGGCTCAGTTTACAATACTAAGCCAGAACCAAATGATAGTGTCACATGATGCATGGAACCAGTCTCTATTTTACTAGTATCTATCAAAGGTCAATTTAAGTACTGGGTAAAATATTGCATATCGATTCTCACTTCATGATTACCATTTCATTTCATGTTTATAAATTACTAGGCTTAGCGGCTTGAATGAAACGGGGATCATTTGGAAGTACTTTTAATCAAAACCAGGACTTAGGGCTCATTAAAAATCAAGGGCTGCAATCTTATTGACACTAAAGTCCCACTTAAATCAGGGATTGAAAAAACGAAAATACTAGATCTTTAGCTGCAGAGTACATGGAAGGCTTGAGCCACAATGCCTCGTTTTCTGTAAAGAAAATCCCGAACATTTGCTCAACACATCAAATTTCAAATCTCTCCGTCAAGTATTATTATTATTCAGAAAATGAGGCAAAATAATAGCAGGGTTTTAGGATCTCCAAAATTCTTCGGGGGGGGGGGGATAAGGGAGAACCAAAGAAAATTGGGTGAGAAAAGAGGTGAGTTAATGTTGCGACCACAAAATCTGCATCCAGCCAGAATCTCAACTCCGACTTAAGGAACATGTTACACCACCCTATGATTTGTTTAGTTAAGGCTTAGCATATTGTGCACTCAGAAAATAAAGGAATGGTTAAATAAAACATGGTTGAGTGCTATGCATAAACCCAATTTCTGTGAGGAATTACACCTGTAGTTGTCTAATAGAAATAAACCCCATTATCTCTCGCACAGGATTGCAGTCTCACCTAGAGACTTAAAATTTACAATAATTTTTTTTTTTAAACAAGAACGCCATTAAGAAAAAGGTATAGAAGAATATCTGGTCGGGGCAGCATCATTTCAGACAGGAGTATAGTTTATTCTTCCAGGATAAATAAATGTCTTAAGCTCTAAGCGCTACAATTGGCTGGTCCCGTTTTGGCTGTGGGCGTGGCTTCGCGTGTCATCTATTACTCACAGGGCCACGTTGAATCATTAGAAGACCACGTCGAGCATTTCGCGGTCCTGGAAGCTTAATATCACACTAAATCGCCTTTATCCCATCTGAACACCAACTAGTAAATCTCTTCCGCTGGTAAGGTGTCGTCCAAAATTCTGCCCTTTTTCGTTCATCATTTACTCGTCTAGTTCCTCATCTTCAGTACTTAGCCTCCGCTACAGAATTTGTTTTATTTCCCTTCCAGGACGTTAGTTCTCGGCAGTCCTGTTACAGTACGGACGGTGGCCGCGATAGCTCAGCCCAGTAGCCGAACTTGGTGGGCAGGAAGGCGGAGGCTTCGGGAGCGGACGAGGCTGAAGCTGCGATCGCCATGGAGACCCTCTACCGGGTGCCGTTCTTGGTGCTGGAATGTCCCAACATTAAACTGAAGCGGCCGAGCTGGGTGCACATGCCCTCGGCCATGACGGTCTATGCGCTAGTGGTGGTTTCTTACTTCCTCATCACGGGAGGTAATGCCAGAGAGAGCGAAGGACTGGAGCCGCCGGGGTAGGACGCGGAGCTCTCTGGGCCCTCGAGGTTCCCCCCGGTGAGAGAGCGCAGGAGCCGCGTCCCAACCAGGCCGGACCATCGCGGGGTGGGAGAAGGGACGACGAGATTGACGTGACCGTTTCGGCGGCGGCGGCGGCGCCTGAATACCCGTGAGGGCGCCGTTCGCCGCCTCCGCCACGCAGGGAGCCCCTTCCCCTCTTCCCCCTCCCGCTCGACCGGTAGATTTAGGAGACCCTTTCTCCGCCGCCCGAGCGGAATGTAATCGCGCATGCGCGCAGCGCTCACGTCGTGTTCCCTCGGAAGGCCTCCCCAGGCGACCGTCTTCAGCTGTTTGTTAAGCAGGGTGCGTCCGGGCTACGAAAACCCGGACGCTAGCTAGAGGGTTCTCCGCTGTCCCCTACCGCTCGCCCTCTCTCTTCCTGGCCCAATCCATATATATAACCCATCATCATCCTTTTCCTTGTAGTACCTAGCGGTCTGCAGGAGAGGCAGTTTGGTGTAGCGGTTAAGGCACCAGGCTGTAAACCGTGAGCCCGTGAGGTCTAGTCCCGCCTGAGCCACAAGCCGGCTGGGGCCAGTCACTCTCTCTCAGCCCCAGGAAGCAGGCAATGGCAAACCAGTTCTGAAATCTTGCCAGGAAAACTGCAGGGACCAGTCCAGGCAGTCGCCAGGAGTCAAGATTGACTCAGAGGCAACAGCGCAGAAAAGGAGTACGGGTGGCTGAGCTGTGACAAAAGGGAATATCACTAAATTTAGTTTGTACCAGTACTGTATTGTTCACTTATACTTATCCATAACTTTCTATCCTTGCAAACCATCCTTGCCTTGAAGAGAATAAATTGCTTTTTTTCTTGACACATCTCACCTCTTTATTTTTCAGGGTATCATTCATTCTAGCCTCCATTACTTTTCTTGGTCTTCCTTTTCCTCTCCATTCATTTATTTTTCTTTCATGCATTTGCTTTGCCGTTGGTTTATTCTGTATGACCAGTGTAGTTCAACATACTTCTTTTGTGCTGTTTACTCAGTTTTCTATTCAGTCCATTATTTATTCTTGAGCCTATTTCTTCTTATTTTATCACACACATTTTAAGTACTACATTCCCACTGTATTCAACTTATTTTACATTTTGTCTGACATATCCAACTCTACCCTTCATATAACAATGGTCAGAAACTGCATTTTGCCATCTTTAGTAAATCCTTATCAATATATGTGAATTCATCTACTTGCTCTACTTTTTCACCATTTATGTATCATTTGCAATCATTCAATCCATTTTCCCTCTCAGAACAGCATTGGTTTTCTATATTTTATTTTAATCCTTTCATTCCACAAATTGGTTGGAAGAAGTGTAATCCAGTTGTGAGAGCCAGTGTTGTGTATTGGTTAAGTTATTGGACGAGGAGTGAGACTCGAGTTCTAGTCCACCCTCAACTGGAAACTCAGTGGGTATCTTTGGGCCAGTAACTTTCTCTCAGCCCATCCTACCCCATAGAATCATTGTTTAGAGAAAAGTAAGAGGAGGGAGAGGTAAGACACAATACAAATCTAATAAATAAACATAATCCTCCACCATCCCAAACTCCGTTAGTCCAGAAGGTAGACTTAACTTCACCCACTTCTAGCTGATCTTGGGCAAAGGTGTTTTTGATCCCAATGTGTCTATAGAGTAAATCCATGGACTTTCTAGGAGAGAAGGAAACTTTATTGCTGAAATTTGGCGAAAGGACATTTGAAACCCATCCCTGCCAAAGCTGCTTAGTAATAAACCTTTGGTGGAGGGTAGATTTCTATGTATATTACAGCATTGGAACCTGGGGACAGGCAAAAGTGATGGTCCTCATCTATTTGTGAACTTTAAGAATTACTGTGTTTGTAGCTGATGGCAATAGAATGATGGACCTGCGAACTCTGCCTTCCTTTTTGGATGAATTCTTTTATAAACTACATTTTTTCCCTTTGTAGGAATAATTTATGATGTGATTGTAGAACCTCCCAGTGTTGGCTCAATGACTGATGAACATGGACATCAGAGGCCTGTGGCATTCTTGGCATACAGGTAAAATATACTTAATATTAAAAGTATATGAAAGTGTTAAAACAATACCTTATTGCAAAATTACTGTGGAGTCAGATTTCTTGTCTACAAGAGAGAAGGCATTTTTAGCAGTGGCATATTGTCTATAGAATGTCCTTCTCTTTTGCCTTTTTGCGCATCTAGGGATGTGCAAAATTGGTTAATCTGCAAAGATACTGCTCCAGAGTTTCCTGGCACATTCCATTTCCTTCTGGATTTCTTCCAGGCCATACTATGCAGGGGAAGGTGGGTGGGAGAACTGGGCAGTTTTTGACGTAAATTCTCAAAGTGGAAACAGTTCAAGGTGTTCCAGGGGTGATGTGACCTTGAAACAGCTTCTTTTGTCCAGAGTGTTGTATAGAGAATACTTTGAAACACTTCTGATTTGGATGATTTGTTTCAAAAAATTGCTAAATCTGTCCCTGGAACAGCATGGTCCAAAGGAAAACAAAACAACAAAGCAGAACAATCCAGAGTTCTTCAGAACAGTCCATCACAGACTGAAGAATTTTGCGCATTCCTTTTTTATTTTGTCTGGATTTTTTCCCTTTTTTCCCTTTTTTCCCTTTCCAGTGCATTGTAAAGTCTATGTTAACGGCTTTCTATTTTGTTTGTTTTCTCTGCTTTATTTTGCTGCTCCTTTTATTTGGATTTATATGATGCATTGTTTTTGCTCCCGCTCCTAGTTTCTTTTTTTCTTGTTTTCATCATTTTTTTAACGGCCAAATAAGATGGGGTAGCAGCAATTGGAAGGTGATGACTAAAATGAATATATTAAATGTCTGAGGTGGCAATTTTTAAAAATATGAAAACAATAAATTTGGACTCTTTATTTTTGTGGCCCACTTCAGATTGATGGGATTCTAAATAATAAAAGTTTGGAACTAATATCTATCCCAGCTCTTTCTGGGGATTTCTCACCTTGTTTTAATGGCATTAATTCCCGAATAGTTCAGAACAAAAGGCAAGGTTCCGTACAAGGGAACCTGTGAACACTGTTTTTCTGCCTACCCTGAGTGAGATAATTGCTGGGTTTATAGGTATAAAATACCTGCATGTATAAGTGCCACACACATTCCTGGACACCTCTAATGTGGCTAATTTGCTCATTTTATATGCAGAGTAAATGGACAGTACATTATGGAAGGGCTTGCATCCAGTTTCCTCTTTACAATGGGAGGGCTTGGTTTTATAATACTGGATCGTTCCAATGCACCAAATATCCCAAAGCTGAATAGATTCCTGCTACTTTTTATTGGATTTGTGAGTGTCCTGTTGAGTTTCTTCATGGCAAGAGTCTTCATGCGGATGAAATTACCGTAAGTAATTTTTTTCATCTCTAACTCTTTTCTCCCTCATTCTAAAGGTGTTATAAACCAACATTGTAATTAGTACTTAAGAATAAAACTGACCTAAATTGTGTAAGAAGTTATTTGAAGTTATTTTTTAAATACAGTGGTACCTCGGGATATGAACTCCTCTACTAACGAACTTTTCGGGTTACGACCAGCTCCGGCCGCAAAAATCTACCTCGATGTGCGAACTCCGCCTCGGGGTACGGCCATTTTTCTGCCCCTGACACGTGGTCCGTGGCCATTTTTCCACCACGCCGCATGGCGCCCAGCCGTTTTCGCGCTGCGCTGTGCCACACCCAGCCTTTTTCGCGCTGCGCCGTGCCGCGCCATGCTCGGCCGTTTTTGCGCCGCACCGCACCCGGCTGTTTTCCCGCCCCTGACGTGTGGTCCACGGACGCCAGAACGGATTAATGGTAATTACATTGAACCTTATGGGAAAATTTGCTTCGGGGTGTGACCAAATTCAGAGGGTGGAACGGATTAACCGGATTTACATTGAACCCTATGGGGAAATTTCCTTCGGGTTACGACCAACTTGGGATACGCCCAGAGTCACGGAACAGATTAAGTTCGTATCCCGAGGTACCACTGTACGTTTATAATGTACATTTATTTAGTATGATTGGAAAGTATTAGATTTGTGACATTGCAGAACTCTACAATTGGAGAAATAAAAATGTTTATGAAAATCTGAGATGAAGGAATTAAATATTTTGAAATGCTATCTAATACTGCATTTTCATAGTAATTATAAGATAATTTAGTGTTATTTCTGGGTTAGAGACTACCAGATTAAGATTGAGATTATGGTTAGTAAAGGCTTTAAATCTAAACAATAATTGAAGTAACGTTCAGTAAAACATACATGATTGGTGGTTAAACTTGGTTTCCAGCCAACTATGTATGAACTACAATACATGACCACGTATAGGCATATTTTGTTTTATTACGCTTCACTTTATTGCTCTTTGCGGATACTGCATTTTGTTTACGAATTGAAGGTTTGTGGCAACCCTGCGTCAAGCAAGTCTATCAGATGATGATTAGCATTTTTTAGCAATAAAGTATTTTTAATTAAATGTTTAATTAAATAACATTTTTAAGACATGCTATTGCACACTTAATAGACTACAGTAGAGTGTAAACATAACTTTTATATGTACTAGGAAACCAAAAAAATTGTGTGACTCACTTTGTTGTAATATTTGCTTTATTGCGGTGGTCTGGAACTGAACCCGCAATAACTCTGAGGTATACTTGTAGTCATTATATCTGATGCATGGAAAGGTCTCCTGCTGTTTCTTATATGGAAGTGTAAGTGACCTTTTTTGTCCTTCTAAATTACTTCTGCCTACATCAGGAATGACTCTGTGGTCCTTCAAATATTCCACATCTGAAGCCATGACTGTAATTACTGGGAATGACAGAAGAGGAATTTAGCATTGTCTGGTTGACTCAATTGTGAACTAAATTGCATTACTTTTGCTTTTACTTCACATTCCCACTCAAAATTTTCTTTGTCTTCTAGGGGCTACTTGATGGGTTAGTGCCTTTTCTGATTGCTACAGTTTGAAGATTGTATTTCCTTCTCATTATGAAGAAGAATGGATAGCAAACATCTACAGCCCCACCATTCCTATCTAAAGCCACAAGAGAGAGAGAATGAGCAGACTAACAAAAGGATTGTTTTCTCATTTTCTCCTTATATAAATAGGATTTCTTACAGGCAGTTGGTTTAACAGATGTGTGCCTATTTTTCTTCAATATATAAAAAAGGAAAAATATTCTCATGTTACTCAGGCATAAGTGTGTTATGTCTATACAATAGAACCACAACTCTTCAATCCTGTTCCCCATCCTTCATGATCAACCTCAGAGTAATAATTCTGTACTTTCTTGTCATACCTTGGCTTGGTCTATTTCCTTGTGGGAGAATCTATTTTGAAAATGGGGAGGCAACGTTAACTTTTTCCATATCTATAAATAACAACTGTTGGTCACTGATTGCCACTGAATGTTTAGGATCAAGAAAACTGAGAGAAGCAACCAGTTTTGTGCTCGCCTTTGGATTAGCCACCCCGGGGGACAGAACTGATCAAATACTGACAAGATATGGAAGAGGGGAGTGTTGGAGGATTGTGGAGAACGCCTGCATGAGGGTGCCACCTCATTCTAGCATTACAGGCAATTGGTGCTTTAAGATATTTCAGGTGATACACTCTTCTAGCCACTTGCAAAGGCACTGAAAAATGTCTGTTTCTGCACATGGATTTACATCTGTGTTGTGTTAAAAGAGAAGAGATGACCTTAACTCTGACATGTTCGTAGATGAAACTAAACATATGCAAAAGAAAACCCAGTATTGTGTGGTGGTAATTGTTCCTTTACAAAAATTTTAAAGATTAAATGTTTTTTTACTAAAATACTATGTATGTATTTAGTGCTCTTTTGTATTCCTAATACTTGGTGTCTTCCTAAGTTGTTTTCCATTTCATAGTACGAATGTGGTTTTAGTCACATTCTCATTTTATAGATGAGAATGAGTGATTTATGAAGGCCATGTAATGAATCTGTGGCTTTAGGTAGTGCCATAGATGTTTGCATTATTTCAGATGTATTATTCAAACTATAAGGCTGCATATAAATAAAAATAAAACAGGTATAGCTACAAAGTAAAAAATAATTGCCCTCAGTAAAGTGACAGCTAATGAAATTAAAAAACGGGGAAAAAGGAAAACATTTTAAAACCATGGATTTGTCATCTAAACTTCAATATTAGAAACAGGTCTCAACCTGTTTAAGGAAGTATGTTCCAAAGATATTGGCGCAGTGCTGAAAACCCCCATTCCACTAGCTACTGGAATCAACTGGGGTAAAGACAATGTATTTATAAGATTTCTTCCCCTTAAATACACAAGGCAACTTACATTTCAAAAAATTGAAATCAAGAAGTAAAAACATAAAAGCTGTAGTAAATAATTAATGAAATGAAAGTAGACTGCTGATGACTGCTTTAAAAGAATAACAGTATCTGGCGCAATTCCAAAGGTTGATGCTACAACTATAAAGGCATTTTTCTAACCCCAGAAGGTAAGGGGAGCATGTTTAAGTTGGACATGTAGATGTATACGTTTTAAAGCTTTAAAGACTTTAAAATCAGCACAAACAAACTTGGAAATGGAGTGGAAAGTAATGCTGTTTGCTTAACTTTAAAATTAAGTTATCTGGGTACAGCACTATTTGCAAATTCAAACAGCTAAATGGCAGTCCCATATATTCTTACGGTAGTTCTGATGTGTTACCAGAATGTGAATAGCTTTGGCGAGATTATCTGCACCCAAGAAGAGAAACAAATGGTACATGGGTCAGAGCAGATAAAAATATATGGTACATAAGAAGCAATAGTGTTGGGTACAGATAGTGTTACAACTACTACTACAACAAATAACTTTCAGAACTTAACATTTCTCCAGTTATAAAATCTACCTAGGAAGTTTTACCATTTTTCAACATTCTCTAAGCAATTTGTGACTTCCTTTTCATCCCTTTTTCTTAGATATGAACCTAACATTTGCTTTGGTTCCACTGTTTGACATACCACTGCTATTTCCATACAAATCTCTAAAATATTTCTAACATTCCTGCAGTTGAGTTTTGTCTTACTTTCATCCATTCACACTTCTAGATGTTCCTTGTTTAGTGCTTTTCATCCACTTGAAAACATTTTTATTTCTATAAAAGTTTCTCTGCATTTTATATTTATTTTTTTTTTAATTGCCTTTCAATCAGCCTTGATTCCTGATGACTATATGGGCAAGTCCATGCGATTTTCTAGGCAACATTTTCAGAAGTGGTTGTCCATTGCCTTCCTCCTAGGGTTAAGAGATGAACATGAAACTGAGCAAACTCAGGGAGGCAGTGAAGGACAGGAAGGCCTGGCACAATATGGTTCATGGGGTCACGAAGAGCCAGACACGACTTAACGACTGAACAACAACAACAAGGGTTAAGAGAAAATGACTGGTCCAAAATCAGCCTGTTGGCTTCCATGTCTAAGGCAGGGCTAGAACTCTGGTTTCTCTGCTTCTAGTCCAGCACCTTAACCACTAACCCAGGCAATACACATGCCAGTGCTTCAACAGATGGCAGATTAGCTCATCTTGGCTACTTTCAAAAGCTAAGGAGCATTGGTCTTGATAAGTACTTGGAGGGTACCTGATCTGAGAATTTCAGAAGTTGGCTAGATTGGAATGTTGAAAAAACATCCCATAAGAAGGCATTAGCAAATTATTTCTATAATGCTGCCAAGAAATACCTGAATACAGCCACCAGAAGTTGAGTTCAACTTGAGAGCACCTTTATATAATGAAACTATACAATATTTTGGTAGACTACAGTTCTTACTGCTTCTAAGTTACATCATTAGACACAAGTACCAGAATAAGGTGCCATTTTGGCCTATCTGCCTGCCTTTTTTATTTCTACGCTCCATCTTTGGAACTAAAAATGCATTCTTGCTGATTAATTTCTTGATCACTTCTAATGAATTCACTGGAAACTGGTGATCATATCTGAACATTTAACAGAGAAAATGTTTTCAAGAAATTCAATTTATTAAAATATTTGTCTGGAAATTCACACACAGGAAGTTTTTCCATAGTTTGCATTCTTAGTTGTTAATCTGTTATTTAAAGATGAAGCCTGTAACTAATAGTATGTAAGAGGAAATACATATTGCACCATTTCGTCAGCAGGTGGCACTGCCCGCCCAGATTATGTGTTTGGGATATTCTATTGATGATGATGGTGATTAACCACTGAATCCCTAAGGACTCCAGTGATTTACAGGTAAAATATGTAAGAAGCAATGTAAAATAAAAAAATATATAAATAAAAGGCCCATGAAGTAATAAGAAACAGAAACAATAAAATTAACCAAACCAAACTATAACCAAACCAAGATGGAGTCAAGGCCCAAATGCCTTTCAGAAAAGCTCTGTTATGAGCAGCTTCCAAAAGGCTGTTAGCATTGGACCAACCAGACGTCTACTCAGAATCATTCAAAAGAACCAGTGCAGTCACTTCAAAAGGAGTCCCATCAAACCTTGGCCCCCTTCCCTTAAAGTGAGATACTGCTAATCATTTTCCCCAAGAAAATAAAACTTGCTAGGCTGATTTCAATGGGAGAATGTGATCCTGTAGATAACTAGGTGCCAAGCCATGTAGGGATTTAGAGGTTAATATCAGTATGTGAAATTGTGCATGGAAGCCTGTAAGCAACTAGTGCATGGCCTGCAACACTGGGGTGATGTGTTCCCAATGGTGAACGCCAGTCAACAAATGGGCTGCTGCACTTGAAGTTCACTCTGCAGCTTCCAAGTGATCTTCAAAGATAGCCCCATGTAGAGGGCACTGCAGTACTCCAATTGGGTGGTGACAAGGACATGAGTCACTGTAGCAAGACCCTTCCACTCCAGGCCACAGACTCCATCTGCTTTTCTAACAGGAGCCATGAGTCCACAAAAGGCAGAACTTCAGCAGCCATTCATTCATTCATTCATTCATTCATTCATTCATTCATTCATTCATTCATTCATACTATTTTTATGTAAGAATCTTATGAACACTGTCCAGATTTTTTAATTTTGTGAAATTAATCCACAGGTTACTATTTTTTAATTTTATTTTTGTATCACTTCACATTTCTATGTATTATTTTTTACAGTTTGATAACTATAGTTTTTCTCACTCAGATGGTTTCATGATCCAGTCTTCAGACTTTTTTTTAATGAAAGGAGTTTTAGCCTGTTCTTCTGTTAAATTAGGTCCCAAAGGAATTTACCTTTTAGAAATGAAACAAAACAAAGAAATATAATTCTATCCTGCTGGACCTGTGAACCTAGGTATAGACACTGTTGCTAATTTACATTTCCTGGATCTTAGCTCTTAAAACATCTTCGTTCAGCAATTGTTTTGCTTAACTGTAGAAATCTAGTTATTTTGTAGAAAAGTGATTTGATACTTTTTAGACATGGCAAACAAATGTCTGTATTAGTAAAGGTACAAACATGGTCTGTGATAATGTGAATGTATATAGGGAGAAAAGTCAAAGGATACAATTAGCCAAATGGCTTTTATCTAAAATTAATAGAAATGGTTAGTATCTTATAGCTTCTGGGTAGAAAGGTGGTATATAAATTGAACTCATTACCATTAACATCATCATCATACCTTTTCAATGGAATGAATGGAAGAACAGGCTAAAACTCCTTTCATTAAAAAAAAAGTTTTGAAAACTGGATCATGAAACCATGGTGCCTTGTACAACATGTATAAGCTTTATGTGGTTTATTTTATTTTAATATAGAGTGTGGGTGAATCCAGTCAACTGGTTAGTTTAATACGCTTAGTGGCTGAATCATGTGTGAAGTAGGTCTCAGTCTACATGTTTGATATGTTTCCTCATGTATGCAGTCAGGTTAACATGCAATTGTTCCCATATACCCAATGGTTTGTAACAAGTGGAAATTATTTTCTGGAATACAGAAATCAATTCCTTGATAAGCAACTGTGCGCATCAAATTTTCAGTTAGAGCTATCAGTGGCTTTGTTGACATGATCTCTATTTTTTTATATTAGCCTGTCTGAGGTAGGTTGTATGGTTTGACATTCTTACAACTTCTGGAGTTCAAGTGAGGCAGGCAGAACTTAATAATTGACTTTAGCATTATGAAACTGATAATGGGAGAAAATATATGGATAAGACTGCTTCCCCCAATCTAGTGTTCTTTGAAATTCTATGTTGCCTAGTAATTTTGACTATTTCATTGCCTCACAAAATTGCTTAGGGAAAGCTGGTGTATAATTACTGCTCTTCACACTCTATTGTTTCATTTGTTAAAAAGTCCAATGAATATTAAGTACTTAGCACAATTAATGAATAAAGTGAGGTTTATTCCTGTACACAAAGAGATAAATCCTCAGCATTAGTAGTGTAGAATCTCTTATATGGAGTGACCTGCTCTGATTAATTTTACATCCAAGGGCAACATTGAGTTTATATAAAATCTTTAATCTTTAATTTGGAGGGAAATCAGGTGATTGCAATAACTGGGACCAGAAGCATTAGATAGGATTCAACAACAGGGACAGCAAATTTCATGCCAGTATAGATTTCTGTCAAACCAAGGTAGCTAGCGCATCTACTGTATATAGCGAGGAAAGATGTTTTCCAGATAATGTGTAATATATTTAACAGAGTTTTATGTTATGTTAAAATGCTTTTACTCACCAGTTGCCATTTATAAGTATTTATAACTTCATAAAATATCTATCTTAAGCTGACTACACTACTTGCCATTTCATTTGTGACTTCAGTCCAAATACTTGACCTTTTAAGCACTAAGTTGTATAGATCTTGTACAGTCTGCTGGCTATTACAGCTAGATTACTTATGAATATCCTCTTGTCTGCAAAAGATGACACAAGATTTGCATTTTTAAGTGTAAAAGAGAAGATTCCTGCAAATATTATTTGGGGGGGAATTACAGCTACTGAAATTCCTTCTTCTACACAATCATAAAAGAGACCAAAGTCTTACCCTTTTTTTGTAGCTATGTTGTACGTCTACTGATGTTGGAAACACTTAAAACCTTTATTTTTCAATTTATCTTTAGTAGGTGAATGATTGCTGATTTTGGCATGCTGGAATTACAAATTGTTTTAGTTGGTTTTAATTTTTGAAGGAAAACCAGCTGGGCATACCTTGAATCTTAGGGTTGAGCTCTGATTAATTCCAGACATATGTGACAGGGCTGTGTGTCTGTGTAAAGAACTGGATTGGTAATAATTTCTGTGTTTCTAGCTACAGTCTAAATCAGTGTTTCTCAGCCTTGGCAAATTTAAGATGTGTGAATGTCATTTCCCAGAATTCCACATACCTTAAAGTTCCCAAGGTTGAGAAACACTGGTCTAAATGTTTAATTTGTTTCTTCCTGGCTTCCCTTCTTTGTTGTTGGCCCAGACCATCTTCCATGATCAGACTTTCCTGCTGGGCAATGGTACATTAGTTGCAATGCATTGGCTACAAATGCCCTTCTTTTTCCACTTCTATCAACATATGCTTTTAACGCACATCTATTTGCAGTAGGATAGCCCTGAGGTCAGAGATCCCTATTTCAAAAACTCTCATGTTTTCAGGGTCAAGCTACATCAGATAATTTTTGACCCATACTAAAGAAGTAACGTGTCAAAGTATTTAATACTTCCCAGTGCCCAGTCTTGCTTAACAGCTGAATCGTTCCCATTTCTGATCCAGCTAGAAAGCTTTTTAGGCAGAATTTAAAACACAGTAAGGATTTATTTAAGAATATTTCTCTGTTCTTAAATGTATTCATCAATGTTCTCTATTTATTTGCCTGCCTTTATCTTCTGCAGTATGCTGTCACGCTCATGGCAATTGTCTGATCTTGTTTAATTCTCTGATGCCTTTCTTTTAAGCAAACTGCTAGCCAATCACTTCTCTGTGTGATTCCTTTTTGCCTAGGAACCAGAAAGGCTATACACACACACCCTCCACCAGCACCCAATCCACTGATGATGATGCTATGTGTTTGTGCTGTGTCCTGAGGTAACCTTTCTACTCCCACAGAACTTTGTGCAAATTCTTCTCTTCTGCTTAGCAAGCCAAGGGTGTGCCCAAGTCCACGTTGTTGATCAAATGAGCATGGGTAGGCATAGGATAATGTCACACAAGCTCATGTTTTTCTACATTGAGTAACTCAGTGTGAATGAAGGATAGGGCATGGTGTGGGAAGGGAGATTATCTCAGCCATAAAGGAAACATCAAGCTGACTATCTATATATGAGTTGATCATGATAGAAGAATCTTCCTGCTTCTTTCATTTTTTCCAAGATTCCATTTATTACGGAAGAACAAGTAGAGCTCTTAGTGTTGAAGGAACTGTTAGAAGTTCCCTGAGTTAAAAAGGAAGAACTATTCATCCAGCAATGTTTGATGCTGTTATTCTAGGTCATGAGAGAGAGAGAGAGAATCATATTTTAGTTCCTGGAAATGAATGGATTGATCACCCATTTCAAAAGGTCACCCATTTCAATCTAGTAACTCTGGATGGCCAACAATACTGAAAACATAAATAAAACAAAGTAGAATAATGCATCTATCTATCTATCTATCTATCTATCTATCTATCTATCTATCTATCTATCTATCTATCTATCTCGGAGTCAAATAAGGTCCTAGCCAAAAAGCCTGAGAGAAAAGCCAGGTCTTAATTTTAAACATCATTTTGAGCAATATTGGGGCTGTAAGTCAGAAATACTACTTCTCCATACTGGCTGTGTTTGCATAACCTCCTGAAGCACAAAATTATATTTTATTCCACTGTCTTGTGTGAATATAGCCTATGTGGTCCAGTGTGCCATGAGATCCCATAAAACTGGAGTATTTGAGTAAAACATTAATTATGGCTAAGCAAGTTGTAGAGCAGAAGCTTAAACATACTCCTTTACAAGCTAAAGGTCTGTTGCCTTTTTGCTACTTCTTTTTGCCTTTTTTTTTTTTTTTACCTTTGCTAAACTTGAGCTACTCTGTCCCATTCACCCTGCTTTGGCTTGCAGTGGCATAATATATTAGTGGGAACCTGTGGTCCTCCAGATTTTGTTCTTTAAAGTTCAGCATCCCTCACCATTAACCATGTTGTTTGGTACTGCTGAAGTTTCTGCAACGTTTGGTGGGCCACAAATGAGCACTGAAAAGTGTTGAAAGCACACTCAAAATGGCAACCCTTTTCAGGATTAGGCTGCTGAAAATATATCAGTGTAACTGAACTTGAGATGATTGCAGGCAGGATAAAACCGGTGCTTTTCCAAGCAGCAGCCAAAAGGTCAAAGGACTGAAAACTCAATACTACCAGGAGCAGGTTATGTAACAAAGTTACAGTGGGACGAGAAGCACAAGGCCCTTTGTCAAGCTGCTAAAATAGACGTGGCTGCTGCCAGGTTGGGGAGGTTGCATGAGGGTGAGCGAGGGGCCAGTGCAGTGCAGCACACGCATGGCAGGGCTTAGGTTGGCTGCTGCTGGTTGTTGGAGGGCGCAGGAGGGGTCTGTGCATCATGGTGCAAGCACAATAGGGCTTGGATGGGTGTTGCCAGGTGTGGGAGCATGTGCAAGGGGCCAGCTGCTTCTGGGTGGGGGAGGGTGTGTCAGGGTGCTCAAGGGACTGGTGCGGCATGGTGCAGGTATGGCAGGACTTGGGGTGGCTGCTGATGAGCAGGGGAGGATGTGAGCGACCTACCAGAGCAATGTGCGACCTTCCCTGCCAGCTTCCCCATTGACTTTGCTTGTGGGAAGCTGGCAGGGAAGGTCACAAATGGCGGTCATGTGACTGTGGAATGCTGCAACCATCGTAAGGGTGAGCTGGTTGCCAAATGCCCAAATCACAATCACATGACTGCATGGGTGCTGGGACTGCTGGAGCTTCGATCATTTGTTCAACACCATTGTAACTTTTAACAGTTGCTGAATGAGTGGTTGTTAACTGAGGAGTACCTGTACATGGAGGCATGACATAATATACTATTGCATATTATATATATTCCCATTATGAGACCTTAAAGAGATTTGAAAGAAATGTTTAAACATTTATTTTTTTTTAGTGATCTGTTTTAGGAATAATGTGAGCTGAATGACTCAAGTGCATAACAACAAAGCTTTCTGCTTGTTAATTGTATCTAATGGAAAATGGGTATATAAACTCTCTGTCAATAGGAAACTATGCATATTTTCTGGTCAACATGATACTTTTAAACAAACCTTTGGAATGTATATATTTTTGCTAGGATTCTACACATTCTCAAGCGTTATGCATAATTGCCAGGAGTCCATACAACATGGCGTATTTCCAGCAGACCTTGAGGAAAATTCATAACTCAAAAGGGTTTGTTCAGGTAAGAGGAGTAATCTCCAAAATATTTTAACTTGTATTTTGTGTATTCTCTGAGTAATATTGCATTACTCAACTACATACTTTCCAAGAAATGGGCACTTGTTTTATTTCTAGTTTGTAAATAGGCAAGGTGCTGTTTGTTCAGCTTAAATATGAATCTAAGTATGCATCTTTAAAAAGAATTCTGGATGCCAGATATCTGATAAGACATATCAAGGTGTTTAACCAAATCAGTGCCACCTGGAATGTGAAACTTAACTCTCTATTATTATTAGGCATATTCCCAGCTTTTCTATATAACGACTAAGACTCTGTCCTATACATTGGGCCATAGTCCCTGGGCTGTCATGTTAAGAAGCACCAAGTGCAGTGCTATCTCATCAGTAGAAGTTTTCTTAGAACCCTTCATGTGTTTGTGGGTCACATTTGAGGGGAAAAAAAGGAGCATCCAAGCTTAATTATATGTTGGCAGGATTTTAATGACATAAACAGATCTCCAAAGGCATTGCTTAACAAAATATTTCTCAGAAGCAGGGAAGAAAGGCATATGCACGTAACATAGGATTCTAATTCTTTCATTCTGTGTCAAATAATATTTTAATTCATAATAAACTCTATTTATGTAGAATAACTGTCACAATGTCATGTGCTTGTCTCTTTGTATTAACTGACTTAGCTTTAAGCAAGCACAACATTTTGGCTTTTGTGCAACCTTGCACATATGCTAAAAAGGGACTACCTTTTTCAGTTGTGAAAGTCTTCAGCCTAATTGTCAGTGAAAGATTTCATTAATATATAACAAATTCGTTCTGTATTTTGTTAACAAATTTCAGATTGGAAAAAAGCCATTTCTACTGTACAAAACTATGTAGCTAAGGCTACATAGCTGGAGCGATCAATAGGTATTGAAAGGGAGAAAGGATTCAGAAAATTGGCACTGTAACATATTATTTTCTTGGTAGACCCCAAGACTTGCACTGGGTGCCAAAGAACAACCTGTAACAATATTGTTGAAATGAAAAACTGCACCAGATCTATCTAGTCAAGGAATATTTTCTGCATTAATAATTGACTTGATTTTTCTTCAGCAAACAATTTTCCATTTCATATTCTGCCCATCTTCCAAAGTCCTTTCTTGTGTTCTGATGGCAGTACCCTTGTGCACGCTCATTCGTTTTGTTTCATATATTGGTTTCAGCAGCTGGCAGATACTTGGCTTGGCAGCAGATTTCAGAAATGCATTAACCTATAGGTTCTTATTATAATATTCCATGCTCATCAGGGAATACTCTTCAACACTCTAGTTCATGTAGGAAGCTAGAGAATTGGGCATCAAGCTGAGCTCCATTGGGATATTATTCTTTTCATTCTTCTTAGCAAGACTTTTACAGAAGCAAGACCTATTGAATGACATAAAATCCATGTAGCAGAGCTGGAACAACATGTGTCTGAAACAATGAAGCTGCAGTTCAAGAGTGTTCAATCTTTTCTAAGTTGGTTCTTGCTAAACAAAATGGTTAGTTCTGCCCTGAAATAAGGTATAATCTATACCAGTGTTTCTGAACCTTAGCAACTTTAAGATGTGTGGACTTCAACTCCCAGAAGTCCCCAGCCAGCCATGCTGCTGAAATTCTGGGAGTTGAAGTCCACACATCTTAAAGTTGCCAAGGTTGAGAAACACTGATCTATACAGTCAATAAACAGCTTGTAGGACAGTCAACATTCTACGATCCTTTTCCTGTTACTGTCAGACCTAAAAAGTATGTGTATTGTTGCAGATGAGTTTTTAACTACAAGCTACAAGAAAGTAGGTACTTCTTTACAGTGCCTTGTCAGAAACAGAACTACTGGTTTAATGGGGAAAGCATTTACAGTAGGTTCATATAAGGCAGTGTTGTCCAAACTTGGCCACTTTAAGATGAGAGGACTTCAACTCCCAGAATTCCCCAGCCAGCCAAAATAAAGTATATATTTTTGAATATGTTGACTTTTGGTATATATTTATTGATGATTTATATGTTTTAATTTTGGCAAACTGCCTTGAAACAATAGAAGAATATCATAAAAGCAAATCTTGAGGAAAAATCAGTTTCAACTTTAGTTCTCGAATAGATTTGTTTGTCCATATTTTAAGCTATCACTTTTACATGTACTTTTAAAGTATATATTCTGGGAGTTTGTTCCCAGAATTCCCCAGCCAGCCAAAATAAATATATATTTTTGAATATGTTGACTTTTGGTATATATTTATTGATGATTTATATGTTTTAATTTTGGCAAACTGCCTTGAAAAAATAAGTGAAGATGATATCATCGGGAAAGAATGTGTAACTCTCTTTTGACATAAATTTCATTAGCTAGAAAAATAGGAGCTCTTAAGTGGTTGTAATTATTTGAGAAAAGCGTCACCAACACTACAGTACAGTAATAGGCAGTGACATGTAACAAGGTAATAAAAAAGTGTTCAGTATCACAGAAGTTATGTTTTCAGACTGTATAATATCAAAATGTGGGTGAAAGCACTGCATTTTCTGAGATGCAATGGGGAAATGCTGTAGAATCTTAATTAGATAAGTGTTAGATGCAAAACTGTATCTGTCACTGGGGAACAACATATTGGGTACTTTTCTTTTTTCAAGTCCTAAGTGGAACACAGACGTGCCTTGTAAGCAGAGTAGAAATAAACTAGATTCTTTTTTTAGTATTTATAGCAAGGCTAGAGATTAATTATAGGTGCTACAGGTCAAAGGACCTTTCTTTACTGCTGAGTTGAAGTGTTATCTTGGGTCAGCACAAAAATATGCTGGAATGAAATTTGCTGTCTCTGTAATCAGTCCTTATTTTGCCTCTGTCTGCCTCTGTTTCAGACCACTGTGCTCATTTGGCTTTCCTCCAAAAGAATGAGTGACAAAGACTAACACCTTGGATAACGTCGAAGTAAGGGAGAAAACACTACTTTACTCAGTCAGAAGGAATTCTGGTGGTAACTTTTCTGAATAACACATTTTATTAAAAGGCATACATTTTTGTGAGCTGCAGTTCACTTCATCGGATGCCCAGAGTGGCTAGACTGATGTGGGATTTCTCTTTCTCAGACAAAAATGTATTTTACCTTTTACTTGTGTTAATTCAAGTACAATTGTTCAGACATTAAATGATATAGGAGTGCTGCTAACCTCTCTGGGTATTCTTTAAGCAGCTGTTTCAAGCTCGTAAGCATATTTTCCCATCTTGTCCTTGTCCTATGAGTCTATGACTTAGATAGGCTGATAAAAGTAATATTGTGAAAAGATCTGGCTGGTTTTCCACAAATCAATCTCATAGGCAAAGGACAAACGCAGTCTAAGCCTGACATCAATCCTGAAGAACTATGGAATCATTTTATTACCTGCCTTGGAAATTTGACAGTGAAGTGTTTACAGATCCATTGCAAAAGTGCGGCCACCATATTCTGTACAAGATTTGAAGAGTCAGAAACTGGAGAACTTCCAGCCCAGGATTGACTGCTGGGCCCAATTTCTCCAAAGATTTGGATCAGTTCTTTAGTAACTAACTAGTCATTAGTTTCATTCTGTGCAGGGATTCACTTCAGAAAGAATGAACAGAAGAGAACACTGTTTTTATCTTTCTGTGTCTACCTATATTCGAGACAAATTCCTTTTATTCCTTTGTCAAAACATTATGAATATTTTTTTCTGTTTAACAGGGTCATCCAAGGTTTTCTTTCAAGTCCTGAAAGCCAATGAATAGTACTGTAAGGCTAACTAAGTTCATTATTCTAAAACATAAGATAGGCTATATCAATGATTGACATGTAGGACAAAGACTTGTGCCAAATGGGTGTGTACCCAGCTGAACTTTTGCCTTTTTGTTTTTGAAGAGTAACTTTTTGCAACTGATCATGGGAAGGGTTCTGGCAAATAATTGTTTTGCTAACAGGATACCAGATCTGGTATGCAAAAATCTAGATGACTATTAGAGAGCATCAGGGAGATACAGAAAAGTAACTGTTTGATCATATCTAGTGGTCATTTGGATTCTTGTAACACATATCTAGTAGCTTTATGGCTGAGAATTAGGATTTCCTATCACAGTGTCCTAATGTGGTACCTTCCAGAAGTTTGTAACAGAAATTCCCAGAATGTTCAAATAGTTGAGGAGAGGGTGACCTTATGTTTGTGTTATACAGCTGATTGCTAATTATTATTGATAAACCCACAAATCCTGTATTGGCAACCTTGAGGAAATTTATTCAGCATTGTTTTGCAGGTATTTCTCTTCTTTGGCTGTCTTCACTGAGATGAAGGCTGGAACTGAGAATATCTTGAAGGAAGAAAATATTGCAGCTATTCCCTGCTTACCCAACCTTCTCTCAATGGTTTGGAGACAAATATGCCAGCCAGGTTTGTGGCAAGTTTAATTATCAAACTATAAAACAATAAAGCTGTTCCTAGGCTGAAACTCTCAACAACATATAAGCCTGCAGGAGGCAAAATGAATAAAATAGACTACAGAGTTGAAACTGGGGAAACACAAAAGAGGTCACTTCCTTTTTCAGAAAAAAAGGGAACAAAAATAATTTCATGGACATTTTAAATTTAAACTTTGTTCTTCCCACTTTTGGCTATGAATGTAAAGTGAGGTAGTTGCCCTACCTTGAATATTTATCATCCAGGAGGAGTTAAAATTTTGCAAAAAACGTACTCCTACACAAACATATACAAATCATTTAGGGAAAAAGAAGTACATATTAATGGATGAAAACCCAAAAGAAACCCAATAGAAGCCAAGCGAGGATCAAGCATACTCAATGAGCATGCCATTTTTTTTGTTGGAGAGAAAGGCAATTCTTGTGGGTTACATGAATGGAATGGATTATCAAGAAGATGGTAAATTTAGTAAATACACAAACCTAACATAAAGAACTACTGAGAACTTAATTTCATTGGCAACTTTCTGTCCATAATTTTTCCTCTTTAGGCTGATATAATTTTCTTTTCAATATTTGTTAGAATGATCACCAATTATTACATGTAATTCAACCTGCTGATGCACAGCAATACGTGTTTGAACTTTGGATAATAGTTCACCCACTCCAGACAGATGATGCCCATAGGCATTAATCATGTTAATTTATAGCTAAGCTAGTTTGAGATGGGAGTAAAGATCAACACAAAACAGAAAGTAACATTACCATGTATTTATTACACATTGATGGTAAATTATTCATTTAAATACACAAGGATTCCAAGCTCAAAATAATTTTATTCTTTGAAATAAACAAGTAAATAAAAAAACTACCTAACATTCCATTAGAGTGATAAAGAATACTGATAATATTAAACAAACAATTGACAATACACTAAAATGAATACACTAACCATCATAGTACATCAGAATGTTCAGTCATTAATACAAATCCAACAGTGAATATAAAACAAGTTATTTTCCATAGTGCATGGAGAAAGAATCACAATTTATTCTCTCTCTCTCTCTCTCTCTCTCTCTCTCTCTCACACACACACACACACACACACACACCAAAACAAAACAAAACAAAACAAAACATAGCAACTGATTCATAAATCAGAAGGAAGCTGATGTGGGACTTTAAGTTTTAAAAATGTACCTGCCTCCATAGATTCTTCCATATGTCCTTTCGCTGGACTACTTTTGAGATATACAAGTTACATGCTTATATAGCACAGGGCTATACATTTATCATTAAAACATGAGAAATCATTAATATCTCAATACAAACATTGAAATTTCAAACAGGAAGACAGAACAGTCAAAATCTGTATTTGGCATCTCAAACAAAGGAGGCAAAACTGATTTATACAATAACTGCAAAGGATGATGCTCCAAATTTTGACCATAGGTAAAAATGGATATTTCTATATCATATATAATGAGTTATACGTAATAGTTAACTGAAGCCATTTTTCTTTAAACACCATCAGCTACTCAGGAAATCCTTTTGCTTCATGTCCTAATTCTTTTACAAGGCATTGTATGACTTTCACCAGAAAACCCATTTTCATGCCTGCAGATGGTTCCATTAATAGGACTGATGTTTTCATTATTAGATTCTAACTGGGAACTCCCATCAGTAGGCAACTGAAAGAAATGAGTAATTTGAGAAATAAGCAGATACTGACTTCAACAAATATTTGATGTTTAAGAACAGCCAGAACTATTTCTTGCACTTGCTTTTCACCTAGGTGGGCCCAAGAGAGGAACGCAATCTGACCTGACCTATTGGATTAATGAGCTGATCAGAATAGTGATATTCAGAGTTTATAGTTCTTCATATTTTGCAGGGCAATTGTCTAAAAATATATGTATCAGAATGCATGTTGGATAGAAAATGTATTTATAAATGGGAGTTTGAGAGGAAAAAAGAAAGCAAGAAAACATATATTTCAAGATATTTTTGTATATTTTAATTTGCAGACTGATGTAATAATGTGTTGGAATGGACTAATGAAAATACTTGGTCCAATATTAGTGACTGTACATTGTATTAAACTGATCATTATATAGGGTGTAAAGCAATGTAACAGCACAAAATTTGCTTTTTCCAAACTTACTTTTCTTTTAGACTGCATATTTGTAGGTAGACTGTTTTTAGCCTTGCTTAGAGTTGCTTCTTCTAAATCTAGAACACAAAACAATTTTCTTTCATTATGAATAACATCTTTGAGTGTAAAGGAAATATATCACATAATCACACAAATGAATCTTGAAGATCATCTAATTCACTTCCACTCAATACAAGGATTATAACCTTGAGGTTCAACGCTTCTGGAAGCATCAGGTTGGACAAGGGAGATTCAATCCCTCTTAATATTTGCTCTTAATTTATTAAATTATTGGAGTTTGTAGTCCATAACAAATAGTAGCTCCTAGCTCATCTAAGTGGCAAAGCAGTAAAGGTGCTTTATTCCCCTTTGGATTCCTTTCAATGAACACATTTCAATAACAGTTATCCAAATACAGTAGTAATGTAATAAATTTACACAAAGAGCTCACCTGACAGCTGAAAGCTATAAGGATTGTTTACTGGATCAGACTACAGTATATGCAATCTAACACCCCATCTACAATGATCCCCCAGATGCTTCTGGAATTATTACATGTTGACTTTAAGAGTATCAAGTTTCTCCTTCTTTTGGAGAAGGTTCTCTCCTCTTTTGGCCAGGTTCTCCCTGGAATGGAGCCATAGCCTTCCTATTTGCTAAGACACTGAGCAAAGTTATGGCCACTGCCTGCATCCAGCTTCACTCCTTCTCCTGCAGGTCCATGACTACATACCCATCTCTTCCTAATATACAGTGGAATATTATTAGAGACTGGCTTTTAAAAATAAACCCAGATATCGTCAGTATCCTAGAAAAACACTTTACCTGTAAGGAGCTCATCAATTTGATCAACTACAAAGTTTGCATCTTCCATACTGAAGCACATGGGTGGCTTAAATTTCAAGACATTTCGGTAAGGCCCATCTGCACTCAGAAGGATCCTCCTTTCTTTCAGCCTAGTTAGACAGAACCAAAAAGTTATTTTTGAACCCTAAGAAAAACATGTGATGTTTAATTGTAAGAAATTACTTTAAAATTGTACTTTGAGTTTGGGTAAATTTAGTAACATTTGATGGTGGTGTTTTTTAATGGCACAGTTTGAGAAGATATATATTTAATAAACTTTAAACTTTATTCTTTAATAGGTGGAGAATTCCTGGGACTTTCATGAGTTTCCAGGAAGAGTTAGGATCTTAGGGTTAGGAAGATACCTTGCAACAATAATACATTCAGCAATTTACTTCCATGGTGCCCCAGATCAACTGCCTAAGGCAGATAATGCATTCTGTATATTGGTAGGGCAGACTTCTTGGCAAAGATAAATAAATAGGTAAACTATAGGACCATTTGAAGTTACTCAGTTCCTGCTGGACTATGAATTTTAATTGCTTCAGCTTAACATCACATTTTGACAAAGTATTTACTTGTAAATGATATGCTGGGCTTCAGCAGTAGCCGGTGTTCTCTTTTGTTGATCTTTCACAAGATCCACACCAATAAATAAGCCAACACCTCTAAAAACAAAAAGAAAGGAATGACAAGAACCTAACAGTACAAAAATCACATTTCACTGTTAAATAATATATCACTCCATGACAGCCATACCTGTGTGTCTGTGTGCGTGTATGTAAGAGCTACCAAATGTTAGGTAGACTTTTCTACAGGGGTCAAAAAAGTCAAGATGACAATCGCAAGCATGCAGCCAAAGCCCTGCCCCTTTTTTACATGCACTGTGCATGTAAATCTTGATTTTTCTGACCCTTCCCTGCCAGTGGATGCCTCTGCTTTCCTATGAATTTGGAGCACAGGCAGTGCTTGTTGGTCCATTCTTTCTCTGCTTGCAGCAGAGATGTGGCAACAGGAATGCCAAAGTGCTTATCTCTAAGAATATAACATCTGGACAGTGATCAAAATTTAACTAAATGAAAACTGGCCTTAACTAACAGGAAGAACTTTTGCAATGGGTAGCCACCCTTGAGAAAGTTTTTCTCGTTTGCCATGGATAGTAGCAGCTCTAAAAGGGCAGGTTGGTAGAGAAGCAGTTATTTCTTCAGAAAATGGTTTCTAATCTATGTTGATCTTTAAAAGATAATCATCATCTCTCTAAATTATAGCTAGAAATTGTAAAATTCTTTCAGCACAGGCTAGATATTTTTACCTTGGCAGTAAGAAGCTTGCCAGCTATATATTGCATTAACTGTCCTTTCTTCATAGTCTTCAAAGGTAGTGTGATGGTCTTGCATTACTTTATTCAAACTTAGATGCTATTAGAGTTCTGAAGACTGTATGTAGTAGTGATGTTTATTCGGTCAATATATGAGTTTTCCTTTATCCTTTATGCTGTTTTGGATGATGGTAATAACCTAAAAGCAGGTTTACTTTACCTGACATCTCCCACCAATGAGTGCTTTTTCTGTTGTTCCTTGAGTATTCCAAGGAGGTAGTTTCCAACGCGTGTGGCATTCCCTTGGAGATCTTCTTTTTCTATTATATCTAAGACAGCCAGACCAATTGCACAAGATACTGGGTTTCCACCAAACTGAAAGCAAAAATAGTTGAGAATATAGGACAGTTCTCTTTCCCCTGAATGTGACTTTATTTCACAGAGGGCAACTCTTTATTTGAAGGGCTGCGAGAGGACATATAGTTTTTTGACAGCATTCTCTATTTGAAAGATTGTGCAGTCCAAATTTAGTTCAGAAATGATAAGAATGAAACAGCACAGACCAAACCTTCAGCATCCCAGTAACAGACTGAGTAGGTACACAAATCACCTGATCGGTCTTCTCAATTGCCTTATTAAATATTCTACTCCCTTTTAAAGCAGATTGGTTGATTTATATTTTAATAGTATAATTAGTATAGTTTCCATATTGAAACACTGTATATCACTACATATCTGATTTGTATTCTGATGATCAGTATATGCCCACTTATAATTTAATTACCTGATTATAATACTACAAGTGATACTCACAGTATTGAAGTACTCTAAACCCAAGGCACCAAAGGCTTCTGCAATTTCTCTTGTTGTAACAACACAAGACATTGGATGGCCATTGCCAATGGGCTTCCCCATGGTGACAATGTCAGGCACAAAGTCTTCACCTTGCAGCTGGAATCCCCAGAAATACTTTCCAACACGACCAAATCCAACTTGGACTTCATCTGCTATGAAAACTCCTCCTGCTTTGTGGACAAATCTAAAAATAAAAACAAACAGTTCAGATGTCTCATCATGATCTTAGATAATGTCTAATCATTAGATTATATCTTTCTTCCTTGTGAAAAAAGTATTAATTATGCTAACTTTAAATGTAACATCTAAAGAGCTTTTCAGATCTGAGAATTACAAATACTATTATTATTATTATATAATATATATTGCAGTCTTTATAGAGCGATTCTAAAGTTAAACCAAACTCAAGTTAGCTAAATTTATCACAGCATGGAAGGATCTATGTGGATTTGAAACATTGCATGGGATCCAACATAAGGTTAGTTCACTTTTAGTTATCAAAAGGCCAAATCAAATAATAAATTTGAAATTGCTACCCTTGATCAGAAAAATCATGAGGTGTATCCCTCATAAAAGTGTTCTCTCAGAATATAGATAGGAGTGCCAGGTCTGAATGCTTCTCATCTAAACCACTCCTTGCCTTATTCACTCTTTAAATGTTTATTGTGACATTCATTCCAAATTACTAGTCTGCTATATGAAAGATAAAAATAAAACAAGGGGAATATTCAGTGGCATAATAACCTTTCTCAAACACTTTCCCCCTTAAATGTATACATTAGCTGGGAGCAGTACATAATAAGATATTTCATAATATTTAAACATAAGATGTTTAAAAAAACCACTTTCATGGTATTGGACTGAATTACTTGCCAAAAGCTTGTTACAAGCTCTCTGCTACTTCAGGGAACAAAGGTCACAGCCACAACCCACTATTCCCAAATAGATAAAATGGGATGGATATCTTTAAATCACTGTTCACCAATCTGGTGCCTTCCAGACATATTGGGACTTCCAGTTGCTGGCTATAATGGCTGTACTGAAAATTGTAGGAAGGCACTAGGTTGGAGAACTGCTGGTAATTGTCCTGCTACAATTAAGCCATTCCAAGCACTATACATACTCTGCCACTTTCTGGAAATAGCCTGCAGGTGGAATTATTTGGCCTCCACAACTCTGCATGGACTCAGCAATAAAGGCAGCAATCTAAGTCAGAGAAGATGTTGCAGAAGAAGGTGTTACAGAAGAATAATGGTCCTCAGCCTATTCTTTTGCAAATGACCCAACAATTAAATATAGGCTATAAAAACAAGGAAGATAAATGAACAAAGAGTTTGGGCAGCTAGGATGTATAACTATGAGTAAATAAATAGGGATACCCAATTTTTCAATGCCAGGACCAAGCACCCAATTGAATTATTACATCAATACAAATCATATATTCAGAAAGTGTTGGGTTGATCTGCAAGGTGTACCAACATATTTACGTACCTACTTTAGATGGAATACCCAGAGAAATTTTACTTCCAGATTATCTGATAGATGATCAGATGATAATTAATACTCTGACTAATTATTTATTATTCCAAATCTCCAAATATCAGAAGAATATTTGCAAGTTCTTTTATTCTACATGGCACACTGGGGTAGCCAATTTCATCCTCTTGCTTTCCACTAAGATGCATAAACATACTGCCTGGAGTTAAAAGATCCACAGAATGAAATTTTGGACATCCCTGCTTTAGGAAGGATTTATAGAGAAAGTTCACCAAAAGGAGCCATTTGACAAAAAGAAGGACCCTACAGATAAAGTAATTCCAGTTGCTGGGAATG
Source organism: Python bivittatus (assembly GCF_059951505.1). Classification (NCBI taxonomy): domain Eukaryota; kingdom Metazoa; phylum Chordata; class Lepidosauria; order Squamata; family Pythonidae; genus Python; species Python bivittatus. Next base: position 37,442,610 of record NW_028277034.1, on the reverse strand, counting down.
AAAACAACAAAACACAAACAGACAAAAACACATTATTTTGAATCAAGAATCAGTATCAGCACTTTGGGTAGACCAAAACATGAAGCTTACTTTTTTTCTCTCTTTTTTGCCCTCAGCATTATGTCACTGCTGTCCCCCAAAACTGCCTGCAGAGCACGTTTGCTATTTAACTGACTGCCTCCCACACTTTGCGCAACCCTCCCTGAGAATCTGTAGGATCCATAGGAGCTGGGCAGGACAGTCTTCCTGGAAAGAAGGTCATGCGGTAACGTGTAAAGAAGTGCACATAGACTTGAAGAGGTACACTACAGCCAGGCAGTAGAAGATTCCCCATTGTCTGTAAAACTTTATCACAGGTCTACGACACCAAAACCTATGAATATATATGAAAAGGGAGAGAAACAGACAAAAGGAAGAAAATAGAAACTATCTGTTAGATTTTGCTTTTTAAAAAAAACTCATTAAGGAATTAAAGACTGATAGTAGACTTCTGGACTTTAAGGTAGTTGAAGAAAATAAGTGAAAAATGATGTAACACTGCTTAGGTCTTTAAACATCCATGGATGATGATGGTGATGATGGTGATTTATCGGCTTATTTTTGTTACAGCTGGGCAATGCTTCAGATCTGACTGGGAAGAATTAGGTGCAGAAATGTAGTACCTCTTTGTGAATTATTAAAGCAACGCTGTTTGTTTCCAGGATCACACAGTTGCTGCAGAAGTGCTCCTATAGTAGCTGGGCAAGCCTGAAAATGACACAGCTGCTTTAATAAGTGTTAGATTCATAGTCCTGCATGTTCTAAAGGACTTCTTCTCATACAAATCTAAAGCACTGCACATCCTTAATGTCTGTACATTTAATTAACTTTAATTGATTACCTGTTGTAATTTTCAGCTTGTTTTGCTGTTTTGCTCTTTTGTCGGACGCTGTGGGTATAAAATTTACTGGATCTCCACAAAAATCCAATAATTATTAGTAACCCAAATTAAATTTAATTAACATTATCATCAACTTCATGTGAAGTCTAAAACTCACTGATCAGCTGATAGTTGTAATTTCATTTTTGTTGATCTTTTTGCATTCTAAGACAAGTGAAGATTTCTGCACCATAATTAATTCTCTGTTAACAGGCAATGTCTGTTCTCTTGAATTCCTTTTTTTAAGTCACTTTAAAATATTCTTAATTACTGATTTTAAATTGCATTTTTTGCTCATGTTTATATCAAATCCTTCAAGTATTTGCACTATTTAGCCTTTCCCGCTTGGACTTAGCCAGAGTGTTTTATTTTAAATTCAATCACACTTCATTGTGTTTGCTTGTCCTTTTATCTTTTTGTGTTTATTTTGGTTGAGTTTGGTGAATAAGATTTTGTAGTTTCTAATTCTATATTCTATTTCACGTTTCTTCAGCCAGAATACTAAACAGTTTTCATGATGGCTGAGAATTCCAAGAATTATAATCTAACATTTCTGGTGACTGCTAAGTTAAGGAAGGTTGTTTTATTGTATAGAACCTAGTTTGCCTTTAGGTATTTAAAACAAAGTTAATGTATTATTATGTAACTTTCTGGAAGCTCAGTAGGATGGATAATGACTTATTGGAAGCCATTCTCTAAGATCAGGAGCAAACTGGAATGTAAAACATATTTCTGGTGTATCCATTGAACCATGCTGGTTTTCTGAAAGTTTGTGTTGTCTGAAAGAAGAAATGTGGTGAAGTTGTTGGGCTTTCAGTACAATCTTCTTGTAGCAAATCTTTTTGCTACAATCTTTGTAGCAAAAATTTAAATTTTGCTACAAAGTATGAGTTGTACACTTTGTACAGTCCAACTCAGTCTGGGTCTTTGAATAGAGGATATCCACTCAAATACTTCTTGCAATACAGGGATGGAAGCTTTGTGGATCTCCAATTATTGTTACATTACATTAACAGGCAAAACAGGATCTCTGTGCTCAGCACAGATGGAGAAAGCACACTGATCATCCTTGCTAGGATTCTTGCTACACATAGCCCCCATAGATCTCAAGAAGATAGTCTTAGGAACAAAGAAGGGGGAGGGAATCCAAATTTATTTATTCATTTTTAAAAATCCATGTGGGTCCTCATTTGAAACAGTGCTTGTAAAATTCATGAATAAGGATTAAAGGGGATAGGGTGTACCTTAAAATCCAAGAATCTAATAAAAAATGAAAGACATTTCTCTTAATTAGGATGAGCATTGATGGATGGAGAAGGGACAGGAGAAATCTCTTTTAGAAAGCTTTGTACCTTACAGCCATTCTTTTGAGCTTTTTCAATAATATTTCTCACATCATCAGCATAAGCACCTGCTGGATCTTCATGGTCTTCTCTGTACTTTCCTCTGTAGATATCTGGAGAAGGTGCCTAAAAGACAAGACAGGTCTTTGAAATATTCATTTCAATGCACTGATCCCTGCCAACAGAAATAGCAAAATTATATTTAAAAACCAGTAATCAATCAATCTCTCTCTCTCTCTCTCTCTCTCTCTCTCTGTGTGTGTGTGTGTGTGTGGTGTGTGTGTGTAGGAGTTCATGCAAAGTGCATATTGATTTTTCTTTTTGAAACTTTTTACAAGAAAATAATACCAGATAATGCATAGAAACCTGTCCCATTTAACTCAGTAGATCCTACTTCTATGTAGGCATATACAGAAATTCATAATAAGATCATGTTGGTAGGGAGAATTTAGATAACTAAAAATAAAATATAATAAGTACTCACCACATGTACAAAGTCTTTCTTGCCCTCTTTCCCCAGCTGATTAAATTTATATGGACTGATATCAATCAAGGAGGTCACATGCCCATGATAAGCGCTGAAAAGAATTATGAATACAGTGTGATTCCAAAATACAGGAATAATTATTAAGATCTTGGACATGGATTGGGAAGACTCAATTCAAGTTCCTAGTCTCCATGTGAACATGCAGCTGACTAGACAACCTTGGGCCCATCAATATCTCTCAGTTCATTCCATGTCACACAGTTCTTAGGATAACATTAGGGGAGACCTCTGTGTGTCACTGCTGGAACCCCTGAAGGACTAGGTTGGAGACAGATCATCCTGGATAAAATTTATGTGGTTGCTACTTGATGATTGAATCAATCAATCAATCTCTGTCATCTTTAGCACCAAGAGAAAAAGTAGGCTATCAGTATAATAATAAGTAAATAAAATCTACTGAACAATTACAGATCAACCAATCCCTCTTCCCACATTTCATAAAAATGACTGAGGTAGTACAGCTCAAATTGAATTTCCATATGAATAGAAATTCATTATGATCCATGCATGCATGTATGGGATTCAAGGTAACAGAGAATCAGCTGTTGTGGCACTTATTCACTATTTTATGTTGCAAAGAGATGATCTCCCCTATAGATTCAGCACACTTACTGATCAAGGGTTATCACATCGTAGTGACCGCTATACTGCCGAGCCAGGCGCAAAGCAAGGTCATTTGCTTCAGAGCTGTAAACAAGTATTAGAAAAACAATTCAGTCAACAATTATAACAGGAAGAGCTTCATAATGATCTAAGGTTTTTAACCCAAAAAACATAATAATCAGAAAACAGTAGAAATGTGTTTATACAATAACTTCTAAAAAATATTAATATTACAGGTTAGGTTTCATTTGATTCTGTCAGACAAAAGTAGGCTACTGTCTGATTTGGAATAAAAGTTGCATGACAACAGAATTCTGTCTGGGCATTAAAACCAAAAAGTTGTACATACATGGTTGCACATACATATAGAATAGCTATCTCATTAAGCCTCTGTGTCAGGTTCTTTGGCAGTTGCCAAAAAGTAAACCTGATCTTTTCCAAGGATGATTCCAACAGAGTTTTTTAAGCAAGATTTATTAAGAAAAAATAATTGGTGTTAAAGAAATTGCAGCAACCATTTGCCATTCAAAACCAATATAACCTCATCTACATTAAGGAAGAGATTTTTCTTTTTCTTTCTAACAGCCTTCCTGTGATCCAGGGAAGCAGCAGAAAAGTCTTTCAGACATACCCAGAGTTCACAAAATAGCAAACGGAAAGCTTCTCTGGCAGGGTAGCCGTGAGACGTTTAGCATACTGGACCAGATTGTCGTGTAGGAATCGAGAATTGGTATTAAGCAGCTCCATTTGTTTCACTGCAGCCATGACTACATCAGGATGGCTGTGTCCAACTAAAGAGGATCAAGTATAAGAAAACTCTTAGTCCGTGGATCTCTCTAACATCGCAGTGTAAGGTTCTTATTCTGTCCTGACTTCATGGTTTGCTTTCACCACTGCTATGGACACATATTGAAATCTTTCTTTTGCTCAGCATATCTGTCCCTGTGAAGCTAGAAAGATATGGATGATAGACCATGTTTCTCTGTGTTTCCACCTTTATAAGGAAATTCATTTCTCTTTTACTTAAGCCTTCTTTATTAAACATGATAGGTAGGATGATGACATTTTATGTTGTTTGTCTAGCATGAACACTGAGACATTTCTGGTAGAGTGGGTGAGTTTCATGTCATTGCTTGTACTATAAGATAGCATCTAATGAAAGTACTGAATGAGTCAGTTTGATAATTTGATTTGGCTGATGTTGGGACATTCCCAGAATCTTAAGGAAAGACTCAAGATCTTTGTGCAGGAAAAATGAATGAATGTTGGATATCTTTTGTTTTATGTTATAATTAAACTAATTGAATTCAGTTTGAAAATATGGTTGAAATCCAATCCCTACAATAAATGGGAGACTTAAAATGTTTGCCACCAATGTAAGAGATAAATTCTTACCATGTGCTACATTGTTAATGCAATCCAAGTATTTTTCTCCATTCTCATCGAACATATATTGTCCATGAGCCCGCACAATCTTAATGGGATCTTTAGCAAAGAAAACCTTGCATGATGGCCTGCAAGAGATGACATCAAATTGTTTTAGTTTGGATCAGCTCAACAGCATTGCTAGGCCTACATGAATACAAACACTGAAATGCTTTCCATTATTTACTTTCAGTGGTCCTTTAGCAATGAGACCTATTAATGTGCTTGGAGAAACATTAAACAGAGCTGGTTCATGATGCATGCATGTTCATTGTTCAGCGTGAGGAATATGAGGAAAGGCGATGCCAGGACTTTTGGTGAGGACTCATGGCAAACTAGATGTCCCTGAAGGAGTGGGAACAGCATTGCAGCGGAATCCAGTGGCCAGATGGTGAATTCTGGCCGGCAAAGTCTCTCCAGAAAAAGAAGAGGTTATGAGATTGCCCACTTATACTCTGGACAGCTGCTTCTTGTGAGTAGACTGTAGGAACTTAAAAGAGACTTTTAAGTTAAAAGTGAAAAGAGATTTATTAAAGTTTTGAAGGATTTTGTGAGAAGGGCAAAGAAAATATGCAAAGAAATCAAGTTCTAGAACAGTATCTGAAGGGATTAAAGATCAAGATTATTTATTTATTTATCACATTTATATAGCCGCCCATCTGTTACAAAGTGACTCTAGGCAGTGTACAACAATTAAAATAACAAGTGAATAAAAACAGGCATATAAAAAGATAAAAAGTTATTATTAAAATAAAAACATTATCACAATTTTTTTAAAAACTAGGTTTTAAAATATACAAACCCCACGGAGATAGCAGAATATCAATTATAGTGGAGCCATCTAAGAATGTCTCGTTTCCCCAGGCTTGATGACAAATCAGGTCTTGAGGGACTTCCTAAATGACAGCGGGGAAGGGGTGAGCCTAACTTCAGGAGGAAGAATGTTCCACACGGAGGGAGCCATGGCAGAGAAGGCCCGCCTTCTGGGATCCACCAATGCAAGTCACAGGCTCCTGTGACAGGGAAGAGGCAGTCCCTCAGATAAAAGTAAAAGGAAGTAATATAAAGTTGATTTATTTGATCAAGGTTAAAATAGATATGTTGTTATCTCTGGTAACCCTTAATGGACTTTTGCTGACCAGGACTGAATGATGACGCTTTAAAGATCTGTTTATAGATAAGAAATAAGATATGGGAAGAAGAGATCATTTGTTGTATTTTAAGAGAAGGCGATAAGTTACTAAAATTGTTTATACTTCTTATGAAGGGGGAAGTCATTTCTTTATATATTTCTTTTCTTTTTCTTATTTTTTCCATCTTTTCTGCACTTTCTATTTTTTCTTTTTATTTCTTTTTATTTCTTAGTTTGTATTAGTTCTTATATTTTTAATTGTAATGTTTAATAAAATTATTATAAAAAAGGAAGGGCCATGCCAGGTTGAAACAGCCAACATTACAATTCAATTCAGTTAATATATTCATTAAGCTGCAAGACACTGAGTGATAAATGAGAAGTGATGATGTATTGATGGACTTGGTGTCTGAACTGGTGCCTCAGTTCTACTGTAGTCTACTGCAGCCTGAGAACTTCTTCTGACAATCCAGTCTGAAAAGCAAATGAGCAGGTTCTTCTGTTCCAGACTAAGAACTTAAATCAAGTTTAATCAAGAAACCATTTTGAAATAATAGAGCTTTAAACACATTACACAGAAGGAGACTAACCCTCCCCCTTCCTGCCTGGCCTCTTCTAGACGTGTGCCTGGGTTGCATCAAATTGCCTTCACAATTGAGTTTACTGCAGAGGAGAGCTTCTGATGGAATGGGTCCCGTTTGTGGATTAGGTTGTGTGCAAGGGAGGATGAATCCATAACACAGTTCTGTTACTGCACTTATGAGGAAAAAGCTAACCTAAGCCAACAAGGCCTGCCTACTTTTATTTTTGGAAGGTTCCATATAAACAAGCAGGACAAAATAGTTTTGTTTTGCAATAATAATAATAATCCTGGAGAAGCAATCCTTAACTGTTTGTACAGAATTCTTGTCTTGGAAGGCTGCTTTGGTTTTGCATATCATCAGCAGGTTGGTTATGCAAGAACTGTGAGTACAGTTACCGATAGTTATATCAAACTGACATGCCAACATGTCAACACTGGCATCTAACTTTGCTCATCTAATCCCATTTATGATACATGCATCTTAGTGTGTTTACTATATTTGTCACAGATCCTTTAGGCAGGTCAGCACAGATCTACTTTTCTAGCTGTTCATGTGACTATTTTTATAGAAGTGAAGGCATTGGAGACAAGACATGAAAGCCAGGGTGATTTTCGGGTGCCAGATAGGCTTTTATATTTCAACATGTGCCTTACCATGAAGAAGTGAAGGGTTATTATTATTCATAAATCTTCCACACATCACAGGATAAAAGTAAGTAGGAAGCAAGTATAAATGCCACCGAGATTAGTAAAAGTAGGACCCATCAAAATTAAGAGCTTCTAAAATGTATCATTTGGTGCAAATTTAACTAGGAATAAGCAACCAGTCTAGCTTATATAAGACTTGTTTAAAATGTATACAGCTGCAACAGAAGCCCTGCTGAGCTCAGGGGAACCGCCAGACAGGCTCTGTGGGCTTCTATAGGGGAATTTAAAACTGATAAAATGAAGAATCATGGAGCTTGTTGACCAAGGGTGGTTGTTAAATGCATTATGTCTTTTCCACTTTAAATACTTTCTGAAAGTACAAGTTTGGAGCTGTTCAAAAAAGGTGCTATTTTGGTCATGTAAGTATGCTACTCAGTAGGAAGCCTCCATGAAAGGAGAGGGGGTGGTTTGTGAAGACAGGGATGTGCAAAATAATTTTCTTCTAGCCCTTGCTTATCTTTTCATTTAAATCCCACCCTCCGTTGTCCCAGAAGATTAATCGGTCCTGGGGTGTCAGTAGAGCAGAAGGCAGGGCTTTGAGGATTGGCTCCGTCTTGAATCGCTCCTCCTTCAACTCCTGGTTTGACCTGGCAAGAATGAACTGAATGCCCGCCTTCAGAGGGGTCTCACCAGCTGCCTCTCGCAACCCTAAGCCGCCGCAGCGGGAGGCCGTAATCCCATTCTGGGCATGCACCGGGGCACTTTCTATGGGGATCGCTTCTCTAGATGGCCGTGGACTTTCCGTCGGGAAAAAGGGCGGCTGCGGACTGGGGGGCGATCCTGTGATGAGTCTGCGTGCGCGTAAGCATGGGTGAATGCCACCTCCCTCTTCCCACTCCGTCTCCCAGCTCCTTGGCTTTGCCCTCTCAGCCTCACCCGATGTGTTTCTTCCGCAGTTCGAGGGTCTCCGCTTTGCTGTACATCTCCATCCTCCAGCCCGCTCCCGAATGCTCTCTTTGGCTCTCTGCAATCTCCGGGGACTCGCTCTCTGCCAGCGAGACATCCTCCTTATATTACGCGCCGCCTGGGTGCTGGACTCCGCCTCCATAGTCCACTGCCAACCTTCCTTGCCCATCCCCGATCCTCCCACCTTCGCCCCACGCCACGCCAGCCCCCCACCCCGGAGAGTGAGCGCAAGGACTGCTACTTTCGTTTGGACTGTCACGTGCGGGGGAATGATTCACTTCGCCTTCTGGGGTATTCACCCCACTGTAACTCGCACCGCTTGCCAATGACGGTCTGGCACAAACGGTGACGCTGCGAACAGGTAGCTCGCTCGGGCAATTGTTGCGGCAGAACTAACTGTGTTCCTCCTTAGAACCTTTGAAGGACAGAGTTGTTCCAGGAAACGGTCCGGTAATGATCAGATAGATTGTCTTAATTCCAGGCATAAAAAATATTCAAATCAGCTATAAACCTTCATTTTTTTCAGTGTTTAGATTCTCCACATGCTCCCATTGATTTCAGTGGACCAAAACCAGTGGAGATATATATATGATGGAGCATTCAGTAAGAAGAAAGGAGAGGAGCTCACAGGGACTTTCTGCTCACCCCACCTTCTCCATCTCTGACCCTTCAAAAATGTTGATGTTCTAAGACACCAGAGGAACATTAAAGATTTCAAGAGATATCCCCAACCTATAGCTGATGAGTTGGAATTCTGATGCAGAATTAACATTATTCAGTGGACTGAAAATAATATCACAGTAGGCATTTATACTTCTCTGGATGCCAGTGAATTGTTCTTACTTTGATTAGATCTATTGTACTTGAATGGCTCTGGTTTTCATTTGTGCTCCATTTGTGGTAATAAGACACACCTATTTCTTGTAACCGTAAGCCTTTGAAGAGATGCCAGAATGATAGTTGTGCAAGAGTCAGGTATGCCCAATAGACTTCCAAATCTTCTAATTTAACCCCTTACCTTGGAACCCCTGATAACTGCTCATTCACTTTCTGCTTAAAAACATCTGAAAATGAGATGTCATTGATTTCCAAGGCATCAACAATCCAACGCTATGTGGAAATTCCTTTGAACAGATTGGTATTTGTTTATCTTCTGGAGCAACACAATCATGGGTTGTCCTCAGATATGACATAGTAACGGGTTTTATCTACTTCTTCAGCCTATACATATTTAGACTGATTATATTTTCATAAAAATACCAGTGCTGGAAAGCATATTGATATGATTTCAACTGAACCAACATTTCAGATTCTTAGCTCTAACATATAATGTCCATTCATTGAAAGTGAATGTGAACTGATACATTTGATAGAATTCAGCAGTGAATCCGATAATGTCTTCTTCTAGGCTGAATTAAATTGATCAGAGATTATTAAAGGAGCTTTGCCCATTGGACAGAAGTTAAAATATAATAAGAGGTGGAAGATCACCAGCCACACACAGGTAATCAACTTGGGTAAACCAAGCTTCAGCCTCAAGGTCATATTGGATATACATTTGGGGATCTGAATGACTGTCTCAAGGACTTCCTTTTGGACTGGATTGTGTCCAGAAAGGAACAATTGAGCTATTGACCTAACTAAGCTTCATATAAGAGCTGAGTCAAAGACTTGGCATTAGGTTGTTTGAAAAAAGCAGAAGAACATTGAAATGCTGTGGCTTGTCTGAGGCATGAATTCTATCTCCACATATTTAATACATTTAATCTGCTTAATGATGTGGCCCTAGTTGTTCCAATCACTTATCTTGGGTCTTTTGGTACACACTGCAACCATTTTCCTTTGATAATTAATCAAAAGATGATTATTAGTACAGTACCGAGCACAGGTCCTTAATGTTCTTCGGATGCCAATTGATATCTATGGTAGACTCACAGCAATATCTGCATAAAGTCCTACTGGTAAACTTTTCCCAACTCTCTTAGAAAGGTAAGCAAGAACTGTAAACTTTTACAGCTTATAAGAAAGAAATGCCACATATGATGCTGTTTTGGGTTAACTAGAATATTTTTCAACCATATGTTGTAAAGCCAGTTTTGGCCATAGTGGAACATTCTGTTCTAAAGTCTGTTTGTTCTTTGGACATACTATTTTCCTACTCCAACTTTCCAATTCACACAATTGGCTTATAAAGTACTTATTATGCTCAAGAGGCTTATGGGAGAGCAATTAACTGGATTATGCCTTTTTTTTTAACATAGAGATGATAGTCACTAATCCTCAATCCTAGAGAATGAAGACCATTTTATTGCTATGAATGAAAAGTGAAATCAGAATTCACACCCACCACTTAGTAGTTGTCTTAATCAGTTCAATTAGAATGTGATCATCCTAGCCATCCTTGGACATAAATTAAATCCTGGTCTAGTGCTACAGTGTGAGCTTTGGGCTCCTGGGTTCTCCTCTCCATCTATTCTTTCATGTAATTGGGAGAATGAGATTGTATGAATTCACATTGATTTCCAACCTTGCTACTATGTGCAGATCCTCTGTGATCATTGATGGGAGAAACTCAATGAGCATTGGTTAGAATGAGGATATGCTGATTATAGTATTACCACCACTGTTAGGATGTTGTAGGTCAGTGACCAGTGATTAGTATTTATTTATGTAAAGCAATTTATATGGAATTGTTACTTGTGATGGAATGGAATTATGAAGGCCAGACTCAGGGAGAAAAACATTTTCTTTCATCTCCTGAGGCGTGAGGGAGAGATAAGAGGATGAGACCGGCACCTCCCTGAGGAATTCACAATGTTGTGGCTGGCATTACTTGGGAACTGGGGTTTCAGGCTGGGAAGTTTCTTGCTAGAGGTTGTAGCTAATAAACATTGCTGGACTGAATTTACATGGTCTCTTGGAGTTCCTTGGGCTAGGCCTGACGTCATTGGAGTCTGGGAAGATTGATATCAGGCCTAGCCCAAGGAACTCCAAGAGACCATGTAAATTCAGTCCAGCAATGTTTATTAGCTACAACCTCTAGCAAGAAACTTCCCAGCCTGAAACCCCAGTTCCCAAGTAATGCCAGCCACAACATTGTGAATTCCTCAGGGAGGTGCCGGTCTCATCCTCTTATCTCTCCCTCACGCCTCAGGAGATGAAAGAAAATGTTTTTCTCCCTGAGTCTGGCCTTCATAATTCCATCCCATCACTTTAGTTAATTTAATATGGATATTTATATTTTTATTGTTTTTGTTGTTTTGGATTTTAATTCTAAGCCACCCAGAGTCACCCTCTGGGGGAGATGGGCGGCATATAAATTTAATAAATTTATTTATTTATTTATTTATTTATTTATTTATTTATTTATGCAGTTTATCCCCACCTTAATCCAGAGGGACTAGTGGCAATCCATAGATTTTATTGTTGTTGTATTATGTTTTTAATAACACTAATAAATAACTCTACATCTTCTTAATGTATTAATCACTTAATTAACTCAAACTAATGACTAATACAGGCACCAATGACTCCACAGCTAAATCCCCCAGTTAGGTATTTTTACAGCCTAGCATATCACTCCAAAATCAGCCTCTTTGTTAGTCTTTGAATCAATATACTGTATCACATGAATCTCAAACATGGGTTAATTCAGTTAGCGAGATTAAGCAATTGTATCACTGCAGCAAATAATTCCAGAGCCATGACAACTGTTTGCAGCAATCAATCAATCAATCAATCAATCAATCAATCAAATAAAAAATAAAAAAATTAAAAATTATGGTTCTTTAAAAACTCACAAATACTGGGTCTCTGCTCATTTTATTATGCCCGTGAAATTTTACTTTTACGTACAAGATACTCACATTTAGAAGAGAACAAAGCAGAAACCAAAATCCCAAGGAGTTATTTTCTCCCCCCACCTTTTCTATTGCTCCTAATGACTATAAATCAGCCCCTGCCTTCAGATTAATTTATATCTTGCTTCCACTGATTTGTGTCTTTATCAACCTGATTGAAGTACAGGTATACATATTGTAACTAAATAAACAGGGCAAAAAGCCCAGCAAAGTGTTCCATTAACATGCCATTGACCACAAGTAGAAGAGGCTGATCAAAAGAATAAAAGGGATTCATTCAGAGAAAGAGGGATCCAATCCCAGCTGAGATGAATCGATAAAGCCTACAAATATCTGATGAAAATTACTTTTATATCATGCTGCTTTTCTTGGTCTTCACTGAACCTAGAACATATGTGCCTTTAAATATATGCAGACATATTAAAATACGTATATAAGGATGTGCAGATGATTTAGGATAGTTCATCTCTCCAAAATTTATTCAACCTCACAAAATTCTTCTGTTCTCTTTTTCCTGATTCCTTTCATCTTGAATCAGACAATTGGTTGGATTTGTTTACTCAGGATTTTCCCCTTACACTAAGATGGCAGAGATTGATGTCTTGACATGACATACGTGGAAAACATGTATTTACTTGTGGTCTTTTACCTATGAAAGTATGAGTAAGTGAAAAGTGAGTTTTCCTCATTTTTATGACAAGGAAATGATATCTTACTCATTTTCCCATACTTGCAATTAATTATTTAAAGTCTCACGTTAGTTTGAACCCATGATCTCCCCTCTAAACCATTCCACTGATCACTGTCCCTACATCAAAATAATATTGATTCCTCAAAAACATTAATTGATCTTGTGAGAAGAGAGTCTCAGAGCATGTTCTCCACATTACATTTGAATGTTAGAAAATCAACCAACGAAGATCACAGATGTTTGTCAATAAGGCATCATGATGGTGATAGTGCATAGTAATAGGCCCCTCATTCATCTCTATGTATCTCCTGGAAGGATCTGAATTTTTAGCATGACCATAGTATTTTTGCTAGCATAGTTAAGCCTCAAAAAACCCAATCCTTTCTGACTCCAAGTCATTCCTTATTTTCTAGTAGCTTTCAGTAATTGAAATGACTTTTCTCCATCCCACACATCGTCTTGTCTCAGTTGTATCAGGGCTCAAAGCTTCCCAAATAGAGAAGCTGAACCCAGATTACTGCCAATGGATCCCAATGGATCCCAATACCGCTTGGGGTTGGTTGAAGTTGGCTGACTCTGACATTCCAACCATGAGAAGAGGGTAGGTTCTGGACACCACCTGTCTTTCATAATGAAAAGTATTTATAGGAGATGAACAGTATCACTGATGATTTGAAAGGAATGTTTGTATCACTTTAAAAAATTAGCCATTTTTAGTTTCATTAAATCACCCAAAAGAGACCCACTATGGTATAATGGTTAAGGCGCCAGGCTAGAAACCCAGAGCCTGTGAGTTCTAGTCCCACCTGAGGCACAAAGCCAGCTGGGTGACCTTGAGCCAGTCACTCTCTCTCAGCTCTGGGAAGCAGGCAATGATGAATCACTTCTGAAATCTTGCCAAGAAAACTGCATGACTAGTTGCCAGGAGTAAAAAATTGACTCGAAGGCACACGCACACGTATATAAATCATCCAAAATAGATTATGCAAGGGGAAAGATTGATTCAGCAGTAAAATAAAATTAAAGATAAGCCTCATTTCCACTATAAATATACTATTTCAAACTTTTTATCTAGTTCAATTTGAGAGTAATTCTTTGCAAGGCAGTCCTACATACTGAAACACTACATACTGAAAATCCCGCTTCATTTGGGCTTATGGAGATGCTTAGCCAGAAGGGTGATAACTGTAGGGACCTAAGCATTTCTCAACATTGGTCACACAAACACACACACACACACACAAAAGCAGGCAAGCAGATTGTTTTTCTGCCTATAATTTTCCACTTTCTGAACATTTCAAGCAACTTACTGTAAGCCTCTAGGCTCCCATCTTACTGGCAGCCTACTTCCCAAATGTTGATATTGAACTGAATGTAAATAAGAAGCAACAAAGTCCAAGCATTGTTTCCATAGTTTATCAGAAAATAAACAAGTGAGCTTGTTATATGTGTAATACTTCTTGTCAGTTTCTGCCATCTGTTGGTGAGAGATAACCCATGTGGTTCATAAAATGCAATAACCAGCTGGTAAGCAGGGAAAGGGGAGAGTTTTGATTTAGATAAATCAAAGACCTCCCTCATTCAAATTTTTCATTTACAGCCAATGTTCTTGCAATAGCTATAGTTGCATGTGGTGATCTATTTGTTAGTACACTTAGCTGAGGTTTTATCGTAAATCCTAGATGTTATAAAATTCAATCCAGTTTCTAAAGAAGCGACTCATTTATCCAGAGGATCCATCTACACCAGTGTTTCTCAAACCTTGGGAACTTTAAGATGGGTGGACGTCGACTCCCAGAATTCCCCAGATGAATCATCTTTTCTTGACCATTCAGAGAATCATAGAATTAGAAGGTCACTTTCTAAGCCACCTAGTTCAACCCACACAGCCCTCCCAGAGCTGGGAGACCCCTGACAGATGGTAATCCAGATTCACTTGGATCACTTTATCTAAGAACTTGCTCATCACTATGGACAACTGATTCCATTGTCAAGTGGCTGTTGACCCCAGTCTGCCTCTTCTCCTCTAATGTAGCCGTTCATATAAGGGCCTGCCACTCTTTTTCATGTTCAGAAGCTGAACAGGAACATCTTTGAGTTTTGGTGACGAATAGCACATGCAATTACCCCTATCATAAGCACCAGTTTGCCTTGGTGATATTGCATAAGGACAGCTGATTTTTGTTTTGTTTTCTTTTGCACATTAAGTCAGCACTTATAAGCTAATCTATGCAATATATGCATTATGAATCAGTATATGCCTCTTGAAGGGAGAAAGGATGGCACAATCTTGCTTTTCTATATTGAGGGCTGTATTTGGATTACGATAGGACTAACAAATTTGTATGTTCCAGATTCTGGTGGACTCCAGCTCCCATTGGTTTAGCTAAAACCTATAGGGACATTTATGTGAAAGAAGATTAAATGCTTTCATCTCTTTAAATGAAACAGGAAGAGGAAAGCTTTTATCAATTTTCACTCCAATCCTGCCAATTGTAAGTAAGGATAGTCAACTAAGATACTTAAAAGGACTGGGTCTAAATTATGGCAAGCATTAACTGTCAATATCTAAAAACATTTTATTCCTGAGCATTCTTGTTTATCTGAGGCAAAGTAGCATAACATTCTTGTGTAGAAAGAAGGAGATTCACAGACAACAAAATATTGTTTCCTCAAGACACATTTCAGTTACAGTATGTGGATAAAAGCTTTGCAGGGTTGCACTGGCTAAACATCTTGTGGGTTGATGTAGCTTGTTTGACTCTTTATGTGAGCAATATTTTTCCAGCCAATCATTTCTGAGAGAGTAATATAAGAATGTATTTTTTTCTCTGAAGGAATAGTACCGTCATGACAGAATAGGTCTTGGAATAATTATCTTTTGATGACTTTAAGTATTTACCATGTAGATACTAGCAGACTGATATGGTCCCAAAAATATCAGTAACCTTGAAATTTTATGATTTCTCTTCTATTAACTGTGGAAATAGTTATTACAGTCATCGTTCAGTCATTCAGTTGCTTCTGATTCTGTGGCCCAGAGGACATTGTTTCACCAGGTGGCCTATTAGTAACTGCTTCTTGGAGTTATTGTAAATTTCTGCTTGTGTTATCAGTAATAGTGTCTAGCCACCCTGTTTTCTGTTGACCTTTTTTTCAATTGCCTCTGATTTTTCTGACCATAAAGGGTTTTCTTCAAAGACCCTCATTTCCACACTTTGTCATAGAACTGTAGAGCTGGAATGGACCACAAGAATCTTCTACTCCAATCCTTGCAAAGTGCAGGAAAATCAGTTAAACCAAAAATGATGTCTAGCCTCTTCTTAAAAGCTCCAGAAATGGAGAAACCATAACCTCCATAGGTAGATTCTGATTCTGATTCTGTAAAAACAGTAAAATAGATTTGTAAGATCTCGTTTTTCAGAGTGGTCAGCAAGATTCTTTTAGCATGTTCACAGGGGTAAATGTGGGTCATTAATTGCAGTCATTCGCATACTGCCTCCAGTCTCCAAAAGTAAGCCAACTGGATCTGGTTAATACTTGAATGTGGGATCCGCATCCCAGGGCTGTAGACTAAAGTAAGATTTTTATTTTATTTTATTTTTTTAAATCTCAGTGGAAGACAGGGCAATATACTTGTCCAGAAAACAATGTTAATGTGTCCATATAATTCCCAGGAATCAAGCTTTACTTCAGTTGAAGATCTGCAAAATGAGATTATTATCATAAGTACCTGGAGTAAGCTTCATTAAACACAGTGGCATGTATATGTACAGCACTTAAGGGCATTTCCTCATGATTTATAGCATCTTATAACATTACCAAGCCATTGCTTTCAATATATAAAATACTAATGAGGAAGTGTTACATGTAATCTATATGTGCAATCCACCATGATCTGGAGAGTTCTTTGGAGATTAAAAGACTAATAAGGCAATAAGTGCAAAAGCCATGTGAACAAAATATTTGTCTTCAAAATTCTAGAAAATATTTCATCCTGACTGCAACAGCTGCTGTCCTGGATACATCCTTACCCCACTTGAATCTGGGAAAAAGGTATTTTTCTTTTCTTTTCTTTTGTTTCAATTTGCAAAATATATCATTGGCTATTGTTGCAGTTACATGTAAGCTTCTGAGTCTCTTCAGAATTAAAATCCAATACACCCAGTAAAATAGCACATAGATACCTCTTTTGGCTTTTGAGCTGTTTGAGATATTTTCGGCTGGTTAAAAAATCTTTTTTTCATTGTACATTGTATTGGGACATCATTTCTTTTCTGTGCTCCATTAGCTTGCTGTTTCTCTACATGTCTTGTAGCCAGTGACAAGGATGCAAAGCCATCTATGGCACTAAAAACAGGTTTAATTATTATATTTCCAGAATCTGCTATTAGATTTCAAAATAGAGATAAAAACCCCCAACAAAAATAGTTATCTTTCACATATATGACATTCATACTAGCTCATAACTGTGTGTTAGGGTGCAAAAAGGTTTTTGAGTAAGAGGCAATGGTTGGCAAACTATAATAGTTTAAAAAAGCAAACCTTTTTATGATTGAACCAACAGATGGCAGTCTTTGAGAGGAAGACCGAATTAAGTTTCTTCAGGTCTGTTTTTAATGTTTGTCGCAATACAATTATAACATTTATTATTACTTTTTTTATGCAAGTGGGATTAAAATCAAGATGCAGGGATACAAAAGTGACTTTTGTACATTAAAGGAAATTACTAAATGGAAAACAACTAAAAAGAAAACTACTTGAATGGCAACTTAGGTTTCTTTGAGTACAGCTGGGAAATTTTCGGAATCCAACTATGGGTGCAGTATTCTCCAATTAGTAGAAGTAAGCAAATCTTATTAATAGAAGCAAGCAAAAAGTCTATGCAAATCAGGATTGTCCACAGGGAGAGTAAAAATGGTGGCCCTGACTGAGTAATCAAAGCCTTTTCTTTTGTGTGTCAATGAATGCAAAAAAAGGCATGGGGATTCGATCATGTGGTTACAGCCACTATCATAACTTTTTCGACACACATTCCCATGGAGTGCCCTACTGAAATTATTAGTTTTCTAAAGACTTCACATGAAATGTTATGAATTGTTTAATTGTCCAGATGCTGGAAAAGAAAGGACTTTGCTGTGTACAATTATTATGCAAATATTGAGCTGTATAATGAATACAGGATGAATTTAAAGGATAGCATTTCCTATTATCATTGTAAAATGTCAGAACTGTGATGTTTTTCTGGATGAAAGGAAGACAGTGCTATTTTTTATAACTTTTGCAAGGCCTGGGTAATGTGTGAACTAATGTTTCCTAAATGGGCATCTCTTTATACATTGGAAGTACATCTGGCATCTGCCTGGCAGCTAACAGTTTCTCGGAACATGCATGGAGTGTCCTCCAACCATCTGATAGGGCCCAACTCTAGTAGGATTTTGTAGGATATGTTCTTTTAGCCTTTATTTCTCCAGAGATTACCTCACAAGGCAGCTGGCTGATTAAAAGCATTGTGAATTTGCCCTTTTACAGAACCATCCCAGGATTATATGAATTATGTCTTCATTATCCAGTGCTAATAATTCTTCACATTTCCTACCGAAAGTGGCAAAAACTGTAAGGTCTACAAGGTATTTAATCTCTTTTTTAATATCTTATCACTTTTGCATTTTAATTCTTGCCTTTTTAAAAAATGTAATATGCCATCCTGATAAAATGCCCTCTAATTATAGTTTGTTGGCATTTTATAGAATACAAAGTTCAGATTCTACTTTCATTATGAAATTGGAGTAACTGTAATGTAGCCAAAATGGACGCAAAGCTTGGCTGAGCTTCATTTCTTAATCATTTTTGGAATTACTTTTTTTTTACTATTTTTCAAATATTAAGAACCTTTGAAATAGCAAGTTTGATGGTGAGTTTCCTTCAATCCTTAACAAAAGAAATTTTAAGTGTGACTTTAAGGACTTAGCAATTTTTGGGAATAAACTGCAAAAAGGGTGATTAGAGTGTTGTTTTTGGAAAGTTATAAATAGACTAAGGTCTAGATGGACTTGAAATGGGACTCTGAAATTAATTGAATTAATCCTCTCCATGGGAAAATGACTTGTGTTTTGAATTCTGAAAAAAACCAACATGATAGGATGGGACTTTGAAGGTTGGACACTAGAGGGAGCTAAAGGGAAGTAAAGATTACAATTAAAGGAGAAGAACACCTAGTTGACTTGTTAACAGACAATGGAGCAAAATACCATAACACTGAATGTACTGAAGGATATAGTGGAACAATGGACTCAGAAGTTAATTTTAAGTATGTCTGCCATCATACATAGACTCTGTGTGAATGATGTTATAGAGGAACAAGTTCTACTGGATAAGACCGAAATAGATTTGTACATGGATTTAACTGGATATACAAACGAAACCAGCTGACATTTTAATAATTAAAAGGGACATACAACCAACCAACCAACCAACCAGGAGAATGACTTGGATAATTTCCCTATATAGGATTTATAAGAGACTGGTTAAAGTTTTGGAAGACTTGGTGAGAAGGGACAAAGAAAAAAAGAAAAGAAATCAAGGATTTTATTTTTCTTGGATTTTATTTTTCTTTATATTCCTTTATTTTTTGTAGTTTGTATTAGCTTTTATCTGTACAATTGTAATACTTAATAAAATTATTTGAAAGTGAAAAAAAAAGAAATTGGGATAACCATCTATTTACTTTGTCATTCTCTTTTTAAATCCAAGTGTTGCATAATAACGAAAGGCTTAATTTCCATTTAAACCTATGAAAAGGTGAAGACAATGGATCATTTTCAAAGACTGTTATTGTTATAAAATGCACACACTGAATTGAGATTATTTATTATTGAAAAGTATGACATTTAGCTGAAAAATATGTAAAAGAATGTTGATTTTGGCACTGTTTGGCTCACATCATTTTTCGGCTGTTCTTTTAATTGTTTTTATTTTTTTATTTGTAGACAATAAATTATTGCAATTTTGGTGGTTTTTAGCCATGTGAAAAGGCTTAGAGATACACTTTTTATAATTAAATACTTTGTGAGATAAGAAAGCATCTTTATTGTTTTCAGGGCACATAAGATGTGGAAAGGACTTATAATCTACACATGGGAATTTGAAATTTTATCTTTTCTGTAATATTCATTTTTGTAACCTGGAATATGGTGCATTCCATATTCTGCCGTAACATATGTAAGAGAATGTTGAAATATAACATTCTCTAAGTCAATAACTTTTCAGATTAATACCTTTACCAGGAGACCACCGAAGAAGATATTGTTCAGGAAAACTTTTTTTTTTTTGAAGTATGGCATATTTTTACAACCCAAGGCAAGCAAATAATGTTTACGACATGGCAAACCAGTCTCAGAGATAAGATTAAGAGTTTAATAATTACACACTTTTTACATTATGAAAATAAGTCATAAATAGTGTAAAAATAATTCTGAAGTTCAACTTCTCACAAAGTAGGGACAAAAACCAAATATAAAACTCAAACAGGAGCAATTAAAAGACTCAGAAGAATAAGAGGAACCAGAATAACTTTTTTAAAAGCAATAAAGCGATATATCCTATTTGATAAAGTTCAGTCTTGTATTAACTCTTAACCAGAGGCTACAACAATGTAGAAATCAATATCAAATAAAAATGGTGGTTTAAATCTTGCAACTATTTACACAAACATATTGTTTTTACCATGATATGACACTAAGAATGTGATATGAAAATGGCTTACAGTATGTAATGTTTCCCCACAAGTAGGAATAATTCTCCCCAAATGGCAGATTTCTGCTTTTAAGAGATATCATTATGAAATATGAAAATACCTGCACATACAGATACATTTTAAAAAAGTAAAAAAGCAAATAAAATATATTTTCCAAAACAAGCAAACACACAAACAAAAACAATAACCCAGTCCCAAACCCCAAACCAGATACATACACCTTGAAAAACAGTTTGGAAGAAATTATAGTTCAAACATGTACAGAGGCATAATATTCACAATGAATGAGCCCAGTTCAGTGGGAAGATGTTCCCTGGAACCACAGTGAAACGTATGAGTATTACAGAAGACTCTCATTCCTTCCATTTCACTTGTTCAAGAAAGTGGCACGGGATAAGCATGGCCAACATTAAGAATACGTTACACATACATTCATCCCCAGATGAAATGTTTTTAGAATATCACCAGTACCAAATACAACTGAGGAAACTGTGATGAATTTTCATCTAAACATACAGAGTAAGACTGAGTAAGGCCCCTGTTCTCTAAGAAAAAGAACATAATGAAAAGGATGCCTTTCAAATAGTAATTTTTAAAAAATAAATTTTCCATCCTTTTCTATTTTTTTATTGTTCTGAAAACTTCATCACATGTTCAGACAGCAGTAATGAGAAAACATTTGTCTATATCTAGCCAGCCTCTAGACAAACTGAGAGACCCATCTGAATTTTAATTAGTACTTGACCATTCAAATGCATTATTGAATGCATTATTTACTTATTAGCTGCTGTTGTTTTAAACCACCACAATCCCAAGGGTTTGGTGGATCTTTGCTCTATGACTCTTGCCATATTGGAAGAAAAAAAAGGTAAGAAGACGAAACAGAACAAAACTTCAGCACTGCTTTCCTCAGTAGCTGAAAGTCCAGAATAAAGAGCCTCCTAACGTCTCATGATTTTTTTTCTTCGTAAGGTGTAGGCTATTGTGTGAAAGTTGAAAATTGTTAATACACAAAAGATACAGATGGACACTAAATTTGTATAACAATATAGTAATGGTAATTAGGAGGCTTGCAAACAAAATGTATAATCTTAACCTTAGATATCTGAAGATGCCCACTATTATACCATTTCCTTTTAAAATAATGATACAAAACAGTCCTGCTATACAAACAAATCCAGTAACATATCCTTATGGTGAACAATGCTCTATATAAACAAGGCTTGCACCCAGGCATTCCAAATGCTGATCAGGACGTCCAACTTGATTCCTAGATTGTCTCTGGCCTGTTTCTTAAAGTGTCTTAATATTTTGGCACTTTTTAGTTCCGCAAAAGTGAAGCATTCAGACAGATAGCTTTTCAGCACTGTACATAATACTGTCTGGGGAGGGCATAGTTCAAGTTTTTAATGACACATGTATCGGTAAACAGGAACAGTTACCTTTCTCAGTGCTTCCCTTCTAAGAAGGGCAGAATTGCTAGCATCATGTTCAGTGCTATATGCTTCAGAGCATAGACCGAGTTTCCTTGAGGCTCTCTCTGCAGGTCCACCTAGGGTACATAAAGGTCTCTTCTCCTCCTCCCATTTAGCTGTATACGTTAGACAAGTTGTTGGGTGGACTTTGGGTATTCTAGATAAGGGTGATATTGATCTTGCTAAGCTTTTTATTGATATAGTGGAGAGCAATATCTTAGTCTGTTTTTCTAAGCTAGTAATCAGATAAAATCAGGAAAGGAAATATTTAGCTTTCAATAATACGAATTATGCTTCACACTTTATACCTTACTATTATGTTTTCTAAGTACTTTGAAACATAACATTCTTCAGTTTGTGGACATGAAAATGAAATACCTTACGGAATTTCAGGAAAGATTCATCCAAAATATGTTGCGTACCCATGACAAATAAATATTGGGGGGAGGGAAAACAGCCAAAGGTAAAATAATTAGAAAAGTTTGAAATGGGAAGTCAACAAATACATATCGTCTCCAGTGTGGATATAAAAACAAAAACAAAACAAAAAACAAAAACAGATTATTGCAAGGTGGAAATCTACAAGTGTAAAAAAAAGAAAAAGAAAAAATGCTATTTAAACTGTAATATTTGAGTATAAATGACTGCTTTAGAGGAGCTTTGTAAGAAGAAAACATTTTAGCACCAAAATAATTCTTAAATATCAACATAAAGGCACTACAAGTCTTCAGAAAACAAGTGCGTGGCCAGACTAAGCACGTTTTTGGCATTTTTAAGAACCAGGCACCATTTTGATATCTATTACTGCTCTTCCAAATCTAAACAGACAGATTATCATGCAAGTTTATCAATTTGACATCAACATAATGGAATGGTTTTCTAACATTATGAATCAGAATTCATCAATGAACAGCCTGTAATGAATACCAAACTCTTATCTATTCTTTAAAAAGAATAAATCAGCAAACATGATTGCTATAGCTGGAAAATTGACTGTTATAAGAAAAATGGCTGCTCAGCTAATCTACAGCTACATGCTCATATTCTCAATTCATATATTGTTAATTTCTGCACAGACTAAATCTCTTCCATCAACCTGAAAACAGATTGATAACCATTATTCCATTTAGAAGTTTAATTTCACTCTAAAATTAGTGATTGATGTCCTATCATTAACTCATTTAAATATCAACTGAAAAACAAACCAACAACCAGGGTCATGGGGCTGATTTGTGACGGGATCGCCACAAGCATTGCTTTCTATTTTTGATTAGCGTGCTTACCAGCCACACGGTAAGTCCACAAAAGACATGGGAGACCTATGTGCATGTTTGATATTTCCGTGCAGCCCACCCACTCTGCTTCCTCATCTTGTATTCACAGAGCTAGTATTGTTAGCTCTACAAACACAAAAAGAGAGGGAATGTTTAATGAGAATAAAAGAAACACTCATAGTCCAAGTTATTGATGAATTTTATATGTAGACCCCTACGAAGTGGAGGGAAACAGATCATAAAGAAAAAATATTTTTGGTAAAATGGCACAATACCTGAAGAGTGTATTCTTAATGGAACCATTCTGGCTGTAATGACCATCATAAAAAAAATCTGAGGAAACCATATGTTTGGAATGTACTGCCCAGCCTTTGGGCATTATGCTTACAGATGAGTAACATCTGACCAGATCTAAAATTACATAATTAAGGTTTAGCAGGATAGAGTAACAAATAACTCACATTACAGAGAAATGCATAAAAAATTAATATATAGGAAGCCTGTGGATGGAATTCAACATTATCCATCAACCAACAAAATGGAGAGAATGGCTTCTCCCACTACCATTAGCTTCATAGGCCTCCCAATTTTTTTCCTGGATAATTGGAGGACTCTTCAGAGTAGATTTGGGGAGATGGTTGAGGAGGGGATATTCCATGCAAAAAGAGAAAGGAAACTTCCATCTTACAAATGTCTGTTTGCATTACATGGGAGAAAACACTTCTTAAATATATTAAAATATGAATATTTATGTATGTGTACACAATTATACATGCATACATCTCTTATTTTTGCATTTCAAACATTTAAATTCCACCTTTCCACGCAGGCAGGACAGATTTCAATAAAAATATAATAAAACCACAAGAAAAAAATATTTAGTAAAAATAGGCATTCATTTCTCTGAATTTCCTGAGCACTAGAATTTTTTTCCTCCTGCTGTTGAGAGGATATCACTGAAACATTGAAAAACTTGCTAAAATGTTAACATGAAAGCTTCAGTATTGAGAAAAAGATCCTTAGTTCCGAAAAAGTAATGGAAAATACAATATATTGTTTAAAGGGTTCTAATTATCATTATTTTTATTATTATTTATTTAAATGTATTGGCCACCCATCTCCAGTGGACTCTGGGCAGCGCGCAAATGGTCTATAAACAAAATTTTAAATTAAAAAAAGGAAGTAAGATTTAGGGGTATAAAGCAGTACTGAGACTTAACTAATATTTGGTACGGTGATAAATATAATTCCATTTTCAACCTGATACAAATGACATTTTGCCACAATGGATGTTTATTTTCATAAGTGTGTTACTGTATTTTGAAAATATCCTACTGACTTTTTTGAAAGTGTATGAAATCTCTTATTTGGTCAGACCTTTAAAAAATTATAGAACATTCATCAGATTTAATGGCCATTTGAACAATGACAATATTCACCCTCCCAGCAAAATAGCAAAATTAATTAGCTTCTTAGAATGACTACAAACATACATTTTGAATATAAGCTTAAATATAAAAATATTAAATAGAAGGGTTCAAAACAGAGAAATGAAATATTTTAAAAAATAATATTCAGATGAAAATAACAATATATTTGAGATACAATGTAGCATGTACTGTAGCTATCATGCAGCAATACCTCCCCCCAGTTCCATATTATTTGGGTCATGGAACCCCAAAATACATTGATGTAGAAGAATGAAAACAAATGAATACGTGAACACGTAAAAAAAGAAAATCCTTTTGTTATGGAGAAGTCCTTATATATATATATCTAAAAAGACAGTGTTGAAAAAAGTTGAACACAATTCTGTTCTTCAAAATTTGAATGTCTATAAGCATGAAAGCAGAGGAGGCTAGTACACTGAACATGTAATTAAATATATTCTCCAAGCCTGTACACGCATATGCCATTGCACCGGAATTTCTAAAATCCAAATAGTAAGCTATAAAAAGTCAGATGCATTTCATTATTTTAGAGGAAGGCATTTTATGGTAACTTTTGTAAAAGCACTTCCTCTATCACACCTTCAAAATACAACATGTGAAATACATATTGTAGCAATCTTTGAAGATCACATTGTCCCCCAGTTGATACTAAGACCTATCATTGAATGATCCATTTGATGTCTCTCTGCAACTTTATCATCTTACTCGCAAAGCATGATCTTCATGCTTCTTTCATTCTTGGTAAAACAGTCCAACATGTGTTGAAATCCATGCTTCTTGACTGTGAGCAGTGCAAGCAAACAGAGGCTGATGAACAGGTATCATCCTTCTTTTTGACAAAGATGGTTTCATAACCCAGAAGACTGAAAGCCATCCACCGTCAGAAGGAACTGAAGTTCCCTCCAAATTCAAGATCATTGTCTTAATCTCCTTGTATCATTTTTTTGCAATAAGCCATGGTGTGACTCCCTTGAGATGACAGAAAGAACAATTGAATGTGTCAAGTGAAATTGACAACAAGCAACCCTTGTCGCGTATGACAGCAAGCAACCATTGTAGCACAACAAGCTGTTTTAGTACACAAATCATGCTTTTGCTCAAGCAAGTTTGGGGAAATGGGGCAGTGATAGAGTTTATGAGGGTGAACATGGCAACAAAGTCACTATATTCCAATGGCAACCTGTTACTGAGCACAT
Source organism: Python bivittatus (assembly GCF_059951505.1). Classification (NCBI taxonomy): domain Eukaryota; kingdom Metazoa; phylum Chordata; class Lepidosauria; order Squamata; family Pythonidae; genus Python; species Python bivittatus. The sequence continues at coordinate 37,416,741 of NW_028277034.1, read as the reverse complement.
ATTTGGTCACAAATTAATGTAATTAATAAGTCATGGCACTTCTTCTCCATGCTGGTCCACAAGCCAAATCAAACAAGAATACAACCCAAACATAAAAGTAAAAAACCCCAAAATTTAAAAAAGGAAAACTGCAGAAACAATTCAAATGTCTATGAATTATCACTCTATTGGGATTAGCTCTGTAGACAGAATATTTTGATTCTGTACATTTATTGCACAGTTTATATTTGTCGGATTGCAGCCATATGTACACATGACTACTGCAAACAAGTAGAAGCAGTGCTATGTAAACATATTTCAGACTTGTAAAACCAATGCTTCCATTTTCAACTATAAATACAGGAGGTGATGTATTATATACACAACTTCATGCTTGCAAAGTTAGATTCATCACTGCAAAGAAACAAAGAGAAACATTTTAGCAATATTAGTAGTATTGGGTTCAAAGATATGTTTCAGCTGTATAAATAATACTGAGCTGGATAAAGAGATATATGAGTGGAGTTCTCCCCACAGAGTAAAATACTCTCAGCTTATAGGAGCTAAACGAGGGGGGGAGTTTTCTCCTTCCTTCCTGCAACAGCATTGAAAACTGCAGGAAAGCAGCAAAGGGGTATTAGCAAAGATTTTTTTGTTTTTTTCATATTCTTTTCCTTTGATTGACAGATCTTATTTTGCCTACTGGTGCTTGTTGCTATACAGCAGTGTTTCTCAACCTTGGCAACTTTAAGATGTGTGGACTTCAACTCCCAGAATTCCCCATGGCTTGCTGGGGAATTCTGGGAGTTGAAGTCCACTCATCTTAAAGTTGCCAAGGTTGAGAAACACTGGTATACAGTATTTAGGAATTAAAATAGTAAGCATAAGAATATTTGAGTGATCTCACCTTTTGCCAACAGCCAGGCATTGGTAACCCATCTGGCCCCTGTTTGAATAAGAAAGATCAAAGTATATTGTTGAGTTTGATAACACACCTCACCAATGCTAACATCATTTCATGCCTCAATTGTCGTTCAGGAAAATGAGCAAAATTCAAGCACTTAATATAACAGATGGGGTGCGGGGCAATTTTTGAAATTCATATGTACAGTATGTAATCATATGTTCCTCAGGTTTGCAGAAGAAGAATGAACAACAACCATACTATAAATAGTTGAAATCAATTCAGAGGAACACCTTAAATTAACAAATGCCTTATTCCATGCAAATGTATTTATGGCTTTGATCCATATATAACAGTTATAATGGAATGACAGTTAAGATCCCAAGCGTGTTATAGATCTCTTGGTTTTGACCAGGACTAGTTAGTCCTTCTAAAGAAAATTAGATAGGATTGAAAAAAGATATAATAATCAAAACAACTTTCCATGAGCAAGCATCATTTCTGTCTGAAATGTACTGGAATTACTCTCCCAAGAGCAAAATAATTATAGTTTAGCTACCAGCAAACATGATGGCATATTTTCAATACTGAATGTTTGAAATTAAAAGTATATGAAAGAAAACTAAATAAATATAATTTCTCAGAAATAATGAGAAGGTAGTGTTCATAACTGATGTTGGTAGATGTTATTAAACTGATATGGAAGCTTCAAGTATTGCATGTAGTTAACTTGACTGGATTTATATTTGTAAAATAAATGATAAAGTTCTTATGAATGCTAAAAATCCTCCATTTCCTACTTGGGAACCTATTCTACAAAGTTTCCTTCAGCTAGTAGATAAGAGGGGCCCTGTAGACTACTTTCTCTCTTCATTGTTTGAATACTAGGTATTGTTAACAAGACTGAGTAATTTAACTTTAGGTTGCTATCAGTTAAATCAACAGTGCCAGTGCAGCCCAGTCCATTTTTGACTAAACCCAGACATTTTGTTCAAGTGAGTTTACTTCTTTTGTCTTAATCTGATTCTGATTTTAAGTAGTGAGATTTCACTCCTATTCACATTCAGACCAGTTATATCAGGTTGAGATGACACAGTAATATCTGTGCAATATTGTAAACAATGGCATGTCTCTGCTCTGAAGGAGAAAAGACAGGATGATTCTGTGCTATTTTATCAGGTACTAAGTGGATTAAATCTAAGAATTTGGGTTCTCATAATTAATGGGTTACTCACAGTAGGTTGTGGGATTGTAAGTAAGTAGGATCAGCACTTGAATATATGGGGAGTCTTTACATTACAGTATTAGCTTGCAAATCATGAGAAAAACCCCAATCAGACATATTTGCAAAGCCCACACAGTTGTCTAACATATCTTTGAATTTTCCATTGAAAGATTTGAGAAATTCAGATAATTCCCCCTCCTTAGATTATAACTCAGTAATTTGAAGAAAACAACAAAAACCGCTAAGCAAACACTTGCTGACAGGTATGTTGTAGCAGCCTTATAGGACAGTTTTCCTTGATTTCCAGACAGAAATAATACTGCAAGATCAAACATACTTTAAAGAATTATGAGGGCATGCTTTATTTATTTGCAATCAAATATATAATAATAGGCTATTGTTAATCAATGACAAACAAAATAAAACATGGATTTTATACTTAAAGACTTTCCTGACAATTTAGATTAAGATGTGCTTAAAAAAACAGCTTAACTTTTACATTCATCTTTAGAGAATCGTGCTTAAACTACACACAGTATCAAAACATGCAGATCAAATCTATCTAGCCTTTAAAGGGTTTTTGGCATTTTCTAGAAATGTGTAGATAATGATGATTTAAAAAAAAAAAAAGCATTTTGATAAAATTGAAATGTTTGCCAGATTGGTACAAGGGAAAGGGATCAACAAGTAGAATTTTAGTATAGGTAGGAGCTTAAATTCATGCTAACATAGAATAGGAACTGTTGTATATACTGTGGGAAATTAAGATCCAAAGGAAAGACTGTTATGCTGAAAACATTTAAGAAACAAAGACGATAAGTGCTTTGGGCTGCAGGCCATTAATTTCTTATGAAGTACTTATAAAGCTTATTTTCAAGTGAACATAACATTGCAATATGTAGTAGAAGTGATCATGGGAATAGCAGACAGGTAAGTCTATTCAAGACCAATTCCCTGTCAATATATAATACTCATAACCTAACCTAAACAATCTTGGGCTTAATGTACCCTTTGCTAAACTGAGGGTAGAAACATAGAAATATGCATCTACTGAGCTCAGTTGGTGTATTCCATAACTAAGTCTGGATATAATCAGAAGTTGCAGAAACAAAGCTAAATTGAGCATTCCAGTTAAACTGCCTATTGTAATACATTATATCATTTCCCCCTATTTCATGGGGGATATTTGTACTTAGAAAAACGGGCAGGGAGAGTGCTTTCCTCTGCACAGTTTGCAACCCTTTGGATTGATTCTTAAGCACACAGAATTCCTGTGTGTGTGTGTATATATAACCTGATTCGGGTAAGCAAAAGGTCAGGCATAGAAACAGTGCTAGCTCCAGGTCACACCATCCACTTGTTCACTCTCTCTCCTTAGGTACCATCCACATACTTGCCCAAAAGCAAATAGCAAGTCAAGTTCTCAATTTCCTCATTGGTTTAATGAGAATAGATGACTGTCAAAGCAAGTAAATGGAATATCAGGAGCAGGAACTCCAGATGTTGTCAAAGAACCTTGTATTTTGATGTGGACTTTAACAGTTCTCTGGCTAGGTTGTCCTTTCATGCCCACCCTGCCTCACGTTAATAAGGACAGATACATACATGTAAGAGAACTTACTTGTCTGACACATATGTATGCCCAGTGAAGCCATACTCAGAAAAGTATCACTGGGTATACACTTATGTGTTTTAAATGAGTATTTCTCTTCTTTTCCTAGGCACATATACTTTATTACTCCAGTCTCGTTTTTTAAAAAATAAAGACCACACAAGCATAGTTACGATTCAAAATCATAAAACCCATTTATGAGTGAGGTCAGAGGAAATTCACACCTGTGGGCAGGGCAAGTATCAGTGCAACATAGGATGTCAGTAACTCGGTCATGGGGCATGGTGGATCTATTCTGTATCAGCCAACAGGGCAACCTCATTAAGTATGGCAGATCACGTTTTGTTGGTGGTGATCAGAATGGGAAGAAAGACAACAGTGGAAAATTGCACTTGGCAGCAAACGTTGGAATAAAATAAGCTCCGAACCACTGTGCAATGTAAGTATAACTTGCCAGTGTTACACTGCTGATGCTGAGAGGTGGAGTGATCTCTGGATACTGTTATTATCACCAAGGCAGGCCACTTTGATCATGCACATGCATGTATGGGGACATGTAATGTAAAGTCTGGTTATGGTGAACTTTACATTGGAAACAGCTGATTAGAAACATAGGAATCACATGCAGGATTGGAAGGAAAGAGCAATACTGTACCAATTGGCAAGGGGCATCCAGCCCATCCAGACCAGGCTGGCCTGGCTCCCCTTTTTCCCCCTTAATTCCACGGAATCCCTGTTTGTAAAAATTAACTTGCAACGTTACTAAGAAATGTCTTTTACATCAACTTTGCTGGAACAAGCAAACAGAAAAAAGAGGAGCAAGCTGACCGGAAGAGTACCACAGAAGAACGTGGGTGCCTTCCTTCCTAGATATAAGCTTTGTAGCAGAACACATGATCTATACAGCAAACATGAGCTCCCACATGAGCCACTGCACCACAAATTATGGAAGACTCTTCCATTAATAATTATTTGAAAAATGTCAAATGATATTTTACATGGAAGTAGGCCAAATCATGATTATTTTTAAAATGCAGAACAGTAAGACTTTCAGTGAATACCAACTTTGTTCAAACTGTAGCTTGCTCCTCTCTGCAGTGTGACATCTTGCTATATTATCTACTGTAAGAGGAGACATTTCCAATAGATGAGTGAGACATACCAATGGACAAGGTGCATCTAATCCAGGGGCACCCTGTTCTCCTTTCTCCCCTTTAGGCCCCTTTTTGCCTTTCTTTCCCTTTTCCCCCTGTGGACACAATGGTTTGGATAAAACACGTTTTATTCTTTTTCAGGGAATAAAAGAGAGCTGTTTTAAAAGTTTTTGTTTATTAGCCAATGGAGGGCTGAAAGGACACTTACCACTGTGTTTTAGTTTGCAGGATGCATTAGGTGGAAAAATAAGTTATATGATGATCAGAAGCATTAACTGCATCAGCTTGGTTATAATGAACTTTTGTATTGATGCAATTTTGATGGGCACTTTGAATTCTAAAACAGGACTTGGAATTATGAATTAGGTTGATTATTTCACCCTAAGGGGACATCAAAAATTTGCTGATCACTTAAAAACAAGGGAGTTCTGATACTTTTCCTAACAGTTGTGTTGGGTCTGCTTCCTGGCCTTGATTTTCTACAGGAAGAGCAACAGAACAAATAGGAATTGCACTGAGACTGTGGGTGCATGGGCTTCCTCTTTTTCCAATGGAAATACTTTGTGCATGTCAAGCTGTTCACCCTTACAGGAATCCTGCATGCGTCCAATGTGGACACAATCCCAGCTGACATGGTTGAGAATAGTCTCCATATATCTGGAGGGCATCAGTTTTAGAGCTAGATCAGCTTTTCCAAATCTGGGGTTTCTTTCTCAGAAGTCAGGTAGCCAGATGGTATTGCAAAAATGCTACATCTCAGTGTTCTGACAGGAATGCACTGTTTGGATCTCGGAGTTGGGTTCACAATAAGAAAAAAAGTTGGACTGAATGGGACAGATTTTAATGGATTCATTTTGTTGCAAGTTGGCTTGTCCCACTTGAATTTTCTGAATTCTACTAAGATCTTAGCCAAATGTATTTCTAAAAAAGTCATTAAAGGGTATGGATTATAGAGCAGCTTTCCCCAAAGTGCCATAATAGAAGATAAAATCCTGTTCAACACAACTGAAAGGCATTAGGCTGGAGAAGCTGATCAAGAAAATTAAGTGATAAAGTTTGGATTCCTTGTCCAACCCTGCAAAAGGATTCTGAAGACCCATGTGTCTCAGTCTAAATATCCTGATTCTTTTCCACATTAGAGTTCTACATTCTAATGCACATTTAGAATAAATTATTTATTGGCATCCTTCCTGGATTAAAGTATCCATGTGCTTGAATTAGAAACTTTTTTGTCTGAAAATAGAAATTCTTTCAAAGGAAATATACAATATGGTAATTTGACACTTTAGAGCTTTTTCTAAACAGATTTCACTAAACAAATGCAATACCTGGGGACAAGAATGGCTACCTGAGAAAAACCACTTTATCAGCAGTCAATGGAAGACACTTTGAAAGCTAATTTAAAATTGTTTTCACACCTGATCAGTTACAATGGTAAATGAGTTTCAGGCTCACAGTTCTTAACAAAGCCAAAAGTGACTCTATTTAAAAACACACACACAAATTAAGAATATTAGTGCAATGGAGATACAAAAGAAATAAAATTAGTAGAACTGAGGAATGATTGTCAAGGTCTAGGTTGTAGGAAGGATTTAATTTGTAAGGAAAAGGGTAAAAAAGACCAGATGAAGTTTAAGGAAACAAGGTAAAAGGAGAAGGGAGGAATGCACCTCTGGAAAGGCAGAGAAGATTAGGATGGCATAGAAGGAATAGACATTCACTCATTTTCTCATCAAAAATATGCATCCGTTTACAGCAGAAAATAAATATTTAGAACAGTTGCTTTTTAATGTTGTAATATTTAACATTTCAATGCCTAAAACAGTGCATTCTTAAAGTCACTGGCAAACTCTTAATGACTCCCCCCTCCAAAACTAGGATTTCACCTTAAATTAATATATCCAATTATTGTGCTAACATATATTTAAAAAGTGAAATTGCACAAAATCCACAATGTACTATGGCATAAGACAAACATCTAATGAGAGTCAAACACATTTTCATGGAGAGATATACTGTATTACATCCTACAAACAATATTTATTCACCTGTTTCAACAGTGTGCCAAAATGTGATGTACTTTGGAAGTGGGGAGGGGAGGAGGGCAGCAGTAACTGAACAATTGCAGATGCAACCCAGAAACTGTGAGTCAAAGGAATTAACCATGAAACCCTTTAGGTTAGTGATGGACGTGAAACACTTTACCTTTAATACTGATAATCTGAGTGCTACATTAAAAAGTACATTTCTCCAAATATTGCTAACTCTGAGCCCGAGCTATCTCACAAGGTTGCTGCACAGGGAAAAATGGAGAAAGGAGTGCTCTGTATGCCACTTTGAGCTTCTGGAGGGAAGGCCTGAGTGAATAAATAAAGATGTTACGGTAAATATAGGCACAAAATAGTTTTCAGAAAAATGAAGGAAGCTTGACTGAGGATTGTGACCAAACTATGGATCAGAACAGCCAACAAAGGTGGATCAGAGTAACTGGAGAGAAGAATAAATGGAAAATAAATTGGGTCTTTTAATATTGTGCTTAAGCAAAAACACAGCTTCCCACACCTTTCAAAATCTGAGAAGGAAGAATTACGCTGGACGTTTTTATTGATAGAAGATTTAGAATTAGACCTAATGGTTATGAGTTTTAAATAGTATACTATATAAACATATTAATCCATTTTAAGGGCAAAATTTAAATATTAATTCCCTACTTGCATCTAGAAAATCTAGGGGTAATTATTTAGTTTCAAAAGCAATGTAATCTTGCAGTTTGGCATGATTCACTCCAAAGGATGAATTCTGGTCTGACTGAACCAGTCTGGCCTCCTTATACAATTAACTCAGCTAGAAAATAAATGCTTATCGGGAAAAGCAAACACTAGACAATGATAATGTATGCTATGGTTCAATACTATTGTTTCAGGATTGGTATCCTGGTTCTCTAAACTGTAACAGCTTTTCTTCAAACATGCAAGCATATAGTTTAGCTTTAAAAACTATATTTTGTTGTTCTGTGAGCTGCATTATTTTTCTCAAACAAGCTGATTTCAGAGATGTTCAAATTATTTCTGAACCAGTGACTCTGAGGTTATGATCACATAATATGCTTACTGACAATTAACTTAAAATTCTCAATTACCTTGATATTTGCACAATACACAGAATCAATAAGTAATCACACAGGTAGGGTGCACACAGCAGACTGGGGCTTAGTGTTTAATCTGTGATTCAGTACAGTAAAGTGTGAATAATTTATTGTCTGTCTGTCTGTCTATCTATCACTAAAACTCTTGTGTCTGTAACCTTCAACTGGGTGAAGGTGAACCATAGGGCAACAATTTATGAATCAAGGTACCTCAAATGGGCTAGCTTACCGAATGCATCCTAAATCCAGGACCCATTACTTCCTTGGGATTGAAATTTGGGAAATTTGTGATCGCTTCAGCAATGCTGGGCTTCTGTGCTGCTGCAATCAGCCCAGGTCATGTGATCATCATGGGCATATCCCTGACCTCTTTCCTGTCTCCCTCTGTCCCCTGCACCCAATCGACTGATAGCAAGGCCTGATGGGTGAACAGCAATTGGCTGCTTTGGAAATGAGGCAGAAATTTGAAATCTCTTTGTGGCGTTGGGTGTTGAGGGAAGGATGAGAGAGCAACTTGGATGCCTGCTAGTGAGGTAGGGCTGGCTGGGAGGTGCTGGGGGGCAATGTCGATGGGTGAGCCCTCTTCCTCCCTCAAGGAAGGAAGGGGACACACCGGAATGGGGACACACCGGACACACCGGAATGAGGAGGGGACACACCGGAATGAGGAGAGGGTGCAGTTTTCCTCTTGGTCTGTGGTTCTCTTTGTTCTACCTCCCACCAGCAAAGTGGCAGGCAGTTCTGCAGGTCAGTTGAAGAGGAGGAGGCGGCTTCACTGGGGCTCTCTGAGGGTTGTGAGGGGAAGGCAAATGGTGCAAGCCTATATTATATGTAGAAGGGAGAGAGGGAGGGAGGAAGGAAGGAAGGGAGGAAGAAAGGAAGGAAAAGGGGGAAAGAAGGAAGATTTCTGATGCTTCCTTCCAGCTTCCCACAAGCAAAGTCAGTAGGAAGCTGGCAACAAGTCACTCCCACTCCCATTGCTTTTTTGCCCTTGGTCATTCTGTTTTTCTGTTTAGGTAAGGAAGCATCTCTGAAACGATGACCCAATGGGTCACAGGTTGTCTCCTTAGTTATTATAAGAAGTTTCTTTCTTTCATTCACCTCAACCCAGCTCTAAATCTAGTACATTTGATTGAGTTTTAGGGTCTGCAATTACATTTGTGATCTCTCATGGTACACACATTTGTTTGTATGGCAGAGTAGACTGGAAGAAGCTGACAAGATAACTTGGGCAGAAAACGGAAGTTAATAATAGTATTAAAAATTAGTGCAGTTAAATTTCTCTCTCTCTCTCTCTCTCTCTCTCTCGCCAGCCAGCCAGCCAGCCAGCCAGCCAGCCAGCCAGCCAGGGGGATATGAGGGAGCTAATCTTGACCTGGGTTTTTGTTCCTATAAATTTTGACCTGGGTTTCTTTGAGGACATTTACCTGGTTACTCTTTGTTTCTACAAATGCTACACTTTGGAAGTGCTACTGCTTTATCCTAATCCATTTGGCAAGCAGAATTTTAAGAAGAGGGCCAATCTAATGTTGGTCCAAAGACAGTTTCTAGAAATTGTCAGAGACAGAGACTAATGCTCAAGTTCAGTTTTTTTTCCACTCATAGTTTTATTCCCCGCTCTATGCCATACTTCATTGTTGCAGAAGGTGGTGCTGTGACACTTTTAAATTTCACCCAATTCTTTCAACAAGTAGAAACTGTTCCAGGGAATTGATTTCCCCAACATGGTCAATAGGGCAAAGATGAAAACTTTGGGAAATGAACTAAAGGAGGGAATAAGTCTAAACAAAGTACAACATCAGTCGGAAGCTCATCAGGCTGTTCCAAAGCAGATTTCTCAACTTAGGTTTATATTTTCTGCCCAACTCCAATAAAATATTATGATATTGTTTATCCTACAAAATGACTTCTGTTTGATCTTTCAGCTATTTTATGCATTACACAACTGAAAAGGAAGAGTTATAGTGCTTGCAGCTATACTCCTATACTCCAGTCATACCTTCCCCATCTTCCATGTCTGTGCACTGGCATAGATGACTGCAGGTTTTATGTAAATGCAGTAAACATATAGGCTATATGTACATGGATTTCCATTTTGGCTGGTGGAAATGTAGGCTTTCCCCAGCAAAAAGCCACACCTAAGACACGATGATCAGAAATCGGGCTAGGAGAATCTGCTAGTTCAAGGGCATCGACTGCAGTGTAATCTCGTGCCATAATAAGCATATTCTTTCATCTTTATAATGTGGGAAAGAACTACTACAAGCTTATGTCTTTGTTTATTAGCAGCCTGATACAGCCAGCCTACAGACAATTGTGACTTCTCCTCTTTTGAACGGTTTGATGTGAATTCCTGTCATATGTTGTTTTTGCTATTTCGGAATCGAAAGTCATTTGAATTTCCCCAGAAAGCTTGGGGAGAATAAGTTGGAAATCCTTCAACTACTGGCATGTTTAGATACCACCAACTGAACTAAATAAGGGAAAGTTTTACATATGTAAGAATTTGGGATATGTATCAGTGCATAGTTTCCCTCACAGTGAAAATAAGCCAAAAAAACTGCATAGAGAAGTCCGTGTACGCACTGGAGATGTGCATGTATTTCAGAGCTCCCATATTGTATATTCTAGTAGAAGTTGAATGATTGTACACCGGGGCAATCCAATGACAAGCAGATTGAAGCTATCTCAATAGGACTCAATAGGACTAAGTGCTTTAATTAAGCGCCTAGCTATCACTTGCAATAGGAATCTGATGCAATTAACTTTCTCTGAATTAGTCCAAAGTGCTCCTAGCTTAGTTTTCATCTTCTCTGCGATAAAGCCAGGTGCTTACAAGGTATAAATACAGCACACATTAATTGAAGTGTGTAGCCCTATATCGATTTACGAAAGCTGTCACTCTGGCCCAGGGTCTCCTGTTGCTACTCCAATGTCTCTTGTCAGTAACTACAGTATAAACAAACACAGACTGCAAGGAGTCTTGGAGGAGAAAACCTTTCTCCCATTATGGAAAGTGCTGACCTTTTTGGATCTGGGTGGAAGTTTGGTTTCACATTCTGACAAATGACTTTGTCTAGTAAAGCAGTGATACGCCTCTTGGCACACAGAAGGAAGACAGTCAAGCTTAAAGGGACAAATTGCAAGACTGGGAGAGAGCAGCTGACTAAGCTAAGTAATCAAACAACAGTTAATAGCATTGAGGTCACCTTTTCTCCCTTTTCTCCTACATCACCCTTTTCTCCACGTGGACCAGGGAAACCCTATAAAAAATGAACAAAAAGACCTCTATTGGCTTCTGTATATTGATATGTGGGTTTGTTTTTACGGTAGAGCTTATATTATATGCACCCAGCCACCCTCACTCCCAAGAATACTGCATCAAGTAATTTGGAACTGAAAAAGAATTGATAGAAAATCACCCTCATTTTCCTACATGCAAATTAGTGCTGGCAATGTTCAAGGACAAATGCTTCATAGAGGTTCAGTGGCACTGAACAAATGGGCAACATTCTAATTAACTTCTCTCAGTTCAAAAGAAGTTGCATAAACTGGAACATCTAACCGCAGCTTCTAATTTAATTCTGATAAGATACAAACTCAATTGCAGTCAGCATGTGCAATCAAAGATGCTGCAGAACCTAAAAACCCTAGTTCCTGGTGGGAATAATTTCCCATGAGATTTTAACTGTTTTAGAATGCAGCGGCTGGCTTTCTTTTTTTTTGTGGTTTGTGATAACATGATTAAAATATCCCAAATCTTGTAAGAGCTGTTGCTGCAAATGGGAGTTGCCTTGTGGTGCAGTTTTAAAGTGGCTGCATTTTGAGCACCACTGACTGCATTTGTAAGGCTTGATGCACTTAGTATAATGCTTATAACAATATAGAATTGTATGAACATTTGCCATTTCATAGTCATTTATCTGCGCTCTAGTTAGCATCAATTGCTGCAAAACCATTAAGGGCACTATTTATGGTGGGATTATTCCTTTTTCTCTATTATTATTTTAAGACAAACAACAGTACAATGTTGAGTATAATCTCTGCATGATTTTCATGCATAGGAAATGGGAAAAACTTCAACATGCTCCAAGCATGCGGCTATTACTTGAAACAAATGTTTACCTACCACACAGACAAATGGGTGATCAATTATTACTTACATCAAGGCCAGGTTCACCATCTTTGCCCTATTAAAGAACCATATTAGTTTTGTTAAGCTTTCAGGCTCTTATAAAGCTTGAATTGGATTAAACATTTGCCTGAATTATTCAGATATGCAGCAATTGCACTGTGTACAAAATACAATTTTGAATCCAAAACTGGCTGAAGAACAAGACCTCTGAATGAAAGAGAGCCACAATACATTTATCCTTTTTACACTGGGAACCCTTTAAACTTGAGGAAATATTTAGGTATCACTCAAACAAATTATGATTAATGTTAATTATGGTTTTGTTGAAACAAAATAGCATGAAACAATGAGTTCTGATATATTTCAGCAAACCACAACTTAACCATTTGTTAGTTCAGACAACATGTTAAGCAAAACATAAAAACAAAATCCTCCAAACTCTTCTTCCCAGTTCTGATGGAACACAGGAAAAGAAGAGAGTGGGAATCCATGGCGCTGACCACATTCAATGGCCAATATATGCCAAGCAATTAAAATGTTTGGGAATGCAGTATATACATGTTGATTATTACGTTAGAACTACTACTCAGGGTAGCTGTGTAAGGATGGGGTTGGATGAGGCAAAATGTCATGGAATAGAATCTGACAGTCTGTCTTACTGATCCTTAGGATGCTGGTAACTTCTTTAGAATTGGAAGACATCTGCTGACAATCATACCATATAAAAAGAATATTGGGAAAACTCTGAACGTGTCCACTATTGGTCAAGCCATTTCAGTATCAATAGGAACCACTGGAAGAAAGCTTAGAACGTTCTAAAAGAATACTCCTCAAGGACCTCTAGTACAAATCAAGGACCTCTAGTTTTATAGAAATTAGGAAATTAATTCCTAACCTTTTCTGATTAACAAATGGCTCACAAAAGCTTATGCCTCTTAATAACTTTTATTAGTCAGAAAAGGTAATGTCAGATTCTGGTTTTTTTGGGTCACCAGACTAACACAGTTTGGTCCTCCTGCAATGTCTAGTTTTCCAGAGAATATGAACTGAGGGAACTGATTATTTATAGAATCACTCTTCTCCAGTCAGCTGTTCCCATCCTGTAGGATCTGTTAGGGTAGACATTTTCTGAGTCTCCTGACCAAAAGAATAGTATCTGGGGATATACCAGAGGTCTCTATCACCACCTCTGCCCTTTGGAATAAAGTTCTCTCTCCGGTCTGGTCTGTCTCAACCTTACTATGCTTCAGAAAAGAATGAAAAACCTGATTTTTTTCAGCAGAGGTGGGCCAAGGTAATTTGTGATTCCATTTGAATATTTGTTGGAATTTTCTTTGTAAGTATTTTCCCAATTTGCTGTTATTACTGCATTTGTTTTATTATGGTTTTAAACCACTGTATGCCACCTTGAGCCATTTTTATTAAACAACCTTACAAACTAATTATTATTATTACTATTATTATTATTATCACCATCATCAACAACCCTGGAAAAACAAACCATGACTTAGTATGATATATAAACTTAGTTACTATGTAACTAAGCATAGATTTACAGGATCACAAAAGACTTGTAATTTCAGTGAATCTTGGATATTGGTTGGGTTTCAGATCTTAGATCCAGGATGATTTCCAATGGCTGGTTGGGATGTGGGAAGGAATATTTATCTGTGTGACACAGAGAGAGAGAGAGCTCAAAAGTTCGGAAATAGTTTCTTGTGACTGTTTTTGAACTACTGAAATATTCATCTGAACTGCTAAAAAAAGTATTATGCAGTCGCAAAGCAAGCTAGCAGGAGAACAGATGTTTCTATTGTCATTGTAATGGAGTGTGACTTGAAACTCTAGATAGATGTTTCTGGAGCACTGCCAGAAGTTTTAATCTTAATCTGAGTATTGGCTTATGTGGCTAAAATGCCTGGCAGCAGCTCTTCTGGCTTTCGGACGACCAGCTGCATGCTTTACCAAGGAACTACAGTGGTACCTCGGGTTACGAATTTAATCCATTCCATGACTCTGGTCGCAACCCCATTTGTTCGCAACCCAAAGCAAATGTTCCCATAAGGTTCAATGTAATTACCGTTAATCCATTCCAGCGTCCACGGACCACACGTCAAGGGTGGAAAAACGGCCGCAGACCGTGCGGCAGAGCGGAAAAATGGGCGCGGATCACGTGGGACGGGCGGAAAAACGGCCGCGGACCACGCGGCAGGGTGGAAAAACAGCTGCGGACCGCGCGGCAGGGCGGAAAAATGGCCGCGGACGTGTCACGGGCGGAAAAATGGCCGCGGACCACGTGTCACGGGCAGAAAATGGCCGCGGACCACGTGTCACGGCGGAAAATGGCCGCGGATCCGGTTCATACCCCGAGGCGGAGTTCGCAAACCGAGGTAAATTTTTGTGGCCGGAGTTCGTAAGCAGAGGCGTTCGTAACCCGAGGTACCACTGTACGGCCATTCCCAGATTAGTAAATTCCTCCATTACACATAGTGATTCTCACTGATTAATGTAGAAACCACTGCTGCCATGTCCTTTGAAATTAATGCAACTCTTATTCGACAGGCAAGTCAACGGATATGTGCTTATTCCATGATCTTCCATTTGCAAAACTTTTTCTGATATTAAATAAGGCAATTTGGTGGAGGAAGGGGCAACAGTGATATATTCTGATGGAAAGTCTGATCAGATTTTTAAAATTAATTATCTAAAATACATGCTAAATGAACTCATGCGATTGTTTTCTCTGTAGCTGTCACATCTGAAAATGGCGTGATTTTTGGCTTTTGTGTCCTTGTGTGTATTAGTGTGTTTGTCTCCCTTCCATGTGTGCATGGACACACATACATACACATAGTTTCATCTGCAGTTTGAAGAAATGAGATCATGCATGATTCCAAGAAGAATCTGGTTAAATGTGCACTTTGACAGAATTAAGTACGTTGCAATTTTTAAAAATCCCCACAAAAATAACCATTTTCAAACATTCTAATGCTTTCGAATAGTGCTTAAATGAAACTACATCAGTTTCAGCATATATGTATAAATTTCTGATTTTTTAGTATCTGACCTATAGAAAAATATTTCTATGTCAAAATATTTATCCAAAGAAAGAATGCATTTTTCAAAAATTATACTGGATATTGAGATGTCTCCTCATTTTACATATACCTGCATGTATGCACATTAGGAAAATTTAATAATTGCTTCCAATAGATTGTAATATTCAATGCAGCTACTTATATCAGTCTCTCATGCAGCAAAAAACATTGTCAAAGACATTTCATAAAACAAGAGAATGACATAGTTATGTAAAATTAAAAAACAAAACAATAAAAACAACCCTTATCAAATTTCCTTCAAATGCAAATTAAAACATAACAGCAAAAAGGTGTTTTGTATAATTAAGACCTGATTGCTCTTTCCTCCTGGAGAGATGCCTAGGGTTTTAAGACAAAGTAATCTGTGATATTTTATTGACACAAATTCATACCATTATGTTTTGATGCTTAAGGACAGGTAATATCTTCACAAAGCTATGAAAATGGCAGGAGCAGTACAAAAGAGATGATGTTCAATTCTGGCTTTTCTTATTTTGTAAGTTTACATCAAATCTACTCTATTATTTTTACAGAGCGCACCTCAGAAGATGAATCTGTTTGAACATGAGATAAGAAGATGGTCTCATGAGCCATGATTTGCTATTTAAACTAATTGCATTTCTCTGTGGTGAAGAATTATAAAACATCACAGGATTTAATAAAGGATTTCACAAAAATTACACTTTCTAAAAATGTCATATAACTTACAGGCAAACCATATGGTCCTCTGGGCCCAGGATCTCCTGCAATTCCCTTTTCACCCTAAAATATAATAATATCAATGCTGCTCATACATGGTAAAGAGATTTTACTATGCAGTCTGTTTCACTTATTTCCACTCTCTGCCAAAGCTCAGGGATCTACATGCCATGTTTGCTTTTACAAGAAGCCTTAGGTAGGTCAAGGGGACTTCCGGTAAAGAAATGGCAAACTGAAGATGGCTCCATTAAAAGCAAAGCTGACAACCATGGTGGAATGAAGAGCCAGCGAGTAGACCAGCTCTTTGTAATTCCTCTGAATAAGGAGAGGACTTGGGATCACCC
This sequence comes from Python bivittatus, assembly GCF_059951505.1. NCBI lineage: Eukaryota > Metazoa > Chordata > Lepidosauria > Squamata > Pythonidae > Python > Python bivittatus. The sequence goes on along the minus strand of NW_028277034.1, from coordinate 37,400,446 downwards.
ACAAATGCTCCAGACAGTTGCTCCTCGTGATGAGACTGCAAGATAGCAGTCTCTGATTGGTTTAGAGCTCTGGGAGATTAGGGAATAACTATCTTGCTCAACCCCCAGTCTGTGCCTTTAAGGACACTGGGTTCACATACTTTCTTTTCTAATCATTTCCAGAAATTGCTTGTTAACTGCTTTTCAGCTATTAGAAACCTTTGGATAGACATGTTTTACAGCATCAGGTGAGTTTCCTTCAATCCTTAGTGAAAGAAATTTTAAATACAAGCTTAATGACTTAATTTTTTTTTAATGGAATAAACAGCAAAAGGGTGATTAAAACTTTGCTTTTAGAAGTTACAAATGGACTAAGGGTCCAGATAAATTTAAAATAATATTTTAGAATTAATGATCAGAATCCTTTCCATAAGAAAATACGTTTGTTTTGAATTCTTTAAAAAAAAACATAGGATGGGATTTTGAAGGTTGGACACTAGAGGGAACTAGAATAAACTAAAGATTACAATTAAAGGAGAAGAACACTTAAATTTGAGTTACTAATACAGAATAGAGCAAAATATTTTAACATTGGACATATTGAAGGATATTTTTGAACAATGGACCCAGAAATTAATGTTAAGAGTTTCTGCTTCTATAGATAGACTATGTTTAAAAGATGTTATGGAAGAGGAACAAGTTTTACTGGATAAGACTGAGACTGATCTTGGATTTAAAAATGACAAGCCACAAGAATGATATGGAAAAAGATGGACATACACTGGACATACAAAAGAAACCAGCTGATATCTTCATAATTAAAAGTGATTTACAAATAGCAAACCAAAAGAGTGACCTGGATAATCTTCCTATATTGGGTTTACAAAAGAGGCTTTTGTGAGAAGGGACAAAGAAAAAATGAAAAGAAATGAAGTTTTAGGACATTATTTGAAGGGACTGAAGTTCAAGATTGTTAAAAATAAAAGGAAGTAATATAAAGCTGGTTTATTTGATTAAGGTTAAAATATATCTATTGTTATGTCTGGTAACCGTTAAAGGACTTCTGCTGATATCAGGACTGAAATGACGAGGCTTTAAGGATTTGTTTATAGATAAGATATGGGATATGGGAAGAAAAGATCAATTGTTGTATTTTAAGAGAAGGTGATAAATTACTAAAATTGTTTATACTTGTGATGAAGGGGGAAGTCATTTCTTTATATATTTATTTTCTTTTACTATATTCTTATTTTTTCTATTTATTTTATATTTTCTTTTCCTTTTCTGCACCTTCTTTTTTTCTTTTTTTTCTTTTAGTTTACATTCGCTTTTTATCATTGTAGTTGTAATTTTTAATAAAATTACTATTACAAAGAAGGTTTGGGTAGATTAAAATGAGAGATAGTGATAGGTCCATGCTCACCTCCTGTCATTCATCTCTAAAGGCAAATATACATTTTGTATCATTAGGTCTCCCCATATCATAAAACCCTTAAGTATTAACATTATTCATAATAACATATTTTATTAGTATACTACTCTCTCTCCTGAGGGAGCCCTGAGTACCAAAAGAACAATACAAGTATCTCTGATAAAACAAAATAAAAACACAGCATTTAATTGTGCAGCAAATAAAACAAATATCTATTAACACCTTTGAAGACATTCTGGTGCTTGAGCATGTGCTACAAATAGAATAGATCAGCAGGATAAAAGGATAAAGCCACAACAGATTAATTTGTGTAAGAATCAGAAGATTAGATAGCATATAGAGTTTTGTAATCATTGTTATCATCATGGTCATGATAATCATATCTTTGTATGTCTTTGTGTGTGAAAACCCAGTGCTTTTAGCTGGTTTGTTGCTCAAAGTATTGTGTGACCCTAGAACATGGGAAAATTCAGTAATCAAGTTAGGCATCTTGTGTGAATGCAGCCATTGTGTATTTCAGCCTTGAAAGGAATTTGAACAGATACTTTTTTTCAGGGAATATACTTTTTTTCAGGGAATATATATATTGCTTAAAATACAATTCTATTAAGGTATATTTGAACATCTCAGACATGCACTCACTCTGTCTCCCTTTGGACCTGCAGGGCCATGTGCACCAGTGGGACCATCCATACCCTAAAAGAGTAATAAAACATGATCTGAAAAAAGGTTGAAAATTCCTAAATTAAGCTTTATATTTCATGACAGTCCTAATTAGAGTTGAGTTTCATGTCAACAATTGAGAACACGGATTAGAATGATGACTCATTTGTCAAGGTTCCAAATCTCTTGTTGCTTGATCAGAGTCAAAATTCCCACTTGTACTCTTTAAAGCTCTGTGGTGCTTTTTTCTACCTTCTGAATCTTTACTTGATTGTTTAGATTTATATAAGATTTAAAATGTAGAGGCATTTTTTTCTAGGAGGAGTTAAAGGGTTAAACAAAGGGAGTTAACACAAGAAAAACCCATGCAGAATTCACATAAAGACTCACAAGGATAGATGGCATGCCTGAAAGAAGACATTTTACATTTTCAACTAAGCTATCCTGTTACTCTCTTGGAAAACTGAATAATTTGTTTCAAATAGCAGTAGCGCTTCAACATGGAACTGTAGTATCTTCCAACTTTATGAGTAACTCTGCTTGCCCTGAGCATCGCAAATTTTAGACTTCTTTTGCTGAAACTATAGGGAGAACACCAACTAATGTGAGGGGGAAAAGGCCATATCAAACACCCAAATCAAATAACAATTTTCCAACATGGGTTTTGTGTTTCTTTAAACCAAGTTATAGTTGTCAGATTAATGTCAGCTGACAAAGAGAAGGGTGGACATATTTAAATTGTGACTCCCATGATTATATTGTAGCTTGATCTTATGTCATATCATTTGTCATGGACATGAGCACATGGGCTCTCTATCTATAACCTTATATATAGTATAAGGTTATAAAGTTAGTTGCAGCCAACATTCCCCTCTGGGAAAATGATGATATAATATTGCTAAGTTATCATTACCAAGGTTGGTAGCCCATCATATTCCACATTTCTAGCCCAACATTATCAAGAATTCGTCCACTGAACATCAACGTATACATAGCCTAGTCAGTACTGTAGCAACAGAAGCAGGATAGCACTACATGGAAAACCAGCTGATGTATCTGCTGGGAAACATGTAATTTGGGAGGATGTAATAGGAACATGAAGGACTCACCCGGGGTCCTGGCTTTCCATCTAAGCCAGATGCTCCCTGTATGGTTAAGTGGAAGCACAGATGACAGGGAGAATACGAATGACAAGAATGTGAGATTAGTAACTGTGGTGATAAACAAGTACAACTTCTTTTTTATACACAGATTACACAGTGTAACAGGAATAAGTACCACACTACTGCATTAGGTTAGTTATAATTTATACACAACGTGAAGAGTTTGTGATTTCACTTTTGCTACAGGCTATATAAAGGTAGTCCTACTACCTAGGAAATTGTTTGATGAGATCAGAATTAGTCCCTAGATGCATTAGTGCTACAAAGTTTACTTGCTATAGAGTTTGTTGATCTTTAATATACACATTCTTTATTTAAAAGTTAATAAGAGAAACTCAAGCAAAACAAGGGTATAACTATATTTTCATAACCAGAACTAAAACACTAAGAAAGCAATAGTGCATCAGAAATTAAATATATGTTCCATGATAACAGACTTAAGTCCATAAAATATTTTAAAATATTAAGTAATATTCTGCTTTCTCACTGGACGACAATCTGTAATAAATTCCTAATGCAGTGCTTTGTATTACTGATAGTTTGTACTAATCGGTGTATGGAAGACCATTAAAATCAGAGCTCTTTTACCAATCACTTCAATAACCATGAAATTTGGCCACCGTGTATGAAATAGCTGTCAAATTTGCAACTCTCAGTTGGTATTGCTGAGAGTTATATGATCCCTGGTGGATATTACATGAACAAGATAAATCTGCTACTGTCGCACACATACCAAAGGGAATTAAAGATGGCAGATGGCTTCATTTGGTAGAATTTATGTATATGGCGGCCCTTAAGTATTTTCACACCTTGATCAAGCAAAGTTAGGCATTTTATTTCCACTGATTTTAACAGAACAGAGTTAAGCACTTGCTGAATTTCTACAATGGATTTGAAAGGACTTGAATGTCCCTTCTGAATAGATTTTTCTTGGTCATTTTACTTTTGTCTGTTTTTCATTTCAGAAAGTACATTTTGCACTGATATGAAGAATTACATTGTTTGTATTTAGGAAATCTTAGCATTTCCAGAAACCAAAATAGGGATTTTAATGATCTTCACTGACTACAAAGGAAATGGTACTACACCAAGGAGAACAATTCCAAAAATAGCTAAATCATAGAAGATATTCTGCCTACAAGCAAATGAAAAAGACTTCATTACATAAACTTTTTACCTAGCATATTAACCTTAAACGCTTCATATCTATATTATACACAGCCACTCACTTTAAACAAAAAGCTACAGTTAGCATCTGGGTAGTCTTTCTGTGCACGACGGTTAATATTTAAACGAAACATCACACAACATTTAAATAATGGCATAATTAATATGGGGAGATTACAATTTTTAATTGATGTTGCCAACTGACAAATAAATAACAACATAAAAACAACTAACAATGTGCTACGGGATGATAAAGGATCAGACTAGATTAAAAAAAAAGAGACATACTCTACTCCAACATATATTATATTGGCTATTGAGTAAACCAGAGTTTTGGGCTGAAAGTAGAATGAGAAGTTTGTAATTTGCACTGAAATGGAAGTATTTTACTTACGGGGAGACCAAGGGGCCCTCTGTCACCCTTGTGACCTGGTTCACCCTTCAATCCTTTAAGACCATTTAACCCTGGTTCACCCTAAATGTAAAAGTATAAATGCTATTTTGTGGAGATGCTGACAGGGTTACTCAAGCTGGGACAGAAGAGAGCCAGTCAAGGATATGAGTATAAATCCAGTTTTTCAACACAAGTGGTTATGTTTATTAAAATAGATAATCTCCTCATTGCTAGAACATGAAAAATTATGTACAGCAATAGTCATGATTCACATTAGCATAAAAGTAGATAGCATAAAACTATAATCATAATCTTGCACGTTTGAATCTTCCGTCTTGAAATGTTTCTGAATAATTTGGATCCTTATGATTTTAGTGTCATCTTGCTTATAGCAAATGTATTCCAAGCCCATTCATAATCTTGCAGGCTTTCAACAAAGCTAACCAAACCGTAAAAATTTGACCGTGATTTGACCAATCAGAATTGCAAACTTTTTTTTTTTTTACATGTCCTTAACTGGTTTTTCTTCTCATAGCAAACTGAAATATGCATTATTTCATGGAAAGATATTCCAAACCTTTAAGCATGGCTATGTTCGGTTAAACAGAGGAAGATTGTGATAATTGGGTTGTCCTTTTTAATGAACCATAATATAACAATTACCCCAAAAGGAATTAACCATTTACTGCCAATCAAAGTTGTTAAGATTTTGGTGCTTCTGAAATTCCCTGATAAGTTATATTTAAAAAAATGGGAGATGATCTCTCAGATAGCTTTGCTCAAGTATGGTATTCTTCACATATATTATGACTTGCAACTTTCAAAATTCCTAGCATTTGCCTTGCTGGCTGAGAATTTTGAGGGTTGTAGTTTCAAAACATTTGGAGAGCAGCAGGTTGAGGAACGCTCACTTGCTCTGCATAAGACAGTTTCCTTGTAAGGGTCTTCATGCTACCATATGGCCATATTGTCCACACTAGTGTTCAAACAACCTTATTTAAGTTTTTGTAATGGCCTAAGAAGTTAGGGTCCTCATGGCAAACGTACTTATTATAGTTCTCAAGCAAAGAAATCGTGGCCCTGTATTTTTTGAATGTATTATAATACTTGTACAGATAAATATATAAACAAATTTAGAGAATTACATAAGAAAATTCCTTTACTCTGAAAAAGCTAGAGATTTCTAACTGATAAGTACTAACATGCTTATAAAATTTTAAAAAATCAGGGTAATTACCAGTGAATTTCCCCCAATTCTTACAGAGAATTGAAATGTAAAAATAATTCACTAACCCTGCTAAACAGAATTGAATGGCAGTTCTAAAGAGAAACCATGCGTACATTTATTTTTGTCTAATTTATAGCCTTTGACCATGGATTTTTATGGTTTCCAGATTCTGAAAAAGTGGCACACAATTTATTTGGATTTTTTTAGTAGGCATAAATAAGACTGTGCTACTAAATCTGTAAAAACAAGAACTGTGGAAGATTATATTTGGAGATTCCCAGAAAGACCTGATTCCATTAAGGAGAAAGAAAAGGTCTACAACCAAAGTGGAAGAGCCATGGCTCTAAAGTATAATATATCTGTATCTCCAATGCTTATTTGATTCTTTTCAAAATAAAATAATATAAAGCTATAGTCATGATAAAGATGCATTCTCATAAAAGGGTACGAAACATCAAATACATTCAAATAGCATTAAAGTGCATTAGGGCACAACATATTATTTCACAGCATAGTCCTTCAATTATCTTTTTGAAGTCGGTAAATATTTAGTGATGTGTGTGCATGTACATTTAAATTCCCACGTATCTTAAATAATACTTTGAACTGTAACTGTGGATTTTTGATTATTAGGAACATAGATTTTCAAAGATATGGGCAAAATAATTCAAAAGAACATATTATAAGGCTAAGAGAAGAAATGAGTTTGATTAGAAGACTGAAAGACAACAGTGCGGAAGAAAGTATTTCTTTTACTTCTTAAACACTCATCCTCTGTTTTTCTAAGCTTTTGTGTAAGGTGGTTCCAAATGACATAGTTTGAAACTTTCACCAGACAACCAGATTTTTTTTTTTTTTACTGGCTCTCCATAATTAACATCATAGAAAGCTAATTTAGCTTACATTGATGTGGAACAGACACAGGAAATTGCCATAAATCCTTATGTATGTTTTAACATTTTATTTTAAGCAGCTGCTTAAAGGTTTAAGAATATTTTAAAAAATTCACAGAAAAATGAGACAAGGACAAATTTTAACTACATGCCTCAACATGATTAATGAGAATGACAGCATAACGAATTGGGAGACTGATGTTAGTTGTGGACTGGATTCCTTACCTTTGGCCCTGGTAGTCCATGAGGTCCCTAAAAATAAATAAATAAAAAACAATTACAGGAAGCATTTCTATATTAGAAGGGTCTCTCTGTGCATATGCGTATGGATGTGTCTGCGTATGTGATTTATGGAGGGGTGGCTGGGCAAAAATGTATTAAATAATAACTCTTAATTATTTAACAAAAGCCAAGCCTAGTCTAATGAATTAAAACTTTCTATCAATTTTCAGCTCCAAAATCTTTTCTAAACATTTTGAATATATGTGAAAAAAGTAGATCAGAAGTCGAATCAATAGGATCTATCTACAAAATATTTGCTACTTATATTTATATAGCCAAAAGCACCGTTGCAAAATTATGGCTTTCACAAGTACATCTATATTATAATTCATTAGAAAAATATTTGATACCACTTGAACTTTTTGCTTCCCCCCCCCCATCTTTTCTGCTCCATGTAGCCCCTGAAAACATTAGGCATTTCTTATGTGGACTTCTAGGCTTTCAAGGACATGAAACACTGATAAATTGCTTTAATTCATTAAACCACACAATAGATAAATGTCTGAAAATACTTACCATAGGTCCTGGCGGACCGTGTGGACCTGGAGGACCTGGAGGTCCTATGATCTGTGTAAAATACATGCATAAATATATTTAGAAAATGAGTTCATCATGCTAACAGACACAGGTTCACTGATCTGCTGGGACCATGCAATTAGCTTCCATCTGAAAGCGGTAATCCCTTGGATGTGCTATTGGTGCCCTGACAGAGCTTGTTGTGGTTGTTTCATTTATTTCATTAGATTGGTCTGCCCCTGGTGACTAATGGACCTGGATGGGTTCCAGAGGGAGCTGGGGGTTGTTCCTGCTGGTTTGCTGCATGGTCTACCCAAAGCCTGGTCACTGCTTGGAATGAGGGGGCAGCTGAGACCTTGGATGGGATCACACCCATGCAAACTCTCCCCTCTGAGGGATCCCGGCACTCCCCATGGTTTATGGAAGAGTTGAGGGATATGAAGTGAGATAAGAGACATCTTGAACATTGCAGATGCTTGACAAGGGACAAACTTGACTGAACACGAGTCAGAGCCTCCTTTCTCTGGGGCTGATTCCAGCTGGTGGTAGTTGGGAAGGAGAGATCCTGCCCTTGACCCCTACTATGTGGAATGCTGCAAGGTTCGGTATTCTCCCCTCTCCTATTTAACATCTATATGAGGCCACTGGGTGAGCTCATCCGTCGCCATGGGGTAAAGTATCATAAGTACACTTGCACAGATTACAAGTTTTAAAGGACTTGAAACATGTATATATTTTGAATAAACAGCAGGGTGATTAAAACTTTGATTTTAGAAAATTACAAATGACTAAGGGTCCAGATAAATTTGAAATAAGATTTTGGAATTTATTATAAAGAATCCTTCCTGTGGGAAAATACTTTTGTTTTGAATTATTTTAAAAAAACCATAAGACATTAAAAATTGGACACTAGAGGGAACTAGAAATAACTAAAGGTTACAATTAAGGGACAAGGACACTGAGACTTGACTTACAAATACAGAATGAAGCAAAATACTTTAACATTGGTACCCTTGAAGGATATTTTTAAACAGGGGACCCAGAAGTTAATTTTAAGAGCATCTGCCTCTATAAATAGACTGTGTTTAAAAGATGTTATGGAAGGGAAACAAGTTTTACCTGACAAGATTGAGACTGATTTGAAAGTGGATTTAAAAACGACAGGCTATGAGAATGACATGGAAAACGATGTTACACTAGACATACAAAAGAAACTGGCTGATATCTTAATAATTAAAAGGGATGTACAAATAACAAACCAAGAGAGTGACTGGATAATTTTTCTATATTGGATTTACAAAAGATGCTTGTTAAAACTTCAAAGAATTTTGTGAGAAGGGACAAAGAAATCAAATTGTAGGAAATTATTTGAAGGGACTGAAGATCAAGATTATTAGAAGTAAAATGAATATAAACTTGGTTTATTTGATACAGGTTAATATATATATGTCATTATCTCTGGTAACCCTTAATGGACTTTTGCTGATATCAGGACTGAAATGACAAGGCTTTAAGGATTTGTTTATAGATAAGAGATGGGATATGGGAAGAAGAGATGTATTTTAAGAGAAGGTGCTAAGTTACTAAAATTGTTTATACTTGTGATGAAGGGGGAAGTCTTTCTTTATATATTTCTTTTCTTTTTCTTTACTATATTCTTATTTTTATTTCTTTTCTATTTTTCTTTCTATTTTTTCTGTTTTTTCTTTTATTCTTTATCTTTTAGTTTGTATTATTTTTATTGTAATTTTTAATAAAATTACTATTAAAAATAAAGTCAGTCTTTACTGTGGTCTCAGACCAGTACAAACTGTGTATCTATCTTTTTGTGGGGAGTCTAATCCTTCCAGGATTGTAAAATCCATCTCATTCACAAAATCACACCTCCCAATGAACACTCCCACCCATTTTGGATCAATTTAAATTTACTATTCTTTTTCTAGTTCTTCTTCTTCTTCCTGAATTGATGCATTAAAGAGATCATGCCATTACCTGGTAAGACGGAGTGGCTGTGGGTTAATGGCTCCCCTGTATCCGGGACGTTGTCATCGTTGGTGCTGGATGGGGTAGCACTGCCCCAGACAGACCCAGTGCGTAATTTGGGGGTCCTCCTGGACTCACAGCTCCTGCTCAAAGAGCAGGTGGCAGCCATGGCCAGGAGGGCTTTTGCACAGCTTCCGGTTGTGCACCAGTTACGCCCTTTCCTGGATCGGGATGCCCTTCGAACGGTCACTCATGCCTTGTTATCTCCCAGATAGACTACTACAATGCGCTCTACATGGGGCTTGAAGAGTATCCGGAAGCTTCAGCTGGTCCAGAATGCAGCTGCATGAGCAATTTTTGGGGCCCGAAGGACCCATATAACACCTTTGCTCCGTGAGCTGCACTGGGTACTAGTTTGCTTCTGGGTCCAATTCGAGGTGTTGGTTATCAACTTTAAAGCCCTACATGGCATGGGGTCAGGCTACCTGAGGGACCGCCTTGCCCCCACAATTTCAACCTGTCCCACCCGATCTTACAGAAAGGGTATGCTCCGGACCCCCTCGGTTAAAGAACTCCGATTAACGGGGTCCAGAAAGCGGGCCTTCTCTGCTGTAGCCCCCGCCCTTTGGAACATCTTGCCCCCAGAGGTGAGACAGGCCCCCTCACTCCAGGCCTTTCGGAGGGATTTGAAGACTTGGCTCTGTCATCTGGCCTGGGGCAGGGAGTGAGGATGCCAGAAATGGGGTTGGCTAGCCCCCTAGAGGCCTGATGTGGCCTCTATTGGCCTCTTGGATCTTTTAATCTTTTTTCTATCTCTGTAAGTGTGGCTCTCTTTTTATAACTTTTAATTATGTATTTATGATTTTAATTTGATGTAAACCGCCCAGAGTCCCCCATAGTGGGGAGATGGGCAGGGACAAGTTCAATAAATAAATAAATAAATAAATAAATAAATAAATAAATACCTGAGAATAATGACATAGAGAAATAGATTGGCACTACCAGCCTATTGATAACACTCAACATCAAAACTTTTGATGACCTCCTCCAGCAGTTTCATGTACATGTAAAAAGCACTGGTAACAGAACTGAGCCCTGAGGTGGTTCATGCTGCAGTTCTTATTTTGAGCAGTACAGGTAGTCCTTGCTTAAGGACAATTGGGACCAGCAATTCCATTGCTAATCAACATGGTCGCTAAGCAAAAAAATCACATGACCTCAGCAGATTTACAATGTCACTTCTTCTGCAGTACTTAAGTGAATCACTCATGGCTGTTAAATAAGACATAATGTGACCATAGCTTGAGATTTTACTGCCATCTTCACTGACTCTGCTTGTCGGAAGCTGGCTGTGAAGTGTGTAAATGGCAGTTGTGTGACTGTGGAATGCTGCAAAGGTTGTAAATGCCTGCTGGCTGTGAATCACCTGAATCTTGATCATGTGATGTTGATGGTCATAAGTGTAAGGACTGGTCATAAAGTTACATTTTCAGAACTGTTGTAGCTGCGAATGGCCACTTAACAGGGTAGTCATTAAGTGAGGACTACCTGTGGTTGGAGAACCAAAAGAATATATTTACAAGAACACTGAAAGGGTATGGCAAGACTTACAGAGGGACCTTGAGGACCCGGCAATCCAACATCTCCTTTTTCTCCCTTCATGCCATTGGATCCCTACAAAATTGTATGGAATTATTGTACAATACTTTCATCTCATCAGCTGATGAATTTTGCTGTGATGAAACATGACTTGTTATGTTATTACTTACATGTATAATTAAAAGACATAATTTCACTTTATACTTTTATCCAGCCTCACACCCCAAGCATATCAATTCAACCCTAAGCCATTTGAGCCAATATTAGGCTGGCTGAAGCTGTGCTGCATCCCAGCTTCAGCTATTTCAAGACTTCAGGTGCAACTCAAGTTATGCAATTAGAAACTTTCTTAGGTGTTCCTACTGGATTCGATATGTTGAAAATTAGTAGATCTTCAATCTGTCCAGCTTTGAGTATGTCTGTGCATTTGGCATATCATTAATTGTCAGATTTATGATTTGGCTGACCCTTATGTTTTGATGTTCAAAACAATGCTGGTGCCCATTAAACATGTAGGACTCTTGCCAACCAAGGCACCAGGTTGGCAAATGCCACTCTATAGTGACCAATAATGGTCCTCCAGGGTCTTAGACTGGGTTCCTTCAAGCCCTTGGAGATAGCAGAAACTGAACATGGAATTATTTGTATGTAGTACTTGTATTCTATCCTACTGTGTTTTTGCAAGCTACCTTGTTGGAAAGTTGAAACATACCTGTTCTGTTAAAGAAGTACAGTTACAAAGTAATTTAGTAAAAATATTTTCAGATTTATTCAAATATTGGTTTTGTTTCAGTCATAATACAACACTGAACTTTAAATTTATGAAATACAGTGGTACCTTGGGATACGAACTTAATCCGTTCCGTGACTCTGGATGTATCCCGAGTTGGTCGCAACCCAAAGCAAATTTTCCCATAGGGTTCAATGTAAATCCGGTTAATCCGTTCCACCCTCCGAATTTGGTCGCAACCCGAGGCGAATTTCCCCATAGGGTTCAATGTAAATCTGGTTAATCCGTTCCGCCCTCCGCCCAAATTTGGTCGGAACCCGAGGCAATTTTCTCTTCAGAGCCTTACTCCCGCCAAGCCTGCTCTGCATTTTCTTTGGAGCCATGCTAACACGCACACCAAAAACCTTCGCAAAACACTGCAAAACACACCACAAGCCTCACCGAACGTCTCCTTGCTACCGCGACCTCGCCCACAGGAAGCCGCGACCGCGTGGCAGCAGGGAAAATGGCCGCGGATCCGGTTCGTAAGTAGAGGCGAGTTCGTAACCCAAGGTAAATTTTTCCTGCCGAAGCTGGTCGTAACCCGAAATGTTCGTTAGTAGAGGCGTTCGTATCCCGAGGTACCACTATACATCATCACCCTCGTGAGAGTAGCACACTTGCAAAGAATAATAACTTCTCAGTATTTAACTAGGAAATTACAAACTTCAGAATATCAGGAATGTGGCTGTTTCCATATGTACATACTGTATATAGTCTTATATGCACAAAAACTAATCAACATCTTTTCAGGTCCTTATTTACTCAGCAAGATTCTCTATCTTTTATTTTCTGTATGCAGTAACAGCCTAGAGGTGCCTGATAATGTGGAACAGGTTTTTCACAGGAATACAACCTCCTGTGATGCACAGAATACTGCCAGATCAGGCTATCAATAATACATTAATAAGGAAGAAGGAAGACACGCGCTCGCGCGTGCACACACACACACAGAGTACATACTTAAAATACTCTGTGGTGCAATTTGTAATGGGCTAAAGTCAACAGTGTTTACCCAGGCAGAATGGCAAATGAATAGATTTAAGTTAACCTGGAGAATAACACACTTACAAATAATACTGCACTTACTTTTAAGCTATTCCTGTGATACATTGTTTTTCCTAATAAACAGTCCACTTCCCACTATGTTTAATTAACATATTTATTTGTAATTTTGCCAGTTAGCTTTGCCACATCTTGGAGTTAAAACACAATTAATTGGTTTACTATCAAAGTGGTTAGTTTAAATGTTTCTGAAGTAAGAGAAATCAAGAATGGGATCCCACTTGGGGATTTTATGTTTCTATACCTACTTGATTTTTCAGGAGAATTTTATTTACACACACACACACATTCAGTGCATGATATGAAACTACATTGCCCATGTACTTGGAGCTCCTTCCACAAAAATTCACTATCTCTTCTCTTCTTTCAAAGCTTTCCTCAAAACCCTCACTTCTTTAGTTCTCCTGAGTCTTATCTGAAATTAATCAAAACTACCACTCTTTTATCTCCCTCTGTCTTCCACTGTTTATGTAAATTTTTTGCACAGTGCCAAATAACATGTTCTAAAATAAAGATAATATGAATGATTGTCTTTGAGAAAAAGATACTGAGGCAGTTATTAGAAATGTTGCTATCAAAGACAATTTTAAATAAACTTACTGGCAAACCTGGAAGTCCAATTCCTCCTTTTTCTCCTGGTATTCCAGGGTCACCCAGATCACCCTTTGAGCCTTTGGGCCCCTGAAACAGCATATTTATGACAATAAACAGAGCATTATAGTAACAATGAAAATCAACTTAAAGTAAACTAATATACTAACTTCAGAAACAAAATATTTAGTTACATTAATATCTTGGTTGTATCTTTTGTTCTTCAAGGATAGTGAAAAAGGTTCTGCAGCAAAAAAAATTTCCTTCCTTCCTCCTTCCTTCCTTCCTTCCTTCCTTCCTTCCTTCCTTCCTTCCTTCCTTCCTTCCTTCCTTCCTTCCTTCCTTCCTTCCTTCCTATTATATTCAGTTTTTAATGAACCATTATCATTTATTCCTTTTATCAATAGTAATACAGTAAAGATATGCTCAAATACCTGCTCCCCATCGGCACCAGGTAATCCGGGTGATCCAGGTTCACCCTGCAAAATAAAATCCAAATTCATCAATTCCACTGAGCCATTATTATTTGGAATATATCGTAATTTAATATTAAATAAATAAGTCTGTTTGATCAGTGTGTTTTCTCCTTCCTGCCTTTAGAATGGCTACAAGGAAGAAATCAAAGGTACCTTCTCCAACTTTTGAACTAACCAATGTTTGTCATTTTGTTTGAACTAGAAATTCTGATTCACTTCCAAACTATACTTTCTTGAAACAAGCCAGAATAAAAAAGTACTGCTGGCTCTTGATGTGGTTCAACAAAATTTATCCCTCTAATGGCTTCATAAAAGACCAGGAGCAAGTGAACAGCTCTATAATCTTTTGAACAACATGAAATTCTTCCATAGATAGTGTTCTATGGAACACTAGAATAATAGTGGATAGAATAATAGAGTATGTAATATTGCTTTACAGATGTTTGGTATGTTAAATTGCCTTTAGACAGTTCAAGAGTAAAAATAAGAAAATTAATGGAAGATTCTATTAAATTTGTTGAACAAACTTAGCTGTTATACAATAATGTGTTATTGTTGAAGTAAATATTTTTATTTGAATTGCCCCAATGTCTTGTAAGTTCCTCAAAGTACACAGTGGTAGAGACGTCACATTACATTATTAATTATACCAAATACATAATGTACTGATAATCATACTAATACAATTAGTCCGCTCACCTTTGACCCTTGGAATCCTTGGGGTCCAGGCGGGCCTGGAGGACCCTACATACAAAATTAATTCACTTTAGTACGGTACTATCCATATTTTGATAGAACATTTTTTTTTCCTGAAATGTATTTTAGTATGTTATAATACTGAAATAAGCATGACAACAAGAACACTGCATTAAAACAGTCAAGGACTAACAACACCTATGACAATCAATGGCCATATATGGATAGACAGACAAAATGTGTTACAATTAAATGTCAGGATGACATTATTAAACAGCACTGGTGAAAACTACAAACTACATAGTTTTCTGTGGACAAAGTCAGATATCCAATCTGACTGCAGAATAAGAGCCAAATTACTTGATCCCTAGGTACGTATGGGTATTTACAAGGCTGCCCATCCCTAGTTTAAGACTAGTCTATAGCAAACAAGTAATTTATAGCCTCTAACATCTGCAGGAACAGGATGCTTGCAGGCAGAATTAAATAGAATTAGTTTCAAGGCTTAAAGACCTTTGTTTGTATATGACTTTTTGGATTATAGCAGAATCATAGGAAAATCTGTTTTCAGCAGGATGAAAAAAATGTATATCAATTTTAATTTATATAGAGATCAAAGGAAAGGCAGAGATGGGGTCAGGTCTCATTAAGCCTATACGTTCTAAGAATTATTAAGAATTTAGAAATTCTATGGATTAAGCAAGTGGTTGACATGGTCAAAGGACAAAAAAAAAAAAAAAAAAGGAAAAAAAAGCGGAGATTAGGATGTGTATGACAAATCATGCTTGGCTCAGGTTAAAACAGCCTTTCTCAACCTTTTTACCCTGGAGGAACCTTTGAAATAATTTTCAGGTTTCAGGTTACCCCTGCATAAAAATCACAAAAAAATATGAACCCTACACAATGTTTTACATTTACAATACCAGCAAGGCAGCAGGCTAGCCGCTGAGTCATGACACATAAAAATTCTCACCACTGTGAGTGCTAGCATTGTATGACATGTGATGTTCAAAAAATGATGTTTATCTTTTTTCAATCATGATCTCTTGCAGAATTCCTAGTGACCTCTTGTGGAGTCTAGGGATCCATGGAATCCCAGTTGAGAAAAGCTAAGTGAAAGACTATAATCTCATTTCAAAGAAGACTGAGTCCCTAGTACCAGAAAATTATCCAGCAAATACTGGGAGAAGAGAAGAACAAGACTATTGCCCACTTCTCTGTATACTTTGAATTAGTAAACCTGTATAATTGTGTCGTATAGACATCTTGTAAATAAGTCTTGGATAAAACCTGTATGGAGTTCCATTAGAAAAAGTTTGGTTAGTTGTCTGCCCATATAGTAGGGTAAATAGGGTCTAATACTTTCTCAGAGGCAGGCAGGCAGGCAGGAAGGAAGGAAAGAAGGAAGAGACTCTGAAGGAGATATTCTATTTTTTCCAATATTTTCCTGAATCAGGAATGAATTGCAATGAGCTGTCCTGCCAGGCTGATGCAAGTGTGTTTGGCTTTTTCCAAAACCCACAGTATAGCTGCAAAACAAGTTGGGTGATCTCTGCAGAGTTCTAGTAACAACTATCCAAAAGGTCATCCTTAAAGTTTGCTTTTTTATTTAAAAAAAAAAAGCCACACACCCAACTTTTTCCTGCCAAGAGCTAGAATGAGTGGCATCATCAGGGAGCTAAACTCCAAAAAATAGGAAGGACAGGACAAAGATGCAGCTTTTGGATGGGAGCCTGGTTGGCACCAATTAAGGTATATTGCAGCACGTTGGGTCATGTGGATGCTACGCTGCCTACCTCTACTCTACATGGTCTTAGGCAGAGATCTTTTCTACCCCTTATGTGAGAAACAGTAAAGACAGGAAGAGTAAGAATTTACCTTGAGACGTGCTGCACAATTTAATGAAATACACAGTAAATCTATAATGCAAACTGTCATCTAGCTTCTTTTTTTCCTCCCAGTACTAATTTTGCATATAGGTATTTCATGCTGGGTGCTATACAGCAGTGAAATACTGAACCAGGAAAATCTATTTATATAAAAACTTTGGGTCTGTGTCAAATAAAACAAAAGCTTCATTGAAATACTAGCAACACCTAATTATCTTACATGAATTATAAAATTCATATTCCTTAAATACTATTGTAATATTAATAACCTGCCTTTATTTTGTACAACTCTAGGTGGGTAATACTCTCTCCTTCTATTTCCCCACAACAACTCTGTGAGGTGAGTTGGGCTGAGAGAGAATTACTGGCCCAAAGTCACCCAGATGGCTTTCATATCTAAGGGATGACTACAACTCATGGTTTCCCAGTTTCTAGGTCAGTACCTTAATCAGTATACTAAACTGGCTCTATATTTCCTAGAAACATCATTGTCTATATATGACTGTATATATAGACAATATATACCACCTGTAGAGGTAAAGGAAGACCAAGTTCAGTAGGAAAGTTCAAAAATTGAGGATCAGGGATATTTTCAACTTGTTTGGTTGAAATTTCTATTAATATTATTTTCCACATCTGGAAATAATACAAATCTTCCCCTCTTAGTCATTATTGATGAGGAATACAGAAGAAATACAGAAGTTGTACTTGAGATGTCAACTCTGTTCAAAAATCACTTATTCTGGCAGTTAAATTCAAATCAACAGTACTGGATGAATTAAAGACAATTTTGAAGCAAGCATGCACTGTATCTTCTAACATAGCCAATATGATTTTTTTTAAAAAAATATTAATTTGAAAAATCAAGCTATGGGGAAGATCAGCCCATTCTGAAGTTCTTGCATTTTAAAATTCCCACTGAAAAATGCACTAGTGGCTGGTTTTAATAAAGATGGTTAAAAGATCTTACAGTGCTAATAAAAGCTTGAATCCCTACTTTCTTGCTGAAATGGCCATGTCTGCTATTAATTTCAGAAGCAGCCAAACTAAAATCCTAGCTTTCCACAATACATCCATTAATACACTTGATGTAAGAAATAGAAGTGGTGATAAAACAAGGTCAATATTTGACAAACAATGACACATTCTAAATCAGAATAA